>NW_026536012.1:0-600000 GCF_028551555.1 Melozone crissalis
TGGCTGCAGCCGGAGCCTCCCAGTCCTGGGAGGCTGCTGGGAATTAATGGGGGATTGATAAAATGGGAATGAATTGAGATATTGATTAAATGGAAATTAATTGGGGGATAGATAATTGGGGGTTAATTGATTAATTGATAAAATGGGAATTAATTGTTGGATTGATAAAATGGGAATGAATTGAGATATTGATTAAATGGGAAGTAATTGTTGGATTGATAAAATGGGAATTAAATGAGGGATTGATAGAATGGGAATTAAGTAGAGGATTGCTAAAACGGGAATTAATTGATGGATTGATAAAATGGGAATTAATTGATGGATTGGTAACATGAGAGTTACATGGGGGATTGAAATCGGGGGATTGATAAAAAGGGAATTAATTGAGAGATTGATAAAATGGGAGTTAATTGGGCAATTGATAAAATGGGAATTAATTGAGGGACGGATAAGTGGGGATTAATTGAGGGGTAGATAAGGAAAGTTAGGATGATAAAGGGGGTGAGATTTGCATGGAGAATTAAGGATAACAAAGCTGGAATCAGGCTGGGAAACCAAGCTCCTTCCTTATCCCATGGATGACATGAAATTAAATATTTGGGAAGCTTTAATAGGAACTGTAGGATGAATCTCAGAAATTCAGAAGGAGATGATGTTTTGGAGAAATGTGGTTTTGGGGTTTTTAAAAATTTTCTTTATTTTTTCAGTGCTGTTCCTGACCTAGTGAAAATGCCCTGGGAAATTGGCATTTTATTTCTTAGATAATTTCAAACTCCAGGAGACAAGAACTGAGGGAATGTGCTGTAAACTTGGAATAGGGAAAAATTAAAAAAAAAAAAAGGTGAACTGGCTTCCCATGGAGTGTGAAAAATAAAAAACCTGAAGGGAAAAATCCCAATGTTCTGAGGTGTTCCCACAGGGAAGAATATCTGTGGTTGGGATGGGGTTATTCCCAATATTTTGTAGTGTTCCTCTAGGGAATATATCCTTGGTTGGGATGGAGTTATTCCCAATGTTTGGAGGTGTTCCCACAGGGATATCCCACATTCCTGCTGTGATTAGGATGGGGTTATTCCCAATGTTCGGAGGTGTTCCCACAGGAATATCCCACATTCCTGCTGTGATTAGGATGGGGTTATTCCCAATGTTCTGAGGTGTTCCCACAGGAATATCCCACATTCCTGGTGTGGTTGGGATGGGGTTATTCCCAATGTTCTGAGGTGTTCCCACAGGAATATCCCACATTCCTGGTGTGGTTGGGATGGAGTTATTCCCAATGTTTGGAGGTGTTCCCACAGGGATATCCCACATTCCTGCTGTGATTAGGATGGGGTTATTCCCAATGTTCGGAGGTGTTCCCACAGGAATATCCCACATTCCTGGTGTGGTTGGGATGGGGTTATTCCCATGTGGAATTGAGGCTCTGCCAGAGCCACAGACCCAGGCCATGGCCGTGTGTGGCACTCAGGGCTTTGAGGGGTCACATCTGACATCCCACCCCAAATCCTGGAGATCTTCTGTCAAAATAAACCCCAAAAATCCTTTATATCAAAAAAAAACGTGGGCAGGCCAAATATCCCAAGGTCGCCGCTGCTGTGTGATTGCAAATGTCAACCTATCCCAAAAAAAAACCTGGGAAAAAAGGTGATTTTGCTCTCTCTGACTTGAGTCTGCTGTTATTTCTCAGCTAAAAATACCCAGAGAAGTGTTTTGTCTGCCTATATTTAGATTTTAGCTGGTGCCATCAGTTTCTGAAGCTCTTGCAGCTTCAAAAACCTGTGTTTTTATGTTTTCTTGGAGGCCTAAATAAAAGAACTATGATTAATATGAGGTGTAGTTACCCAGAGGAATTTTAAGATGGATTAATCATAGGTCAGGAATTAAAATTATGGTTATTTCAAAATCACTCGTTGTCCACAACTTTTATTTTGTTGTTGCCACCTAATCTTTTAATTCCTTTCCATTTATTGAATTCATTGAATTTTACTCCAAATACTCCACATAACAACCCCTTTTTGTGTGAATTGCAAGGTGATCCCAATAATTTTATCAAGGATGAGCCTGTTAGTTCAGAGCTGCAGGGTTTTGCCTGGAGATGAAAGTGGTTGGAAACAGAAGCACACAAAAAAAAGGCTTTTAATGATTCAATTTTAATTATACACCTCAATCCTGAGTGCAAAAAGACAGCTTGGGATGTGTGTGGAAGGGGAAGAAATGAGTCACTGTTAATCAGCAGAAGACAACGAAGCTTCTGAAATATTTTCTTCAAACTTCACCCTCGCTAGCAGAGAAAATAAATGAAAATTATGGAAATAGAGTTGATGGAAAAGCTGAATCAGACGCGAGGTTGACAGGATTTTCTGACTAATGATAACTCATCTCCAGGGAGAGAGCAAACCCCGTTTGTTTTCACCTGCACAACCTGCCGGGCCCAGCTGCTCCAGGGCCCCCATCCCTGGGGTGAGCTGAGCTCTGCAGGCCCTCCCAGCCCAAACCCTCCCATGGTTCCAGCATCACATTGGTTTTCTTCAGGATTTGGTTCCTTTTGATCAGTTTTTGATCGGTTTTGTTCCTTTTTTTGTTGTTTTTATTCAGAATTTCATTGGTTCACTTCAGTTTTTGGTTGGTTTTGTTCCATTTTTTTTGGTTGGCTTAGTTCAGTTTTTGATTGGTTTAGTTCAGGTTTTGGTTGGTGTTGTTTCGAATTGGATTGGTCTTCTTCTGCTTTTTAACTGAAAAAAAAACTTGGTTACTTCAGTTTTTTAACTGAAAAACTGGTTATTTTAGTTCAGAATTTGGCTGGTTTTGTCCAGTTGTTGGTTGATTTAGTCCAGTTTTTGGTTGGTTTTGTTCCATTTTCTTGTTGGTTTTATTCCAAATTTGATTGGTTTTGTTTAGGTTTTGGTTGATTTTCTTCAGCTTTTTAACTGAAAAAAACCTGGTTACTTCAGTTTTTTAACTGAAAAACTGGTTATTTTAGTTCAAGATTTGGTTGGTTTTGTCCAGTTTTTGGTTGGTTTAGTTCAGTTTTTTGTTATTTTCCTTCAGTTTTTTATTTGTTTAGTTCAGTTTTTGGTTGGCTTAGTTCATTTGTTGGTTGGTTTAGTTCAGTTTTTGGTTGGTTTTGTTCTGAATTTGATTGGTTTTCTTTAGGTTTTGGTTGATTTTCTTCAGTTTTTTAACAGAAAGAACCTGATTACTTCAGTTTTTTAACTGAAAACCTGGTTATTTTGGTTCAGGATTTGGCTGGGTTTGTCCAGTTTTTGGTTGGTTCACTTCAGTTTTTGGTTGGTTTAGGTCAGTTTTTGGTTATTTTCCTTCAGTTTTTGGTTGGTTTAGTTCAGTTTTTAGTTTGTAACACCTGAGGACACGGTCAGTGGTGGACATGGAGGTGGTGCTGGCTGATGGTCAGACTTGCTGATCCCTTGCTGATCCTTTCCCAACCTTAATGATTCTGTGATTCCATGATTTTGTGATTTCCCAGCACAACTCCCCAAAATCCACCTATAAATCCCACTTTTAAACACTTGTGGCCAAGTTGCTCCCCGAGTTTCCCGAATTCCTCTTGGTCCACCTGGCCCTGGGGGGCTGCGATGCCTTTGGACCTTTCCTGATGTGTTTTCAGTACCTCCGTCTGGAATATTTCCAGCTTTCCCTTTTGTAAAAAGCAATTCCCTGCTGGAATATTCGGAGCAGAGGCCTGGAGACCCCTGGGCATGTCCCTGGGAGGAAGCAGAGGATTGGGAATGCGGGATTGTCCCGTGCTGCTGCCTCACCCCAGCTCCAGGGGCTTTTACCCAGCGCTGGAGACTTTAATCCCTTAAAAACTCATGGAATTTTTGTTTTTCTTGGCCAGCCCCAGCCACCCCTCCCTGACCCTGTTTCTGCTGGCAGTGGCACCGAGCTGCTCTCGAGGAGTTCTGGCTGTGGATTGATTCCTTTAATTAAGCCATAATGGACAAAGCTTCCTGGGGATTCTGTCAGCAGAGCAAATCCTGCCCTTTCCCAGCTCCAAAACGTGAGGCACTGGCAGAGCTGGGAGCTGTTGGGCAGGGAATGTTGGGGGTTTTGCCTGGAATTCCTTAGGGAAAAATAGCTGTAAAAAAATCCACATTATGAACCTGATTCTGGTTAATCTGAGAGGGCTGATAAGGGGGAAGTGAGCTGAGACACAAAGAAATAAAATAACTGGAAAGAAACTGGGGTTATTTCTGTAAATCAACTGAAAGTCTGGGAAAGCAGGAGGGAAATATACAATTTAGGATTAATTTGGTGGAGTTTTCTGTTCCTCAGCCATTGTGGAACCAATAGCAGAGAAATTTGTGGGCTGGTGAAGATGATTTCAGTCCTTATGTGGCAAGGAAGAGGAGGGTGCTCCAAAATTCCTTTTTTGTCCCTTTTTTGGGCAGTTTTCCATGGGAATCCATGGCAGGATGAAAAAATGGCCGGGCAAAGTGGGTGTCTGGATTAGATCCAGGGGATTATTTGGGAGCACCAAGAAGTGACAGAGTAATATTTTGGATTTCTTTTCCGGATTTGTCGTTGTATTAAAAAATCAGGGAATAGTTTGGGTTGGAAAAGCTTCTGAGGCCGTCAAATCCATCCGTGTCCCCCACATCCACAGAGCTTTTAAATCCCACCAGAAATGGAGATTCCACCCCTGGGCTGGAAAAGCCTTTCCAGGAGGGAATATTCCCTGCTCCATCTCTGTATTTAACACAAAGCCTTTCTCATCAAGATATACAGAATTTTTAGAGTTTTCCCATCAGCTTCTCCTTTCTCTGGAGTCACCCTGGAGGTCTCTGCCTGTGAGGAATAAATTTTTTTTTTTTGATAATATATTACAAATACCTTCTGTAATCTATAGCTGTGAAATGAGGAAATAATCACAATTAATACAGATTGCTCTGACATATGGGATTACTCACTCTGGATATATAGAAGGCATTTCAGTGTTCTCTGGGAATAAATCAGGCACAATCCCAAGTTGCTAAGCAAATTCCCTCCTTACATCACACCCTGGTGGCTTATATAATTTGATAATAAAATCTAAATGATATAAATTTATAATGGATTTATAAATATCGATTTATTCCCAGTTACTAGGAGGGAACAGCAGAAATACCTGTAAGAAAAAAGGGCATCACAGCGTGGTATGAAGTTGTATTTTTTGGCAGATAAATTGTGTTTTGTGGGGGATTTAATATGGAAAAAACTGTTCCAAATCCAGTTTAGGACAAATGGGAAGGGAAAGGCACCAGGTTTGCTGTTCTTCCCAAACCCTTCGTGCGTGTGCTGAATGCAAATAATTTCCTGTGCCAGGGAACACCTTGGAAAGCTCAGCTCAAACAGAGGCAGGGCCTGCCTGACGTGGGGGATTAATTCAGGGTGAGCAGATGAGCTCCCAGCCACTCCCGGGGAATATTTCCTAAATATTTAATTGATTTTTTAAGTACTCATCTAGAAATTATTCTTGGTTTTCTTAGCCTTGTTGAGATTCTGGGTGTTTTAATACTGGAAAACTTATGGCTTAGTTCAGCTTTTGGTTGGTTTAGTTCAACTTTTGGTTGGTTTAATTCAACTTTTGGTTGGTTTAGTTTTGTTTTTTTGTTGGTTTCCCAACCAAAAATTCCCTTCCCCAAAATCCCAGGGCCCCCCAAATCTGTGGGAATTGAATGGAGATCCAGACTGGATAATTTCAAACTATCTTTGATATCTTTGACAATTTGATAATTTCAAATTATCTTTTTTTGTTAGATATAAAACAACCCCATCTCTCAACAGGAATCTAAATAACAGTGGATTGTTATTAATTTTTTTTGCCTCTCAAACGTGGGGAATTTGTCATTTAAACCTGTAATTAGGGATGGATTCCTGCTTCTCTTGCTGCAGGAAACTTTCAGGGAAGGAGAAGGAAAAGCCTTAAACATGTAATTTATTTCCAGTTTTCTGTTGTGGAGCCATCTTTTAGCAGCTCAGCCTGTGAGGCAGCAGATGCAAAGGCAGGTGGTTTTGGGGGAGTTTTTTTTCCTTAAAAATTGACCAGCTGAACACCATGAAACCTTCTGCTTTTGGGCTGGAAAGATTTTCCTGGGATTTGTTCAGCCTTCTGTTAAAAGGAGATGATTAAGGGAGGGTTGAAGATATTTTTTTCTATAGAATTCCAGACTGGTTTGGCTTGGAAGGGATTTTAAGGATCTTCTCATCTCATGCCATGGGCAGGGACACCTTCCCCTATCCCAGGGTGCTCCAGGCCCCATCCAGCCTGGCCTTGGGCACTGCCAGGGATCCAGGGACATCCCCTTTGCCTCTGGGAAACCTCAGCATCCCCACAGAGGAAGGGATCATGCTTCCCAAAATGTCTTTGCTGTTCCATTTTTGTCCTGTTAAACCCTGGCTTTGGTTTGGGTGTTCTGGAGACGTGGCTGATCCAGTGCAGCTCAAATCCCAATGGTGAATTCCTAGTTTTCAGGTGAAAGCACCATTTTAATCCCCAGGGTTGGGTGGGATGGTTGAAATGCCAATGGGGTGTTTAGGTCAGGCCTAGAAGCAGATTTGCTGCTTCTCTGAGGGAGCTAAAGTGAAACTGGGACTGGGATGGAGTGGAATTAACCAGGACTGGTCTAGTTCTGGAATTAGTGGCAGTCACCTGGGATGGGCACAGGGCGTCTCTTGGATGTGACAGAAGGGAAATAAGGGAAAATGTGAGTTCTATTTTGTATTATTTCCTCTCATGTCAGTCCCTTCCCTGCTCCTCTCCTTTCTTTTCCCTTTTTCTCCACTCCTGTTGTGTCTCCAGAGCTGCTCCATCCCTGCAGAGGTCCCACAGACAAAGGGGTTTGTACACAAAGGGTTCTTTGTGGGTCCCCACCACAGAGGGTTCTGTGCCACAAACACATCCTTCCCTGCAGTCCCTTGCATTTCCTGGGGATGTTTTCCAGCTTTTCACAGAGCTGCTCCCAGCTCCCCTTTCCCCATCCCTGCCTCCCTCTCCTCTCTTTCCCCACAGCCGCTGCTCTCACTCCGAGCCTCGCTGTCGCTCCTTATCCTGACATTTCAATCCACTTCCAGTTCCACATGCAAGCCTCATTCCCTGCCTTCTCCTCTCCTGGCTGCTTCCCTCCTCCAGCTCCCAGCTCCTTGATGTTTTCCTTGTCTTGCTGCAGACATTTCTCCCTCTGATCCTTTTTCTCCGTCTCTGCCTGTCTCCTCTGCCGGGGTTGCTGTGATTTATTCCTGGTGCTGCCTCATCCTGGCAGCTCCAGCTGCTGCCTCAGGGGCTGAGCTCAGGATCACATCCCTGTCACTGCTGTGACATTTCCACCACAGGTTTATTCTGTGCTCTGCTGCTGGCTCTGTAACCCAGTTATTTTCCAGTACAAATGACAATTCCTGTGTTCTCTGCTCTCTCATTCCTTCTTTTTTTCTCTCTTCAGTCTGTGTGTTGGTTTAGTCCAAGAAGAAGTTGTTATTTTGTACGGTTTTCTCCTGCCTTAGCTAGGTTTGCTTTTCCTCAAAATCTCGTTTTCCCACCCTTTCCCAAACCCAGACATTCCTCCTTTCCTTTTATTTCCTACTGGGAAAGAGCTTTGGCTGATCTCCCTGCCTCCTCTCCAGGCTCATGTTCATCTCTCCCAGAGCTAATGGAGCTGGTTGGCTCCTGGAATTTCTCTCCTGGAATTCCATCATGGATCCTTTCCCAACCCATTTGGCAGAAATCCACCTTAAGTAGGGACGCTGCTGTGAGATCCCATCATGTCCTGGCCCAATAATGGGCTTTTTTCCCATCAAATGTGGTCTAATTTTAGTCTAAAAGGGATTTTAAGGGGTTGAATCCTCCCTTGTGCATCCTCAGCTTTTATAAATGTTTGGAATTGTCCATCTCTCCTGACCTTTCCAATTCTGGGCCTGATTTAAGCCAAGGAAATGCTGCTGTGTGTGAGGGACCTTCCAAATACTTCCAGAACCAATGAAGGAACAGCCCCTGTTGCTCCAGGAGCACATGGATATTCCATGGATTAAATAAAAAATTACTGAGCAGCAATCAAAACACACAGAGGGGACCTGTGATTTTTATTTTATAAAGAAAAAAAAATCTTAATTTTCAGATTGTTTGGAAGTTTACTAAAGATTTTATTTCTCCTGTTAAAGGGGGAATTCTATCAGCCAGGATTTCTGGAAAGGAGACTTTGTACTTGATTAAAAATATGTTTTCCCCTGGGTTTCCTTGCTTGGAAAAAGAAGCCCAAGTAGCAGCAGCAAAGCACCGTCCCTTGAAATAATTTCTCTAATTAATTTGCTGTGGGGCCGGTGGAACCTTTTTGGGATGCCCTTGGGATGGATGGAACAGGGGCTGGAGTAAGAGAGGGGAATTCCTGACTGTTTTTATCTAAATGTGCTCTGAGGAAGAATTTTCCAATTGCTCTGCCCCTGGCTGAAAGTGCTGTGAGAAGTCAGCTAAAAGCTTTTCCTTTGCTACTGGAGCCTGTAGGACACTCCAGAATTCCCTTTCCCTGGTGTTTTCCTGCATGCTGGCTATCAGCACTGGGAACAGGTGAATAATGGTGCTGCTGAGGAAGAAAGATGTGTTCTTGTTGCTTAGCAATTGCTCTCAGCACACTCAGGATCAGCTTTTGATGAGGAGTTGCAGCCTTGGAAATGTTGTTTCCCACCGTATCAGTTATTTTAATCAAATGTATTGAAACTTCAGCACTTCCAGACTCTTCAGCGAGTTGGGAAGCGGGGATGGAATCTCACCCAAATGCACTTAAACTTCTGAAAGTTTCCTTAATTGTCCTTTTTCTTCCAAGTGGTCTCATTTCCCTGCCAGGCACTTTCCTTCAATCATCTTTTCCACCTCCTCAACAATTCCTTCATATTTCTGCTCCCGTTTCTGATGGAATTGTTATCTTGGGCTGCAGACAGTAATGTGTGGGGATGGACAGTGCAGGGTGTTCTGGGCTCTTCAGGGAATCGTTTTCATTTGTAAACCAGGCTCAGTCCAGGCTTGGATGAACAGATGAGAAACAGCCCTGGGAGGGTTGGGGGTGATGGTGGATGAGACTGGGCTGGATCTGCCCTGCTCAGGTGAGGCCCCACCTGCAGAGCTGCCCCAGCCCTGGCGACAACATCAGCAGCACCTGGAGCTGCTGGAGACAGCCCAGAGGAACCCATGGAGCTGCTGCAGGGCTGGAGCCCCTCTGGAGCCGGGCTGGGACACCTGGGGGTGCTCACCTGGAGAGGAGAAGGATCCAGGGAGAGCTCAGAGCCCCTGGCAGGGCCTGAAGGGGCTCCAGGAGAGCTGCAGAGGGACTGGGGACAGGGATGGAGGGACAGCACACAGGGAATGGCTGGAAGTGAAAGAAGTAGATTGAGATATTGGGATATTGGGAAGGAATTCCTGGCTGGGATGGAATTCTCAGATTCCATCTGGCAGTGTCCCTGGCAGTGTCCCAGGCCAGGTTAGAGAGGGCTTGGGGCAGTCTGGGTCAGTGGGTGGTGTCCTTGCCATGGTAGGGGTGGCACTGGGTGGGATTTAAGTTCCCTTCCCACCCAAACCATTCCCAGATTCCATGACCCCCAGAAGCTCTGATGCCCTGGGTGCTCTCTATTCCCTGCAAACACGGGGAGTTCCTGCCAGGACTTTCAGATCCCAGCTTTCCTGGAGTTAGCTCCAGTGTCTGCTTCTCACCTCCTCTTGGCTCATCCTGGAGTGAGGCAGCGCGTCTGGCCAGAATTCCAAGCTGTAAATCCCTGGAGAACTGGGAGATGTTGGCTGCAGGGTCCTGTGTGTGTGGAACACCAGGAGCTGGCAGCGTGAGGAGTGGGAGCTGGAACTGCAGGAGAGCTCTGCTGGGACCTTTCCCAGGGAATTTGGTCAGGGAAATGTGGATCTATTGGCACCAGGAGCTGGAAGGTGCTGGAAACATCTCCTGTGCTCAGGATCAGCCTCCAAAGTGCTCCAGGCCAGCTGAGCTTGGAGAAGCTCTGGCATTCCGATGGATGGCACTTTGTGTTCCCTCTCCCCCTGCTTCCCCCAGGGAATGGAGCCTTTCTTCCTCCCCCCCGCTCCTCTCCCTCCTCATCCGCTCCATTCTCTGGGATCTCTCTGCCCATCTCAGCACAGGACCCTGGCCAGGGGGCTGCCAGTTCATTACTGATTGATGGATGGCCAGAGGATGGGAAGCTCTTCCTTAATGGGCACTTTGGAAAACAGTTTTATTGCTTTTGAAACGGGATTTCCCTCTGCTCTCCCTGCCCTTTGGAAAGCTTTAGGGAAGGGCATGGAAATTTCTCCAATAGCAGCTGTATCCTCACAAACCCCCTCCAACATCCCATTAGAGTTAGAAAGTTCATTTTTACTTCTGTTTGGAATTCCATTGTTTATCTCTCTTGGAAATTTCATTTTATATTTCTGTTAGGAATCCTATTTTTTATGTCTGTTTGGAGTTCCATTTTTTTGTTGTTGTTGTTTCTGTTTGGAATTCCAAATTTATTTCTGTTAGGAATTCCAGCTTCAAAGCATCTGTGTGGATTTGATTCCCCCTTCAGCTCCCAGGCTCCCCTTGGTCTCTCCCTGCCTGTCTGTGGAGTAACAGATCCCAGCCTACCACACCAGAATTCCTAAATCATCCAATATTCCCCTTGTGCTGCTGCCTGAAGCTCTCAGGATTAAATCCCACTGCAGTTCCAGTGTCCTCAGTGAGGCTTGGGCAGATATTTACGTTTATTTTGGTTTTTAATAACTGGGATAGGGCACAGGGCGGGCGGGGTGGCGTTTCTGGGAACTCCTCTCCAGGGAAGTTCTCTATGATGAGGCTTTGCTGGAAGCTGAGGAAGGCACGCTGGTGTTCCTGGCAGGAGTTTTGGGATATTTGATGGAAACCCCACTGGACAGGGATTTGCTGTAATTGATGCCTGCATGGTGCAAGCAGAGTACTTTCCTTATGTGCTCTCCCTGAGTCTTCCTCCTTTAAAAACACTTCTTGTATTTGCATTTTTGGTCACCTTATTTTGACCAGTTTAAAAAGTCCCTCAGGGAATTATTGTGCTCTTACACTCCTTGTCTTTAACTTCTTTTCCTGAATGTTGCTTTTTATCCTTGGAAAAGTAGAACTTGCTTTTATGGTGTTTATAAGGAGATAAAATTCCTGGGTTTTTTTCTGTTTTAAATACATAGACTCTAAAATTTACTGGAATTGGCAGGGAGCTGCCAGCTCCCCCGTCCTTTGATTTGGCAGAGCTTGGACCCTTTGGCTCTGCATCCCAGGACGATGGAGCCTTTCCATGGAGCAGGAATTCCCGCGCGCTTTGTTCCTGCAGAACAGAATCCCTTTGTTTTTGTTCCCTTTTAGCCTTTATCCCACTCTTAGCGCTCTCCCATCCCTCCCATAGCCGGGGAGCAGCATCGGATGTTGGGCAGCTCCTTAAAATCTCCTGGGGCTGCCCCGCGCTCCCCGCAGGGCAGGACGGAGTCCGGCTGCCAAAATAACCCCGAGCCAATGAGCGCGGCTGGGGTGGAGCCGGCGCCGTGCGGGCAAAACAATTCTCAATGAGAGCCCGGCCTGGGAGCGCCGGGTGCGCCGTGCCCGGGGCTGCTCCTGAAATCCCAGCGCGGATCGCTCGGGGAGGGCGGGATGCTGGAGCAGAGCGCGATTCCCTGACTGATCCTGAAATCTCTCGGGGAGGGCGGGATGCTGGAGCAGAGCGCGATTCCCTGACTGATCCTGAAATCTCTCGGGGAGGGCGGGATGCTGGAGCAGAGCGCGATTCCCTGACTGATCCTGAAATCCCAGCACTGTTGGCTCGGGGAGGGCGGGATGCTGGAGCAGAGCGCGATTCCCTGACTGATCCTGAAATCCCAGCACTGTTGGCTCGGGGAGGGCGGGATGCTGGAGCAGAGCGCGATTCCCTGACTGATCCTGAAATCCCAGCGCTGTTGGCTCAGGGAGGGCGGGATGCTGGAGCAGAGGCTGATGAATTTTTCATGAGCGGCCGCAGCAGCAGCGGGCGCATCCTGCCGGGAGCAGCCGGGGCTGTGTGGCGGCGCTGCCGGATCCCGCTGCCCGGGCAGTGAGCGGGGGCAGCTCCGCGCCGGCCGCTCGGGGGATGCGCGGCCGTGGCCGCCGCTGAGCGCCCGCAGCTCGCCCGGCCCGCAGCGATGACGGCCCGGGAGCCTTCCCGGGAGCTCGCCACTCCCGAGGCCGAGGTGTACATCAGGACTTTCAAGGAGCAGATGCACCTGGAGCTGGAGCTGCCCAAGCTGCCCGGGAACAGACCCACGTCGCCAAAGATTTCTCCTCGCAGCTCGCCCAGGAACTCTCCCTGCTTTTTCAGAAAGTTGCTGGTGAATAAAAGCATCCGCCAGCGCCGTCGCTTCACGGTGGCGCACACATGGTAAGCCCTGCCGGGTTTAAACTGGGTTGAAACTGGGTTTAAGACCAGCGGAGCTGTGGTTTGAAGTGGGGAGAGGGAGCGCGGGTCCTCGGTGGGTTCTGCCGGCGGGGAACGGAGCAGAAAAGCAGCGGGGGGATGCTGAGTGCGGGGCCTCGGCCCTCGTTCGGCCGCCGTTCTCCGGGAGGGATCCAGCCCTTTATTCCCGGGAACAAAGGCGGCAGCCGGCAACTTTGCCAGGCGCCGTGTGCTCGTGTGGGAGAGCCGGGGCTCCGCTGCAGAGCCCAGGAATTCATTTGATGACCTGTGAATGTATTTCGTAGCCCATTAGTGCATTTCAGAACCGATGGAATTATTTCAGAGCTCGTGAGTTTATGACAGAGCCCAGAAATTCATCTCAGAGCCCATGAATTGATTTCAGAGCCCAGGAATTCATCTCAGAGCTCATGAATTCATTCCAGAACCCAGGAATTTGTGTCAGAGCCCATCAATTCGTTTCAGGACCTGTGAATTCGTTTCAGGACCTGTGAATTCATTTCAGAGCCTGTGAATTCATTTCAGAGCCCAGGTATTCATTTCTGAGCCCACCAGTTCATCTCAGAGCCCACCAATTCATTTCAGGCCCCATGAATTGATTCCAGGGCTCATTCCTGAGCCCATGGATTCACCTCAGAACACATTTCAGAGCCCGGGAATTCATCTCAGAGCTCAGGAACTCAGAGCCTTCGGGACATGTTTTTTTCTTCACTCTCTCAGCTCAGAGTGATTGGAGCAGGGCACTCTCAGAGCTAAATCCTGGAAAACGCTTGGAGACAGTTTTTGCTGGCTACAAACCTCCCTTCTTTCCACCTTTTTTCCCATGGGAATCCTGTCTGGGAGGCTTCTTTTTCCTCCCCACAAATCTCTAACCCCAAACAGTCAATTTAGGTTCCATTAGAGCTGATTGGGGCTGCATCTGAGGGTCATTTATCCTGCTTAAACCATAAACAACCATCAAAAGATGAAATAAAATCCAGGAAAATCCACGAGGATCTCACTGGTTCATTTCCTAAATTTCCTCTTGTGGGATCCACCTTTTAAATCCCAAAATATGCACCAGTTGAGTGTGGGAATTGAACCAGAAAACTTTGAGTAATGTGAATTTTTGAATCCTTCCTCACACAGCCATATATCCATTACTTTCCCATTCCTTTAGAAATCTGGAATCCTGCAGAATTCCTGCTTTTTTGTTTGTTTATTGGTTTTGGTTTTTTTTTTCTTTAAATCCACACAGTAATAACAACCTCAATCTGGTTATGAGCTGCAGCAGCTCCAGAGTGTTCATGGGGATTTTAATTGCTCAGAGTCACTGGTGTTTGGGGTTATTCACATTAATTCTCTGGAACATCTGTCATGGAGCTCATCTGGTCCCAGCAGCCTATCCAGGGAAATGAGGGAAAGATGCTCCAGCTGGGAATTAGGGAGCAGGATGGGACCAGACTCAGCATCTGTGGTGTTTGGTGAAAAAAGGATTCAAATATTTCATTTGGAGATGGAACTTGGATTAACTCGTAAAGGAGGTGGGATCCCTCTAAATGGAAAAAAGGAAAGGTTTTCAACTCAATTTTAGGTGATTTGGAGCTGTTTTAAGCTTAGATAAGAAAGAAATAAATGTAGAAATTAAGAAAATCACTCTGAAAAGGTTCCAAGAATGTTTGAGTGTGAGCACACCCTCAACACAAACCACGCACCAAAGCCAGCTGAAATTTAATTTAAATATTTCAATTAATTTTCAATATTTCCCTGTTCTCCAGCCTTTCCTTGGAGTGTCTGGAGGGGGTTCCCTGTGTGCTGTGGGGTCCAGCTGAGCCCCTGGATGTGCTGGGGAATTTTGGGGTTGGGATGAGGAGCAGCCTCACCTGTGCCCAGGCAAATGCCACTTACGTAAGGTGCCCTTTGTGGGGGCTGGGAAGGAATGGCCTCGGGAATAAATGGGCAGTGCCGAGCCAGGGAATCCATCCGTGCTGGATTTTATGGAATCTGTAACTTCTCCAGCCTCCTAGCCAGGGAACTTCCTCACTCTGGGGGCATAAATCAGCATTTTCACCACATTCATGCCGTTTTTTGGGGAATCATCTGCTGCTTTTCCTTGTTTCCAGTTTTCTGCCTTCCCTTATTCCTCTTTCCCTTTGAAATAATGGCCTTTTCCAGGTATTTTCCTGCTTTTCTGACAGTACGTGGCAATTCCCTCCTCCTGCTGGTGTTGATGGAATCTGTGTCACCACAGGCTGCTCCCATATCCAGACACATCTTGCCCAGAAAAAAAAAGGAAAGCAAATTTTGAGGGTTTTTTTTTAAGAATAAGGCCATGATTCAAGTGTTTCCATGATCTAAATCATTCTTTTCCTCAGGGAAAGGCTGTTCCCACTGGCCACAATCCACATGTCACCACAGTGACCTCCAGACCTGTGCCAGCCTCATCCCTGCCTGCTCCAAACCCTGGGTCCCATCTCCAAATGCCTCATTCCCATTAAAGAACAGCACAAAACCCCTGTAAACCCCTCTGCTTTGGGGTTTTCCTCCACCAGGATCCACCAGGCTCATTCCTGACTTGCATTCTGCAGTTCAGCCTCGGAGATCCCAGAATTCCAGATGCCCCTTCTTGCTTTGATAATTCCCATCGGATCCCTTGGTGCAATTTTGGGGGATTTTGTGGGGAAAAAGGCAGGCAGAAGCCATGGAAATTCTGTTCATGGTGAGTTTCCTTTGGAGTGACTGGAGAGGGAGCAGCATCTCCTGCAGGTGATCCTCAGCTCTTCCTGCTGCCAGCCAAATCCCAGCACATTCCCACTCCACGTCCCACAGTCTGCTCTCCCTCGCCCCATCCGTACCTTGAGGAATCCGAAGGAATAATTTTAAAAAATATCTTTGACTTTTACATCTCTTCCATCTTATTTTTGCCAATCTAGAACTTCAAGTCATCCATTTTACCCCCATAGCAAGGTCCTTGACAGCAATGGCTTGGAAGATCCCAAAGTTCAGTGTTTTCCAAGCGCACTCTGCAGTTTATAACACTCATTCCTTTGTTTTGCTGGATTTAGCCTCAAAATTACAAATAGCTCTTCAAGGCCAGGTTGGACAGGCTTGGAGCAACTTGAGATAGTGGGAGGTGTCCCTGCCCATGGGAATGGGATGAGATTTAAAATCCCTTTGAACCCAAACCATCCTGGAATTCCCTGGATATTTCTCCAACCTAAATAATTTATTCAATTTTTATTTATTCCGGCTCTGGTGAGCTTTTAAAGAAGGGATTTCTACAATATGATGCTGATTGTCTTTTCTTAATTAAGATTTTTGTGGATTTTTCCCAAATTAATTCACATTTAGCTTCAATAATTTAATAGCTACCTGTTACCTCATGGAGGAAGAAAATACAGAACAGAAATGAAATCTTAGGAAATCTTGCTCTGCTTTTTCTCTTGGCTATCCCTGAGTGCAGCTAAAACACAGCCAGCAAATTGCTTTTCCAAAATATAATATAAAATAGAAATAATTTTATTTTAAATCCATCTTTTTTTTTTTTTTTGAAAACATGCTCTGTTTTCATGGCCCAACAATCTCCCCTGGAGGAATTCAGGGAGTTAAATAAGATGGCACAATCCAGTTGAGATTTTTCCAAGCCTGGTGAGCAACAACGGAGCTCTTGAATTCCTGGAAGCTGCAAAATCCCATGGAGGCGGATGGAAATGATCCAATTGTTGTGTTGGCTTTTGGTTTGTGATCATGGAATGGTGCTTCAGAAAGATGGAATTTTAGAGAGTATTTACTTGGAATTGCTGAGGAGAACAGGAGTTGATAAGACCCGTGAATTTCTCCGGTGTTTAGGTGGTGGTGGAATTGATAAGATCTGTTAATGTCTCCAGAGGTTTGTTGCTGATGGAAATTATAAAATCCATGAATATCTCTGGTGGAGGAGCTCAGCTGCTCCTGGTGGGTCACTGAATTGAAAAGATCCATTAATTTCTCCAGGGGTTTGGTGCTGGTAGAATTGATAGGATCCATGAATTTCTTTGGAGGTTTGGTGCTGGTGGAATTGAAAAGATCCATTAATTTGCCCAGAGGTTTGGTGCTGGTGGAGGAGCCCAGGTGCTCCTGATGGCTCCCATTCATGGATAAGATCCATGAATTTCTCCAGAGGTTTGGTGCTGGTGGAATTGATAAGATCCATTAATTTCTCTGGAGGTTTGGTGCTGCTGGAGGAGCTGAGGTGCTGCTGGTGGCTCCCATTCATGGATAAGTTCCATGAATTTCTCAGGAGGTTTGGTGCTGGTGGAATTGAAAAGATCTGTGAATTTCTCCAGGGGTTTGGTGCTGGTGGAATTGAAAAGATCCATTAATTTCTCGGAAGGTTTGGTGCTGCTGGAGGAGCTGAGGTGCTCCTGGTGGCTCCCATTCATGGATAAGATCCATGAATTTCTCGGGAGGTTTGGTGCTGTTGGAGGTGCCCAGGTGCTGCTCGTGGCTCCCATTCATGGATAAGTTCCATGAATTTCTCGGGAGGTTTGGTGCTGTTGGAGGTGCCCAGGTGCTGCTCGTGGCTCCCATTCATGGATAAGTTCCATGAATTTCTCGGGAGGTTTGGTGCTGCTGGAGGAGCTGAGGTGCTCCTGGTGGCTCCCATTCATGGATAAGATCCATGAATTTCTCGGGAGGTTTGGTGCTGCTGGAGGTGCCCAGGTGCCCCTGGTGGCTCCCTGTGCCACCCCTGGTGTCCCTCCCTGCTGAGGTGGCCCTGCCCAGCGCTGCCATCCCAGCACCCCAAACCCAAGCTCTCCTGGCCGCCTTCTGCCAGGATTTGGCCTGGAGGAGCTGACTGCTGCTTTTGAATCCAGTGTCTGTCACTGGTGCTGGGTGATCCCACAGGTCTTTCCCACCCTCGGGATTCCGGGGTTTTTCGGGATGTGCTGCTGGAGCCGTTCCCACTGCGCTCCGTTTTTAGCAGGATGCGTTCCCGTATCCCAGTGTTGGAAACACCCTTGGCTGTGCTTTGATGAGCTGCTCTGCTTGTGTTTCTCACCCTCTGTTGATGTGATTGCGAGCTTCTTTTCCCAGTTGGTAAAAAAGCAGGATGATTCTCCTGCTTCCAGCAGTTCCTCTTCCAGGCTGGGGCTGGGATTGGATGCTGTGTTGCTCAGTTCTCCACTGAAAGTTCCAGGAGAAACAAACTGAAGGGACTAGGGAAAAGGATGGGGGGGGAAACCAGAAGGTTCCTCACTTTTTGTCAGCTGAGCGTGTTCTCCCATCTGTCTCCATCTCCAAGGAGAATTCCTCAGCACTTGGAGGAGGGATTGCGAAGGACACGGAGGTGAGGAGGAGACACAAACAGGCCCACACAACAACCACAGAGCCAGCTGTGCCATCCCTGCATCTGCTCTCTCCAGGGAAATTGGCTCCCAGCCCTGGCTGAGTCCATGGCAAACAGAAAGGAGCAACTTCCTTCGTCCCCCGGCCACATATGGGGGAAAAGATGGTGTTAAATAGTGCCCAGCTGTTCAGAATTCCAGCAAAACACAGCAGATCCTTGGATTAATAATTGCAGTTTGATGGATTCAGCCATTCCCTGGGAAGAGGAAAGAGGAAGGGAGCAGATTCCTTCTCAGAGAAATTGTTTCTGGAGTTTTAATATCTCTAAGTAGGTTTGAATGCCTTTAAATAAGTTTGAATCCCTTTAAATAAGTTTTTTGGTGCTTGCAGGTCCAAATCTCTGAGGAATAACCATTCCCAGAGGATCCCTGGTGGCTGAGGCCTGCTTGGAGAATCCTTGGTCTCCAACCCTCACACGTGGGCTCAACTGAAGTGAAATTTTGTGTAGCAAAAGTGTTTCTCCAGGAGGTTTTCCTGCTGGGTTTGGCTTTGTTGGAAGTGTTGATGTGTGGAACTTCCCTCGTGGCAGCATCCCCACGTTCAGGCTGTGTTTTTGGGATGTTCGCTTCCCACATTCGGGCTGTTTTTGGGATGTACACTTGGCTCCTCCCGGGCTCCTCTTGGCTGCCAGGACAGACTGTGGCAGACTCATTCCTGTTTTATCATCCTTTAGGCACTGCGGGTTGGCTTCACTGCACATCTCCACATTCCTTGATCCTTTTTGGGTTTTTTTGGGTTTTTTTTTTGGTTGTTTTTTAGCTTTTTTGGTTCTGAATAATCCCAGTGTTTGACTCAGATTGTCTGGCATCACCTCAGGGGTTCCACAGGGATCAGGGGATCGTGGAATCATGAAACCAGGAGGGTTTGGGATGAGAGGGACCTTAAAATTCATCCCATCCGTGGGCAGTAACACTTTCCACCATCCCAGGTTGCTCCAGGCCATCTCCACCACTGCCCTGGGCAGCCTTTTGTCATGGATCACAGCCCTTTGCATGGAAAAATTACCCAGATATCCCACCTAAACATCAACTCTGCTCCTGTCCCTGTTCCCTGAGCCCCCAGCTGTCCCCTCTTGTCAGGGAGCTGTGCAGAGCCTGAAGATCCCACTGATCCCTCCTTTTCTCACATTGTTTTTTTTCCTAGGATTTTCTGTGTATTCTTAAAGTGTTTTGTACTGCAGCTCTGTTTCCAGAAGCTTTAATGAACCCTGCAGGTAAAAACTGCAGAATGATGGATGACTTCATTAGGTGGAAGTTGCCTTTCCTACCAATAACAGAAAATTAGCTTTTCTGTGTTATTGGATCTGTTATTCCTGAGCTAACTGCAGGAGCTGAGCCTGGAATATTTTGGAGCCCATTCCACAAAAATGAGGTTTAAGAGGACTCAGAACATTCAAAGGCATCCAGTCCTTGTAGCTTCAAAGGTATTTTCAGATCTGTGTCCCTTAAAACACCATAGAAGTCAAATGATGTGTTATTAATTAGAGCTGTTAATGCAGCAAACCTTGGGAACATGGACAACGCTCCCTGGGATTCCAGGCTGGAATTCTGGGCTGTCTGTGCAGGGCCAGGCGTTGGACTGGATGATCCCTGTGGCTTCCTGTGGTGTCCCAGGATTTTATCCTGCTTGGATAAACAGTCCTCTTGCTTATCCAGGGATTCTTTTTATTCTGTGTTTTGTGGATTTTTTTCCTGAGGAAGGTGGAGAAAGAATGGAAGAGCATCACATATGAAAGGCGGAATTTTGGGATGGGGTTGACAAGGAGCATGGGACAAGGCAAAGAGAGAAAGGGAGAAGGGCAAGTAAATCCAGGTCTGATGCTGTTCATACATCCTAAAATCTTAGGAAAATAAGGAAAATTCATGGCATAAGAAACTCATATTCCTTATCCTTCCTTATCTCCCAAACCTGGGAATTTTTCCTGGAATTGCTGGTGGATATTGGAGTGCTGGACAGCATTTTAAATTTGAGTTTTTCCTTAGTGGCTGACTGAGGGAGGAAAGTTTTGAAAGCAACTGGTAATTATAGAAGTGGGATCACTATAAATTAATGATGGCAAGAGCTGAGTACCCGGCTGTTTTCCAAAGCTCTCTCTTGTCCTTAGGGAATGTGTCCTTTTAAATCTGGACTGTCAGACTGGCTCCCTTAGCAGGCTGCTCTGTGGAGCTGCTGGAGGTCAGGGCTGGGACAGGAGCACCAATGGCCCTGGTGCCATCTCCCCCATGGGCCGAGCTGCTTCCAGCTGCTGCTGGGCTCAGTGTTCCCCTTTTCCAGGAGTTCTCTGTTGGATTGAACCCCCGGATCCACTTGTAAGCAAACTCATGGAGAGGTCGCAGCCTGTTCATAAATTATGACTTTGGGTTTGGTACCGTTGGATATCGATTTCTTCTGGAGCCTCCTTCAGCTCCACAGGAGGTGGATAAAAGCAGCAAATGGATTTCTGAGGCAGAGCCAGGGACAGCATTTATGGATTTGGTTTTCCTGTCAAAGACAACTGGGAACAAAGGAGGAATTATGTCCCCACCACAAAAAAAAACCTCAAAGCCCTCAGACAACTCCATTGTGTGTAAGTGATACTTGGTAGATAAACATCCATGGATTTTGAGAGGAGTCCATGAGGAACAATCCTGCTGGCTCAGGAGATTTCCTGAGATCCAGGTGATCCCATTGGGATGTGGCAAAGGAAGAACAAGAGGGAGGAGGTGGGACAGGATGGAGAAGATGGCCATGGAATGAGAGCTGGGGTGATGAGCAGCCCCCACTCTGTACAAACCCGATCTGGAAGGGTTTCCCTGGAGTCCAAGCTCTTGGCAAGCTCCAGCCTGGATCCAGACTCAGCTGCTGCCATTTTTTCCAGCTTTTTCTTCTCTATAAACACAAGGTTCTCTTCTCCCACCCTGCCTCCAGCAACAACACCTTCCCCAGTCACCCAGACTTCAGCCTTTGGTTTTTCTAGCAGAGGTTGATGGAAATCTGTTCTGCTGCACTTCCAGGCTGCCTCCAGAAGGAAGGAGAGAAATCCTGAAATGCTGAAATGTCAGCCTTTGCTATTTTTACAGCCTTTCCCAGGAAGCAGCTCCGGCTGTGCCGTCTGCGTCCCGGTCGGGATCCGCCGGAGCCGATTATCCCTGTTTGCCTTGGCCTCGTCAGTTGTTGTTTTACAGGGAAAAAAGCTGTTGTGGCAACTTGGAAACGCCTCAGTTGGTCAGCCCGGAATGGGAATAATCCTCAGCTGTGCTTGGAATGCATCAGGAGCTTGGGGGAGTAGCCTTGAACATTTGCGTTGGGATTTGGTGGGTTTGAATTCTGTGAATCACAGAATCCTGGGATGGTTTGGGTTGGGAGGGAGCTTAAAGCTCATTCCATGGGCAGGGACACCCCCCAGTGTCCCAGGATGCTCATCCAGCCTGTCCTTGAACAGTTCTATGGAGAGCCCACACCACTGGGATCCCTTGGCAACAAGAACCAGGTCTCCAAGGAAGGTTAAGGAAAAAACATGAGTGCTCTGTGGGATGGAAATCCCTCCTGAGAGGTTGTTTTGTGGGGTTTGCTTCTATTGTTGGGAATTCACTTTCCCCCACAAACAACCTTTGACAGGGAGCGCTCGGAGTCGCCTCCAGCTGGGCTTGAGGTGGGCTCAGAGCAGCTAAAATTCATTAAAAGGACTTCAATCAATGTTAATCACAAAGCAAAACTTGAAAAATATTGTGAATTAAGCTCGTGGGCCTATTGTGTAATAACAGATGGAAAAATGAGGAATTCTCCTCGTGGGCTGGGCTGACAATTGGATCTGTCAGAGAATTCCTGTTGATCCTGATCTGGATCACTCATCCCCATCACTTCTGTCACTGGACATCATTCACACTCAAATGCCATTCACACTCACATTTCAGACCAGTCTTTTTATTAATTTTGCTGTTAATTAACTTATTTTCTCCTGTTATTTAAATCTCAAGAGCACAATTAAATGGAAAACCAGGATTTGCTTCAGAGCTGGGAGGTGGGAGAGGAACATCAATGGTGGGACTTGATCTTAGGGGTCTTTTCCAACATTCCTCGTTCTGGGATTTTAAGGAGCAGGGGATAGTCAAGCAAAATAATTACAGTTGCTTCATTAACAGTGTAAATAATGAGGATGGAAGCAAGCTCAGAAGTATTTGGGGCTGATGTTTTAAATACTCATTTAGAGTTTTGTGCGTGGCAAGATGAGGGAAATATCCACAAATCTCGAAGAGGTGGAATTTATGAGTTAAAATGTACAAAACTTGACTGGACAGTCAGAACTGGTGTAAACTGGGGGTAACTGGAGAGGTCAACCTGGAGATTCAAATCTCAGGCATTTCGTTGTCTCTTGGTTGGATTTTGTATTTATTTAGTGCTTCCCACTGTGTTAGAAAATTAGAAAAATCTAATTGTCGAGTTGTTGGGATAAATTGCTGTGCTAAACCAGCTCTTGGCTTATTTCTGATTTCTCTAAATGAAGGCAAAGAGAAAGAAACTGGAATTATTCAATGCTTCAAAGCAAACACTCCCTGTGCAAGCAGCACCCCGGGCTGGTTAATCCAGCTGTCCCGATTCCTTGGGGACAGTGGCAGCAGCCATTGTCACATCCCAGGGAAGGGGACGGGCCGGGGAGCGGTGACACAAACTGGAAATGGCATTGCCCCAGGCACATCAGCCCCTGTCGGCTGCATTTGATTCCGCAAAGATAACATGCTGAGCTCCAATTTTGCTTTCACTTCCATTCATGGCTCAAGGAAAGGGAAGAGAAGAAACTGAAACAGATTATTAAATGTGCCTTTTAGCCCGGGATCACTCCAGGCAGAAGGCAGGATGCCTTAAGGAATATCTGGGAGGAAAATTCGGTGTTTAGAGAGAAAAAATAGAATATTTAATGTGGTTTTGTTCAGTTTAAAACGACTGGGGGCTTGGGGAGAGCATTTGGCTAAATAGCTGATGAATAATTCAGGGTCACTAATTTAGGAACTCTGTCATAGAGACTAAAATTCATCGGTTTTGGCTGTAAACAAAGAGAACAAACACCCAGCATTTAACTAAACAGCAAATTCCGGGGTTGAAGCCTGTGGACCTTTGAAGGGCACCAGCTCTTGGCTGAGACAGGCACAATTTAATTAGCATGGATTTTTGTTGTAGTCAATATTAAAACCTCTCCCCAGAAGCTGTAATTCTAATTCCACGAGATGATATTCCTAAAGCTCCAGGATTTACGGGCAGGAAAGTTTGGATCCAAGCGCACAGAGGGGATTTCAGGAGCTCCATCTTCATCCCCATAATTCCATGGAATGGCTTTGTTGATCCAAATATCTGAGGCATGTTTGATGCTGTCCCTCTGCCAGGCCTGAGCTGGAGCTGGAAAACAAAGGGGAGGATGTTCCCTGGTGAGCTCGCAGCCTTAATTAACACGATTAACAAATACAATTACCACAGAGAAAGGTTAAAAAGAGATAGGAGAGATAAAAGCAAATCTCCGAACGAACGCAGGGATATCAATGTTCAATCCTGGGAGCAGCAGCCACGATCCAGATGCTTTTCCCAGCTCCAAGTGCCCCATTTTCATCCTGGGTCTCTTGATCTGCGTTGGCAGGAGTTGAAATGCTGCATTTCAAAGGCAAAGGAAGAATTCCTGAGACTTGGAGAACAGAGGAGTGTAGCGTGTGTCACCTTTCCAGGCAGACACTTCTGAGGCACTGGGGATTTACAGGAATGCAGAAATCTCCAGAAAATCTTCATTGTACTTGGAAATAACCCTTTAGTTCCCATTCCAGTGTCATCACAGGTTAGGGAATTTCCTGATGTTCCCAGTGACAAATAACCCTTTATTTTCCATTCCAGGCTGATCCCAGAATAGGAAATTTCGTGATGTTCCCATTTCCTGATGTTCCCAGTGACAAATAACCCTTTATTTCCCATTCCAGTCTGATCCCAGGGTAGGGGATTTCGTGATGTTCCCACTGACAAATAACCCTTTATTTCCCATTCCAGTCTGATCCCAGGGTAGGGAATTATCTGATGTTCCCATTTGGAAATCCTATAGCTTGTAAGAATTAAGTGGATGCCCCTTCTCCAAGGGAGAACTCCAAAAATCCCAGTAATTTTACCTGAGACAAAAGAAAAAGCAGTGATTACTTAGAATTTCAGTGCTGTCCCTTCAGTGGCCTTTTTTTTGGGACAGACATCTTCAAATCCCATTTTCCTTGATATTTGCTGCTCCAGCAGTGGCTTTGGGGTATAATTTTATGGATTTGTTTATTTAGATGAGTTGGGGTTTTTTCCCTGAGGCTCTGCTGTTCCATAGGGCTTTCCTGTGGATCTGGGAGGATTTTGTGGTGCAGAATCGATCTGTGCAGCCCCAGGCTCTGAATTAAATTGATGTGAGATCTGTGACTGGTTTTGTCACCAATAATTCCTGCCTTGAGCAGGATATTAAAGAGGACAAATGAATACAAAACAAAGCCACCACCAACCACACGGTTTTTATTTCACTTCCTGAATGTTCAATTAATTGTTGACAGAGATTTTTGGGATGGATTGGGTTGGGGCTGTAAATTAAGCTTTTGTGGGTTTGTTTTGCATGCAGGGAAGATCCTGCCCGATTTTGAAAAGGTCACCACTGTTAATCATTTCAGGAAGGCAGGAAAATATTCCAGTAATGACTCAACTGAAAGGAATAACCAAGATTAAAAGCTTCTTAGTGCTTAATAAGTGGGATCTTGATTAATTCATGCTTTTGTGACAAAGGTTGGATTATCGAGCTGAAAAATATCTTTTTTGGGGGGGGATGTTGTTTGGCTTTAGGGTTTTTGGCTTGATTCTACAATTAAAAGATTGGAGATCAATGAGAAGAAGGAATAACAGGTACCAGGTGCAGCCAGTCCTGATCTGGAATTGTCCCAAATGTATTTTCCAGGAGATCATTTGGGGATGGAAGAATTGTCCCAGGTCTCATGGGAACGAGATCCTGTTTTCATTCTCAGTCTGCTTTATTTGTCAGTGGTTTTAGTCATCCTTTCAGCACCACAAAGTGGTGGTTGGAAATGATCCATCACATTTCCATAGTGCTTGGGATTTATGTTAAATAGGATGTATGGATGTAATACAAATAGAGAACTGATCATCTTTGAAGGAATTCAGAGTTACTTGTTCTTGGTTTCCTTCCCCTCACCCCAAAATCTGGGATTTCTGGCTAAATACTGAAGGATTTATCATCATAATATTAACTTATTGTAGTTTTTATTATCTGCCTTGTGTTCAAATATATTTTTAAAACACCAAATGATCGGGACTACTCATATTTAGTAAATACAGCAATCTAGAATTTTTTTTCAATAATCCACACTTCTATTCTGCATTTCATTCCATTATTCCTGGTAATACTTTCATCTTTTACCACTCTAAGATGATTTTTTTCTTTTTTTTTTTTTTTGTATTAATACCTGCAAACAAATGTTGACAATCAGTATAACTAGTTTAGCTAAAAGAGGGCTGTTTTCTGATCTTAATCCTTCTATATTCTAATCCCAGGAGGGTTTTATGCTGGTGTTTTATTTCCTTTCAAACCCATCTCATTTCTCACACAACATTTCAGGTGTGAGCAGTGAATTTCCGTGCTTGGAGTGTCCCTATTGTGCTAATTTCTCCTGCTAAACAAGGGAATTTGGAATGCTTCAGACACATGATCCAAAGAATCCAATTTCATCCCAGGGTCCTGCTGCTCTTGCATCTCTCTAATGCATTTTCCTGTAGACAATTTGTTTAGCTGAGGATTTAATCAGCTGGAACATCTATTTTTGATCCTGCTTTTACCAGGCCTGGCCTCATAGGGAGTGGATGAATTTGCGCTCAAGCTGAGGTGAAAAATGTCACATTTCTAATCTTGTGTCTAGTTTTTAGAATGATGAGGTGCATCTTCATATTTTTCAATACTTTTAGGGCCCTGGCTGGAGCTTTTAAAGCATTTTCCCTCCTGTCACTGCTCTAATCCTTTGCTGAACTGGTTTGGATTGGTGGGACACGTGTGGGCTCCTTGGATTTGCGTTCCCTGCAGCAGATTAATCTCCAGGTCATCAAGCTGAAGTCTCCTGAGGACAGAGCAGGAGGAATTTTCTGTGTGGACGTTTCTGGATTTCAGGGGCTCCACCAGCCTCCAGGAGGTGGCTGCTGTCCCTGTCCCCTTGTCCCTTTGGAGTCCCAGTGGGGTGAGCCTGCCCGGGGAAGGGCCAGCGCTGTCCAGTGAGGCCTTAGGATTTCAGCTTTCCTGTTTTTCTGTGTTTGTGATCCTGCACAACTCTAAACTCCATGTTCAGTGTGAGCTGCTGCTGTCCCATTTTGGGCAGACACAACAATTCCTCTCCAGGCCTGGCAATCAGGGACTCCTCACTGCCTCAGGCCTGAGAGATGGAAACAAAAATGGGTTGGGGGGAGCAAACTTGGGGTGAATTAATTCATTGCCTGAAGCTGTAATTGGGAAATTAACCCCCAATATGCAAATGGACCAAACTTATAAAAGTGTGAAAAT
Organism: Melozone crissalis; assembly: GCF_028551555.1. Taxonomy (NCBI): domain Eukaryota; kingdom Metazoa; phylum Chordata; class Aves; order Passeriformes; family Passerellidae; genus Melozone; species Melozone crissalis. Next base: position 26,333 of record NW_026536012.1, read on the forward strand.
CTGTGTCCCATGGTCCATTTTGGGTGTAGTCCCTGGGAGGCTTTGTGTGCCCTAAATGTCCCTGAAGGCCCCTCAATAAACAGAACTGCTTTTTATTCCCTTAATTTTGGAGTGGCTCTTGGCTCCCCTGGGATTTCACCAGAGATCCCTCAGGCGCAGGGTTTGGTGTTTGGGGTTTGGGGTTTGGGATGATTCGGGGCACTCTGGATGGGGGGAAGAGCAGCTCCAGAGGGATTTGTGTCCAGAGGGACAGCGGGAGAGGAGATGGAGCAGGGAAGGGAGGCTGGTGGCAGAGGGAGGGAGCCACATGTTAAACAGGATTTAACTTTAGGGGAAACGATTTTAAACAGGGTTAGATTGGGAATTTTGGGAAGAAGTGTCTCCTGGGAGGCCTGGGATGAATTTCCCTGGAATGAATTTCCCAGAGAAGCCATGGCCGGATCCCTGGAGTGTCCAAGGCCAGGCTGGAGCACCCGGGATGGTGGGAGGTGTCCCTGCCATGGCACGGGTGGCACTGGGTGGGCTTTGAGGTCCTAACTTATCCCAGCTTGTGTTTGTAGGGTTTTTTTGGGTTTTCTGTTCCTGGCAAACCAATATTCCAGGACACCACGCTGTGTTTGAGGCAGGAGCAGACACAATGCAGCAGTTACATCCAAAAATGTGTAGGTTCATCTGCTGCCTTTAATTGGGTTTGGTGCCTTAATAAGCCCCCCTGTGGATAATTCTGTGGAAAAGTGCAGTGTGATCACTTTATTTCTTCATTCTCAAAATGTCTTTGTAGGGAACCTGTGATTCTTGGCAGTGTTTTGGATTTTGGAGAGCTGGATTTTATGAGTTTGGGAAAACAATTTCCAGTTTCCTTCATTTAATGCATTAAATTTTAATGGCTGAAATATCCATAGGGTGTCCTGACAGAGTACAAGTGAAAATTGTTCCAGTTTTGTTGTTGAAATAGGAATTGGAAATTTAGCCGCTCCAAATTTTGAGTTGTTGTGTGATTGAGGGTAGTTGATCTCTGATAAAAATGAGGCTGAAACCCAAGAATTTCCAACATAAATCCCAGTTCTTTGTTTTGCTTTCAGCACAAATTGGCCAAGGGTTCTTTTCCATGCGTGTGGGTGAGTTCTGAACTCAGCACAGCATGAGGGGAACCTGCAGTTTCCAGGAAATGTTTAATTCCTAACTTTATTGGATGTTTACAGCCATCCCATTTTATTATGGATGTTCACAGCCATCCCATTCATTCTTTTGGGATTTCAGTAGTTTTTCCCTAATGGAATCAATAATATTGCAGATAGAAATTCTTTGTATCTGTGGGACTTTGGTGTGGTCAGGGTTTATGGGCAGTGAGTGTGTGTGGTTTGTTGTTTTCCTGTCAAAACCATGGAAAAAGGGTTTGTGGAAGCTCTCTTTGACCTACCCCAAATTCCCAGGCTCTGATGGAAATTATGATGGGAAAAAAGAGGGAAAGAATGTGGAACTTGGAGATTTCTGCCTCCTCTTGGCTGCTGATCATACCCAGGGTGGGGAATTTCCTCTTCTTGGAGGAGTGACCATCCCATTGTAGGGATTTTGCAGTGACCAGCCCGTTGCTGGGATTTTGCAGTGACCATCCTATTGCTGGGATTTTGGAGTGACCATCCATTGTTGGGATTTTGGAGTGACCATCCCGTTGCTGGGATTTTGGAGTGACCATCCATTGTTGGGATTTTGGAGTGACCATCCATTGTTGGGATTTTGGAGTGACCATCCCGTTGCTGGGATTTTGGAGTGACCAACCCATTGCTGGGATTTTGGAGTGACCATCCTATTTCTGGGATTTTGGAGTGACCATCCATTGTTGGGATTTTGGAGTGACCATCCCGTTGCTGGGATTTTGGAGTGACCAACCCATTGCTGGGTTTTTGCAGTGACCATCCCGTTGTTGTTTTCCGTGGGGTTTTGGCACTCTGTGCGGACACCTGCCAGGTGGAGCTGCTCTGTGTCAGACCCAGCTGGCAGCTGTGGGGGTTCTGGAAGCTGGCAGCCAGCAGAGATTGTTTTCCCCATTATTCCAGGCCGTTCATGGCTGATTTTGCCCTTTGAGGAGCATGACTGCTCGATGATTCACGGCTGCGTTCGCGGAGGCATTCCAGCAAGGAATCACAACCACGCCGCTCCTCTTGCTGCTTGTTTACTGCAGCAAACATCCAGAACACAAATTGGAATTCATTAATCTGCCTGCATCTTCCCAATTAGAGTTGTTCAATTAATTTTCAGGGGTTTTGAGCCAGTTTCATGGGGATGATCTCCGTGTGCGCATCACACTTCACCACCGGCCTTGTGCTGAAAGCTGAGCTGCTTTAATACTCAAATCTTGATTTTAGGCCAGCAGAGAGGATTGATATTTTTGCCTCCAGCACTAAAAAAGAATTGTTTTGTGCTTTGTAATCTGTTACAACAATAATTTGCTTCTCCTTGCAATACATCTTTTAATTTGGCTAGCTGAGCAATATTTTCATTTGTAACCTCTGTGTCCAGAATGGGAAATGTAGCATCAGAGCAGCCTAAGGAAACACCCTCAGAGCAAATAATTTGCATTTTCACAGGTTAATTTTAGGAGATGCTACAGAATTTTGCTGTGAAAAAAGTGTGGCAGACAGGAAGAAGCAAAGTAAGATTTTCACCAGAAAAGAAAGAGGCAGAAATAGCAAAACATCAGGGGAGATTTAAAAATTGGTGTTATTTACTCTCCAGGCAGTTGCTTTCTCTTAGTTCCATGAAAATTGCAGGAGAAGGAAACTTCTTCCCATTTAGGGCCAGGAATAATTCCAAAACTGCATCAAGGGACATAATCAGGATGTGGGCACTTGGAAAAGCTGTGGAGGGAGGATGGAGAGGAGCTGAGCTCTGTTCCATGGGCAGGCTGCGAGGTCTTGAGCCTCAGTGCTTTGCTGAGCGAGGCTGAAAAGTTTTGGATTAATGAGGACCAACTTTGGAGGGTGGGGAGAGATCAGAACATTCTGGCAATGTTCCTCACAGGGGTGGTCTTCTGATCGCAGCAGAGGGACATTGGGAGCTCCAGGGAACTTCTGTGGGGAACTGAAGGAATTCCTGGAGCAGCTTGGGTTGGGAGGGATCTCAGGATTGTCCAGTCCCCCCACCGTGGCAGGGACACCTGTCCCAGGTGCTCCCAATGTCCAGCCTGGCCTTGGGCACTGCCAGGGATGCAGGGGCAGCCACAGCAAATCTGGGAATTCCATCCCAGCCCCCCCCACCCTCCCAGGGAACAATTCCTTCCCAATATCCCATCTAAACCCCCCTTTTCCAGCTTCCAGCCATTCCCTGTGTCCTGTCCCTCCATCCCTTGTCCCAAATCCCTCTCCAGCTCTCCTGGAGCCCCTTCAGGCCCTGGAAAGCCGCCCCATTACAACGTAGTACAAATAGTAAAACAACAGCTCTGAACATAAAAGACTATTTATCTTAAAAACCATTACTCATTATCTATTTAAAGACTTTTTTTTTTTTTATGCAGGTGAGTACAAATCTCATTGTACTCCATAAATCCAGGGAAAAGGAGCCTCTGGCAGCAGTGCCAGGGTGTTCTGTCAGAACTCCACCTCCCACCTCTGCCTCTCTGGGCTTTGTTGGCCCACACAGCTCCAAAGGAATAAAAGCTGCATCTGCTATAAAAAAAAGCTGGAGAGGGTTCGAGTGCAGTGGGAAGGGAGGGTTGGAGCAGTCACATCCCCGCTTTGCCTGGAGGTTTTTTCTGTAAAAATCCATGGTTTTGGTGAATTTGTTGTGTCACAGATACCCTGCACAGGCTGATTAGTCACTGTAATTAAAGCTTGAACCTCCCTGGGAAGGCACAAGGCCCCTTGTTTCTGTGTGTGTTGTTTGAACTGCGGGTCAGGGAGGGAAAGTAATTGCTGCCAAATTGCTGGCTGCAGTTCCCAGAGTCACAGATCCGTTTGCTCCCTCTGCACTCCCGGGCTGGGAGGTTAAACGTGGCAGGAATGTCACCAAAAACAGCAGCAAAGGGAGGATTCTGCTCCTCTCAGGTGAGGCCCCACCTGCAGAGCTGCCCCAGCCCTGGGGACAACATCAGCAGCACCTGGAGAGAGCCCAGAGGAACCCATGGAGCTGCTGCAGGGCTGGAGCCCCTCTGGAGCCAGGCTGGGACACCTGGGGGGGCTCACCTGGAGAGGAGAAGGATCCAGGGAGAGCTCAGAGCCCCTGGCAGGGCCTGGAGGGGCTCCAGGAGAGCTGAGAGGGACTGGGGACAGGGATGGAGGGACAGCACACAGGGAATGGCTGGAAGTGAAAGAAGGTAGATTGAGAAGTTGGGATATTGGGAAGGAATTCCTGGCTGGGCTGGAATTCCCAGATTTGCTGTGTTTGCCCCTGGATCCCTGGCAGTGCCCAAGGCCAGGCTGGACACTGGGACACCCTGGGACAGTGGGAGGTGTCCCTGCCATGGCAGGAGTGGGATTTAAGGTCCCACCCAACCCAAACCATTCCAGGATTCTTTGGTCCTGCAGCATTCCCATCCTCGCTGGGACTGTTCCCAGCAGATCATTGATTTCCATGAGGACTCAGATCCTCCAGGTCTCTTCAGTGAACTCATTTTATTGATAGGATTTTTCCCTGTTTTTTTCTCTGTCTCCCTTGCCTCCCTTCTCCAAATATTGATGTCTGGATTGTTGGAAAAGCTGGGTTCCATTATCCTTCCCTATGAGACCAAAGCCCTCTCTAGGTGGTGCTGCCTCCTTTACATCCCCCCAAAGAGGAAACTTCCCTAAAAGTCTTGTCTCCTTGTTTCCCTAAATTATATCCATGTTTTTATGGAACAGCAATGGAATTTTTTTTAAAATCCATCAGAATTGTGTCTTGTCCAGCACTGGAGTGAGACTGGGTTTGCTTTCTTCCAATTACTGAAATGAGTGGTTTGTGAAATTCGGGAAATTCTTACTAAATTCCATTTTTTTTTTTTGATTGAATTGAGGAACTGGCAAATGGTGCAGCTCTGCCAGGGGAATTTTCACCTGGTTCCAGTGCTGGGAAATGGTTCCAGTTACTGCCTGTATCCCCAGATTCTGTGTTTCCAACTCTGTGATGCCAAAACCCAGCAGGGTTTTTCTGGGCAGGATTTAATTTTGTATTCCTTCCTTACTAAAGTATAAATCTTTGTGTTGTTAATCCAATTCTTTGCTCTCTGAATAGAATAAAAGCAGCCCTTTATGTTAGGCAAGACCTGGATCCAAGGTTAATTCGAATTTTATGGATAATCCCTCATTCTGTTCTGGGCACAATTGGATAGACCTTCCCAGAATTTGAACATCACATCCTTAACAAGGTTTTATTTTGTTTATAAAGCATTTTAGTGGCAATGGATGAATGTTCCCACTCAGGTATCACCTCAGGAGTGTACTCCTTGATTGCTTTATTTTTAATTTATTAGGACATCACTTTGTCTTTACTCTTGGGTTAAAAGCTCCTTTGCTTCCTGGAACACTCTGTCCCTTCACCCAGGAGTTCATTCCATGATGTGAGCTCTGGAATTCTCACTAAAAAACCAGAAATGTGATTTTTATTTCTTCTGTTATGCGAATTACTCCCCATTTTCGGGGATTCAGACAAAGATGATTTGTTTTTGCTGTTGGCTTCTCTTCTTCAATCCCCCTAAATGTCATTTATATTGTAGGATATTATGGAATCATGGAATGGGTTGGCTTGGGGTAGAGCTGGATGAGCTTTAGGGCCCCTCCCAGTCCAAACCAGTCTGGAATTCCATGGCCATGATGAGATGAGAAAATGAATTTAGGAATGGAGTGAATTCCTTTCCTGGGAATTTCTGCTTTGCTCCACAGTGCTGTGCAATTCCCAGCACTGGGAATCCTTCCTGCTGAATTTGGGAATCCTTCCTGTGGGAATTTGGGAATTCTTCCTGTGGGAATTTGGGGAACCTTCCTGCTGGGATTTGGGAATCCTTCCTGTGGGAATTTGGGGATCCTTCCTCCTGAATTTGGGAATCCTTCCTGCTGGAATTTAGGGAACCTTCCTGCTGGAATTTAGGGAACCTTCCTGCTGGGATTTGGGAATCCTTCCTGAGGGAATTCATGATCTTTCCTGCAGGAATTTGGGAATATTTCCTGCTGGAATCCTGAGTGCTGCTGTGGGTGCAGATCCTTGTTTTTTAACCCATTCCCTCCCTCCCAGGTTGGCAGGACCCTGTGCCTGCACGTGGAGCAGAGTTCAGTGCCAGCAGATCCAGGGCAAGAGGGAATGATTGGATGATTCCCTGGGTCAGCAGTAATGGGAACTAATTCAGGGTACTTTGGGAGATTGAATTCGGATCTGAAGTGCATCCTTTATTGAGAGCAATTTCTGAGGCTCCCCCTCTCCATCCAGCAATAATTCATGGGGAAAAATGCTCCTGACACCTGAAACCAGACACACAAAATGGGATTTTTGTGCTGTTTGTAACAGGGAGCACTGGCAGTTTTGACCTTTAAATACATACTTTTCGGGGGTTTTTTTGCCTTTTTAAATCCAAAGGGATTTTTTCTTTCCTGTGTTGGGTGTAACACTCGTTAAAGGAGGTCCCAGCACCCAAGTCCTGTTCAGCTGGAGATAAATAAGAAATAAATACAAATTTGGGGTTGAATTACCCCAAAGAGGGTATTGAATACAGAAAAAATATCCTTATTTTAGGGGAATGGAATCGGCAGAGCCTAATAAAGGAAATAAATGCCTACCACTAAAATAATTCCCTTTTTAAGCATTTCCATGGGTGGAAATTTCCATCCTGTCCTGCAGTTGGATGTGTTTGAGTTTGACTTTGAGGTGACTTTGTGAAATGCTGGATGTTATTCCAGCCCTGGAAAAAGCAGGAGCTGCTCCTCTTGAATCATCAGGAATGAACAGATTTTAGTTCAAGTCTGACAATATTAATTTCTGGCAGGCCTTTTCCATAGGATCTCCTGCTGGAAATTGCCCTCAGAGTTTTTTTCCAATCGAAACAATTCTCCTGGAGTCCTAAAACCTGTTTTTGCAGGAACTTTAAAGGTTTAAATGGAGGAATGTGGATGTTGTAGCAGTGTTGGGATCTTTTCCCAAGGAATTTTCCTTGCTTTTATTTCAGTGGAAGCTTTGCCTCTCCTCATTTCCTGAGAGTGGTTCTGTCAGTTCAGAGCTTGGGAATTCAAGGAGATTTTACCAGAAAATGGGAGGTCTTAATTGAATTTAATTTAAATTTTTAATTTAATCATGCCAAAGACTGAACATCTTTGACTGCAGACACAGCCCAGGCATTCAGCTGATGATTAAAACCCAAATAAAAGGTGGAAAGGGCAAAACAATGGCTGAAACCAGAAAGATCTGGGGTTTGGCCTTTTCAAATTTGTTTTAATTGGTTTGAAGTGTGTGGATGCTGTGGCAGGGAGTGGCCTGGGGTGGGTTCAGTCCCAGATCCTTGGCTGTCTCTGCCAACTCCCTGTGACATTTAATGTCTGTCACTCGCTCATCACTTTAAAAACAGTGGTGGAGGGGGAAAAAACTGGGAAATAATGGGAAAGCAACGCTTGTGTCAAGAAAACGCTTGAAATGCTGCACTTTAATTATTGCCTTCTGCCATGAAAGGCACAGGTGGGAGTCATTAACTCCAAAATAACCCCGAAAAAACAACACACCCCAAAGCTGCCTCTTTGAAAACAGATAATGGGGAAATTACAGGTGAATTCAGCAACGAGAAAAATGAGAAAATTGCATAATAAGGAGAAGATTGACAGCAGTAAAATTTTTCTAGGGAAGGACCAACAGGGAACAGAAAAGGGGGAATGTTTGGAAATTCCAGTGAAGATTTCAAACTGCACACAAGGCCCAGGATGGAAACAAATATTGTGAGGGGGAAAACACTGCAAAGGCCAAATGTGGAAATTCCTGCCTGGAAAAGGGTCTCTTATCCACACTCCAGAGCTGCTATTGGGATGTTAATCCAGGAAATATTTGGGAATTCTGATGGAGATTTCAAATTGCACACAAAGCCTGAGATACGGACAAATATTGTGAGGGAAAACCACTGTAGAACCCAGCAATTCTGCCTGGAAAAGGAGCTTTTATCTGCACTCTGGAGCTGTTATTTGGGTTATTAATCCAAGGAATGTTTGGGAATTAAAAGGCAGATTTTGAATTGCACACAAAGCTGGAGGTACAAGATAATATTGTGAGGGAAAAACCACTGCAAAGGCCAACTGTGGTCTCATATCTGCACTCCAGAACTGTGTTTTGGGTCTTAAACTCAGAAATGTTTTGGCAAAATGGAAAATGGAAAGGAGGGAAGATGGGATGGAGAGCAGGCTGGAATTACACCCGGCAGGCAAAAAAGGTTCAGAGATCTCTCCTGGGGCTCCCAGGGTTGCTGAGTGTCCCTCCAGTCAGGAACATTGCTGGGATGGGGACTGGGACAAGTGACTGAATAACCAGGAGAGCTCAGAGCCAGTTCAGGAGCCTTTGGAAGTGCTGAGGAACTTCTTAATGATCAAAGCCATTGAAATATAATGAAAAGGTGGGGAGGGAGGAGGGCTCATCTTGGCTCATCCCCTTGTTTGCTGCTGTGTGGGGGAAAATTTCCCTTGGATCTTCCTGGGATATTAAAACAGTGACTGTCCTCTCCAAAAAGCCCCTGGATGGGGGATGCAGGGTGAGGAAGGGGAAATTCCCTCAGATTCTTCCCGAGACATTCGTGTTGGATTCCTGGGATTTTAAAACATCTATTGCCTGCTCAAACCCCCCTGGATGGGGAAGGGAGAATTCGCTTGGATTCTTCCCAGAGTATTAAAGGACCAAAAGCCCCTTCCACTCCTGCTGGATGGGGAAGGGAGAATTCCCTGGGCTCCTTCCCGGGGAGGTGAAGCACGGGGTACCCCCTCCATTCCCCTGGATGGGGAAGGGCGAATTCCCTCGGGTCCTTCCCGGGGTGTTAAAGCACAGAGTGCCCCCTCCATTCCCCTGGATGGAGAAGGGAGAATTCCCTGGGCTCCTTGCCGGGGTGTGGGAGCACGGAGCGCCCCCTCCGCTCCCGCTGGATGTGGGCTGCAGGGATCCGTGCCCGGCTCAGCTGTTCCCGAGCGGGAGAGGCGAGGGATGCTTCCTGCGGCATTGTTGTAACCATGACTCCGCGGACGTCATCCCGGGAAAATAGCGCCGGGAACATTTGTGGAACAAAGCTGAGGGTCCTGGCGGAGCGCTGCCATATGCACGCCGCTCATTTGCATATAGATTAACTGGCACAGATTGGAACGGGAGCTGCTCACGGGGCCGCGGGAGGAATTGCAGCATTCAGGGAGGCGATTCCAGGGGGATGCTGGGACGGGGCAGGGTCATCCCGGTGGTGCTTTGGCTCTGCTGATTCAGCAGCTTTGGTCCTGCCCTCTGGAATAATCCTGGTGGGAGCTGCGATGGAAAAGCATCGGAGCCCTGGGAGTGCTGTTGGAGTCTTTCTTATGGCTCTGCTGGACCTCGAGTGACCCTGTCAGTAAAAACACTGGGAAAGGGAGAAACAGATGGGAAACAGAGGGGGGTGAAGGAATGCCAGTGGAGAGGGAATGGCATGGAGGGGAAGGACCAAGGGGATGGAGGCTGGAGCAGGAGAGAGGATGGATGATGGATGGATGGATGGATGGATGGATGGATGGATGGATGGATGGATGATGGATTGATGATGGATGGATGGATGATGGATGGATGGATGGATGATGGATGGATGGATGGATGGATGGATGATGGATGGATGATGGATGGATGATGGATGGATGATGGATGAGTGGATGATGGATGGATGGATGGATGGATGGATGGATGGATGGATGGATGATGGATGGATGGATGATGGATGGATGGGTGGATGGATGGATGGATGGATGGATGATGGATGGATGGATGGATGGATGATGGATGGATGATGGATGGATGATGGATGGATGATGGATGAGTGGATGATGGATGGATGGATGGATGGATGGATGGATGATGGATGGATGAGTGGATGATGGATGGATGGATGGATGATGGATGGATGATGGATGGATGGATGGATGGATGGATGGATGATGGATGGATGGATGGATGATGGATGGATGATGGATGGATGGATGGATGGATGGATGGATGATGGATGGATGGATGGATGATGGATGGATGATGGATGGATGGATGGATGGATGGATGGATGGATGGATGATGGATGGATGATGGATGGATGGATGGATGGATGGACGGATGGATGGATGATGGATGGATAGATGGATGGATGGATGGATGATGGATGGATGGATGGATGGATGATGGATGAGTGGATGATGGATGGATGGATGGATGGATGATGGATGGATGGATGGATGGATGGATGATGGATGGATGGATGGATGGATGGATGGATGATGGATGAGTGGATGAGTGGATGATGGATGGATGGATGGATGGATGGATGGATGGATGATGGATGGATGGATGGATGGATGATGGATGGATGGATGATGGATGGATGGATGGATGATGGATGGATGGATGATGGATGGATGGATGGATGGATGGATGGATGGATGATGGATGGATGGAGGCAAAGTGGGCCATAGGTCAGCAGAGCTCAGACACCACAGCCTGACCACCCTCCTCTTCTCCATCCCACCAAGATTCCATTCTGCTGCCTGGTTTGGTGTCCAAAAGCTGGGAAGGGGGCAGGAGCACCAGGCCCTGGGCACAGGCACAATCCTCTCTGGATCCACATGGATCCTCTGCTCCTGGGAATGTGGGGCATCCCTGGGCCCCGCTGCCCTGCTGGGGGCACATTCCCTCTCCTTCCTGGCCACTCTGTGCCATGGCTGGGATATTTCCCACCTGGAAGAGCCTAACGAGGTACAGGGGTTGTACCTGAGGGATTCTGCGTGCTGCTGCTTTAGGATTTATCATAAAAACACTTACAATTGAATTTTGGGGTTTTTTTTTCTTATGCCAAGGCCTCCCAGTTCTGCCCCAGTTTTCCCTAGAGTGGAATGAAAAAAAAAATAATGGGATTATACAGGAATGATCCCATAGGAAATGCCCAAAAAGCAAATCTCTCGTCGTCTGCAGTGGAGTTGTTTGGCAGGAGGTCAGAGCAGCAGGAAATCATTCCAAAGCAATTCCAAGGTGTCCTTCCAGGCTAGAAATAATTCCAAGGAAATTCCAAGGTGTCTTTCCAAGCTGACAGGGTCTCCCTGGGAATTTGAAACCCACCTCCAAGAAACAGGATTTTTTCCCCCCTTGAAAATTGAAATTTTACCAATAATTCCCAGTTCTTGTTCCATGAAAACGGAAAAGTTACTGATAATTAACAAAATAAATCAACAGGAAGATTAATTAATATTTTGGATATTTGATCTTTTAAAAAAGACAGAGTTATCCATGTTTGTGGGTAAATACTGTTATCAGAGCTTTTTTGTGCGTGAAATAAGTTGTCAGGAAATAAGCTGATATTAAACAATTTTATCTCCTGATGTAGTGAGAGGGAAATGAAGTTTTGAATAAGTTCCCAGATTTTCTTTTGTGCAGCTCAGAGAAGTCCAGGGAAAATTTACTTCAGAGAATAAATTCAGCAGAAATCTTTGCGAAATTAAAATTTTTTTTCATTCCTGTGGCTTTTCCGGTCTAAAAACTGGGCATCACTTTCTCAGTCAGGAATATTCCTGTGCTCAGGTGACTTTCCTACTCTCTTTTAAGCCAAAGTGCATTTTTACCCTGTAGAAAAATTCCAATAAATCCTGAAGTAGTTATCATCCATAACCCCATTCCATGAGAGTGCTGCTGTTGGGATTCTCCGGGCTGGAAGGAGCATTTGGGAAGTTTTTCCCTTTTATTGAGGGCATCCAGATCAACTCCAATAGATCAAAGTCCCTCTTCGTGGAGTGATGGGTCTGACTCATCTTCAGCTGAGTCATCCTGAATATTGAGCCATCCTTCAAAGCAAGGAAATCTTGGAAACCTTTTCACTCCTGGCAACCCCCACGAGAAAGGCTCGAGTCAATAAATCCAAGAGGAAGAGGTGACATCAAAGGATCCCAAGTTTTCTTTGGCAAAACACATCCCAGCGTGAGAAGGAAGGTAAATCCCTTCCCAGCCCTGCCAGAATCCTGGGATTTTGGGGGCTGTGACCTCGGACCAAAGCTTCCTCTCTCCAGCATTTATCCACACTGGGAATCATTATTAGGTTTTCCAGAATTCCCTGGTGCTCTGCAAACCCCTGTGATGCCTTGTGCAGGCTGCCCTAGAACAGAGACTACATGGAGTTCCAGAATAAAGCAGGGATTTATTCCAAGGATCTCCTCCATGGACCCACCTTGGGCTGCACCCAAGATGAACCAAAATGGCCCCAAAATGCACGAGGGGCACGGGCTCTGTCCCTGGGATCAGTTCTGCTCCATTTGCACCTTGCAGTTCATTGTCCCATTCCAGCTTTAGCCCCTGCAGTCCCACCCTGCTTGTTTTTCTCTCTCCAGCCCACGGGGTTTGTGCTCCTGGGCTGAGATTGGGATCATTTGTCCTTGGTGCCCAGCTGGAGCAGGAATTGTTTTGTCTCCCTGCTCCGTGCACAGAGCTCAGCATCCCTGATGTGAGCCCAGACCCACACACTAAAGCAGAAATATAAAAGTTAAAACCTGAGGTATCACCTGAAGGTGGAGCTTGGAGTGAGGCACAGGACAACCACAGCCACCCTGGCCTGGGACACTTCCAGGGATGCAGGGGAGTCCACGACCTCTTTGGTTAAAAAAAAACCCCAAATTCACAAAGAACCCATCCTGGAAATCATTCCAGGCAGGAGGAGAGGATGGGTGGGATGAGGTCACCCAGAAACTTGGGAGCAAAGGAAGTGGCTGCTGCAGTGATTCCCTGCTGGATGCATCCCAGGATTTGTGCTGGGTGTCACTGTCCAGAGGGATTCCTGCCAGCCGTGGGCCAGCCTGGAAGGAGGCCTTGGAGTGAGGAACATCCTGGATGCAGCTCAAATGTGGAATCTGGGAATGGGTTGGGTGGAAGGACCTCAAATCCCACCCAGCGCCACCCCTGCCATGGCAGGGACACCTCCCACTGTCCCAGGTGCTCCAGCCCCAGTGTCCAGCCTGGCCTTGGGCGCTGCCAGGGATCCAGGGGCAGCCACAGCAAATCTGGGAATTCCATTCCAGGGCCTGCCCACCCTGCCAGCCAGGAATTCCTTCCCAATATCCCAATATCTCAATCTACCTTCTTTCACTTCCAGCCATTCCCTGTGTGCTGTCCCTCCATCCCTGTCCCCAGTCCCTCTCAGCTCTCCTGGAGCCCCTCCAGGCCCTGCCAGGGGCTCTGAGCTCTCCCTGGATCCTTCTCCTCTCCAGGTGAGCCCCCCCAGGTGTCCCAGCCTGGCTCCAGAGGGGCTCCAGCCCTGCAGCAGCTCCATGGGTTCCTCTGGGCTCTCTCCAGCAGCTCCACATCCTCCTGATCCCATATTCCTGGTGTCTGCAGCTTTAAAAGGGAGCTGGGTTGACTCAAATCCCTTCCCAGGGATGTGTGGAAGTGGGATTTGTACTACTCCATCTGCTACCTGAGGAGGAGGGCGAGAAACGCGCTCTAACGAGGAGAAACTGGGGAAGACAAACATATGGACTTGGGAATTTGATGGATTCCTTTTTAATAGTTCAGAGCTCTCCAAGTGGGGCTGAAAGCATTACAATTCCCAGGAAAAAGGCACGGGGAGCAGCTCCTTAATTGGACCTGAGCAAAACGATGTGAGTGGAAAACAGGGAGTACTGAAATAGCTTCCCGTGGTAGGTTCTGTGTCAGGGAAGTGGAGATTTGCAGTTCTTCCCTCCTGAATGAACAGTTTAAGAAAAAAGCCCAGGATTTTCTCAGCTGGATTTTTAAGTTGAACAAAATCGTAGAAATTTGGGGAAAATGGAACGACTGGGGACTTCCAGCATGGGTACAAAACTCACACTGAGCTCTTTTTATTCCATATCCAAGTGGAGAGAAGTGGAGCTGTAGAGAGGGAGTTTGGAAACAGAACAGATCCATTGGGAATATCGATTTGCCACTTGTAGTTTTTCCCTGGCTTTCACCTTTCCTGACAAAAATTCCCTTTGGATGGGAGGTCCCACCCAGCAAAGCTGCATTCCCACCTCCTGATTCCTCTGCTTCCTACCTCAAATTTTCCAGGTTTTTCCTTCCCTTTTCTGGCTTCAGAATTTCTGAGCTTCTTTAAAGCCTTTAAACCAAAATTTCAATTAAATGCAAATAAAGCAGAGCTTATTTTAATTTAGATTTTAAGAATTTTAAGAGTATCCATTCCAAACTTAGGGAATACTGCAGCGGTGTTGCCGCAGAATTCCAGTGGTGCTCTTTATCTGTTTATCCTCTTCCAGACCTCTGTTTTTAAGGATTCTGATCCATAGGCACCAAAAGAGCTAAAATTTGATGTTTTGTTCTCTTAGAGGATTTAAACAACTTTGGGAAAGAGCTGTACCATAAATTATTCAAGTAATAAATATATTTGGGAAGCGTTCAAGGTTGGATGGGACTTGGAGCAACCTGGAATAGTGGGAGGTATCCCTGTCCATGGCAGGAGGTGGAATGGGATGGGATTTAAGCTCCTTTCCATCCCAAACCACTGCACAAAATACAGATTTTATCTTTCCACACTAAATGTGAAACCCGTGTTTTTATTGACTTGATATATTCAGCATTTCCCCCAAATTTCTTACATTTATGGGAAGGTTCCTAATTGCCAGCCATGGGATTTGATGGTTTCCTTGAGTTTCTTCCCAAAGAAGTCTGGGAAGATATAGGATAATAATTAGGTGCTATTTTCTTATATAGAGATATAAAAAAATCCATATAAATATATAAATATGGATCTAAAATCCTGGAATGACAAACACATGCACAGCCAGGATGCAGCTGTTGGGGAAAAACATCCCTCAATCACGGGAACAATTGGGAAAACAAATCCTGTGCCATTTTTAGGCCATCTCCAGAGAAGGGCTCATCAAATCTGCATGAGTTCCAGCCCAGAAAGGACTCCCAGCTCTCCCTGGGCCGTGTTTTCTCAGGAATGCCGTGTTCTGCACATCCAGGCCGGGTTCAGGGGGGTCAGGCTCTGATGGATTGCACTTGGCAGCTCCGTGGCCTCGGGGCTTCCTTGGGAGGCAGGTGAGCTGCTGGGGAAGAGGAGTCAGCCTTTGCTGTCCCTGCTGCAGTTCTCCCCTGCAAGTTCCCCCTTTTTTTTGCATTTTTGTGGATTAGTTGGTGGTTTCAAACATCCATGGAAGAGGCAGAGCAGCTGGAGCCCTGTGGGGTCAGGGGTGTCCTTGGGGGTTCCTCCGACACCTGGAGGGGGCACCAGGGCTCCTGTGGCTCATCCAAATGTAGGATTGGATCTATTCCAATGGGATCCCACCAGAGAGAGCCAGGGTGGGAATTGGCACACCTGGTGGTCCTGAGGGAATGGGAATGTTGCTGAGAGCTGCTGTCACCAGAGATCCCACTGGGATTGAAGATCTGGGCTGGAGAGGAGAGGGATCCGGGAGAGCTCAGGGCTAAAGGGGCTCCGGGAGAGCTGGAGAGGGACAAGGAATGACAGGACAAGGGGAATGGCTTCCCAATGACGAAGGTTGGGTGGGATATTGGGAAGGAATTCCTAATCAGGAGGCCCTGGAATAGAATTCCCAGATTTGCTGTGGCTGCCCCTGGATCCCTGGCAGTGCCCAAGGCCAGGCTGGACATTGGGGTTTGGAGCACCTGTGACAGTGGGAGGCGTCCCTGCCCATGGGAATGGGATGGGATTTAAGGTCCCACCCAACCCATTCCCAGATTCCATGCTGCACAGCTGGAGCAGGGAGTGTCACGTTCCATCTTTTCTGGATTTTTTACCTGGAAAACAAATGTGAGCGTTCACAGCAGCTGGGGATGGATCCTGGAGTTCCTGAGCTGCTGCCTTTTCCTGGCAGGGTTTGCTGGGATCTGCCTTGGGATCAGCACTCCTGGAATGCTTTTTAATCTCCTGTAATCACATCCATCATCAACATAATGAATTCTCATCCTGCTCCTCGCCTGCTTCTCATGGAAAACCATCCAAAACCGCTCACATGCTCCTAATGCAGGATTTTCCTGAAGAATTCCAAGTAATTCTCTTTTGATCCAGCTGTTAATTGCTAATTCTGATGGCATTTGTTTTAGCAGGAATTACCTTTTCCCAAAGTGTGGAAAAGCTTTGTTGGGGAGTTCTCTTGGCATAAATTTAAACCCAGGGAAGGATTTTCCTGAACGTGGAACTTTTAGTGGTTGTGTTGGAAGTTTTCCACAACCAGCTGGGGCTGGAATTTCATGTGAAGGGTGAACTTTGCATTCTCATTTGATTTTATGATTTTAGTTGAATACTAATGAGCCTCTAATTGTCATTTCTGGAAGTTAATGGCTGAGATAATGGGCTGGGGGCTGTTCCCTGTGGTGCTCCATGGGGGATATCCAGATTCCTGCACATCCTCGGGATGAGCAGGTTGGATGCAGCTCCAGGCTGGGAACAAGCCCTGCTTTCCCCAGCTCTGGCTGTTGGAGGAGGAATGGAGGGACAGGTGCCAATCTTTCCTCTCCCTGACCAGGGACAGGATCCAGGGAATTTCCTGTGCCAGGGACAGTTTAGGTTGGATATTGGGAAGAGGGAGAGGAGGGGCACTGAACAGATCCCCAGGGAATGGTCCCATTCCCAAGCTGCCAGAGCTCCAGGAGTGTTTGGAAAACAGGCACAGGGTTTGTGGGATTGTTGGGGGGTCTGTGCAGGGCCAGGAGCTGGATCAGTGATCCCTGTGGGTCCCTTGCAGCTCAGCACATCCCATGATTTTCTGGTTGTGCCATTCCTTTGTCCCTGATGTTCTGTTCTGGCACCACCTCATTCCTGTCCCTCTCCACCCTGGGTGATTCTTCTGAACCTGGAAGCCCAGGACTGATCCCAGTGCTGAACAAACCCAGCTTCCCATCCTCATCCTCACATTCCCTATGAAACTTCCCAAAAACTCTTGAACTGGGTTAATCAAACCCAAATTTCGGGTTCTTCTCCTCAAGACCCCGGAGCTCGTTGTGCTGTCGCTGCTGCAGACCCACTCTGCCTTCCCCAAGTTGTTTTCTTGTTGCTTTTCTATGGAAAAAGAGGATTATTCTGGTTGCAATTTCCATGGAAACAATTACCATAAAGTATTGATCGCCCAGGATAGATTGGGAAGCACGAAAGGATAGAGGTTGTCTCCATGGAAACACGGACATTTCGAGTTCTTTATTCCTTAAGAAAAGAATTCTTGTGGCTTTCCTTTAAACAAGTTTCTGGTCCAGTTGAAAATAATTGTGTCATTTTAATTAAAATTCTTAGTGTAATCAAGAGTCTGTTTTAAAAGCATTCCTATATTGCAAAGAAAAGTCTGGAATAGCATTTTCCTAAAAAAAAAAAAATTAAAGGATTTGCATCATTTGCACAGCATTTTTTGCATTGGAAAGTAGCTGAGCCACATCATTAATTGTCCATGAAATACAGGTAAAAAATCGGCCTTTTCCTTCTGGAATTTAGGGATTTTTTGGGTAGGATTTTAGTGTTTTCTAGGATTTTAATAGCTTGGTAAAGGAATCACCAACCTGGGACAGCTCCAGGTGGCACAGGGAGTTCCTCAGGTTGGATTTGGTCCAGGAGGAGCTGAAGTTGGTCTTGAATTCTTCTGATTTCAAATCCTTTATTCCTCATCTGAGAACCTCCAAGGCTTCAGTTCCTGGGGATGTTTTGGGCACTTCAGAAATCCCTCTGGAGAAATGATGGGAGAATGGATCCTTTGATGGGAGAAGGATCCTTTGATGGGAGAAGGATCCTTTGATGGGAGAATGGATCCTTTGTTGTTTCAGGAGTGGTTTGGATGCTCAAACCTCAAATCCCAGAATCCCAGGCTGGTTTGGGTTGGAGGGACCTTCAAACCCATTTTGTTCCTCCCTGGACTCCTTCCACTGGTCTGGGACACTTCCGGGGATCCAGGGGACTCCACAACCTCTTTGGCTGAAAAATCCCCAAATTCCCAACTGCCAGCCTGGAAATCGTTCCAGGCTTTTCCCTGGATGGTTTGGGAGCAGTGGAGACTTCACAGGAGCCTTGCAGTGGGTTTAGAAATCTGGTGGAATAAATGGCCCAGAGGAAAACCCCTGGAACATCCAAATCCCCATGGAGGAGTCTGGGTTTGGAACGGGATGGGCTTGAATGTCCCTTCCAACATGGAATCCTGGAACCATGGAATGATTTGGCTGGAAAGGACCCTCAAGCCCACCCAGCCCCATCCCTGCCATGGAATGGATTTTTTCTATTTCTAGCTAAATACTCTTAAAAGCTGGGTTTTGCTGTTATGCCTTTCTCTCCCTTTTTCTGCACCAAACTCCAGGGAGTTTTTCATCATTCCCTTTTTCAAATCAAAGGTTCAGAGCTGACCTCACTTCCAGATCCTGCTCTGCATCATTCATTATGTTTGGATCTCAATTATTCCCAGCAAATCCAATATTTTTCCTGCTCTATCCCAAACCCCTTTGCTTTCTGTGCTCTGTCTTCCTGCTCTGGTTCCCTTCATCAGCATGAGAGCTGATAAATATTTAGTGTGATATAAATAAGTACCTCAATACCACATTAAACATTCCATCAATTAAAATTCCTGCTAATTGAAGGCAAAACTTGTCAGTCTGGAGGAAAATAAGTCCATTAAGGCAGGAAAAATGACATTTAAGAAGGAATGGGATTGTTTTGGCAGCTACAGAACAATTGCAGCTTTTTCAGACTAGATATAATTATTTTCTACTCTTTTTAAGCTTTTTTCCATGCAAATTGAGGGTGAGACCTTGCTGGGGATTTGGGAATTCTAGAAACAGGAATGTGCAAACTCCTCCTTTTCAGCAGGAAACAATCAGGCTATGGAGACAAAACAAAAATTTTTTTGACCTTTTTTTTCATTCCAGGATATTTTTCCCCCATTTTTTAGTGGCATCAGGAATCTCTGGTTTTTGTAACTTGGATTCAGATTGTTTCTATTTGTACTTGGATTTATGGAGTTAATCCCTGGTTGGAATCCCAGAAGGCTGGAATGCTGTGGGTTGGGAAGGACCTTGAGGATGGTCCCATGGGCAGTGACACCTTCCCTCCATCCCAGACTGCTCCAAGCCCCATCCAACCTCAGACAAAACCGGGAATACTCCGTGTTTAATTTTGGAAGTGAGGGGAAAATGGGAGTTACTACATAGCAGATCTGCTGGAGCAAGAGGAAGGGGGAAGTGAGAGGATCCAGGAAAAGCTGAGGATGACGGAGCAGAGGAAAAGCAGGAGCTGGAGGATCCACGGGTGTGTGGGCTGGCAGAAAATGTGGATCAGCAGGAGACAGAGCAGTCTGGATGTCAGCAGGGCTGGGGGGATGACAAGGCAGGTATTTAAAGCTGAAACCTCACACTGGAACTGGGATTTGCTTCCCAAATTCCCAGTTTAGTCCAGCTGCTGACGTGTGGCTGGGAGCAGAGCTTGTCCCGGAGATCTGCAGGGAAAATCAGAGTTTGTGGTGGAGAGCTGGAATGAAGGACTTGGAGACGCCAGGGAAAATCCTCACAAGTCAAACATTCCCCTTTCCTGTCCTTTTTCCTGGAAAAACACAAACAAAGGAATGTGGGGAGGGCACAGAAGGTTCCCTGTGCTGGGATGTGAGGTGGGTTTGGGCAGATGAGGTCAGGGAAGGGATCAGCCTTGGAGTTAAGGATGTTCCTGCTGCTCCTTGATGCTGAACCCATGGCAGGAATTGGTTTCATTCTGCTCCCAAAACAGGGCAGAGAGAGCTCAGCCTCTGCCCCAGAAAGGGAAGGGGCACTGGGAAATGGTTAACCTCTGCCCCAAAACTGGGAGGAGCACTGGGAAAAGCTCAACCCCTGCCCCAAAACTGGGAGGAGCACTGGGAAATCTCCAGCTAGGAATTTGTGTTTCAATCATGGATATTACCCTGTGGAAGCTGGAGCTGGTTGGGAAGGAGCCTCTTCAAAACCATTAATTTATCCCTAATTTAGGCAGAGTTTTCTGCCCAATGTTTCCCAGTTTTTATGTAATTGTTGATGGCTTGGGAAGTTTTTTCTCAGACTCCCCTTTGGCGTTTGGTGCAGTTGGAGATTTTTCCATCCCGGCTGGTTTGGATTGGGAAGGACCTTAAAGCTCATCCCATCCATGGGCAGGGACACCTTCCATGGACCAGGGGTCCAGCCTGGCCTTGGGCACTGCCAGGGCTCCAGGGGCAGCCACAGCAAATCTGGGAATTCCATCCAACCCCTCCCCACCTTCCCATGAACAATTCCCAATTCCCAATCTCCCATCCATCCCTGCCCTCTGGCAGTGGGAGCCATTCCCTGTGTGCTGTCCCTCCATCCTTGTCCCCGGTCCCTCTGCAGCTCTCCTGGAGCCCCTTCAGGCTCTGGGAAGCTCCATAAATCTGGAATTCCTGGAGCAGTGCCCATGGGACCATTGCTCCTGATGGAGGGGGCTCTTTTCCACCTGCTCTTCCCTCAGGATCTGCGGAACCACAGGAACAAGTGGAGGTTTGGAGCCGAGTTGTCATTCCAGGGATTTCTCTCTGTTCCCAATCTCATTTTGGTGTTATCTGAATCAAATCAGGGGCAGCAGCAGTGGCTTTGTCACTGCACCCGGCAAATCCCATTTTTATGAAGTCAAACCTTTCCTGTTTGTTCTGAGAGCTCTGAGGTGAGTATTGCAATATCCAGAGGAACAACCCATTTTCCCTTGGGAAGGGGAATGTGTCCCTTGTCAGGCTCAGCAAATTCCGATGTCGGAGATGTCAGGTGGAAAAGAAACTTTATTTTGTTATTATCGAGGCCTATGGTGACATCTTTAATCTCCAGCTGAAACTCTTCCATCTTTAATGGGAAAGAAATGATTCAATATCCCTGCAAGGTGCACAGCAAACCTCTGCCTTGCTTCCCCATCACTCCATTGGATCAATCAGCTGCAATTCCAGCCCTTTCCCAGCCCTGTGCTGCAGGAAGCCCAGCTGGAATTTTATATTTTAAATTCCAAGCAAACCATTTAATCTCCAGCTGTCCCAGCTGCTGCTTCCCTGGAAGTTGAGGAGTTATATTTGTGTTAGTTTGGAAGGAATATTTGGAAATTTTTGGGATGATTTCCGTCTGTGCATTCCAGAATCCCAGGATCACTGAGGCTCGAAAAGCCCTCCAAGACCATCGAGTCTCCTCACAGAATTCCAGAATGGTTTGGGTTGAAAGGGAATTTAATCCCATCCCATTCCATCCCTGCCACTTTCCACCATCCCAGGTGCTCCAAACCCTTTCCAGTCTGGCCTTGGACACTTCCAGGGATGGGGACCCCAAACTCACAATTAACCCATCCTGACAGCCAGCCTGGAGAACATCCCAGCCACGGGAAGCGGCTGCCATTATTTCAAGGATATTCCCAAATTAAAGTCGCCATCCAGGAGACCTTTATTCCTCTGGGAGCTGATCCCTCTTGGAAAAACACCGGGAAAAAAAAAATCCTGTACTACATCCCTGCTGTTATTTTTATTCCTTTGTGTTCTGTTTGCACAGAAGCTTCACAATCCCATTTGCTGCCTCCCACACGGAGCTGGTGCCTCCCAAATGCAGCAGGTTCCTGTGGAAGCGGGAGCAAACACACCCAGAATCCCAAAAAATAATGAGGAATTTTGGTTTTGGTGCCTCCCAAATGCAGCAGGTTCCTGTGGAACCAGGAGCAAACACGCCCAGAATCCAAGAAAATAATGAGGAATTTTGGTTTTAGTGCCTCCCAAATGCAGGAAGTTCCTGTAGAACTGGGAGCAAACATGCCCAGAATCCCAAAAAATAATGAGTACTTTTGGTTTTGTGCTGTTATCTGAGTGACCAGCCAGGGGATCAGGATGTATTTGGATTTTGGGATGGGATTTGCCTCTGGAAAAAGGTCTAAATTCATTTTGAATGTTGATTTTGGAATTGAATATTTGTGCTTTCCCATAAAATATATTAAATTTTAGTATGGAAGTGTTGTTTAATCCAGGTTTTACGTCCCACTTCCCAGTTCACATCAAATTATTTGGTTCTAAATTCCTTTGGATAAAAAAACCTTGTGATGAAAGACCAGGGTTTGGGTTTTGGAAGTTGTTTAGATGCTTTCCTTGTATGTGGTTTCCATCATTTTATCTGGAATTTCATGATTTGGAATAATTAAATTAATATAAAATATTCATTTAATGCCATGAAATTGTCACCAACAAAAAGTAGAAGAGGTTACGTTTATTCTTGAAGATTTTATTTAGATTTAACTGGAAATTCCTGCTCAAAGTGCAGCAACTCATCCCAAACATTGGGAATTGACAGATTCCATGGATCCTGGGAGTGGTTGGAGAAGCCAGATTCATGGGTCCCACAGAATTGGGTGGGAATTACAGGATCCCACAAAATTGGGGTGGAATCCAGAGATTTTGGGTGGATGCAAAACCAGAACCTGAGGCAGGTGAACAACATTCCTGGGAAAGGGAAGCTGCAGATGGATGAGGATCAGTTTCCTGGGATGGAGTTTCCTGGAATTCCATCCATTTTAGGAGCTGCTCCTGGGAATATTTTGAATATTCATGGCACATTTTCTGTACTAAGAACAGCGTGTTATGGATGGATGTTATGGACATTGTAATTGTAAATTACAGCGTTTAGCTGGGTGAAATTCCTAATTAACTCTCTAACGAGCAGCCAGGGCAATTAGCAAAGCCAGGCCTTCAAAGGATGCAGGGAGAGCTGGATTTCATGGATGTGGGTGGGGAAATTTGGAATTAAATGTGGAAAAGTAGAATTTATTAACCAATGTTCCATTGCTCCAGTGCTGGCTGGGAGACAGGGATCCCATTCTGTGGGATTATATTTTAGGAAAACAGGAGTTTTCCTCAAAATCCCAGCAGTTGCCTTTGGTCCCATCTCCAACCATTCCCAATGGATCAATCAATCAATTCAGCCTTTCTGGGGCAGATTTCCAGGGATAGGCTTTACCCTGAAGGGTTAAATGGGATTTTGGGATGGAATTCCTGTCTGGGAGGGTGGGCAGGGGCTGGGATGGAATTCCCAGATTTGCTGTGGCTGCCCCTGGATCCCTGGCAATGCCCAAGGCCAGGATGGAGCAGTTTGGGACAGTGGAAGGTCCCTGGGGTGGGAGTGGAGCTTTAGGGTCCTTCCAAGCCAACCCAATCCAAGATTCTGTGATGTTCCAACAGGATTTAATTGGACTCAAAGGGAATTAGATTAATTAGCTTCCCTCAGATAGAAAGAGTTAAAAATGGGAGGAAACCAGCTGAAAACATGACAAATTCCCCATTTAGGTTTTGCACTCAGGGAGGACAAAATTCCTCATGAAAATTGGGATTAAAATCCATCTTCAGGCGGATTTGTCCAACCAAATGAATTATTCATGGCAGCTGCAATGGCAGGGAGGGGCTGCAGGGAGATTAATTAATTAATTAATTACCCCCCTCAGCCTCGTTAGGGCCACTGGAAGCCCCCTGGGTGGAATTCCTGTCGTGTCCAATTAGCAGCTCATTAATCCAGAGGTGACTCTTTCCTTGGGGAGGGATCCCACCCCATTTGTTTGGTTCTGATTTTATTAATTTGGATCTGATTTTGTTAAGTGGAATCTGATTCTGACTCGTTTGATTCTAATTTTAATAATTTGGTCCCATTTCCAAACAAAACAGTTTCCAGTTGCTCTCCAAATCCCAAAAAAATAGGCCTAAAAACTGGGTTTTCCCAGTTTTAGCTAAGCACACCAATATTGGGGTTTTCCAGGTGGGCTCTTCATGTGGAAAACTTGGGAAAAAAAGTCAGGCTCAGGCCAAGTGTTTGTTCTCCTAAATTCAGGAATAATTTTGCAGCTGAGTCTGCTCCCCCCTGGAATGGCTCCTTGGAGTGGCAAAGCCTTGGAGGTTTCAGAGCTTCCCACTGGAGATTTTGGGGCAGTTGTTGGAAAAATTTGGATTTTTGTGTGGAATATGTGTGAGAATCATGAAACCATGGAATATCCTGAGTTGAAGGACATGCAAGGATCACTGATCCAAGTCCTGCCCTACAGGACAGCCCCAAAATCCCACCCTGGGCATCCCTGAGAGCGTTCTCCAAACTCAGGGGGTTTGGGAATGTGCCCATTCCCTGGGGAGCTGTTCCAGCTCCTCTGGGGGAGGAATTTTTCCTGGTATTTCAAAGGGAATCAATCCAGTGGCTGAACTGAGCCAAAGGGATCCTGGTTTTGTTCTTCCAGGATCCACATTTCCCTTCCTTGCCCTGCATATCCATGGGTTTATCTGACTCCCGGATGAAGTCATCCATGGCACAACAGATCCTGTGGGAATTCCTGACATTCCAACAGCTCTGCATCCCATCCTTCCAAAAAAAAAAAAAAAAAAAAAAGAGAAAAAAATCAGAATTTCAGTGGAGTTTTATATTTTCAAATGGTCATTCCAGGTTCGGCTCCTCTCAGTAGCTGGGATGGTTCCCAGCACACTCCTTTGGTGATGAAGAGATTAAAACTGTGTTTTAACAAGAAATTTAAGCTCATTTCTGACATCAAGCATAATAATCTTTATCCATAAAAGATGAAAATTCCCTGCCCTGTGCTTCACCTCAGAATGTCAGGATGCTTCCTCTGATTGAAAATTCCTCTATTTATGGTGGAAAAAAAACCCCTAAAATGCAATGTTTAATCCAAAAACGTGACAGGCAGAGGATAAATCTTTCTTATTTCCAAACATTTATACAAGGAAAAGGAAAATCCATCCAAATCCAAGGGAAGAATCTCCAGAGAACAAATAAAACTTGGGGGCTGTGGAAGAATTCCACTCCCGGGTTCTTTCTTGCTGTGTGGAACATGAAGTTACGATTTTGTAACTCTTGTTTTTCATCTGGTTTTTAATTTGATAAATTTGTTTTTAATGTTGTATTTCCCCAAGCAGCCCAACAGTCAAATTTAACAGAAATGTTTGATGATCTGCTCAGTGCACAGCAAAAATACCCTGGAATTAAGGAAAGTATCCAAGGATCAAACCCAGCAGTGGGGCTGGAGAATGACTCAAAATTACGGATTTAGAGGAGAAATAATTCCATAATTTTTGATATTTCTTGTTTGGAGAAAAGAGCAACTTCACAGTAGAATTTCAGAGTGAATTCTTTTAAACTTCAGGGTGAATTATTTCAAAATTCAGAGTGAATTCTTTTAAATTTCAGGGTGAATTCTTTTACAATTCAGGGTGATTTATTTTAAATTTCAGGATGGATTCTTCTAAATTGATCTTTTCAGGTGATTTTTAAATAGAATTCCTTTGGCATCTCTTTAATTTCAATGCCGCAGAGATTTTCTCCAGGAAAACCACCAAGGTATCATCAGCACAAAGGATTGGCCAATATATTTTCAATTAGAGTCTCCCATTCCTTGATCTAATTCTGTTATCCCAGAATCATTAGGGTTGGAAAAGAGCTCCAGGATCAAGTCCAACCTCCAGGGAATGAATCCATTTTCCCTCCTGATTTTTCAGCTTTGTCACCTGAAGGTTTACTTGTTCATCACCTCAAGTTGTTCTTTTGACCCTGGCTCGGAGCATCCCAAAATCCAAATACTCCAAATTATTTTGATTTCCAAAGGCCAAGCAATTCTTTTGCTCAGCCCAAGTCTGTGGGTTTATTGTTTGGGTGGATACAAAGATTTCCTCCTCCAATAATCGAGATAAGTGTGTTTTCCTTGGGTTCTATTCCTAATGAAACAGTTGGGATTTCACATCTCGGGGGCTAAAAATAGCCAGGCCTTGGGTTTAATGGCAGAGTTTTCTTTTCCCGAGGATTGTGTGCGCTGGAGGTTGGAAGGGTTTTGTTTCCAAGGAAACAAACGCTCTGCACGCAGCGTGCATCCAGGGCTGCTGCAGGAAAATGGCACCAGCCCCATTCCTGGAGAGGGCAGGGACAGAGGGGCAGCCCAGGGTGCCAGCTGTGCCAGCTGTGCCAGCTGCTCCAAAGGCAGCAGGGTGCTCAGGGAACTCCACCAGGTCCTGTCCCAGCTGAGATGGAGACAATACAAACACACTCCATTTCCAGAAGGCTCCAAACTGTTCTATTATGGCATGTACGCTTTTTATATATCCTTACAAAACTCACCAGTTTACACTGTACTCATTGGTCACGAGACCAACAAAGTGCTCATTGGAATAGTTGCAGGTTTCTCTTATTTATCCTTCTCTCTTGGTTTCTATGTCAACAACCTTGGTAGGAAATTCTTTCAGGGGTGAACATGGATCCTCTTACCAAACTTCTCTCTGGCTCTCAGAAGTCCCTGTAAAACCTGTTCCACAGGGTCCCGTTTGCAGAGTGATCAGCCCCTTCCCCAGTGATCCAGAGCTGTTACCCACAGTGGGAAGTGGCAGCTTCCAGATTAATGTGCTTTATGAATGGGAGTAATGCTGTCATTCCCACAGGAGTTACTGGGACATCCTGGAAAAGACAGGAATTTTTGGTAATAGGTGAAGACATAAGTAATGTTTTGGGGTCATAATTTGTTCCATCCCTTGTTTTGGCAAATTGCAATGGAAAATTAACAGTTTTATCTCAGGCTTTGTGCCCGCAGTTGAGATGGGGGCATTACCTCTGGGACAGCACCTGGATTCCCATTTTCCTGGCACTGGCAGGGTTTGGATGCAGCTGCTGTTGGAATTTCATGGGAGGGCTGGTGGCCCCATCCCAGTCAGCTCCGTGGGGTCACTTGGTGCTGCAGGGCCCTGAGAGGATGTGGGGCTGCAGGAGCCACGATTGCAGCTGGAATGACACCCCTGGGGTGAATCCCAGCTCTGCTTTCTCCTGGAATATTAAATTCCAGAGTAAATAAGGAAGTCAGCGTGGTTTTCCATTTTACAGGGTGAGGACACAGGGAATGGCTTCCCACTGCCAGAGGGATAGATGGGATTTAGGGAAGGAATTCCACCATGTGCAGGTGGGGATGCCCTGGAATGGAATTCCCAGAGCAGCTGTGGCTGCCCCTGGATCCCTGGAATTGTCCTGGACAGGGCTTGGAGCAGCCTGGGACAGTGGGGGGTGTCCCTGCCATGGCACGGGTGGAGTGGGATCATCTCTAAGATCCCTCCCAATTCAAACCATTCCAGGATTCCAGGATTTTGGGAATAGTTGTTTTTATGTGTTTCAGGCGTGATGTGGGAAAGGGCAGAGCAGTATCAAGGAGAGAGGCTTCTCAATTCCATCCCCATCCCCCTGAAGATTAGGGAAATGGGAGCAATAAAAACAGTCTGAAAATCAGAGGAATGGGCAAACAACTTGGAAAGAGTCCAGATGGCAGAGTCCAAACATTTTTGTGTGAGGGGAGGGTTTTTTTTGGGAAAACTTTGGGAAGAGCCTCTCTTCTCCCTGTTGTGAGATAAGGATGTTTAGAGGGTCAGGAATGTAAGTGATGAGGAATTATAGTTAAATATTACAGTTAAATCCATTATGTTACAGTTAAATATTACAGTTAAATCCATTGCATTACAATTAAACTCAGACACTCACCATGTGTGCCTGCGTGACGCGGAATGTTCTGGGAGTTGGGATGAAATCCCCCAAAAGGCCTGAACCCCCCTGAACGCTGCTCTGGGAGCAGCACTCCCCACCAGACCCAAAGGGATTCCCCAAAGCCATTATTTTGTATTTTTGAAGTTTGCTGTTGAGCCTCCTTGGAGAGCAGGTGCACCCAGGTGGAATTTGGAGGAATATCCACTTTTATTCCCAACAGAGCAGCTCCAAGGCTCTGTTTTTCCCTACCAGGCTCTGCATAACAAAGCTCAGCTTAACTGTGTGCAGTTAACTCTGGGAAACGTTCTGGCGCTTCCACTCTTCCCAAATTATTTAAAAATTAGTGCTGTTGTCAATGTTCACAGTTTGCAGCGTGCCAAATTCTCCTGGCTTGGCTGAGTGCAGGAAGAAAGGAATATTAATGTGCTGCTGGGGGGTGGAATGGGAATTGTTTTCCATGGAAAAATAACTGCTGTCTTTTAGAATCCAAAATGCAAGATACTCTCAAAGCTTTAAGCCTGTAAACCAAAGCTTAAAATTAAACACAAGATTTAATCTGAAACTTTAGGAAAAACTTCTAAACTTAACTACTAAAACCAAAAATGTAAATTTATAATTAAATGCAAAACTACATTAAACTAAATTTTAAAAGTTTAAAATTTTAAAGTTTAAAATATAAAAAAATAAAATAGCTACAAAAATAAACAAAAATTAAAATACAATACTATAATTTTATATATCATAGCATAATTAACTAAAAAAACTTACACTATAAGTCCATTAATCAAAATATTTAAAAATTAAGTAAAAAACATAAGTATCCTTATTAACACTATTTTATTAGTCAATAACTCCTTAAAAATCTTATAACTAAAAGTCTAAAAACCTTCTAAACCATAGTATAACAATAGGAACCAAATTCACCCTTCCTACCCATATAAAAATAAAAACATAAATGAACATTTTAAAAAATAAAAAAAATTTAATTAAAAAACAAACAAACAAAAAAATCAACTCAAAACCCCCATCTCAAATTCCTCCCAAAATTCCCCACAAATAAATGTTCCCACTGTTGAGGGGAATTAATTTGGAATTGATAGGGGAGTTTCCATGTGTCAAGGCAATGATCCCAGGATTCCAGCCAGGTTTGGATGGGAGGGATCTCACAGCTGACATTCCATGGGCAGCGACACCTCCCACCAGCCCAGGTGGCTCCAACCCCATCCAACCTCATCCAGCCTCATCCAACCTCATCCAACCTCATCCAACTTCATCCAACCCCATCCAGCCCCATCCAACCTCATCCAACCCCATCACCCAAAGGATCTGGGAAACTGAATCCCAAAGTTCCTTGGTTTTCCAATATTTTCGCTCCTTTAGGGATTTGGGAAGTTGAAGATTGCCAACTTTTCAGGGTTTAGGAGCTGTTTTGGAGTGAAAATCCGGGGTTGGAGAGTTTGCTGAAAGGGGATGAAGAGCTTTGTCCTGAGGATTGCAGGTCTGGCTGTCCTGTCCCTTCCATCTGTCCTGCCCCAAGGCTCCTCATGTTCCCAGCTTTTCTTTGGATGGGACACCAGGAGATGGGACAGTGGTGGCAGCAGGCAGCCTTCACGAGCTGCTGGTGGCTGTCTCCAAAGATCTGGGATCTCCTCCTCCTGGGATTCACCTGGGAATTCACCACGGCCATGGTGGGGAAACCTGTGGAAAACGGGATTAAACTTCCCTGGCTGCCCCGGGGCTTCCTCCCCGCCACAAACTCTGGGAAACATTGTACAACATTTCCATGCAGATGGATTTGTGCTCCGAGGAACTTGAGGGGTGCTGGGAATGAGCATTAGGGGAGAGGAGAAAGGAGCAATCGGAGGAAAGTGCTGCTTTCCCCGGCTCCTGGCAGGAAATCGCTCCTTAAGTGGCGCTCCCGAATTGTCAGCTGCTTGTTTTAACACAAAATGTGTAAAAATTCCAGCCCTGCTCCTCTCCAAGAGATGGGAAAGCTCTGGAGAGCTGCAGCTTCAGGGCTTGGAGACAGGGAACAAAAAGCTGTGGGGTTTATAAGTCATAATATTGTGACCTGTTCCAGAGGCAGTGATTTTATTCCCGGATAAATCAGCGCAGTGGAGGAGGCGCAGGGAAACCAGGAAGGTTTGGGATGCTCAGGGCCTCCCTCCCCCATCCTGCTCCTTGTTCCACAGCTGGAGATCCAGATCTTTGTGCCAGGGTCTGGACCCAAATCCAGCCTTGGATGCTGCGGGCATACAGGGAATTCCTGGAGGTGACACTGTCAAGGGGACAAGGCAGGGGTTGGGCAGAGCTGGGACTCGATGGCCTTGAGGGGCCCTTCCAACCTCAGTGACTCCATGAATTCCAGCACTTTTCCCCTGTTGTTTCACCTCATTTCACCCAGGGAACAGCCAGCACTGCTGCTTCCCTCACTGAGGGAATGTCTTCATTCCAACGGTGTGGAGCACCAAACAAAGATCATTTGAGGCCCAAAGTTTGTGGTGGTTCCTTCTCCTGGAATCACTTCCATGCTGGGAGCAGTTTCTCCTCAAACTGTGAAAGCTCCAGGGGCTGGAAGGAGCCAAAGTGGAACATAAAACTCCAGCTCCCTGAAGGTGCAATAAAACGGCAGGTCAGGATCTAATCCAGATGGGGGCCTGGGAATCTGCTGGAAGCTGCTCATTCCCAGCCCTGGGTTCTCTGTGCTCCATCAGTGTGCTGGAGGAATGTCAGCAGAGCTGGTGTTGATGGAAAATAGATCCAAACATTCATTAATTGCCAGCTCAGCGAGCCCCAGACCCCTCTGCACGGAGCAGCTGCCGCTGTTGAGTCATTCTGTTGGAAACTCTTCAGGAACTTCACAGGGATGAGATGATTTTCCTTCTTTTTTCCCTGTGTTTTCCTTCCCTCTGCCCCTGGTACAGCTTTTCCTGCCTCTGTCCCATTCCCCCCACCCCAGTGTGGTGGCTCCCAGTTTGGCCCCTCTGGGTGCAGGGTTTGCTTGGGAACTCCTCCTCTTCCACACTGGATTCCTGGGACAGAGCGTTACCCGCTGGAAAATGGGATTTTGTTCATGGCAAGCTGGGAAGGGCAGTGTTGGTGGGAAGGATGGAGCTGAGGTGGAAGCTCCTGGGGGCACTTGGGGTTGGATTTATGGAGCACAGCTTGGGGTGGGTTCAGAGCAATGCTCCAGAAATGACAAATTCCTGCTGGAAAATGACTTTTAGGGATCCCAGTTTTGGAAAACGTCGAGTGCTTGTGCCATTCCCTGAGAGTTTTTATCCAGAGCTCTGGAAACTGAGAGGACCTTTCTGGGATGAATCTAGAGGAGGCCCAGAGCTGCTGCAGGGCTGGAGCCCCTCTGAGCCAGGCTGGGACACCTGGGGGGGCTCACCTGGAGAGGAGAAGGATCCAGGGAGAGCTCAGAGCCCCTGGCAGGGCCTGGAGGGGCTCCAGGAGAGCTGAGAGGGACTGGGGACAGGGATGGAGGGACAGCACACAGGGAATGGCTGGAAGTTGAAAATGGGAAGGTTTAGATGGGATATTGGGAAGGAATTCCTGGCTGGAGTAGAATTCCCAGGTTTGCTGTGGCTGCCCCTGGATCCCTGGCAGTGCCCAAGGCCAGGCTGGACACTGGGGCTGGAGCAGCCTGGGACAGTGGAATTGTCCCTGGAAGGTGGCACTGACTTGACATTTCAGTTCCCTTCCACCCAAACCATTCCAGGATTCCGTGATTTAATGATGCAGCACCTGGCACACCAATTCTGCTGCAGGTTTCCAGCCACCCTGCTGTTGGTACAGCTCATTATTTGCTGGATAGAATTCCCCAATTTCTGAAGAAAAATAGGTGATCTGAAAATTGGGGTTTGTGAGCTAATTATTGTGAGTGGGTCTGTGTTTCGGGATCTGAAATAAGTGCATTGTTCAGGACTCCATGGAGAATGGTGTTTATTGTGAGGGTTGGTAAAATAATATTCCTGGAGCTCTTGGGCAGCCTGTTCAGGAAAAAGAAGGGAATTAGAATTGCAGATCAGGATTTCATCATCCTCAATCAGCGTGGCCAGCAAGGAGGGATGAATGGAAAGCTGCTCAGGAGCCCCAGCAATTGCAGCCTTCCCAAACCCATAAATGGCTTTGTGCACCCCAGAGGGGCAGAAACCCCAGGAATTTCAGTATCTGAGAAAGGGTCGCTGCTGTGGAGAAAAACAGGCAATGAAATGCCAGGAAGAGCGTGGGGGAAGCTCCTTTTGGGGTGGTTTTTAGTGATCAGCTGGGGTGGTTGTGTGTTATCCTGATTATTCCATAATTAGCAATGAGGGGGAAGAGAAATATCCCTGAAAACATGTTTAGGATTTCTTTATCTGGGGTGAAACCCCATTATCTGGGGTGAAAAACCCCAATATTACATCAGTGTAGGTCTTTAATCTGGGAAGACAGAGCACGGAGTAAACTCATTTTTGTATTCTGTGCTTCTGGTTTGTCTCAAAATTCCCAAAATATCCGCTGGTGTTTTTCAGGCTGCTGTGAGGACAGGGAACATTCCTGAGCCTCCCCTGCTGCTGGCTGAGGGAATGAAGGTGCCCGAGCACTGGGGGCCTGGAGAGTCTCAAGGCAGCAGGAGAGCAGGGGCTGCCTTATGTAACTTTGCTCAAAGATGTGGAAAAAAATCCCCATTCTGGGCTGGTTTTCCGGTTTCTGTGCGATTTTTCAGGAAATGTTTGAAGTTTCCCTGGAGGAGCATCAGTGTTGGGGCTGCCAGGATGGCCCAGTGGGAGGAGGCTCCTCGTTAGCACGGCTTGCAAAGGCTAATTAATAAATAAATGGAGTCTGGAGATCCAAATGAACAATTTGGGGATTTGGGAGTGGGAGACAGGGAGGCCCAGTGGGTTCTGATCCCAGCCCTGGGATTTTATTCATTTCTGTCCTGTTGATCCTGCAATTCCTGGGTTTCCACTCGGGATAATCACTGAACTGTCTAAGAAACTCCAGGAGGAAAATCCCAGGGAATGATTGTTCTCCTTCCCACCCAGCACCCTGTGATTACTGCCCTGCTCCCTCCAATTCCCCACGTCAAATCTGGGATGCTGGGAAAGGCTGGATTGTGAAGGGAGACGCCAGAAAAATGGGAATGGGGAGGGAAAAGGACAGGAAGGAATTCCTGGCTGTGAGGGTGGGCAGGCCCTGGAATGGAATTCCCAGATTTGCTGTGGCTGCCCCTGGATCCCTGGCAGTGCCCAAGGCCAGGCTGGAGCAGCCTGGGACAGTGGGAGGTGTCCCTGCCATGGAATGGGGTGGGATTTAAGGTCCCTTCCATCCCAAACCCTTCCATGATTCCCTGATTTGGACCTGTCTGTGTATCTGTCTGTTTACCTCCATCCATGGCTGCTGGGCACCTTTTTCATAGATAAGAAGCAGAATTCCATGGTTTACACAAAATTCTTCACCCCTGCGAGTAAAACTGGCTCCTGCCAAACCAAAGTGGAGATGGAGAAAAGCCAAGGAGAGGTGCAAAGTTTTGGAATATTGATCATTCATGCTTCATCCTGATCTTTCCCTTATACCTTTGATTTGCCCCTATTTTTATAGATTTGTTAAATCCTTTTATCAATAACGTCAATAGAATAAAAATAAGGATTTATGTCTCATCTCCCAGTGAGAGGAGAGAACCACACAGTTTTCCCAGTCTGGAAAAGCTTTTCCTGAGCTTTGAGTGTGTCAGAGCAGCTGGGGAGTCTGAGTGGGGATGGAATGACACTGCCACTCTCCCCCTTCCCTGGATTTTTAAATTGGATTTGGCATCTTAATTGCTGAAGCAGCTCCTCGTTCTGCCTTTCCAGCTCGGAGTTAACTGCAGGGAGGGGGGCTTGGATTGTGCATCCTCTGAGATCCGTGGGGTGACCCCCGCTCTGTCCCCCGCTGTCCCCTCCTGCTGCTTTAGGAATAGGGAATGTTGTGGATCACTGATGGCTGATGAAATTTATCCATCACCTATAGAAATCTCATTTATCCATCACCTATAAAATCCCATTTATCCATCAGCTGTACAAATCCATCAGCTATAAAAATCCCCTTTATCCCCCTTTCCCGACACCTTCGATTGCAGCTGATGGATAAAATCCCTTCCCGTGGTTGTCAAGGTGAAACGTTTGGAGACTTCAGGGGGAGGAGGAAACAAACAAACAAACAAACAAACAAACGAACGAACCCGGGGAAGGGAGAATGTTCCGGTGCCTGCTGCGCGTCCGGTGCCGCCGAACTTTGTCCTTCCCGAGGGGAGGAGGCGCCACCGGGTCCCCTTTGTCACCCCCGCAAGGTGCGGGTGGGGCAGAGCCCTACCAGCATTCCCGATCCAGCGCGGCTTCCTTCCCCTCCATCCATCCCTCCATCCATCCATCCCTCCATCCATCCCTCCATCCATCCATCCATCCATCCATCCATCCATCCATCCATCCCTCCATCCCTCCATCCCCGGCTCTCCCAGCCCTCCCTTTGTCCCCGGCTCCCCTCCCGGCTGCGGGGGGGGCCGGAATTTCGGGAGCCGCTCCCGGGCGGATGCGGCCCCATCTCCCACCCACCCCTGACGTCTCGCTGCAC
This sequence comes from Melozone crissalis, assembly GCF_028551555.1. Taxonomy (NCBI): domain Eukaryota; kingdom Metazoa; phylum Chordata; class Aves; order Passeriformes; family Passerellidae; genus Melozone; species Melozone crissalis. Next base: position 60,566 of record NW_026536012.1, read on the forward strand.
CAGGGAGCCGCGTCGGGTTTGATGTGGAGCGGCGGGATTTAGATCTTGTAAATCTTGTAAAATTCCATTTTATGCAGAGAGAGAGGCACACGCTCGCTCGGCGATCCGGCGGGCGAGGCTGCGGCTGGCGCGGTCCCGTTGCCCGCCCGGCGTTTCCCGCAGGAGCCGCACCTGGATGGGGATGGACGGGGCTGGGAGGAGCAGCCCCGCGCCCGGGTGACAGCAGGGACAGAGAGTGACAGCAGCGGGGCACTCCCCTCTCGGCTCGCGCTGACCCCTGGCAGGGAGCCGGCGGCTCCGCTGCCGTTCCTGCGGGCGGGATGCGCGTTCCGGGCCTTGGGCCGCCCCATCCCGCCCCGTAGCCCCGCGGCGCGGCCGCGTCCCCGCTGCAGCCCCGCGCTCATCCCGGCGGATGCTCCGCGGGAGGGACCCGCGCCGGGGCTGCTGCAGCGTCACAAAACTTTGCCTCGGCTCCGGAGGAAGGAGGGATGTGACCTGGAAAGGAGGAACGGCAGAAAGGGGATGGTGCTGCAGCTTGGAAAAGGTTTTTTCCCCCCCGCCGCTGTCTCAGGATCGTTGGAAGGGATTTTACAAATGAGAGCAGGAAGCTGCAGTCAAAAGGGGGGGTGCCAGAAATAGATTTATTTTTTCTTTCTCCTGCTAGAAATGAAGAAATTTGGGAGTCCATAGAGGCTGTTCCACAGGCACCCCCACTTTTTGCTTGCCGAGGCATTTGCGTTCCTCTGGAAAGTGGCATCCACCTGCAAGGGGAGTTGCCATGTAATCCCAAAGAATAAAAACTCCGGGAAACCTCTCCGTGCCACCGAGCCAACTCCAGAGGGACCCAAGTTGGGAATTGGCAGGACATGTCCTGACTCTTTTCGGATGATAGAGGAGAAGGATCAGCTGGGAAGATGTTAAATATTAATATTTTACCCAATCGCCGCCATTCGTGGATTTGGTGAGTATGCCATGGGTTTGTCCGGATCACAGCACTTCTGGTGGGCACAAAAGCTTGGAAATCAAGATTTTTCCAGGCTGAGAAGCAGCTGCTGGATGGGAACATGGATAAGGGGGTTCCTGGAGCTGTGGGTTTGCTGAATATTTCCTTCTCTGATCTTCCCTGCTCAGAGTTTGATCTGAGGCGCCCTCACGACGCCTCCGAGCGGGACTGTGGGGACAGGGTGGGGAAAGGATGGAAAATTTCCCACTGTCCTGGTTTATTTTCCTTCTCAGGTGTTTATGAACCTCAATTTTCCTTTAAAAATTAATGAGTCCCTAAAACGTCCCTCGCTGGAGCGATTCCATGGTGCCACCTCGGCACCTTCTCCCTGTTGCATTTTAATGAGCAGATGGAGCAGCTGCTGCTGCCTCTGCTGGGCCAGGGCAGGGGGACAGGGAGAGCCCAGGGGAACCCCAGAGGCTTTTCCCAGCTTGGGGCTGGGACATGGCAGCAAAACCTCATTTTATGGGTAAAGATCCGCCAGTGGAGTTCAGGGCTGGAGTCTTTGGCTGGTGTGCTCCATGTGGGCTTCCAAGGTGGATAGTCTATGGAATCTGTGGGAATCTAGAGATAATTTTATATTCTGCTTCTTCAAATCCTGCGTTCTGTGATCTCACCTACACACAAATATTCTGGGTTTACACAGAGTTTATTCTCTGTAATCTCATCATGGTTTTTAATTGTTTAACCGCGGCGCTGGGATCAACCTACAGGTCAATATTTGTACATAGGAATTAAACTATCCCCTGATACATAAATATATCATAAAATATAAACAAATACATAGAAATATCCAAGGCTCTGAGCCTTGGAATGGTGCTGGGGAGGGATGGAGTTGGCTTCTCCAGAGGACATCCTGCTCCTCTCGTGTGCAGTTCCAGGATAAGAGAACAGGAAGGGGAATGCTTGGAGAACAGGAAGAATGCAGGGCCTGTATTAAAACTATGGAATCCTGGAATGGGTTGGCTCGGAGATCATCTCATTCTGTCCAAGGACACCTTCCACCATCCCGGGCTGCTCCAGGCTGGCCTTGGGCACTGCCAGGGATCCGCAGCTGCTCTGGGAAATCCATCCCAGGGCCTCACAGGGAGGAATTCCTTCCCAACATTTCTTCCTGACACCCAATCCAACCCAGCCTATCTTGGGATTTTTCCCATGGCTTCCCCTTGAAGTTTAGCAGGGGAAGTTGTTGCTTTGTTTTGGAAAGTTCCTCCTGAGGAGGAGCCCCAATAAGCCAAGAAAGAGGAATATTGGGTGGGGAGTGTTAATCGATTTGCCAGATTTACAAATGAAGGGGAGAGATCCTTTGCATTGATTATGGACGAAATCAATGCCCAAAGAGCCCAGGAAGTGATGGAAAAATGCATTTCCTTTGGAGCAAGGAGAGCCCCATTTCTGGGGCTGCAGGAGAACAGAACTCATTTCAGCTGTAGGAGCTGAAACAAACCCTGGCCAGCCCCAAGTGCCACCAGGAGAGATGGTCAGGGATGGGGCAGGAACAGATCAGAGCCATGGGATCAGCCAGGGGGGTTCCAGCCGATGGAAACTGTGCAGCTCAAAGGGAGCCTTGGCAGGATGTGGATTTATGAAAGGATAAAGTTATCCCAAGAAAATTCCCTTCACCTGTGAAGGGAATGTGAAAACAAAGCCAGTTCTTCACCCCATCCTGGCCAACTTGAGTCAGGCTGAGCCTTGCTAAACCAGACCTGTGTAAGCTCCTGGCTGCTGTTCAGAGCCCACATGGGGGGTGAGACTCATTAATTCCTGGTGGAAATGTCTTCAGGGATTCCTTCCCTCTGGAATAAAATGTTTTGGGCTTCTTTGGAGCTTCTACCTCCTCTGTTCCATCACCCCAAAGGAAATTTTGAACTGGATCTTCATCCTGGCCTGGTGGGATGACATGAACTTTCAGTGTCCCAAAGCTTTCCATGATTCCATGGATGACCTTTATCTTCCACGTTCTCCCCAAATCCAGGAGAGGAGCTGCTGCCCTCCATCCCCTCGTGGGGACAATGTGGGACCTTGGTCACTGCTGCTGGGGCTGCAGAGGGGAGGGGATGCTCTGTGCTCAGGGTGGGAGTGGGGCTTGGAGCTCATTCTGGGGATATGGGAGCTGGGAATGCTCCAGCACAGCAGTTCCTCTGGAGCAATGTGGGAATTGTTGGTTGTTCACAGGGATGGCCCCAAACTCAGGCCTGACTCTGGAGCTGCACAGGCTGAACTTGGGCAGGGGGGAGCAGAAACTCTGTCCTGAGGTGAAGTGGTGGGATCAAATCCCAGGATTCCTGACAGCTCAGGAATCTCAGAGAGGCCACAGCTCCCTGATAGCAGCTGGAGTGGCAGGAGTATCTGTGTGTTGGGATGTAAACAGATTTATCAGTGCAGTGATAACCACGGGACAGGAGTCACCCTGACCTTGGCTCCCTCTGCTCCCTGCTTCAGGCTGAGCTGAGGCACTTGGCTGTGAGGCTGGAGGGGTTTTCCATAACGTGGTACCATAATCATGGAATGACTGAGGCTGGAAAAGCCCCCTGAGACCACCGAGTCCCCAGCACTGCCAAGGCCACCCGTGTCCCCAGCTGCCACATCCACAGGGCTTTTCCGTCCCTCCAGGGATGGGGGCTCCACCCCTGCTCTGGGCAGCCGTGCCAGGGCTGGAAAGGAGGAAATTTTCCCAAATACCCAATCTAAACCTCCTCTGGGACAACTTGAAGCTGTCTCCTGTTGTCCTGCCACTGCTCCCTGGGAGCAGAGCCCGATTTCCCCCTCACTTCATGGACAAATTTCACTTTGATTTTTGTATTGACTTTCAGAATACTCAAGGTTTGCTCTGGGAATTAACACTCTCCAGGTCTGTGGGTTAAACCTTCCAGTCACCTTATTTCCATGGATTTCAGCTGGATCTTAAACCATTTTGGTTCTCCTGACGGATTAATTCCACAGCCTCCTATAAATAGGCAGGATTTCCAACAAAGCAATGATTTATATGCAGCAGGTAGATTTGAGAGACAGAACTCTGAAATCTGTAGGCACAATTTAGAAAAGGAGAGGCCAAATATTTCTCCTGCTCTCAGAAGAGCCTGGAGGAAGCACAAAGAGCTGGCTGTGTCTGCAGCAGAGACAATGCCTGCCTGGAAGGAGCTGGGAGCAAATGATGGGATTTAAATGGGGGGAGCTGGGTGTGCAGGGGCTCTGGGGAGCTGCTGTTTAATTATTGGTATTTAGTGACCTTTCCCTTCTCCTCAGGCTGGGCCTTTTCAAGTTGCTCCTGGCTGTGTTTTCCCGCTGCTTTTGAGAGGCAGGAGGTGAGAGTTAGAGGCTGCTCCTGACGTATTCACAGTTCCATATTTCCATTCATTACCTTCCCTTCCAGGGAAGGGATCTGGGTAGCTTCACTGGCATGGGAAGCTTTTCAGATGAATTCCTGGACATCTCTGCCTGCCATGCACACAGAGCTGCTGTTCCAGGCTATTCCTCCTGCTCCTGCTCCTTGCCTTGTCCAAGGGGCTCAGTCTGAGTCCCCCCTGGCTGCAGAGACCCCTCGGGGTGGAGGAGCTGCTCCCCAGCCTGGTCTGGTGTCCCCAGGGAGCATCCCCTTGGGAGAGGTGACAGCCAGGCAGGAGCAGGAAAACCCAGGACAGCTGTCCCTGGGTTTGTGTGACTCCAGGAGGAATTGGAGCTGCTGGAGCCCCTCTGGAGCCAGGCTGGGACACCTGGGGGGGCTCACCTGGAGAGGAGAAGGATCCAGGGAGAGCTCAGAGCCCCTGGCAGGGCCTGGAGGGGCTCCAGGAGAGCTGAGAGGGACTGGGGACAGGGATGGAGGGACAGCACACAGGGAATGGCTCCCACTGCCAGACGGCAGGGATGGATGGGAGATTGGGAATTGGGAATTGCTCCCTGGCAGGGAGGGCGGGCCCTGGAATGGAATTCCCAATTTGCTGTGGCTGCCCCTGGATCCCTGCAGTGCCCAAGGCCAGGAAAGGACTGGGTTCGGAGCACCTGGGACAGTGGGAGGTGTCCCTGCCATGGCAGGGGTGGCACTGGGATGATCCTTGAGGCCTTTTCCAGCCTGAACCATTCCAGGATCCTGTGAATGCAAACTCAGCTCTCAGCATTTCTAAGAAGTCCTGGGGCTTTTCCCACTCTCACATCTTAGCAGGCTTAGGAATGAGATTCCTGTTCTGAAAGCCTGATCAGGATTTCTTTCCTAACCCTCTTCTCCAGGGGCTAATAACTGGGATATGGATTTCTTTTAGCTCTAATTCCCTGGCAGATCAGCCAATCTCAGGCTCTCAGTGAGCACCACGATGGAAAAGGGGTTTCTTCTCTTCTTTCCAGCAGAAAGAAGCAAAATTTAATAAGGGAAATTTGGGCTTGCTGCTGACCTGGAGTTTGTCACGCACAAAGAATCCCAAAGTTCAGTGAATTGTTCTGTTTAAACACGGCCCCACAGCTGGTGGTTTGCAGCTCTGCCATCCTGAGAGCAGCTGGGCCAGGCCCCTGCAGTTGGAAGGTGGGAATAGTGGAAGAGCTTTTCCAGGGCTGGGCCACATCCCCAGGCACTGTGCTCGAGTTATTCTGCACAGGATAAATCCAGAGAGCAGGGCAGGTGGATGTTGGGAATTCCCTTTGCTCCCCAGGCCCAAAGCTCAGCCCAAGTTCAATCCTAAGAACTAAACAAAGGATTTTCCAGTGCTTTTCCCTGTCATGACTTCCATAGGAGCCTCCTCAGGACTTCTCAAAGGAAGCAGGTGTGATTAAAAACCTTTCCCTCCAAAGTGCAACCCCAAACCCATCACCATCAGCAGCAGCAGCATCCCTCTGCCCTGGGAACTGGGGCTCTGGCAGGGGGATTGAGCTCTGGGACCAGACAGGGAATGCCTTTGCTGCTCGTGCTGAGGGCAGCCACTGCAGAAAGAAAGATTCTGGAGCTTAGGATGGTGGAGTAGTGGAATAAAAGAATCATGGAATGATGGAATCATGGAATGATGGAATGGTGGAATAATGGAGTCAGGGAATCACAGAATCCTGGAATCACAGAATATCCTGAGCTGGAGGTGACCCAGAAGGTCGAGCCCAGCTTATATCTCAGATCACCTTCATTCCATGCACTATGAAATGGTTTTTTTAATGAGGGTTGGGAAATCATTCCCTAAACCATGTGAGCTCCAGCGCAAAGAGCCGTTCCATCCCCTTTGGAAGCGCACAGTGTGTCCTTCACAGCCCTTGCACTGTCTTGGTTCACTTTATCACAGAATCCCAGCCTGGTGTGGGCTGGAAGGAGCCTTGAAAAAATCCTCTGATCCCAGGAGCTGAGGCTGAGGCAGCGGGGCTGACCCTCGCCGCTCATTTTAACCGTGTTTTGGTTGATTCAAAAACTCGCTGAAGGGTGTGAAGCAAGGCGAACAAGCCAGCGGAAGGCTCGGGAGGGGCAGAGCCGCTGTGCTGGAGGAGCCGCCAGGTTTTGCTGCCTTTCTCGCCCGTTCAGACGTGCGGGGATGCTCTGAGAGCTCCCGCTGACGTCAATGGAGCGGCGGAATGGGAGCGCCCGCACATCCCAGCCCTGCCCCGGCTCCGCTCCAGCCCCGGCTGCTCCCCAAAACCTCCCGGGACCGCCCCGGTCCGGCACAATTAACGGCAGCCACATTAGGGATGCGCTGAAGTGCTAACGCTGCTCCTTCGTGCTGGGGTTTGCGTTTATTCCGGCGAGAAAAAAGCAAATTTCCAAGTGACAAAATTATTGCTTGGCTTTAAAAGGGGTTTAATAATCATTTTATAGGGTCTATTCATCATTTTATAGGGTCTGCTTCTCCCCAGCCCCAATTACTTCTGTTGCTTTTTTAATGTAAACTCTTATTTATAAGTCTCATTTTTTTATGTAACTCTACATTCTAGGGCAGAAAATGCCTGCGAGCCTTTCAGAGCAGTTTCGCTTTTTTTAGCTTTTTGTTGGAAGGAAGAGCCTGGGAAAAACGTGTTAATTGTCTCAACGTGGGAATGCTGCGGAGGAGCTCGGCGGGGAGCAGCCCGTGACACCGAGCTGATGGATTCCTGCCGGGAGCCCTCATCCCGCAGATCCCGCGGCTTTCCGGGGATGCTCCCGGCTCATCCTGCCTTTCCGAGCACAGGACAGCACCTCCTCAGCCCCGCGGGGCACGGGAGTGGGAAATGCTGGGGAAATTGGAATCAGTGCGGGAAACGTGGCCGGGATGAGGTCTCAGGACACAGCAGGGAAGGGGAAAATGGTGTAGGGATAAATCAAATAATCTTCACTCTCTGCAGCGCTGTGGAAAATGAAACCCCCAAGTTTATTCACCCTGGTGATGAGGGGCAAAAATGGGATACAGAGGTTGGAGAGCAGGGAAGGGATCAGGAGAGCCCTGCAGACCCAGTGGATGGGATGAAACCACCGGCAGGCATTCCAGAGTCCTGGAATGGTCTGGCCTGGGAATGGCCTTAAAGCTCATCCTGTGACAGGGACAGCTCCCACAGCCCAGGGTGCTCCTCAGGGTCCCCTGGGAATGCTGAAGGGCTCCCAGCTTGGATTCCCTTCCAGAGGAGGATCCCTGAGCACCCACGGGTGGCTCCTTGGGAAGAGGCTGCTCCTGGCCAGCCCTGGGCTCTCCTGCCAGTGGGAAATGGAGCCTTTGGAGAGAGGAAACAAAACAAACCAGAGCCTGGGACTGTGGGCTTGGAAAGAGCAGCTGGGGCTGGGGCATGGCCTCTTCACCACGGGTTTATCCCAAATTAGATCCCAGGTTTGTCCCCAATCAGATCCCAGGTTTGTCCCGAATCAGATCCCAGGTTTATTCCTGAAATTAGATCCCAGGTTTGTCCCGAATCAGCTCCCGGATTTATTCTAAAATCAGCTCCTGGGTTTATCCTGAATCAGCTCCTGATTTTATCCCAAATGGGCTCCTGGATTTATCACAAAATCAGCTCCCAGGTTTATTCTAAAATCAGCTCCTGAGTTTATCCCAAAATCAGCTCCTGGGTTTATCCCAAATCAGCTCCTGGGTTTATTCCTCTAATCAGCTCCTGGGTTTATCCCATATTGGCTCCCGGGTTTATCCCGAATCAGCTCCCAGGTTTATCCCAAGTTCACCTCCTGGGTTTATACCAAGATCAGCTCCTGGGTTTATCCCAAATCAGCTCCTGAGTTTATCCCAAATTAGATCCCAGGTTTATCCCAAAATCAGCTCCCAGGTTTATCCTGAAATTAACTCTGTTTCTCCAGAACCTTTCCTGGCAGATCCCATCCCAAGCTTGGCCTGGCTCTGGCATCGTCCCTGGGATTGCAGTGGGAAGTTTTAGGGAGTTTTTGCTGTGCTCCCTCAGGTGTTTGTATTTCCATGTTAATTCCAAATAAACTTGAACAATTCTGGTAATGAACAGCAGCAAGACTAAACCTAATTCTGTGGTGGTTACCACAGAAACTTCATGAAAATTCCCACTTTTCTGGTGGAACATTCCCACATTTCATTTTCTGGCTGTTTAGGTTTGCCTGGATTGGATATCAGCAGGAAATTTGGGGTACAGATGGGAACTGTGGAATTTGGGATTAGGGCAATTCCCTTCCAGGTCCCTGTGCTCCCACTCAGTGTGAGGGAATGAGGCTCTGCGTTCCCTGCAAGCTCCAGGATATTCCAGCCTGGTGTTAATCCCTGTTTCCTTGGATGGAGGCCATAGGTGGAGCTTTGCTGGTGAAATGGGAGTGAGGTGAATTAATCCAAAGGGTTGGATTCCTTTGTAAAATATTGTTAGGGGCCATAGATGAAACGTGATGGGTTGATGATATAAACTCCTGGAATTATTGCATTATTTGATGTATTTTGGGTAGAAATACAGAAAAACCAGAGGACTGGGAAAAGCAAACACGGCTGGCAAAGATGCCCAGGTAGTGCTGGGGATTCTTGCTCCCACAGGATTAACCTTTGCCATGGATAGCTGCCAGTAAAGCAGATTTTCCAGATTTGCCCCACGGAAGAACAGATTCCAAGGGGAATCTGGAGCTTTTGGATTCCAGGGGTTTGGGCCACGCTGGGAAGCCCCAGCAGGAGCCAAGCACAGCAGCTGGGATGGGTGGGATCCTTCCTGGAGGCAGGGGATGGGGCAGGAGCTGCCCTTGACTGACAGGATATCTGTGGCTTTTAGGAGAGCACAAAATAAACTTGGAGCTCTCAAACTGAGGCTCCCATCAGGGGAGCTGAGGATGGGAGTGGGCAATCCATGAGGAGCATCCATGGGATCCCACCAGGACAGCATCCATGGGATCCCACAGGACAGCATCCATGGGATCCCACAGGACAGGCATCCATGGGATCCCACAGGAGAGCATTCATGGGATCCCACAGGACAGCATCCATGGGATCCCACCAGGAATGGCATCCATGGGATCCCACCAGGACAGCATCCATGGGATCCCACAGGAGAGCATTCATGGGATCCCACCAGGACAGGCTTCCATGGGATCCCACAAGAATAGGGACCCATGGGATCCCACCAGGACAGCATCCATGGGATCCCACAGGACAGCATCCATGGGATCCCACAGGACAGGCATCCATGGGATCCCACCAGGACAGCATCCATGGGATCCCACAGGAGAGCATTCATGGGATCCCACAGGACAGGCATCCATGGGATCCCACCAGGACAGCATCCATGGGATCCCACAGGACAGCATCCATGGGATCCCACAGGAGAGCATTCATGGGATCCCACCAGGACAGGCTTCCATGGGATCCCACAAGAATAGGGACCCATGGGATCCCACCAGGACAGCATCCATGGGATCCCACAGGAGAGCATTCATGGGATCCCACCAGGACAGCATCCATGGGATCCCACCAGGAATGGCATCCATGGGATCCCACAGGACAGCATCCATGGGATCCCACCAGGACAGGAGCTCCAGGAGCTGGGATCACCCAGCTGGGAGGGATTCCAATCTGCAGGGGGATGAGGGGAATTCCTGGGGTGGAATGTTGGAGAAATGAGACATAAACACTTGGTTTGCTGTGGGTTGGAGAGGAGAGGGAGCTGGGAAGGGCTGGACGTGGTAGCAGGAAAGGTGAAGTGAGGGTGAGGGCAGAAGTGCTGGGAATAACGTGAGGGATAAGGGGAAGTCTGGCAGGGCCGTGTGGAGCAGCAGCCTCGGTATCTGGGGCAGCACTGACGTCGTTCCTGGGAAGGCAGAGCAGCTCAGGAGTCGGGGCTGGGAGCAGCAAACGCGGCACATCCAGCACCTGCAGGAGCCCTCCCAGGTGAGGCCCCACCTGCAGAGCTGCCCCAGCCCTGGGGACAACATCAGCAGCACCTGGAGAGAGCCCAGAGGAACCCATGGAGCTGCTGCAGGGCTGGAGCCCCTCTGGAGCCAGGCTGGGACACCTGGGGGGGCTCACCTGGAGAGGAGAAGGATCCAGGGAGAGCTCAGAGCCCCTGGCAGGGCCTGGAGGGGCTCCAGGAGAGCTGAGAGGGACTGGGGACAGGGATGGAGGGACAGCACACAGGGAATGAATTTAAGATTAAAATGGGTAGATTTAGATGGATATTGGGAAGGAATTCCTGTCTGGGAGGGTGGGCAGGCCCTGGAATAGAATTCCCAGATTTGCTGTGGCTGCCCCTGGATCCCTGCAGTGCCCAAGGCCAGGCTGGAGCAGCCTGGGACAGTGGGAGGGGTCCCTGCCCAGGGTGTCCCTCCTTCAGGGGTGGAACTAAGGGATTTTTAAGGTCCCTTCCAACCCAAACCACTCTGGGATTCTATGATAATGCACAGGGTTTTTATACATCCCAAAAGGAAACCTGGGATGTTCCCAGTGCTGTCTGCAGTGAGGGTGTTGGGAGGTGAAGGCAGCAGCTGCACTTTGAGACGTGCATAAACAGCAGGAGATGAAAGAGCAGAACCTGTTTGGAAATGAGGTTGTGACGTCAGACAGGGAAAGGCCTTTCTCAGCCCTGTCACTCTGTCAGTCTCACCCACCTGGGGATCTGTCCTACAATTCCCAAAGAATCCTGACATTCCCTGAGAGTGGCAAACACACCTTGGTGTGCCACTGAAGGCCAGAGAACACATGCAGGTACCCAATAGCTGATTACACAGGTCCAGGGATTTTAATTGCATTATGCATCCTGGAATGATTTGGGAAGGGAGACACCTTAAAAATCATCCCAGTGCCACCCCTGCCACAGCAGGGACACCTTACACTGTCCCAGGTGCTCCAAGCCCCAGTGTCCAGCCTGGCCTTGGGCACTGCCAGGGATCCAGGGGCAGCCACAGCAAATCTGGGCACCTGTGCCAGGGCCTGCCCACCCTCCCAGGAACAATTCCCAATTCCCAATCTCCCATCCATCCCTGCCCTCTGGCACTGGGAGCCATTCCCTGTGTGCTGTCCCTCCATCCCTGTCCCCAGTCCCTCTGCAGCTCTCCTGGAGCCCCTTCAGGCCCTGCCAGGGGCTCTGAGCTCTCCCTGGATCCTTCTCCTCTCCAGGTGAACATTCCCAGCTCTCCCAGCCTCCTCAGTCTCTTCCTGTTGGGTTCCCTGTGTCCCATCCCAGGACCTGTTCCCTCACGTTTTCCTGATTCCATGGCTGTTTTTCTCTCTCTCTGGATGGTTTTACCGCAGGAGGATCTCTGGTGCCAGTCAGGAGTGTGGGATTGGGAACCATTCCCTGAAAGCCCCCGGGGTCAGTTTGGGCTGTGCCAACCCTTGGGATGGCAGCAGAGCCCTCCAGGCCGGGCGTGCCCCATTCCCTGAATCCCAGTGAAATATTCCCATTCCCCACAGGCAGTACAGCGCTGCCCAGTTGTGTTTGCATGGCAGGGCCGCACCAGTGCTGCCCCAGAGCCGTTCCCTGCTGCCTGATTGTCCATGCAGCACACACAGGAGCAGGATATTCTGAGATCCATCCCGGGAACAGCCGTGACTCATCAGCTGCAGCGGCAGCCAGGAGATGAGGAGCTATTTATTACAGCTCTTCCAGGCTGTGAATGCTTCTGAGCAGCCAGTTCAGCTAGGAATTATGTAATTATTCCTCCTGGATGCTTTCTCTTATTGGTTTGTAATTACAAAATCTTCGCAGCACACTCCTGGATTTTCAAATGAAATCCTGGGAATGACTTCATGTGAGGAGAAGGGAGAAACTCGATCTTCCCTTATTTATGTTTGTGTTGTTTGGCTTTAGCAGGGATGGATTTGCACAAACTTCACCTTTTTTTTTTTTTTTTTTTTTTTTTTTTTTTTTTTTTGTGAAACTGTTTCAACTCCTCGTTTACTGGTTTGGAAGTTGATAAACAAATGTTTGGGATGAAATCATCTGGCCTTGGAAGCTGGCAGGAGCGGAATTCCGTGTGGGAGCTGCCGGCTGGTCGGGTGGGAGAAGGGCTGGGTCTGGAGCTGCTGGAGTTGTCCTCATGCCTCCCAAACGCTGCTCATCCCAGGCAGGGCTGAGGGCATCCAGGGAGGGAGAGCCGCCCTCCCCAGCTCCCCCGGATCCCAGGAACAGCCACACTGCCCGTGCCTGCTCATCCCACCAGGGACAGGAGATTCCTGAAACAGAGAGCAAGGTGGGTGTGAAACCCTCTGAGGCTGCAGGAACAGGAGCTGGGGGGTTCCTGGTGCCCCCCACAGCCCCTGGAGCTCTGGAGCAGCATTCCCAGCCCTGTGGGAAGCAGATCCTCTGCCCCATGATCAGGGGAATCGGGATCAGGATCAGGATCCTGCTCCATGGCATCCAGGAGAGCTGAAAGCAGGGAACTGGGGATCTGGCTCCACTCGTGCTTTGCTGAGGGGTTGGATAAATATTTCTCAGTTTTAATCCCCAATAAAAGACCTAAAAGCCACACCCTTGGATTTATAATCTCAGAACTGTGCTATAAACTCATCACAGCCTGAGTGTTCCAAAAGTCACATGGAGGGTGAGCTGGCAGAGCTCTTGGAAAGCTCTAAATCACATTTCAGTGCCCAGTTATCCTAGGGAAGTCTATTATTCTTACACTGATCATGGATAATTTGGCTCTAATCTTTATTCTATGCTCTGTTTTGATTTTGCGGGTCAATTTTTGTCACTCCCTTAGGAAGAGACGTTTAAAGATGGTTTGGCAATGAGTTTGGAAGGGGAGATTAATTCAAAATCTGAAGGTGGTGATGGAATGGGTCTGTCTCAGGTGCATCACTTGAGCTCCTATTGGCTGTTTGAGCTCCCCAGGACAGAGATTTACTGGGGCACAGTGGCTCTGAAGGAGAGGCTCTGTCTGTATCTCTCCATTTAAGTGCATAAAAGAGCTCTGGAAAATCCAGAGAATAAATATTGGCTGAAGGAATTGAGGTGTGTGAGTGAAGGCTTGAAGTGGGGCTGTATTGAATGTCCCAGTTTCCCTCAGATCACAAAAAGCTCTGACATTTTTCATCCATAAAAACATTAAATTGTTTGGAGTGGAGGCTGGAAGAACAAGCTGACCCCCTTTTGCTTTGCTGCGTCCAAATTGTGCAGTGTAAGAATTATTCCATTAAACTCTGCCCTCACTGCAGCTCTCCCAGGCCAGTTTAACTCCAGAAATGAAAGCCCAGCTGATGACAGATGGAATATGATGGGTTTATTTCAGATTAAGAGCGTCAAAAAGTGGGTTCTGGCAAGGAAAAAAAATACCATGTTTTCCTGAGGAGACACAGGAAATTGTCAGAGCTCTAAGAAATTGTCACCTTGCATGAGATCTGACCTGGCAGCACAGCAGCTTGGAGGAGGAATTGTGTGAGGCTGACAAAGGTCAGTTCTTCATCCAGGCTGGGAGGGGCTGGGGCTGCAGGGGTCCACAGGCAGGGGGAACATTCCATGGAATCATCCTGTCCCCTGTGCCCTGGGCAGGGACGATCCCACTGTCCCAGGGTGTCCCAGTGTCCAGCCTGGCCTTGGGCACTGCCAGGGATCCAGGGCAGCCACAGCAAATCTGGGAATTCTATTCCAGGGCCTGCCCACCCTGCCAGGGAACATTTTCAATTCCCGATCTCCCATCCATCCCTGGAAGCCATTCCCTGTGCCCTGTCCCTCCATCCCTGTCCCCAGTCCCTCTGCAGCTCTCCTGGAGCCCCTTCAGGCCCTGCCAGGGGCTCTGAGCTCTCCCTGGATCCTTTTCCTCTCCAGGTGAGCCCCCCCAGGTGTCCCAGCCTGGCTCCAGCCCTGCAGCAGCTCCATGGATCTTTACAGAGCCAGAGATGGAGTTTCTGAGTATTGCCCAGCCCATGTCACCCTTCAATAAACTCTGGAGTTCCATCCTCCCTTCAGAGGAGCTGGAGTTTCTCCTGCAGGGCTCCAGGCTCCCAGCAGGACTGCCAGCCCAAATCCTCTCTCTCTCTGCCTCTCCAAGTTTGTAAATTTGCCTGTCACCTATTTTTATGCAGTTTAATATCTTTCCTGTGGCTTCCTTTTCTCTCCTGTTATTAGAGAAGCAAAGGAAAAGCTCTCCTGGGCATGAGTGAGGAGCTGTGTAATGGGTTGCAATGGCTCCATCCAAGCCATTGTGCTCTGCCTTGTGAATATCTATTTAATCAGTGGGTTTAAAAGAGCTGATTTGTGCTGAGTGATTTTTCTTTCTTAGACTGCAGCAAGAGCCTCATCTCTTGTGAGGATGCAGCACAGGCAGTCCAGCTATTCTGGGCTTCAATGGCCCCATTGAGCTGGGAAGAGGTTCAGGAGCAGGGATCCATTGAGATGATTGTGGCAAGGAGCTCTGCAGGGATGAAGCACCAGGGTTTGTTAACTCAGCCATTCCACTCAGTCAGGAGCTGGGCTGTGTTTTCTGCTCACAGATTTGCTGTGCTTTAGGAGTGAGGCCAGCTCTGGATGCTTTAGAGGCAGCCAGCTTTCAGTGTTGCTGCTGGAGGGAGCTTTGCTGTGTCAGAGCTGCCCTCAGCACGTGTGCCCGAGGTGGCACTGCTGCCTCCCTGCCCCCAGGACAGTCCCAGGGGCCCAGAGCCACCAGTGTGGCCATGGTTACGTTCTCAGGCTGTCTCAGAGGCTTTTGGCTTCCCCCTCATGGAAAAGGGTTGGGGTTCATCGTGCCTTTGCTCACTGCAGGTACAAATTTAACCTGAATTTGGGTTTGTGAGTGGTGAGTGAACAGCACTCAGAGAACTGGGTTCAATCCCAGAAAGCATCCCTTGCAAGAGCACAGTGCAAAGCCATCATGGGTGTGCTGTGAGCAGCGATAGATCTCTGACCTGAGCAGGGTGAGCCCTGCCCAGCTGCCCAGGCTGGCACACACTGCTCCCCTGCCTCCTGAGCCCTGCACACCCCCTGCCCAAACACAGCAGCACCCTGGCACGAGGCACAGCCCGACTGTTCTGGCTGAGAGCTCAGCTCAGGAGGCTCTGACACGAGGCTTTTGTTGTCCTCTCCTTATCTTGTTTGCTCCTCACATGATCACCAGCAGGCCCTGGCTATCTGTGTGGCATTTGCTGTCCCGTGGGTCAGCTGTTCTGCAGGGTGGCACCGGGGTATTAATAGACAGTGTCACGCTGGGCTCTGGCTGAGGGCTATCAGGACAACCCCCCTGTTTGCCTCTCACCGTGGCTCTGCATGCTGATGGCTCCCAGAGGCTGTCAGGGCCAGCAGCCACCCCAGGAACATCCACACAGTGCCACCAACACCTCCTGACCTGGGAACCCGGGGCTGGCCCGACAAGGACAAAAGGAGACGGATTCCTGCTGGAGGCTGGGTCACCCACAGCTGTGACACAGGGACACATCCAGGTGTGCTTGGAATATCTCAGGAGAGAAGCTCTGTGACCTCCCTGGGCAGCTGCTGCAGTGCTCTGCCACCCTGAGAGCAGAGAAGTTCTTCCCCACGTTCAGGTGCAATTTGGGTTTTAGTGTATGGCCATTGCTGCTTGTGGCACCACTGAAAGGCCTGGAACCATCTATTCCAGCAGCTCCTCGTCATTTCGGGTGTTTTTATCAGCTCCTCACTAATTTCAGGTATTTTAATCAGCTCCTCACCAGTTTCAGGTGTTTTAATCAGCTCCTCCCTAATTCCAGGTGTTTTCTCTCCTGTGTTCCATCGGTGATCTCCAACATCTCTGCCCCCATGGCAGTAACCCCTCAGTGCCTGCTCTCCTCAGGTCTCACCACCCCAAATGTTTCCACACAGTGAGTCAATATTTTTAAATGGATCCACTTTGGCCATCGACTGCCTCTGCCTACTCATTCTTCGTTAGCTCAGGTCAAACCCTTTATCAATACCCTTTATCAATAGCCCAAAACACCCAGGATGGCTCAATTCTCATTAGCTCGGGAATGGAGCTGTAACTGCAATCAGATACAATGATTTTGTGCCAGGCCCACACATTTGTGCTTACTCACACTGCAAACTTCACCTTCTGTGTAATTAAGCATTAATTAATTGTACCAAGTGCTCTGCTTGTATTTACCCCAAATTTCCAAGTGGCTGTGGCTGCTTTGTTGTGTTGTTTGATGCTCCTGGACTTGATGACTTGTTTCAGATTTTAGTTTTGGGCTGATTTTGCTCAGTGCCCCCACATCTCTTATTTCTTTTGAAAAGCTTTATGGTTTGGAGGAAGTGACTCCAAAACAGTGATTCCAGCAAGTGATTTTCAACATGAAACAGAGCTTCTAAGGGATCATTAATTAAGGAAGATCAAAATGAGCCCCGGAGCAGGTCTGGAGAGGATTTGCAGGTCTAGGGAACATTAACGGTGTTATTAAATGATATTTTGGGTGCCAGCAGCGCTCTATCTGTTTTCACATCAGGGAAATCATCCCAAGAGGGTTTGATTTGCTGCCTGACCCCACCATTTGGCACAAACCACATGAAATGTGCTGCAGGAGTTCTGCCCTGCCTGGATTTTTGGCCTCACAATCATTCCTTTAAAAGGTTTTGTTCTTGCTGCTCACCACCTCTGACTTCTCTCCATGCTGGGGAAGATTTTCGTTCTGCTAAATCCAGTTTGCTGTCCTGAGTGATTAAAGCTCATTGCAGACCATGTGATTTAACAGCAGAAAATTAAAATCTGGGGTTTAGCTTGACCCTCTTTTCCCCCCCTTTTGTTTTGCAGCTGCCCGAGGAGGAGGGGAGGCAGTGTGGGCAGGCAGAGCTGTCCCTTCCGCCTCACTGGCCTTGGGAAAAATGCAAATTTATGGAAATACAGTCTGGGCTGGCAGGCTTTGTATTCCCTGGCTGTGCCTGCGCGAGCTGGGCTGGGCATTTCACAGAATTGTGGAATCATGGAATGGTTTGCATGGGAAGGGATCCTAAAGCTCCTCTCGTTCCTGCCATGGCAGGGACGCCTCCCACTGCCCCAGGTGCTCCTGGCCTTGGGCACTGCCAGGGATCCAGGGGCAGCCACAGCTGCCAGGGAACAATTCCTTATCCCCAGTCCCTCTCCAGCTCTCCTGGAGCCCCTCTAGGCCCTGGAAGGGCCTTCAGGATCTCCCTGGAGCAATGTTTCATGAGTTACACTATTAATCCCACCAGGAATAACATCAAGTTGGTGTTTACCCCCATCACTCCCACAGGAAAGCTGTTCAGTGCTCTGGCTGCTCTCGAGGCACAGATTTCCCTCTGATTTCCAACCTCAGTTTATTCCTGTCCATTTTATCCCCTCTTGTTTTCACACCAGCGTTGTCCTTTGGTGATTTCCTTTGGTGCCTTTGCCTCAGGCCCTTGTGACACCCCTGTGTGGGAACAGCAGGTGCCATTCCCAGTCATGGCTGTGATCCCTGTGCCAAACCCCTCAGACAGAGCCAGGACTTTCCATCCCTCAGATTCAGCCCTCAAACAGCAGCAGGTGGCAGATGCTCCTGAGCTGGATGACGCAGCCTTTGCACGGAGCTCCTGCTGGCCCTGAAATGATCAATGAGAGCTCTGAAAAGATGGCCCTTGGAATCACGTCCCTGGGCTCTGACATTTGCTATCACAGTGTCCTTTCCCATGGATAGGAGAGATGGGGACTGCAGGCATTTGAGAGATGTGAAGCAGGGAAAATTTTGCTGAAATGTACCCAGCTGGATTAATTATTGTTAAAGGCCGAGTCTCCAAAGGATTTAAAGATCTGAATACCATCTTAGGACATTTCACTGTCTTTTTACTGACAGGCTCCACGGATCCCAATTATGGAGATAAATCCAAAAACCAGGTCAAATAATTATTCCATGAATCAAGTGGAAAGGCTGGATGCATTTCCGAGCACAGCAGCTTTCCACGCACCCATTGCTGGAGTTTTGGATACCATGCAAGGGCTGGGGGAATTTAAAAGATTAGTGCAGGAAATGTGTAAATCTTCCGCCTCAAAGGCTGCTTGTTCAGCTCAGGTGAAATGGAAACTCTGTGGTGTCTGTAAGTTGTCACCACGGTTGTCGCTTTGTTCCTGTCTCCTGTGTGGCTGACAGCAGATGAGAGGAGCTCTGTGAAGTGGGGCCGGCCGGAATGCAGCAGCTCAGAGCTTCCCCCCTGCCTGGAAAGGCAGAAGTGCGTCTGGAGCCGTGCCAGGGTCTCTGTTTAAGGGCAGGATGGAATAAAGCCTGGCTCTGGCCAGCAGCCTCCTGATGCTCTGGCTGTCTGTGGATCCAGGAATGCTTTCCTGAGTGCTGGGAGCTCAGGGTGTTTGTGCAGGGGACCCTGGAGACCCCTGCTGAAGGCCTGGCTCTGGGAAGGGAGTTAAGTGCAGATTGTACTTTAGAGGGGTAGCAGATCCTTGAAGATGCATCAATAAAAGATGGAATATAGGACTGGAATTCCCCTTCCATTGCCGGTAATGTCCCAGTGGGGAAAGGCAGGGCTGGACCCCGTGTTCCCACTTGCTGGGTGGAATTATCCCCCCATGCTGGTTCTGGGAAGGAATCAAGGCTTGTCCAGAAGGGCTGGAGGGTGTCCTGGAGCTCCACCAGAAGACACCAGTGTCCCTGTCACATGAGCCAGGCCACTGCAGGCAGCCTCCAACATCCGTGTGGATTGGGAGAGACAGTCTGAGAAATGCTGCAGGGCTTGGCTGGAGCTGGGAGAGCTGGAGTGGCACTGAACAGAGCAGGGCAGCCGGGCCAGGCTGGGCTGAACACTGGAAGCATCAATGCCATGGGACAGCAGCGTGTCACAGAGCAGGCGCTGCCAAAATCCCGGCTCTGGAGCACCGTGCTGTCCCTGTGCCACCTGTCCCACAGCCACAAGCCATCCCAGCTCTCCCCACAGGGAAAAGGGGCAGCTTTCCCCTGGGGGGGCTCAGCTGGGTTCTTGGTGCAGCAGAGGCACAGCTGGTGCTGGAGCTGTGGGAGGGTGGGTGGAGGTGTGGGCAGAGACGCCTGGAGGGTGAGCAGAGCTGTCAGAGCTGCACAGGAGCGGCACCACAGAACCAGGGGAGTCTGCACTGGGAGGGACCTTCAGGCTCATCAGGGACTCCTTCCACTGTGCCAGGGACACTGCCAGGGATCCGGGGGCAGCCACAGCTGTCTGGGCACCCTGTGCCACTCACACCTTGCTATACCTCAGCTGGGTAGGAGGGGAAGCAACTGCTCCATCAGTTGTCAGCTGGAATGTTTTCAGGAGGAAAAATCCCTTAGGAAATGGCATTGCTGCCCATGTTGGGAGTGATCACACTCACATCCATATGTCTTTCCAAGCTCTGGAAGTAAAAATACAGGTGGGGTGTCTGCTTTGTTTGACTGTGCCTTGCATTTTCCAGAGATTAGTGGCAGACAACCATTGGAAGAGGATAAAATAGTCCAGGATGAACAGTTGGAAAAATAACAACTGGATTTTAGCACTCAGGATTCCTTCTCTGGGGACTTAAAACAACCCCATGATGTTCACTTGTTACAGGATAATGTCGAGCTGCTTATCTGTAGTAAACATTAAAAGGATTAGGTTTTTTGGAATCCTTTGTGCTAAGAGAGAATCCAAACTCTTTTTTACCTCCTGCTGTACTTTTCCAGCCATCTCCTGGTGGCTGCTCCAGCCCAGCACGGTGCTGGATACAACCCCTGACATTTGCTGTGCAAACCAGGAGCCTCCCCAGGGTGCTGCTGGGTGGGTTCTGAGAGCTGGGAGGGCTCTGGGGACTCATTTTTACCTCGGGGCTCTGCTGAAGGTGGCTTTGGGTTGCAGAGAGCAGCAGCAGCTCTCGGGTCTGTTTTGGGCTCTGGCTGTGAGCAGGGCAGGGGCTCTGGTTGTTCTGTCTCTGTTGTACCCACTGAGCAGGAGAACAGGAACAGAGAGTGAATTAAAGTCACAGAATGGTTTGGATTGAAAGGAGCTTAAAGATCATCCAGTGCCACCCCCTGCCAGGGCAGGGACACCTCCCACCAGCCCCGTTTGCTCCAAGACCTGTCCGACCTGGCCTTGAACTTCTTTATTCAGAGATTACAAAGTCAAGTAAACACATATTTTTGCTTTTGGATGCATGCAGAGGCTTAATGATGTGTTTAGCAGCAGCTGACAGCTTCTGTTACAAACACTTCAGTCAGTGCTGCCGGGCCCCTGTGCCAGGCAGCTGTGACAGCACAGGGAGGGGCTGCAGGGGCTGCTGCCTTGTGTGGGGACACTGAGCTCTGGAGACTGTGGCATCACGGAACCACAGACCAGGCTGGCTTCTATGGCACCTTAAAAATCATCCTGTTCCACCCCTGCCACGGCAGGGACAGCTTCCCCTGCTGCTCCAAACCCCAGTGTCCAGCCTGATTTTGGGCACTGCCAGGGATCCAGGGGCAGCCACAACAAATCTGGGAATTCTATTCCAGAGCCTGCCCACCCTGCCAGCCAGGAACAATTCACAATATCCCAGTATCTGAATCTACCTTCTTTTAATTTACAGCCATTCCCTGTGTGCTGTCCCTCCATCCCTGTCCCCAGTCCCTCTCAGCTCTCCTGGAGCCCCTCCAGGCCCTGCCAGGGGCTCTGAGCTCTCCCTGGATCCTTCTCCTCTCCAGGTGAGCACCCCCAGGTGTCCCAGCCTGGCTCCAGAGGGGCTCCAGCCCTTGGAACAGTTCTGGGGCTTTCTCTGGGCTCTCTCCAGCAGCTTCAGGTCCTCCTGATGTTGTTCCCAGGGTTGGGGCAGCTCTGCAGGTCGGGCCTCACCTGGATAAAAAAGTCAGGAGCGCAAGAGGGACAAACCCAGCAGAGGGGTTTGAACTTTTAAGGGGTTCCTGAGAGTAGCAATGTTTGCCCTAAGTGGGAGAAGGTCAGTGATGCCTGTGGAGCTGTGAGCTGCCACCCCAGGGAGCCCTGTGCCCCTGCCAGGGCTGTGCCTGGCTCCATGTGTCCCATCCTGGGCCATTGAGTGCTGATGGTTTCAAGCACAGCCCTTTCCACATGGGAGAGTATTTAGGAAAAGCAGCAAGCTGTTCAGATAATGGGGAACAGGTGCACAGCGTTAGAGAGCGGCCAGGCAGTGCAAGGAACAGCATTTTTCCTGGTTCGTGGTTCTAAGAATCCTGAGGGATGTCTTGGTGAGACTCACGAATCTCAAAAAGGAGTTTTATAATTAACAAAGCCTGCCCAAACCTCTGGAAATATTTTGGAAACATTGATATCATGAAGGTGGTACTGTAGTTAGGAGATGGGGAGTAATGTCCTCAGGAATGACTCTGGGAAGGCAAAGCAGATGGTGAACCTTCTTGGAGAGTCAGTGCTATCATCCTCGGGAAAAGTGTAAATTCCCAACATAAACAAAAATCCTCGAGCCTGCCTGGTCTGCTGGGCTGGAATGTGTTTGTGTTTCATACTCCAGAGCAAACTGTGGGGCTGTGCAGCTCTCATGGAAACCACTTGACTGGCAATGACGATTGAATGACTCTGAATTACATCCAAAGCGTGGCACATTCCTGTTTCTCCATCCTCGTGCCAAATTTTGATACATTCCACGACTGCTGGTGGGCAATCTAGTCCAGGGACGTCGGTTCCTGAAGCTGGTGAAGGGTCTGGAGTGGAAATACGAGGGACAGCTGAGGGCACTGGGCTTGTTCCTCCTGGAGGAGGGTGAGGCAGCCTCACCAGGGTCTGCAGCTCCTCCCGAGGGGCAGTGGAGGGACAGGCACCAATTTATTCTCTGTGACCAGGGACAGGATCCCAGGGAACGGCTGGAGCTGTGTCAGGGGAGGTTTAGCTGGGATTTTGGGCAAGGTTCTTCCCCAGAGGGTGCTGGCACTGCCCACGCTCCACAGGGAATGGTCCCGGCCCCGAGGCTGCCAGAGCAGCTCCAGGAGCGTTTGGGCAGCGCTGCCAGGGATGCCCGGGGCGGGATTTTTGGAGGTCTGTGCAGGGCCAGGGTTTGGATCGATGGTCCCTGCGAGTCGCTTCCATCTCGGGAGGCTCTCTGATCCTGTAGCTGTTACAGTAACACTGCCGCATTTGAGCAGCTGGGGGTTGCTGTTATGAATTCTCTTTGTTTGCAGAGTGACTCACGAAACCTCGCTGTGTTTTACAATGATTTCTCCTGGCTCGCCGTTGTCTGCTCATTACCGCGGCTCAGGCGCAGCTTTGCACAGGTCCGGGGCCGGTGCCCGCTCGCAGCTAACTCCTGCCACCTGCCGTCTCCTTCCTCTCGCTTCCCGGAGATCCTGGCGTCTTTGGGATGCGCAGGGATCGGGGAGCGGAGCTGAGCGGCCGCTGCTCCCCGCTCTGCGCTCCCAGCTCCTGCATCCCCCGAGAGCCGCACGGGGAGCCTGCAGAGAAAAGGGAAAAGTCCCCTTCCATCCCTGCTCCTGCATCCCCCGAGAGCCGCACGGGGAGCCTGCAGAGAAAAGGGAAAAGTCCCCTTCCATCCCTGCTCCTGCATCCCCCGAGAGCCGCACGGGGAGCCTGCAGAGAAAAGGGAAAAGTCCCCTTCCATCCCTGCTCCTGCATCCCCCGAGAGCCGCGCGGGGAGCCTGCAGAGAAAAGGGAAAAGTCCCCTTCCATCCCTGCTCCTGCATCCCCCGAGAGCCGCACGGGGAGCCTGCAGAGAAAAGGGAAAAGTCCCCTTCCGTCCCTGCTCCTGCATCCCCCGAGAGCCGCGCGGGGAGCCTGCAGAGACATCCCGGGAAAGGCCAGGCCGCCTTCATTCCCAGCCCCACACTGCAGGGAGACAGCTCTGCCTGGGTGTGATGGTGTTTGTAGGGGTCCCAGGATGAGAATGTTGACTCCATGTTTCAGAAGGCTTGATTTATTATTTTATTATATATATTACATTAAAACTATACTAAAAGAATAGAAGAAAGGATTTCATCAGAAGGCTGGCTAAGAATAGAAGAGGAATGATAGCAAAAGTTTGTGGCTGACCGACACAGTCTGGATAGCTGGGCTATGATTGGCCATTAATTAGAAACAACCACATGAGACCAATCCCAGATGCACCTGTTGCATCCCACAGCAGCAGATAACCATTGCTTGCATTTTGTTCCTGAGGCCTCTCAGCTTCTCAGGAGGAGAAATCCTAAGGAAAGGATTTTTCGTTAAACACGTCTGTGACACCTGGGCTAGGGCCCATCCCGCTGGGATGGTGGAATCACTCGGGAAAGGCCTCCAAGATTGTCAAATCTGTCCATTCCCACCTCCATGTCCCCGAGTGCCACATTTGCACGGCTTTAAATCCCTCCAGGAATGGAGGCTCCACCACTGCCCTGGGCAGCTCTCCTGGTGCTGCTGTCACCTTTCCTCCTTTGGAGCCTGTGCCACTCTGGCAGGGCTCAGTTCCCTGGAATCCCTCGGTGGGCAGGGATTTCCCAGTACTGGAAAATGTTGGTAAATAGGTCTGATAACACAGGTTGGAGTCAGGCAGGGAATGCTGGCAGCTCCCACATGTCCTAGAGAGATCTCTTATGAAGACAGAGATTTCTGAAAGATTTTTAGGGACTTCAGATATCAAATTTCTGGCCCATATGTTTAGATAACACAATTTATATCACAAATGGGGTGTCTCACTGTGAGTGCTGTTATTTGGGGATAAATTGGAATGGAAATTTTGGGGGTTTTGTGCTTTGTACTCTGCCATCCTTACTTCTACGTGGGCAAATGCAGCTTTTTTTCCACTTGGACAAAGCCTGTGGGGTGTGCAAACTGCAGAGAGGATCTCACAGTCTGTGCAGTGTTCTGAACACAGTGATGAAGTTTTTCCAGCAGAGCTCAGCAGTTAACTTCCAACAGAAAAAAAATAGTGGGAAATGCAGCTCTGAGAGGGCAACTTTACAATCCCATTGAAGTTCTTACCAATTCCAGCAAGTGTTTGTTTGTGGGATATTTTGGCATCAGGGCACATTTCCAGGTGGGTGTTGTGCAAGCCAGGAGCAGCTGGTGACAAACACAAGGTTAAACTCTTGCTCTCTGTATCTTGGGTCACATTTTCCTGATGTTGGATCATCCAAGGGGAATATTTTCCCATATTCTAGTTCTTGTACCTATTAAAAAGCAGTGCCAGCAGAGTTATTCCTGGGTTTGAGGATCTTGCTCACAGGCTGTACCTCTGGGAGTGCCTGTTCAGTCCTGGCAGAGGTAACTCCAAACTCTGGGATCAGTCCCTTTTTGGGGAATTTTCTGTTAACTTCTGGCTGAGCACATGGGTGGCTGAGTGCTGGATCCAGGCCAAGGAAAAGGAGCCTGAGGAGCACTGGTGTGGCTGCACATTGAACTTGAGGAAAGGAATAAAAGCGCTTTTCAGTTGGACTAACCACATGATCCGTATGGCAGCATTCCAGGTGCAGGGAACAGGGGAAGTGGGCAGCAGGAGCTGGAGCAGCCATGGTGTTCCCAGCTGGGAATTGGCTGTGCCAGGCTTCTCACCAAAGCAGCAGTTCATCCCAGTGATGTCGAAATCTGGAAAACTTGCAGGATCCAGGCAAGTTCAGGCGTTCATACTTTATGTGCTCCTCCTGCCGCAGTTGAAGCTCTCTCTGCGGAGAGGAGGGAGAGCTGGGGTCTTCCCTGCCACTGTGCTCAGGGAATCTTCTGGATTAAGGAGTGGAGGGACGGAGAAAGGCACAGCAGGAACCACAGCCCGGTGTCCTGGTGGGGCAGCATCCAGCATGGGATGAGGCGCTGGAGCAAGAGACAAAAGCTGACTTCCAAAGGCAAGGAAATCCTCCTGAGCGTGGCCGTACCTCACTTGGCTTCCCGGGCCATGGTCACACATCTGGTGTTTCCATCAGGCCCAAAGGAGGCCACCCTGCTCATTTTCAGTGTTAATGAGGGGTGTCACTTGCTGGAGTGGCCAGGGTGACTTCAGCCACGGGTCACAGCAGCCAAGCTATGAAACCATAAGAAATTGGGTGTAAAATGGAAAAGGTGACAAAAAGTTTAGGGTTTTTTTTTAGTTTTTAAACAGCCCTTCATTTTACAGCACAGCTGTTTAAAATTCACTGAACTGATACCTTGAATGGATAAAACAAGGTTTGGGCATCCAGCTCCCACAACTGCCAAGTGCTTGCAAATCTTACAGGGTTTCAAAAGCTTGGCTCCGGAGCAGATGGGAACAAGGCTGGGCTGGAGAGTGTTGTCAGGTTGTGGTGCCTTTAGTCCCTGTTGTGCTAGTAAGACTTGGAGTGAGGTTTGGCAAATTGAACTCCAGGGCTTGTGCAAAAGGCATTGAGGGTTGAGTGGGGTGTTTAGAATAATGGAATCCTGGAATGGTTTGGGCTGGGAGGGACCTTAAAGCCCATCCCATTCCACCCTTGCTATGGGCAGGGACATCTCTCACTGTCCCTGGCTGCTCCAGCCTGGCCTTGGGCACTGCCAGGGATCCAGGGGCAGCCACAGCTGCTCTGGGCACCCTGTGCCAGGGATGGATTCTCCATCATCTCTGATCTATCCCTGCCCTCTTCAGCTTCTGTGTGCTCGTGCTGAGAGCTGTGCTGAGCTGTGAGACACCCGTGCTGAAGGAAGCACGAGCAGAGGCAGCCAGCACAGGAGCCTCCGGGGTAAATGTTCATGGTCACACAGGGTCCTCCTTGCACTCGGGAGAAACTCGGGAGTGGCTCTGATGGCCGCAGGCCGGTGACACGGTGGGAGCTGTGCTGAGGTGACACGGTGGGAGCCGTGCTGAGGTGACACGATGGGAGCTGTGCTGAGGTGACACAGTGAGCCGTGCTGAGGTGACACAGTGAGCTGTGCTGAGGTGACACGATGGGAGCTGTGCTGAGGTGACACAGTGAGCCGTGCTGAGGTGACACAGTGAGCTGTGCTGAGGTGACACGGTGGGAGCTGTGCTGAGGTGACACAGTGAGCTGTGCTGAGGTGACACGATGGGAGCTGTGCTGAGGTGACACAGTGAGCCGTGCTGAGGTGACACAGTGAGCCGTGCTGAGGTGACACGGGGGGAGCCGTGCTGAGGTGACACGATGGGAGCTGTGCTGAGGTGACACGGGGGGAGCCGTGCTGAGGTGACACAGTGGGAGCCGTGCTGAGGTGACACGTTGGGAGCCGTGCTGAGGTGACACGGGGGGAGCCGTGCTGAGGTGATGCAGTGGGAGCCACGGTGAGGTGATGCAATGAGCTGTGCTGAGGTGACACGATGAGCCTCACTGAGGCGACACGGTGGCAGACAGCCGCACTGAGGTGACACGGTGGTAGGGAGCCGTGCTGAGGTGACTCGGTGGCAGAGAGCCACACTGAGGTGACACATGCCCTGCCCTGCGAGCCCTCTTGTGGCAGCGTGTGACCCGCGGTGTGTGTTCCGTTCGCAGCTTCGATGTGGAGAATGGCCCGTCGCCGGGGCGCAGCCCGCTGGACCCGCAGGCCGGCTCCTCGTCGGGACTCGTCCTGCACACGACGTTCCCGGGCCACAGCCAGCGCCGGGAGTCGTTCCTCTACAGATCCGACAGCGACTATGACCTCTCACCAAAGACCATGTCCAGGAACTCCTCCCTCCCGAGTGAACAGTAAGCACCAATTCAGCTCGTGTTCTACACTTTCCAGGAGCTCTCTGTGCTGCTCTGATCCTCAGAGCTCTGCTAAGAGCAGCTTATGGGTGGTTCTGGCACATTTCATGGCTGGAATGCACAAAACAGGTGCTGATCCAACATCCTCTCCCATCCCATCCCGTCCCATCCCATCCCATCCCATCCCATCCCATCCCATCCCATCCCATCCCATCCCTTAAATATTCCCATTTTCTCCAGAATTTAGCAGAAGAGCTTTCAAAGCCATATCCTGGAATAACAGATAAGTTGTGCTGTACTTTTATTCACAGTATTGCTGTTCCCTATCCTGTTTTGGGGCTGTTCCCTAGAACCGAGGGGAAAATGAGACAGATGGCTGAGTTTGAGAGGATTGATACCCACAGAGTGTCCTGGATTCCCAGCCCCTCATTTTGAAAGGCACATTTTGAAGTTTTGAAGCGGCCATTCAGCTACAAAAAAAGTGCTCGTTAAACAAAGTTGAGCTGTTGCGAAAGTTTTGTCACGGAATGGAAATCTGAATATTAGCCAGATCCACGAGAATTCTGCGAGAAAATATTCCTGCTGAGTTAAAACTGAATAAATATTTATTGGAGGAAACACTCCAAATTATGCAAATAGTGTTTTGTGTAAAGGGTGGATTGTAACAATTCCCAGCAGTGCGCTGGGGTGGGGGAATCCCATCATTTCCCCCAAATTCGTGGCTGTCTGCAGCTGAAGTGTCCATCCACTGTGGCCATCAAGGCTCTGTTAGGATTGGGACAGAGTCTCCATGAGTGTGGGGACAATTTAAATTAAATTTAGACTTAATAGCACTGATACCCAAGTGAGGATGAAGGGATGACCTCTGGCAGCACAGTGGGGAGAATTCCTCATTGGAGGGGTCCAGCACTGGTGGAGAACTCTTCAGAGGGTCCTGTGGCAGCCTGGAGCTCGCTCTGCTGCCCTTGCTCAGTACATCCTGTTATTAATTATGGGACTAGGAGTATAATTGACCAAAATGTTGCTTCTCAGAATGCCTAAAGGGGCTCTAAGAGAGCTGGAGAGGTACTTGGGACAAGGGATGGAGGGACAGGACAAGGAGGAGTGGATTTAAGCTGAAAATGGGTAGATTTAGGTGGATATTGGGAATTAATTCCTGGCTGGGAGGGTGGGCTGGCCCTAGCACAGAGTGCCCAGAGCAGCTGTGGCTGGCTCTGGATTCCTGGAAATGTCCAAGGCCAGGCTGGGTGGAGTTTGGATCCACCTGGGGTACTGGAAGATGTCCTGCCCATGGTAGCGATGGGACTGGATGGGCTTTAAGCTCCCTCCCAAGCCAAACCTTCCAATGATTCTATACCCTGCCATCTCTCAGCTAGGTCAATCATACAGAATGTTCCATACACACTCAAGTGCCATAATTAATACAAAAAAAAAAGGCAAAAAAAAAAAAATCCCTCCTATTGCTGGTATATTTTGCTCACAAGTTCTGCTCAAATCTTCCGTGATGAAAACAGCCAGACAAAACCCGGCGTCTGAACAAGGTTAGAGACTGCGACAGAGATCAACAAAAGCCAGGAAATTCAAAGGTGACCTTTCCCCGCACCACTACGGTTGGTTTTTTTCCACCGCGGTGCAAGCATGAGCCTTAACTTTTGAATTTCCTGGCTTTTATTGCCTGGCGTTCTCAGTCCGAATGCTTGCTGCAGCCGGTTGTTTTGGATATACACGGTGACCTTTCCATTAGGAACAAGCTTTTATGTGGTGTTAACTAAATGCTGCGTGGGTACGTTCGTGAGGAAAACCCCCTCAGGAAAACGCTCCTTCCCTGAGGTGAATTTCACTTTGTTTGAAGGTAAATTTGTACAGAAATTTATACATTTTTCTCCGTTTTTCCTTAGGCATGGCGATGACCTGATTGTCACACCTTTCGCGCAGGTGAGTTGATGGCATATTGGCCTCTGAAATAGTTTTTCTAAAGCATTAAAGCGGAGAAGGTGACACCTGCGGTTTTGTCTCCCTCAGGTGCTGGCCAGCCTAAGAAGCGTGAGGAACAACTTTACGCTTCTCACCAATTTACACGGCACCTCCAACAAGTAAGCCTGGCTTTTTAAGAGGAGCCGGCGGGGCCCGAGCAGGAGCGGCGGGGGCCGGGGAGCGGCGGGAACGGCAGGGCCGGGGAGCGGCGGGGCCCGGGGAGCGGCGGGGCCCGGGGAGCGGCGGCCGCGGTGCCTCAGACTCCGCCATGGCCTCTCGGCTCCGCCGCGGTTTGCGCGCGACGCCAGGGGGCGCCGTCTGCCCTCCCCTCATGGCGGCCCTCCCCTCATTCCGTCATGCTCTCATCGCTCCATTCCCTCACCCCACATTCCCTCACCGCCTCGTCCTCTCATCCCCTCATGGCCTCCATCCCCTCATGCTCTCATTGCTCCATTCCCTCACCCCTCATTCCCTCACCACCTCGTCCTCTCATCCCCTCATCCCCTCATGGTGTCCATCCCCTCATCCCCTCATGTTCTCATCCCTTCATTCCCTCACCCCTCATTCCCTCACCACCTCATCCTCTCATCCCCTCATGGCATCCATCCCCTCATGCTCTCATCGCTTCATTCCCTCACCACCTCGTCCTCTCATCCCCTCATGGCATCCATCCCCTCATCCCCTCATGCTCTTATAGCTTCATTCCCTCGCCCTTCATTCCGTGACCATCTCGTCTTCTCATCCCCCTCATCCCTTCATCTCTTCGTCCTCTCCTCCCCTCATCCCCTCATCCCTCAGGTCCTCCCTGAGGAGCAGGCATTGTGTTTCATTTTGTGCAATGTCCATTATGAATCATGGGGGCAGTTTGGGGCCCCACACCACAAAAAAACACATTGAGGGGTTGGAGAGTGAGAAAGAAACAGATCTGGGGAAGGGTCTGGAGCCCCAGGAGAGGCTGAGGAAGCTGGGCAGGGGCTCAGCCTGGAGCAAAGGAGGCTCAGGGGCCCTTGTGGCTCTGCACAGCTCCTGACAGGAGGGGACAGCCGGGGGAGTCAGGCTGTGCTCCAGGGAACAGGGACAGGAGCAGAGGGAACAGCCCCAGGCTGGGCCAGGGAAGGTTTATTTGAATATCAGAAAGAGTTTCTTCACATAAAGGGTTCCCCAGCCCTGGCACAGCTGCCCGGGGCAGGGGTGGAGTGCCCATCCCTGGAGGGATTTAAAATCCCTGTGGATGTGGCACCTGGGGACACGGGTCAGTGGTGGCCTTGGCACTGCTGGGTTGGATTTGGTGATCTCAGAGGTCTCTGTCAACCTAAACAATTCCATGATCTTTGTCATGTGGCCACCTTGGCTATCCCAGGCATTCCATAATGGTCCTGCCCTGCATTTCCACCACTGCTTCACAGAACAATAATAATCCCAGAATCGTCCCGGTTGGAAGGGATCCAGCAGAATCAAGGCCAACTCTTAATTGGCCCGCAGAGGGATCAAGCCCCCAAAGCTGGTGTTATCAGCACCAGGCTCTACCCAACAAAGCTTATCTCACATGAGCTGTTCATGGCCAAAGGGCACCCCAAACCTGGAGCTCTGGGAACAGCAAGGATTTCCCAGAAGTGGCATCCTGGAGCTCAGCTGCCAGAGGGCTGCCCAGAGAGCTGAATCCCACATCACTTCCTTTGACACTGATTGCTCTGAAGGAGGAAGGTGATGCACTCAGGAGGAGGATGTTGTTTTTCCTACCTGCTGAACAGGAGAAACCAAACAAACTCCTTTTTAGGCCTTTGTCCGGAACCACCGTTTCCCCTTGGCTATTTATACAGAGCCAGTCATCGTCATCCTCTGGCCTGCTGGGCCCCAGAGAGCTGTTCAGCCTCAAACCATCATCACTCATTCCTGGCGAGGTCTGCTGTGCACCCACCCATCCCACTGATCCTTCACTGGCTCCAGAAGGGAAGGATGAGGATGAGGATGAGGATGTCCCCAGTGGGACACCACGGGCTCGCTCCACTCCAAGTGTGATTGGCATCACCTGGTGCCCACCACAAGCTCATCATCTTTATTTTACATAAAGCCCAGCATTTTATCTGGGCGTGAAGTTTTCCCTCCTGTTGATTCCTGTTGGCAAATTTTGATGGGAAGGAACTGCTGCATTCCAAGGTGGAGGTTAATAAAAACCCAGATGGTTTAAATATTCCTTTTTCATAAGCTTTGCTTTTTTGGAAAGCTTGGGCATTTTGGCAGTTCCTCATGAGGAATCTGAAATTGGACAGGGCCGGAAGGAAGCGAGGGTGTAACCTGTAGGACACACAGGCATCTTACAGTGTCCTTTGGAAAGCATTCCCAGATTTGATTGAGGTATAAAGTGTTTGCCTGGCCAGAGTAAAAGTCATTAAATCTTTAAGCCATCCCATGCCAAACATCCCAGTCCATGGTGGAATGTGCTTCCAGGTGCCGTGGAGCTTCCTGCACAGTTTCCACAGAGCTCTGCTGGGTTGCAGCCATGCTGCCAGCTCATGATTTTATCATCTGTCTCATGATATGTGACATTTTACTTAAACTTCTGCTCTGGGGATCCTGAGAATCTCAGCTTTCCTTTACCCCTTCTTCTCCTCTCCTCTCTTTTTTCCTCCTCCTCCTCCACCCCTCCTGGCCCGAGCAAGGAAAAAGAGGATGCTGTCCCACATATTTGCTGGAAAGTATGAATGTTAAGGCCTGCAGGAGAAAAAAACAACTGGCAGTCATATTTTTTGGACTTTAACGTCAGGGTTCTTGAGGCAGTTTCCTGATTGGAAAAGAGGAGAGGATGATTAATGGCTTTGGAGTGGCGGAGTTTGGCAATCGCAGCGCAGGACGCGGTCGGGAAGCATCCGGAGCCGGCTCGGTGCGATGCCCTGCGGCGGGCGGGACGGAGCGGGCAGCGGCAGCCGAGCAAGGACGGCGCTGTCAGAGCTCTCATCTCCCATCCCCGCCTGCCCGCAGAACAGGATGGGCACACGGCCCCGAGGGTGGCTCCGGAGCGGGGAATAGCGCAGGGAGCAGCGGCTGGTGCCTGCCCACCCCCCAAAGGCATGTCAGTGCAGCTCAGCGCTTGGAGATCCCTGAGCTTGGATTCCCGCGCCGCGCTGTCCCTGTCGGGGAGTTTCTGTTTTTTAGAGATTTCGAGATTTGGCTTTTCAAAGGCTCGGCAGAGGCAGGTCGGGGCACATTTGCCGGGAACTGAGCGCCCAGCGCGTGTGTGCCCTGTGCTGAACCCTTCAGAGAGCCCGGGTGCTGCTCGTGCTGCCAGAACAGCCTTTGGATGCCAGGGAGGCTCGGGCTGGGAGCGGGGCTGGAATCGCGCTCCGCACCTCACCTGGGCAGCGAGGCCTTCCCGGAGCGCTTCTGAAGAACCCCCCGGAGCTACAATTGCAGCACAATTGAGCCGCTCTGCCTGCTTTGATTCCAGCTTCAAAGCAGAGCTGGCGAATAATGGATGTTGCACTTCAGTGGCTGACTCCGAAATTTGGGGTTAGGAAGGAGGTTGGCCAAGGGAGAGCGTGGGGAAATCTGGCTTCAGTTAAAATGGATCTGAAACTTCTTTGGGGAAGCAGAAGCCCAAAGTTTCATTTTTGGTCAGCCTGAAGGACTGCAGTCAATCCAAACTGAAACGTCTTGATTTTGGCGTCAACTCTTTTTAACTCCTTTAGAAAACAAGTCTCTGATGATGGTTTCAGCTTGAAAAAGTAACAGTTTTGTTTGGCAAGTCTCACAGGGAGCTGTGTTGACATTTGGAGGGAATCTGCACCTTTTTCCAGTCAGACCCTGTTGGCTTGACTTGAACCAATTTCTTTCAAATAACTTTTGGCCCCTCCAAAATCCAGGAATTGCTGCTGAGATTGTTGGTCAGAGGCCAGGAAGCGTCCTTCAGCTGTCTCAGAGCTAAACAACAGTGACTGCAGCATCCTCCTCCTCACTTCGGGAGCAATTCCAGTGTGAACTGGAGGGTTTAAAGGCACATTTCTGGCCTTACCCTTGGCATTGCCTTGCAGCAGTTTGATATCACTGCAGGGTCCACTCCAGACTCCATAGGGAAAAGCTTTATGGGAAAAGGCCTTGGCCATGGGGGAGCCCCAGAGCCTGGCCCTTGCTGCCTCCAGGCATGTTTTGAGCACAAAGTTACAAAGGCAGCACGGGATGGTTCCATTTCTCCTCGTTTCCAGCCTCTGGAACAGGCAGGGAGCAGCCATCTCTGGCTTTTCCTAACAGATCTGTCAGTGCTGCTCAACAAATCTTTGTGAAGCGTTTGGGGCTTTTTGGGAGAATAGAAAAGGATTTTTAACTGGGGGAGCTGGCAGGGTTTGCAAAGATAAAACCCCACCTCCTGACAGAGAATTCTTGTTCCCTCCTAGGAGATCTCCAGCCACGAGTCAGCCACCTGTGTCCAGAGTGAACCTGCAAGGTACGTGTGGGATGTAGGGATGGGCTTGCCAAGGCAAGGGCACACAGCATTTATTGCCCAGTTCTGCTCACAGCTGCTCTCCTGCCCCCTCCCCAGTGCAGGTCTGGGTTCCTCCTGCAAAACTCACAGGAGAGAGCTACCAGGCTGCAAATATTGTTATTTTAATCGTTTGGTTTGGGGTTTGTGCTGGTGCATTAGCACAGGAGATGAACACGATTTTGGTTTGATAGTCACGGCCACGGTGGCTGCTGTTCTTGTGAGTCCCTGTGAGCACAGGCCTGGACAAGCCCCAGCCCACGAGCCCTGAACAGGCTCAGGCACAGCTGGGTCTTTTTTTTATTCTGTTTATTTCAGTTTGTCTCCATGTGATCTGTGTACTCAGACCTTCCCTGGGTGAGACTCCCTTGCCTTCCTGCTGGGAAAGGGGGTGCCAGGGCAAGGTGGGGTGGGCAGCACCGTGAGGGCTGCTCGGGCAGGGGAAGGACAAGGGTGAGCAGCAGAAGCTGATTAGCTAGGCCAGGTTTATTTGCTTTGACACCTGGGTTCAGCCAGGCTGAGGGTCTGTAGAACCCTGCTCAGCATCAGAGCTGGCCCTACTTGCACTAATTCAAAGGTTGCTCCAGAGAGAAGGAGATAAGATTTGGATCAGTGCCCATTTGTAAGGTTTAATCTCAGCCCTTCCAATAATTACATGCTTGGAGGGACTAATAGAGCTTAATTTTCACAGCATGTGAAGCCTGGATAACTATCATTTCCTCTCCTGCTGTGTGTTATTTATTCTCAGGGGACACACAGAGTCCTGGACACTTCCAGGTTAGGTTCCTCCAAACTTGTTAATGGGAGATGGAAACCTCTGATTCAAAAACAAAACTGGACAACACAGTCTCAGACTCCTTCCCTTTCTGTCACAGCCAGCAGGAATGCAGCTCATCACCTGATCTAAGGCTGGGTCTAGCAAAGCTTTGAATTTGTACCTGTGTGAAAAAAAAAAAAAAAACAAAAAAACCCATGGAAAATTTCCTAGGCCTTCAATGGAGCTGTTTATGTAAGTTAGACAATCTAATAATGAGGAGAGAATGCTCTTCCAGGAATTTTTAGATTTGTTTTCTTAACACTTTCTGTGGAAAAAGTTGCTCTCAACTTTTTAACACTTTGGGGATATTTTTCTACACTATTTCCAACGAGAGCTGTAGGACACTTGGTACTTTTTAGCTGATCCAAGCTTCTCATGCTGGGAATATATGAGAATTCCTTTAGTAATGAAGTGTTTGACACACAGAACTGTAGAGCAAGGGTTGTGTTACCTTGTAAAGGTTGGATTTGTGGCCCCTCAAGTAAATAGGTTTTTAACCATGAATCTTAGCTGCTTTTAGGTGAAATCTTCAAGTAAAATTTTTAAAAGTGAGTTGGATCATTGCAGCTGTGGTAAATTGTGACACTTTGTAGGTAAGAAGGAGATGCATTTTTGAGATTAATAGGAAACTGTGTGATTTCCTCCATAAACCAGCCAATATTGGCATTATTGGTAGAAAACCCTGGCTTCTTGGTTAAATTCAGGTCATTGCCTTCCTCTGCCTCTTCCCAGCCAGTGTCACACTGACTTCCTTTCCAAGCAGCAGAAAACAATCACAACCCTTGACTTTCTAAGGAAGTTTCCATTTAATTCAGCAAGAACAGAGATTTTTAAGGAACTTTTTCAGTGTTTGCACCTTTTTTTCCCCCGTGGATGGTTCTGCTTTGGAAATGATGAACTGAAGGAGAGGTTTTCCTAGCAGAACCCTTCCAGTTCTGTGCCAGCGGCTGAGAGGATGCAGAGTGTTTTTCCTGAGGGTTTTGCAGAAGGAAGCAGTCGTGTTTTGATTGGGACCAGGCTGCTTCACATCTCTCTAGATGAAAGACTGTGTTTGGAATGGACTGGGTTTAGATTCACAAGATTTGTTGAAGCTGGGAATTTGATTTTAACCCTCCAGTGTCACCCGTTGATTCACGGCTTTACCACAACGCACTGACATCACTGTGAGCATCTTGTGGATGTCTGCTTTGATTTGTCATTAACGGGGTGATTTATATCCTGTTCTGAGAAATACAGAACTCAAGCCTTAAAGCAAACAGGGCTGCATTAATAAAATTACCCTGGAGGGAGGCAAATTACATCCAGCATTTGCACTGCAAGGAATACACGCCAGCTATTTACTCCAGCTGGAATATTCCAGGATTTTCCAAGCAACAACAGCCAAATCTGTTGCTGGTGTTGCATCACTGAGGACCCAGGCCCGTGGTGGAATAAATGAGCTGTGGTGAAATGAGGAAATTCTTTTTTTGCTTTCATTTTCTTTAAGCAGAAAAGCTTTTGGCCGGGTTTTTCCTGGGACAAAGGGCTCTGAAAGGCACTGCTGGTGTCACTGTGTATTTCAGAGCTTTCTTAACCTTGCAAGCACAGCCAGAGAAGGAAGGGCAATATGGATTGAACATCCTGTGTTTTGTCCTTGGTATCAGCTGAAGTAAATCTGGCAGATTTTTCCTGTTATTTTGTTATAAGTGCAGCTCACAGGAACGCACAAAATCACTTTTATGAATTAACTGAGAAACCATAACATGGAAATACAAAGCCATAGCAAAAGTCCATCAGCGCTTAACGAGCTGGGCAGGATGATGGGAGTGCTGTGGGTTCCTGTGGTGTGTGGCATCCCCAGCAGCTGTGCAGGGCCAGGGCTCAGCCAGCTCTGGGTTACAGGAACAATGAGGGACACGGTGTCACACTGTCCCTGAGGGCTCTTTCTCCTGAGGTTTCTTTCTCCTGTCCCCCTTTGTTTCTGCTGAGCGTGGCCTCTGCCGCAGTTACTGCTGGTGACCTTTGTGCCACCTTGGGCTCAGGAATCGATCAGAGCCTTCCCTTCTGCCCCCAGCTCTCCCCTCCCCTGCCCCAGTGAAGGTCTGCAGTTCCTACCAATGATTCAACCAATAACACCTTTAACCAGCAGCAGGTCTGGCTTTTCCTGCTTGCTTTTGTTCTTTCTTCCATGTTTATTCCCCTCAGTGACCCTTCTTCCCTCTGAATTAAATCACCTTTCGCTGTCTGAGCCTCTCATTCTTCCACAACTTTGGGACAAACTTTTCCCAACCTGTTTTGCTCCCACACCATCAGTCCTGGGATGGGCAGTGTTTTCCCATTCCTGTTTGATCCACTGCCACATTTAATGTCACCAGTGGTGACAGGAGCAATGCAGGGAGCTGTGGACCAAACAGCACCGAGTTTTCCCCTGACTGCGAGGAGTTTGAAGAGACTCTTCTCAAGATGACCTCGGATACTCTCAGCACTCACTAATGACAGTTCTCCTCACAATTAATGATGGGCAGCTCTCACAATTAATGATGGGCAGCTCTCACAATTAATGATAGGCATTCTCCTCACAATTAATGGCACAACATTGCTGATCTGCCGCAGCCCCAGGCTTGTGGGGTGCTGCCCTTTGGGATATGTCACCTGCAGCATTTCAGGGCTCAGGGGATTAAAGCTTTGCTCAAATTCCTCTCTGGGGATGGGAGGGAAGGGTCGGTGTTTTTCTTCCTTGTGCCTTAGCTCTGCTTTCCTGTACCTCGGCACGTTTGCCTGCTCCTCTCACATGCCTTTACACGACCTCCAAACTCGTACTCTTTCATTTTTCCTGTGGGTGTAGGACGTACACAGACTCGTGCACGAACCTTTGTGTAAAGCATAAACAAAGGCTGGGTAATGCTCGTGCTGCTGACAGCCCCAAGTTCTCGTAGGAGCCAGGGAGCCTTGTGCATCCGAGTGAGCTCTGGGTTACAAATATCTCTGATCCCCAGCAATTAGCAGGGAGCTGCTGCTCTTGCACCCTCCTGCTCTGCCTGGCACGTGCAGAATGGCTCTGGGCACACACGGAGCAGTGAATTCACTCTGAAATTCTGTTTCTTTGACGGGAGTTTGGCTGAAGATTTGACCTTTTGATTTGGAGAGCCGCTGTAAAAGTCAAATGGCCGTGGTGCTTTGGGCTTTTACAGTGGTGCAGAGGAACCACGAGTTCCCGAGCAGCTGAGCCCCCGAGTCACAGTCTGCGTGCACAATGGAGGCTTGTGAGCACCTACAGATATTATTTTTAAAGGATGCAGCGCAGGCACGATGCAGATCATTCAGAAACTAACCAAAACCGTGTGACAAATCAGGTAGATAATGAGCTTAATGACGCGCCTAAAGGCGTGCTGGTGAGCGCCGAGGCGATTCTTGCCGCTCCTCACGTTAAAAGAGCGTCTCAAGGCGCATTTCCAGCGGGGCTGGGGCAGCTCCGGCCATCCCGGGGCTCTCCCCGGCTCTGGGGGGAGTTCATTCCTGCCGGAGTCCGCTCCGCGTGTTGCGCCCGCCTGCTGGAACACACCCCCCGAAAGTTGGACTCATGCATCTTAGTAAGTATTTCAGTTATGCTATTGACGTCAATGCAGTCATTAAATAGATTGCCGGCCCTCCCAGCAGCGAGCCTGTGCCAAAGAGCTAGAGGCAGACACATTTTAAAAGAAGAACATCAGGTTTGCTTTTAGCATTTGGAGAGAAGAAGGGAAAAGTTTCTTCTGAAGTCACCCTTTGCAATAAGGGTGGTTTTTTTGCTTCATTTTCTAAGGCTCATTTTGGGTGAGGATAATTGCTGTGTTTTATTGAACGCACGTTTGTTGTGTTGCTGTGTGCATAAACAGCTCCAAAGGAGACTAAAAAGTCCTTTTTGTGCCCGGCTCTGGCTGACAAGTGACACTTGTTTCAGGTCCCCTGGCTAGATTTATTTGTGTATCAAGTGACAGTAGGCACTCGGGCAAACCTGCTTAGCCTTTGACTCCCGAAATTCTGCCAGGATTGATTTCATGACATCTATATAAGAAAATAGCCTTCATTTCTCCTCGGCAGGCTCTGAAGACACACAAGCTAATCATGACTCCATAGCAACGGATAAAAACTGTTTTCCCCTCCGCCCCACCTGTGGATGTCACATGAAGATGCTCCACGTGCTGCTGCCATCAGGAGCCTGTCACTGCTGTCACTCCCCGGGGCCAGCTGCCTCCTGCAGCCCGGCTGTGCTGTGCGGGACTCCCTGAGCATTCCCCAGCCTGCCCGGGACAGCCATTCACAGATACCCGGGGATGGAGGCAGCTCTGCTCCCTTTTCCCATCGGGAATGGCTCTGGACAGGCTCCCGAGGGGCTGGTGGTGCCTTGGAGCGGCTCCTCAAACAGAGGCTAGAGGAAATTAAGAGAATAAAAGCAGGTGTTTATTGAAGGCCTTCAACAGGCACACCTTGGGCAGTCAAAAGCCTCTCAGGGCTACGCCCAAGATGGGCGATGGTCACCACTTTTTCACACTTTTATAAGTTTGGTCCATTTATATATCAGGGTTAATCCTCCACTTACAGCTTCAGCTAATGAAGTCATTTGCTCTCAGTTTGCTCCCACCTCTCAGGGCCTGAGACTGAGGTGTCCTTGAGTTTCAGGCCTAGAGAGGAATGGTTTTGTCTGAATAAAATGGGAGAACAGCAGCTGACAGGCTGTGGAGCTTTAGAGTGCTAAAGCAGAACAGGATCTGAAAAATATTTAGTTTTAAAAAGCTAAAAATATAAAACCCATAAAAGCTAAATGCTGAGGCATTAGTGGGAGCTGAGCCCTGAGGACACACGGAGATGGCATCCTCAGGCAGCCAGGGAGGAGCAGGGCTGCTCTAGCAGCAGCAGCAATGCGTTTTGGAGGGGTCACAGAGCCAAACCTCTGGGGTTTTGGTCGGTTGGCATTTCTCTGATGAGCCCACACTCAGCTAGGCAGGATAAACCATCGATCCAGCCGGGCTATCAAAGGGCTTTATCTGATGGGTGCCTTCGTTCCGAGTGACCCGGGCAGCTACAGCCGTGCAGTGGCAGGGGAGGGACCTCGGGGTGGCACGGTCCCGCTGTGTCCCTGGTGTGCTCTGCTCTGTAGGGCCAGGTCAGGTCCCGCTGTGTCCCTGGTTTGCTCTTTGGGGCCAGGTCAGGTCCCGCTGTGTCCCTGGTGTGCTCTG
This sequence comes from Melozone crissalis, assembly GCF_028551555.1. NCBI lineage: Eukaryota > Metazoa > Chordata > Aves > Passeriformes > Passerellidae > Melozone > Melozone crissalis. The sequence continues at coordinate 99,879 of NW_026536012.1, forward strand.
CTCTGTAGGGCCAGGTCAGGTCCCGCTGTGTCCCTGGTTTGCTCTTTGGGGCCAGGTCAGGTCCCGCTGTGTCCCTGGTGTGCTCTGCTCTGTAGGGCCAGGTCAGGTCCCGCTGTGTCCCTGGTTGGCTCTGCTCTTTGGGGCCAGGTCAGGTCCCGCTGTGTCCCTGGCTCTCTCTGCTCTTTAGGGACCAGGTCAGGTCCCGCTGTGTCCCTGGTTTGCTCTTTGGGGCCAGGTCAGGTCCCGTTCCCAGCTCCCGTCCCGCTGCATTGCGCAAGGGCCCTGCGGAGACAATTGGGCTCTGCCATCGCTGATATCAGCGCTGATAAAATCTGTGTCTCCTTTGTTTGCTGCACACAAGCATCAGGGCTGCTGGGGGAAGTTTTGACAGCGCACTCCTCGGCACCCTGAATCAGTTCCAGATGAGAATGAGAGCTGTGTCCTGGATCAGAGGGAAAAACAGCCCAAACCAAACAAAACCACCCAAACCAAAGCTCTGGCAGGCCGGGTTATTTTTTTAGGTCGCAGGGCACAGTGTGTGCGTGCCTGGGGGATGAACACTGTCCCGCTGGTTGAGTCCTTTCCCCTTCCATGTCACAGCATTCCAGGCACTGGGGGTTGCAGTGGCCTCCCCAAAGCCCCCGGCAGCAGCTCGGCCCCACAGCTCTGGGGAAGATTCTCAGTGCAGAGCATTCTGTCCTGGACACTCCGTGGGAGAAATCCAGAATCCCTGTGGAGACATTCCCAGGGGAATGCACTGCTCAAATCCCACAGCCAGCCCCAAAGGCCGAACCTCGGTCCTCCTGCAGGACCCCATTCTCAGTGGAAGTTGCTTTCTTCTTGTGTTTTAAAAAGTGTTTGGAACGTTGTGTTCTGATTCTCAGCAGCCAAATCCTTTGGTCTGTAGTCGGGCAGGAATCCCCAAATATTTTTAATATTTATTATATATATTAGTCTTGGTGGGAGCAGGGGTTGGTTCCAGGTTGGAGTGGAACATAAAGAGGGGAAAGGGCTGTTCCTGAAGGGCAGAATTGGAATTTGCTGTCCTCTGCAGGGACAGTCTGCTCACCAAACTTAACTCTAAAATTACAAAATAACAATTACAAAGATTAAAACTTTTAGAGCTTTAAAAATCAAGGTGGAATTAAAAGAGGAAGCAAAGGGTTGCTCTGGAACTTTTCCCTCTATTCCATATGGAATTGCATCCATTCTGATTCACGCTCAGCAGTTGCCAAACAGTGACACCAAATAAAGAACATATTGATCGTTTCGATGTTCAAATCACCCAGAAATGTTCTGCTTTTGTCACCAGTTTCATCTCCTGATGAACTAAAAATGATTTCTGTAGCCGAGCAAGGTGTGCTAATAAATGTAACCACCATTGTGCAAGCGGGGAGGAATGTTACACTAAGAGTTAATGAAACATTTCATTGTAATATTTGCTCCAAGAAGTGCCTGTAAATGACAGCCTTAAGGATGCTATAATTGCAATACCTTTTTTGACAGAAAGGAAACAGCTGCTAATTATTTATGGTTATTAATCAAACCTGTCAGTTTATTCGAAGTTCATTGAGTTCACTGTAAATATGTATGATTACCAACATTTAAATGTTTTAAGCAGTAGCCTTTAAAAACTATTTACATACACCTCTCCCTGTCGGAAATGTTCTCACATCCAAAGGTAGCACTGATCGGCTTTGCTGTGCGTTGGAGCTCAGAATCATTTCAGGAATTCAAAATTTAAAAAAACCCCTTCAAAATCCTGCAGGGTGTTGATTTGACAATTAATATCTTTTGATTTTGTAATCAGGACTGTGCCTCTGGAGGTGACAAACATGAGCCAGGAGCAGGATCTGACCCAAGGTTTGCTGGGGTCCAAGATCATTATTCAGTGCTAAGGAACTCCATGGTTAAATTGAATTTAAAAGGGACTGTGCATTTCAATGTAGATATTCCAGTATAAATATCCTGCTGTCAGAAATCTCCCTTTCCAGGAGCAAATTAATCATCTGTGCATGCTAAACTCCTCCACCACACCTTCACACTCTTCAAAAGCTTTCTGAAACAGACTTTCCCTGGACCTCAAAGGCTGCAGGTTCCAAGCACTTGGAGAGAGGCTGTGGCCCCTGGAGCGTATTCCAGCCACCCCAATGTTTCCATTCCAAGTGGGTCCAATCCAGTCAGACCTTTCGTGCCTCAAGCCTGTGTTTAGGGAGGTTTGTCAGGCTTAGCACTTCATACCAAAATGCTTCTGAAATGTCACATTTTACAAGCAGTGTCCTTTTCTTTAAATACCAGATATGAGGCTGACAAAAGCAGGAGTTGATCAGAGCAATCTTTGTGTTCTCTGAAAAAGCCAGGGCAGAGTTCTGGGAAGTGGAAAAGCCAGCCTGTTTTCCTGCGCCTCTTCCCTCCCTCCCTCCCCGCCTCATTCCCTGTACAGCTTTTACAAGAAGTGACCCAAAATCGTGTCCCTGCTGTAGCTGAGTCGAGAACAGGACGTTTGGATCCGTGCTGGGAGCATTTGTGCTGGCCTGGGACAGCCCAGGAGGATGTGGGACAGCGTCTGTTCTGTGGGGATTGTCACTGAGCACAGCGTGGGGCCGGTCCTGCTAAGAGAATTCCAAGAATAAACACACACAAGTGCAGGGTTTGTTGGAAATGGACTTTGCTGCCATTGGACAGCTGTGAAATTCTTTCCTCCCTTTTCTTCCCAAAGATCCTCTTGAAGAAGAGAACTCCAGGGAGAAGTTTCCAGTTCAACTGGAGCGTTTCTGGTTCAGACTTCATAGGACAGGGTCCCCACCTGGCTCCTCCTCAAATGCTGCTGGGCCTCCACCTGAATTCCAGCTCCTTGGGGAGGGTATTTCTCAAATTTTGCATTGCAGCTTCCTGGGTTTCAGCTCTACTGCACACACTTTTCAAAGTTTCCACCCCCTTCCAGTGGGATCATCCCGTGCATGTGAAAGCCAAAAAGCTGCTCCTCACTCTCTCTAGGTCAGGAAGGAGGGACCCAGGCAGAGGTGCTGCTCACACCACATTTTCCAGCAGCAGCTGCTCCCTCTTTTGTGACACTTCCAAATGTGGCTCTGAGTGCTGCTGGAACAGCTCCTGGTGCACATTGCCTTGAGTGGGGAGTCACGTGCTGAAGTCAGCCTGAAATCCACCAAAATTCTGGAAACTGTGCTGAATTTCCTGCACAGAATTCCTGACAGTGTGAGTGACAGCACAGAGACCTTGGCCAAGCCTGACACCAGGTGCTTCTTATGCTGCTAAATGTAAGAAATTCTGGAAAATGCCTCAGAGTATAAAACTCAGAGCAGGAAAAGTAAGCCCTGGAATAATCCCCAGCAGGCTGGGCCATAGCTGACCTTCAGAGAGGAACAATTCCATTTCCATGTCCATTCAATCTGATATTTGAACTGGAATTGTTAATAAGAGGTGCTTTTAGTGCTGACATTTTGATTTCTTTGAACTCAGATTGAGGTGCTTAAATCAATGTGTTTTGAGGGCTTTAATCAAATGTGTTTTGAGAGTGAAAGGCTGTGCTCAGCTCTGCTGGCTGCAGCCATTTGGGGAGTGGTTACACTTTCAAGTCTGCCTGTCATTGCTGGGTCACGTTTGTCCCCATCTGTTCCTTCCAGGCATCTCTGTGCTGTAAAAAACCTGATTTGGGTCAGGACTGACCCCAGGTTTAAGGGATGTTGTCATACAGGACTCAGAATGCTCACATTTGGCTAAAATAGTCCAGATCTAGGAAAAAAAGTACAAATAAATTAATATCTGGTGTTCTATAATATCAAATTCCGATTATGGATAAGCAGAGAATGAATCTGATGTTGTTTCCCTGGTAATTTCAGGGGAAATGTGGTGCCATGTCCCAAACACACCTCTTACACAGCCAGGGTGTGCTGGCCTCAGCTCCCAGGTGGAGATGAGCACGTGCAGGGTTTAATATGGAACATTAAAAGCTGTCAAAACAAATGATGCTGCTCTGTAGGCTCCTGCCATCTCCCTCTTCCTCCCCACCCCGCTCCCCGTGGGACTCACTCCGTGATTTTCAGCACATTATTCCAAAAGTTCTACGTGCACTTGGGGAGACAGAAAGGCCAGTGAGTCACGAGCTGTGCAGGAGGGAGATGAATACCCAGGATTAGCACGGGGAAGTCTCAGCTCTGCTTCAGCCACTGAGGAGTTTGAGTCTGGGGCTTGAGGCTCTCCCCAGAATCAGAGTTATGGTGTGGGGGTGGACAAAACCTGGGTGTTTTGGGGAGCCACCACCCAGCTCACATGCGAAATATCCTGAATTTTTAAAAGCTGGGGGGTTGTGGATCAGGAAACTGAGGCTGTCCAGGCTCTGTGTGCTGGTTCTGCTCCCGGGCTCGCGCCGTGTCCCACGCTGCAGTCGCGGATCCGCCGATAGCGCTGACTCACGGCTTCACTCCGCAGCCCAGTCACTCCAAACAGGCCATTTTCTGCAACATTCTGCATTCTTGGGTGACTCTGCTCCCTGCAGATATCCCTGGATTTCAGCTGGGGGATGACAGTCCCGGGCATTTCGGGGAGAGGCAAACCAAGGGCACAAAGTTCAGCTGAGGCGAATCGGCGGGGTTGGCGTTTCCCCTTAGGTACATAAAATACCTATTGGAGGAAAACAGATTAAAATTCCAAACTGAAGCGGGTTTTTAAGCTGCCATCCTAAAGGATAATGCTTTCAAGTAATTACATTTAGCCATGAAAAAAACACCATTTTGTTATATTTAATAATTAATATCATGGAAAGGCTCATTCAGAACATAAGGGGTGACCTTGTGTCCTGTCTTTCCATGGCTCAGGCTAGGCATGGGGACACAAAGGTTGCTGTGTGTCATAAAGAATTCCTATGGATTATAGCTGGGATGCTTCCTGAAACCACATTCTTAACTTTCATATTGAGAGACATCAGGAAATTAAATTGAGAGGAAATAAAGGCAAATTTAGTGTTAAATTGTGACCTTTTAACCTTCCCAGGAGCCAAGGAACCTGATTTGAGCAGGCCTAACATTTTACCAGTAGCCTGTTCTACGTGGTTCAGATGACGTGGGCAGCCTTGCTCTGCCCCTTGTTTATAACATTTCTGAATAATTTTCCTCATGAAGAGCTAAGGATTATTAATAAACTTTGTCTTTGCATCCAATGCCAGTGGCCAAGTGAAGCTTTTCAGGTAGATCCAGGATTGTGCTTTGAACTTCCAGGATTCTTCCCTGAGGTTCCTCCTCCTTTTCCTACTCCAGCATTTATTTCACCACAAAGGACTTTCACTCTTGACAGACTCTTTAGACCAGAAGTTTCATTATGTCCAGGTTAAAACCTGATTTAATGGCTGCAGATGGGTCAGGGGATGAAAGCAGCACCTGGATTTGGGGGCAGATCCAAGCGAGGACCTTTCTGCCCGTGGTTTGCCAAATTCTTGTGAAACGGTGACACAGAGCACAGTCAATCCTGTGCATCTCTCAGACTCTGGGCTTGTTTTTTCCTCTGGTTGAGCTCAGATCGTTGCTGTGTGGTCTGGCTGGGGAGTTCCTTCCGTGCCGTGGGCCTCTTGTGAAAGTCAGCTCGAGGTTTCAGAGGAGGAGCTTTTGGGGCGCCTGCAGGGGTGCAGGAGGTGTTTGTGCACAGATGTGAGGATGGAGGACTTTGGGACGGGGAGGGGCTGGCACAAGCAGAGCCCCTCTCCAGCACAGCCGGATCCGGGTAGGAATCCTCAGGAATCCTCGGGAATCCTCGGGAATCCTCAGGGATCCTCAGAATCCTCGGCCGGGCTGAGGCTGAGCCAGCTCCAGAACCGGAAGCCGTCCAGCCACAACAGCCCAGGATGGTGCCCCACCTAATTAAGGCTGTTGAAAGGCAGGACTAATTAGCTTGGGTGGAGCACCTCGTTAGCACAAGGATGTTGCTTCCAGGATCCAAGTTGGTTTCCCCGCACGTGTGAGCTCCCCAGCGCTCTCCCACATGCAGCAAATAAGATAATGCAGTGCCCAGGTAAATCCTAGGTGGGTACCCAGGTCAGGATATCATCATATCCTGAGTTTTCCAGGGCCTTCTCACACTCCTGCACTCACGTGTGCTTGAAGAAAACACTTCTGCTCACACAGTAAAGTGTGCTCGCTGTGACCCAGCCTGGCCTCGTTTAGTTGGAGAAACAGAAGCACAATGTGGGCACAGTGTGATTTGCAGGAAATTGGGATTGGGATTTGAAATCCTCAGGCTCAGCTCTAGGGCTGGGTGGAGGCTTCCCTCCCATCCAAACCAATGGGCATCTCCATCCCAGCCTGCAGCTCCCTGGGCTCTTCCCACTGCCCTTTGAGGACTGTGGGGAGCAAAGCTGTGATGGGGCTTCACTTAATGTAAAAATCCATCATGACCTTGGAAATTCTGTCTTCAGCAATGCGTTCAAAGTGTGTTAAATTCCCTAGGAAATCATTCCCAGTGTTCTCCTTTCAGCTCCCTCCCTGGTGTGCACCGTCCACCTCCTGCACTCACTGTTGGACCCTGGGTAGGAGAATTCCTCTCTCGCTTCCTATTTCTCCTCCTGTCTTGTGATTAAGGCAAGAATCCCCGGGGCAAGGAGGAATCTACGTGGTCAGTGAAAGGATAATGTGCCAAACCCTGAGATAAAGTTGGAACTGAGGAATCTTTCATTCATTCAACAGGCCAAGATTAGATTCAGCTTCTCTTGCCATTTCTGCTTCTCCCTCTCGGAGGACCGAGGAATTCCTACTATGCAGGCAAATCCCTTTCCCAGATTCCCCGGTGATAGCTCTGCTAAGTGACATCTGACAGGATGCTTCCTGCATTTTGTTACTTCCATTTGGCACCATAAAAGCGCTGTCACTTACCCCTCTGATTTGTGGCACCTCGGCTGCATTGTTCCCTGCAGGGGGAAGGACACTGGGAAACGGGATTGCCCTGTGGCAAAACCATCCCACCCTACAGGAGATGCTATCTCCTGAAATCCTTCCTCAGAATGTCTCCAGTTTTCCTTCCTCGTTAGCATTTCAGATTAAACCTTTAGGCTTATCTCCACATCAGAAATTACCTCTCTGGGAAGCTTCATCAACTTCTATCAGCCACCTTTAGGTGCTCTTGGTGTTCACGCCTCGTTTTTGCAGCTCATTGTCATGAGAAAGGTGCAGTGGAGCTTTGGGAATCTGGAGCTTTCATCTCTCCCTGTAGCATCTTCAAAGCTGAGCTTTGCAGGGCTGACGTACAACCGGACGCATTAAAACACACAAAATGGATATGAAAGTGCTTTTTGGGTTTAATGCAGGAGCAAGACTTTTTATTAGCTGCTGCTTTCCGAGAGGTCCCAATGCTCTGTTGGGGTTGTTAGTGTTGTTTATTGTGTGGGAATGATGATTCCTGGTGAAACATCTTCTGCAATGCCCATCGAAGCTCAGGTCCTTCACTCCCAGCAACGTTTGGGATCTTGGAAAGGCAGTACTTGAGTAGCCCCATCTCTGCCTTTTTCAGTTTGTTTCTAAGGTGTCTGTGGGGCTATCCAGGGTCTCCCTGAAAACCTACAGCGACCCCTCCATCAGTTCTGAGCCTCTGGTTTTGGATCCAGCTGCTGGGCTTATCCCAGTGCTTTTCCCAGCTCCTGCTGCCTCTTCCATGCCACCCTCCTCTGCCAGCAGCAGCATCGCCATCCTCTGCTGGAGGGGTGATGCTGTTGGCACTGCCCACCCCAGGCCCCTGGCTGATGGCCCTGAAGGGCTGGCTCCATGGGAAGCACCATTCCCACCAGGCCTGGCCAAACCCAGCTCTGCAGATAAGGAGCCGCAGTCACGGCTGTGCACTGATTGCTGGGCACTCCTGGCTCCTCTATCAGCCAGTGGGCCCGTCCTGGTGGCCTCTGTGACCCGGTTCTCATGACCTGGGTGGTGATCCAGCACCCCAACCTGTGCTGGTGGGTGCAGTCAGGACTCTGCAGGTTTGTCCAGTTCTGCCCTAACCGGCTCCCTCTGGCTGGGCTCCCGCTCCAGGCTGACCTCTGGGATCAGCTCCCTGGAAATGCTTCATTTCTGCTCCCAAACAGCATGGCTGAGGTCCTGCTGCTCACCCCAGGGTGGGTTATAGGAACTGGGATCAATCTGGGATCAATCTGGGACTGGCCAACACCAGGGCTCTGCACGAGCTCCTCTGTTTGCTGTCCAGGCCTTCCACTGCCACTTGCCCTCAAGACTCTGTCATTGTCATAAGATTAATTTCATCCCACTTCAGCCACCTAAAAATTATAGACCAGTCTTAAGTGATGGCTGCTTTTTGAAGAAAAGCTTGGGAGCAAACCATCCTGTTGTGCAGGAAGATCAGGAATTCCAGTGGAGGGTAGCTCGGTGAAGCAAGGAGCTTCTCAGAGAGTCAAAATGCAAGAAAGGAGCAGGCAAAGAGTGAAAACCGCTGGGAACAAGGGAGGCCTGGAAAACTTTGGCATGTGTTGGGCTGACCAGAGGCTGATGGAGCTGTGAGTGGTGAGGGGACTCCAGTGGGGGGATGGAACAGGGAAAGAAAATACAGAAAAAAGTGTTGATCCATGGGTGAAACAACCTAATGGTAAGGGTACAGGAAAGACCAAAATAGTCAGTGGTTTTTTTTTTGGTCTCAGTTTTCATCCCCCAGCCTGCTTGGGAAGGAGGGATGGAGTTCAGTGAGGGAGCAGCCAGTTGGGGACAGGCTGGAGGAGGTGGAGGTGTCCAGGCCCACATCATTGCACAGGGGTCAGGCTGGAAAAGCTGTGAGGTCAGTGTGAGTCGCCCATGAAAATTGTGGTGCTTGGGAAGGTGACAACAGGAAAAAGGTGCATCTTTGAGAAGGGTGGGGCAGATTAGGGGAGCTGTGGGCTGCTCAGACTCTTCCCATCAGTGAGAGGTTACTGAGGTTTTCCTCTGGAGTCTATTTCCAAACACACAAAGACAAGAAGGAAGATTGGGAATGGTGGGTGCAGACTTGCCAGAGCAGGCCGTGTTGGAAAGGCCTCACCTCCTCCTCCAAGGGCTGGAGGGTGGCCTGGCCCTGGGGACGTGGAGGGCCATGGTGGGTGTGCAGGGAGCCCTTGGGCACCTTTTCCCACAGCATTCCCACATGGCAGCGGCTGCAGGGCTGGGAATGGCAGGACAGCAGGCTGGGGGTGAAGGCTGCTGGTGGCTGATGACAGGGGGGCCGTGGGGTGTCCAGCAATGCCCTGCAGCTGCTGGTGCTGCTGCTCAGCTGGGATGGCCCCTCCGTGGGTGGGAGGTGACCTCTGGGGTCCCTTCCTGTGCCTGGGGCAGAGGGGAGCAGCGAGCAGAGAGTGGCAGCACCTCCGGAGGGTGATTCAGCCCATCCCGGTACTGAGAATAGACCAGGATCACCCCTTGGAGCTCCCAGCCACTTTCCACTGCGCTGTGGGGAGCTTAGGTGATTAACTGGGGCTGGCTAAAGATAGCCCAGCTGGGCCCCCCGGCAGTGACAGCGACATTTCTGCGGCTCAGGGTCCCGCTCGGGTTACCGCAGCTGGCCTGGGGCTCAGGCTCGGGGCTGTTGACTCGGAAACATCGCTGCTACTATGGCACTGAGGGACTGCCGGCCCTGCTGCTCCTCTGGCCCAGCCGAGTCACACTGCAGGAATTCCTTCCTCCCCTCGCTGGGAGCCTCTGCTTCCCAGCTGGGCCCTCTTCCTTCTTGGGATGCTGCTGCCCTTTGGTTTTGCGGCATTCCCTGTGGACAGGAGGTTCTCCCTTCTCCTTTTTGTTCCCCGTGCTGACAGAAGCTTGGGCTTCTTCCTTCTTGCAGCCATTTTTGTGGCATTCCCTGCAACCAGGAGGTTTTTCCTTCTCCTTTTCATTCCCTGTGCTTTCTCTTGGTGAGACATCTCCTCCTGCTTCCCAGAATCTTCCAGTTTGAACCTGGATGTGTCCTGGATGTTCTTGGCGAGTGCTGTTTAATCACTGCCATGACGTCTTCAGCGGCTCTGGAGCCGTTTTTCTTGGGGCTGAGTTTTCCCAGCAGCTGGAATGGTGTGTCCCAGAAAGGACCTGTCTTTAATTAGGGAACTTAGAATGCCAGGCTCCTCAGCAATCCAACCAAAAAGTTCCTTTTTCCTGCTCGCTGTTGTTTGAAAAAGAGAAAAGAAAATAGAGAATAAAAATGCCCCCCAAAATCTTGGCTCTATTTTGCCAGAGGCTGTAGCTGATGTCAAACACTCATCCCCGATTTCAGTCTCCCACATTATTCCTGGCAGCTCCAGCTCACTCATTTCCTGGCATTTTTCGCAATTAGCAGTGGAAAAGCTTTCACTTCATTTTTTGTCTCTATCTTCCCCTCTCATCTCTGAACCCAGCCTGAATACAGGCCCCATTGTTCCTGGAGCTTTGGAGCCCCTGTTAGGATTTCATCCTCGTTCCCCCACAGCTGGATCTCCTCCAGTGCCACCTCCTCAGTGACCCCCTGCCAGTGGCTGTGCCAGTTCACCCCGTTCTCTCTCCGCAGGGATTTCACTTCCCAGGCCTTTCTGCCCCCATCTCATGTGTTAACGCTGGCTAGCAGAGGAAAAAATCTACATTTCCAAAGTACTTTTTTGTTGAAAGAATAAACTGTGAGACAGCTCTGTGCTCATTTGCATGCAGTGCCCGTGCCCGCTCTGGCTGCAGCTCCTGCTGAGCCCGGGCACCCGCTGGCCCCACTCCACGGCCAACAAAGAGCGAGCCCTTCCTCTCCGAGGGAGGCTGCAGGTGTGAGAAACCTGAGAGGGGACAGCTCCAGTGACTGGTCGGACTGGAGTCCCAAAAATACGGCGAGGGGAGAAGGGCAGGCTCGTCCATTTGCTGGGGAGTTGCTCAAGAGCGTCGTGGCTCCACCTGTTCCGCGGGCGCTGGGGCTCTGAGCCTTTCTTAGCACATCTGCACTTATCTTTGCAAAAGATATAATTAGGGTGGGGAGGAGGGACAGTGCAGCTGGTGGCTCCCTGGTTCCCATGGATTTTGCTCACTTCTCATTCCAGCCCTGCACTCCAGCAGGTCGGGAGCGCGAGTGTCCATAGGAGCTGCAGCAGGGAGCAGTTGGGAATGGCAGAGTGGGGCTGGGTGGTGCTGCTGGATGCAGCCTGCTTTCCAATCACACCTTTCCAGTCACACCTTTCCAATCACACCTGCTTTCCAATCACACCTGCTTTCCAATCACACCTTCCTCAGGTGCTCATACGGCTCTTGTGCTCAGAAAAAAAATCTGTTCATAGATTCCCAAGTATTGGAAGGTGCATGGGGGATCTGATGCCTCAGGTTTGGGTTTTCTATTTTCACATTCTGTGCTGCTTTAGTGTGTGAGTCTGAGCTTCACATGAGAGGATGGTGAGCTCTATGCACAGAGCAGGGAGACAAAACAATTCCTGCTCCAGCTGGGCACCAAGGACAAATGATCCCAATCTCAGCCCAGGAGCACAAACACCGTGGGCTGGAGAGAGAAAAACAAGCAGGGTGGGACTGCAGGGGCTAAAGCTGCAATGGGACAATGAACTGCAAGGTGCAAATGGAGCAGAACTGATCCCAGGGACAGAGCCCGTGCCCCTCGTGCATTTTGGGGCCATTTTGGTTCATCTTGGGTGCAGCCCTGGCTGGGCTCTGGTGCTGCCCAAGGTGGATCCATGGAGGAGATCCTTGGAATCAATCCCTGCTTTATTCTGGAACTCTGTCCAGCCTTTCTTCTAGGGCAGTTTTCACAAGGCATCAGATCTATAAAAGAAACTTGTAATTACAGGATTTTTTTCAGTGCTTGTAGTTTGGGAGGTGGTGCTGTATGATTTGGACATTTCATTGCAGATTCGAAGTGAATCCCAGGGGTTGTGCTCTGTACCTTTGATTGTTTTCCATGTGAATTTCCAAATCTTTCCAACAGAAGGATTTCCACAGGAATATTTTCTGGATCTGGTAGAACAATGCTTTAATTCAAGGAAATAGCTCTCAGAATCACTAACAGGATACATTAAACAAATAAATCACCAGGTGTCAGTTATTCCCTTGGCATTGTGAGGGATAAATATGTAAACATGTCCACACGATCCGTGAGCAACCACAGCTCCATTAGGGAAGGCAAAGGGTGAACGGCTCCCAGCCTGCACAGGGCCCTTTTCCATCAAGTCCTGGCAAGTCCTTTGTTGATAAACCTGTTTTACTCAACATGCTCCGGGGTTTTAGAGTGATGCTAGGCACTGGGAGTAATTAACGTGGGGCAATATTCCTGCTAATGAACCTCGTGTTGTGGGGCTGAAATAGCCATTTTCTGACACTGGTTAGTAATTAATGTGGGGTGATATTCCTGCTAATGAACCTCGTGTTGGGGAGGTAAAAGAGCCATTTTCTTTTGGTGAATGAGAGGGATCTGTGGGACTTTTATCTGAGCCATGGCCATGTGAGTGCCTTGGTAAATCACTCAGAGCACCCTTCTCCTTCTCCTTCTCCTTCTCCTTCTCCTTCTCCTTCTCCTTCTCCTTCTCCTTCTCCTCCTCCTCCTCCTCCTCCTCCTCCTTCTCCTTCTCCTTCTCCTCCTTCCACACCTCTTCTCTATCTCCTTCTCCTCCTTCTTTCTCCTTCTCCTTCTTTTTCTTCTCCTTCTTCTCATTTTCTCCTCTTTCTCCTTCTCTCCCCATCTCTTTTCCATGTCCTTCTCCTTCCCTTTCTCCTCTCCCTCTTCTCTCTCCTCCCTTTTCCTGCCCCCTCCCCTGCCCCAGGAGTTAAGATCCCACAGTTTCCAGGTGGGATCAGCTGCTGGATCAGTTGGGATGGACTCTCCCCTAGAGGGGCCCTCTCCCACCTTCCCCCTACATGAGCTTAGTCATGAGCAGCCAAGGAGTGAGGGATGCAAATGAGGCCTTCAGTGACATTAATGAGCTCTATCAGCTCCCAGATAATCATCTGCCATCCATATGATCTACTCCAGCATCTGCCTGCTCTCCCCAACCCTTTGTGTCATCTGCAGTAATGACAACAGTTGGAATAATCTGTCATAAACAGAGAATAATTAAAAGTGGGATGGTTTAAGATCCTCTGATGACTGCAGACTCTGGGCTTGCGCCCTACAGCTTCACCTGGGAATTAGGGATGTTTTTAAAGTTGTTTCCTTAATGTATCTTCCAGCTGGGGGTCTGGGACTGTGCTGTCAGACTTTTCCTACAGCAGAGTTTTCGTGCGCCAGGATAAACATTTCCACCTGGCCATACACATCCACCAGGACTCCAAAATCCTCGTCTCATCCAGGAGCCATGGAGGAGGAGCTCAGGTTCCCAAATCTGCTCCCTCTTCACCCAATTGCCTGCCACTCCTGGAGGGAAGGAACCATTTCCCCCTGTAACACTTGGATTTTCATCTTTGGGGGTTTATGAGCGTTTGTCTGCTGTAGGTTTTGTGAAATTTTACCACCTTGTCCAACATTAGGGGAACATTTCAGTGCCATGTTCTACACCCTGGATTTGGGAATAAATCCAGCATCAAAACTTTTCCCAGGCAAAAGGGAGCAACTGCTCTTATTTATTTTCCTTTTAGAGGAACAGATTTTATCCTGAGTCTAAATTGTTGAGGTAAGGTTCAGATAGAGTGATAATATTTTATTAAATCAGTTGGAATCACTGGAAAATTACTTTGGTGACCTCGAGTCTCAGCTGTTGCTGCTTCAAAGGCAGCTGGAGCTTGGGCTGGGAAGGACAGCCCCAAACACTGAAGAACTTTATAAATAGTCCTAATTTATTGCAGCCAGGATGAAATGAAGAGTAAATAACTTAGAAGATGTCTTATGGCACTGTAAACATGTGGAACAGGATGGACAGACTGAGTAAAGTCAGGAAAACTGCTGGAAGCTGCTTTTAACCTTCCATGTGAAAGTTCCTCTTGGAATTTTTGGCAGAGTCTATCAGAGTTTTTAGGGGATTTTTTAAAGTCTTAAGCTCCACATTCCCAAGGTTTGCAAGGAAAGTTGTGATCCAATAGAAGGAATTCCTCTTTTTCCTTGCAGAAGTAGAAATGGAGACTTTTACCAGTACAGCGAGCCCACAATTTGATCTTTAACAGTTGAGGAGAGCTGAGTTTGAAAGGATGTTGGCAAAAATTTGTCTTCAACATTTCTTGTCCACCAGATTGGACAATCTGTTCACAACTCAATCCCACTGGGAATATTCCTCCTGGATTATGGAAAACTGAGGGTTTTGGCAGCTGGAAAGGGAACTGCAACTTTTCCCCTAGTTTTTAATTCACCTGCTTGGGATGTGGTGTTTTGGCCTTAAAACTCTTGTGGCTTTACAGCCTTTGCACTTCCCCCCAGAAGTCCTAATGCTTTTATTTATCAGGACTGGGGTGACAAGAGAGAATCATGAGGGAATCAGGAGAGAGAAAATAAACCCCACTTGAAATTCTGGCATTTGGATCTCTTTTCAAAATGTTTCCTGGCTGGGTTCACCTCCTGCGTCAGCCGAGGGCAAAGCCACCAATCCCTCCTGCCTTGCTGTGGCACTTGGGGACACGATGGGGACAGTTTGTGGGTGAAGGGAGGAACTCTGCAGCTGCAGATAATGTTGGCCTCGTGCTCAGATGCCTGCAGGCCCAAGGGCCGGAGCTCTGCTGGGAGAAGGATGGCACAGATGGGGTTTGGGGGGAGCCAAGGGTGGGAGTTCATCCCATTAATCCCCTTCCCATCTGTGACGTGGGTGAAGTGTGTGCTTGTCCTTGCACTGAACTGCTCCCAGAAAAGAGGATGCTCCCCAAAACCTCTCACTTTCCAAGTGTTCAAGAGTGAAAAAAGGCCTCAAGTCCATCTTGATGAGCAGCTCTCACCTTTCCCCCTGTACCCAGCACTGGTGAGGCCACACCTCAAATCCTGGGGTCACTTTTGGGTCCCTCATCACATAAAGGACACTGAAGAGCTGCAGCATGTCCAGGGCAGGAAATGGAGCTGGGGAAGGATCTGGAGCAGCTGAGGGAGCTGGGCAGGGGCTGCAGAATCCCTGAGGGAGCTGGGCAGGGGCTGCAGAATCCCTGAGGGAGCTGGGCAGGGGCTGCAGAATCCCTGAGGGAGCTGGGCAGGGGCTGCAGAATCCCTGAGGAGCTGGGCAGGGGCTGCAGAATCCCTGAGGGAGCCGGGCAGGGGCTGCAGAATCCCTGAGGAGCTGGGCAGGGGCTGCAGAATCCCTGAGGAGCTGGGCAGGGGCTGCAGAATCCCTGAGGAGCTGGGCAGGGGCTGCAGAATCCCTGAGGAGCTGGGCAGGGGCTGCAGAACCCCTGAGGAGCTGGGCAGGGGCTCAGCCTGGAGCAAAGGAGGCTCAGGGGCCCTTGTGGCTCTGCACAGCTCCTGACAGGAGGGTTTGGGATCTGCTCCAGGGAACAGGGACAGGAGCAGAGGGAACGGCCTCAGGCTGGGCCAGGAGAGGTTTAGACTGGATATTTGGGGAAATTCCTTCCTGGAAAGGGTTCCCCAGCCCTGGCAGAGCTGCCCAGGACTTCCCATCCCTGGAGGGATTTAAAATTCCTGTGGATGTGGCACCTGGAGACGTGGGTCAGTGATGGCCTTAGCAGTGCTGGGAATGGTTGGACTGGATAGTCTGAGAAGGATTTTCTCACCTTGTGTGAGAAAAAGAGAGCACAGAAATGTCAGTAAGTGGGAAAAGGCCTCTAAAAAGGGGCTGCTAAGTCACCTCTGCAGGGAGAGATTCCGTGTGCTCCATCACCTTGCAGAGCTGGCAAAGGAGCAGATGGCACAACCTACCAAAAATGCAGTTTTTGCAGAATCCTGGCACTGCAGAGGTGCTGCATTTCAGGACGTTGGAGCATTCCCAGTGCCAGCAGAGAAGCACGAGGCGAGGGCTGCCTCTGTCCTCGCAGGGACTGGCAGCAGCTCAGCTCTTGTGAGGAAATGTCACCTCAGTTCTGCTGGAGTGCCACCAGCCCCAGCCCTCCTGCGCAAACACCGGGCAGGACTCAAAAACTGAAACTCCTGTTGTTGTTCCTCACTTCCCTGTTCTGTGTCAGCAATGAGTTCGGCCCAGCAAACATGACCAAAGCTCCGCTGTCATTTACGGGTTTGGCTTATGCAACCCCCAAATATAAACTGAAATGTGAGATGGTTGAAGATGCGTCCTGAAGTGTTCCAGGAGCCCCATCCCGAAATGGCAGCAGTGTTTCCAAAGTGCCCATGTGCCTCAGCTGTACCAGGAAGGTGATGGAAGTCAGCCACTGCCCGGGCCTTGGGACAGTTCCTGGCAGGGGGAGTCGCTCTGCTGATGTCAGTGGGACGCTCACGTTGGGTTCAGGGAAAGAACAACTCATGGAGCATCTAAACTTGTGTTTACTGTTTGTGGGAGTCGCTGTAGCAACAGCAGATACCACTCGGGGAGAGGATCCCAGGGCACTTCATCCCTGTCCTCTGCTCTGGAGCCAGGCTGGGAGAGCTGGGGGCGGCCAGCCTGGACAGGAGAAGGCTCCTGAGAGCCCCTGCCAGGGCCTCAAGTGGCTCTGAGAGAGCTGGAGAGGGACTGGGGACAGGGCATGGAGGGACAGGACACAGGGAATGGCTCCCACTCTAGAGAATGGGATTAGATGGGATATTGGGAAGGAATTGTCCCATGGGAGGCCCTGGAATGGATTTCACCCAGAAGCTGTGGCTGCCCATGGATCCTCGGAAGTGTCCCAGGACTGGGTTGGAACACCCTGGGACAGTGGAAGGTGTCCCTGCCTCTGGGTGGAACTGGATGGGATTTAAGTTCCCACCCAACCCAAACCATTCTCTGGTATCCATGAACATTAAATATGAGGAAAGCCAGAAAATATTTGTTATTTTAAGATCATTCCCACACAAAGCTTTTAGATTGGTAGAAGAGCAACTCCTAATGGATTCTATATCTGGCTGTTATTCTGGGGTAGCTGTGGATCTTAAAATATTTCACGGGGGACTTGGAGGGTATATTTTAATTTCACATGCTGGTTCTAAAAGCAAATTTAGCCTTAGGAGTGGGACTGTAGCCCCTGCTTTCACAATTTATTGGTAAATATCCCCAAGTTCATCAGAGGGAGCTCGTGCAGCTGCACGCAGCCAGGGAGGGCTGGTTTGATAAGAGTTGGGGTTTCCGGGGTGCTGGGCTCAGGCTGCGTCACTCGGTGCCTTCAGGGACAGCTCTGAGTTTCTGAGAAGGGCTGAGCTGGGCCCTCTTCCTGCCGTGGGCCAAGACAGTGACTCTTCTTGACTGGCCCGTGTGGTTCTGTGAAATGAGAGGGAATGTGGTGCCTGTGACGTCCCCCCTGCCCCTGCCAAGGCAGCCCGTTCAGAAATGACTGCCCGGTGACCACGGAGGGCGCACGCCTGCAGGCATCGGTGCACCAGGCTGCTTACGTGAGAAAATGAGTGAAAAATAAAAGATTGGGATGAGTCAAAAGCCAAAAACACCAGGAAGAGCTGCACAGGGATGCAGGTGCTGCATCTCGCTGGGTGCCAAGGCCAGAGGGAGCTGTGGGCAGGCTGGCCGGTGTCAGGAAAAATGCAAATTCTGAAAGAAAAATGTGAATGGTGCTTTTTAAAATCCATTTCTGCCCTGGAACAGCAGCAGAACTCACAGTTTTCCCCTTGGAGTGATCCTTAACAAGAGCTGCTTGCTCTCACTTTATTGAGTCTTTGCCATTGAAATGACTGGAGGTATCTTAGGGGGCCGTTTTCAAAATATCCCAGTTTAAATTGTGAACCCATTGGGCTCTCAGTGGTTTCAGTGCTAAGGCTTAGGCAAGTGCCAGTGTTCTGCATGAGTAAACCATGGAGGGATCCCTGCTCTCCCAGGATTCCTCCAGGAAACCTCCCAGGGATGAAGCAGGGAGGCAGAAAGCGAGGGAAGGAGGGTCCTGATGCGCCCTGCTAAAAATGCCAGAGAACATTGCAAATGTGTAAAATAGTCACTCTTTATTTAGCTCATCTTCTGAAACCCAAAAATAAATATAAAATACTTACAGCCAAACCCCCTAAACCCTCACGTTTCCTAATTCATCTCGATATCCCTAATATAGTTTTGCTTGTTTTAGTTAGTTTCTTTTTTTCTTTTTATTACATAAGACTCAGATTACAGAGTAAAGGAATATCCTGAATATCAGCTCTGGGGAATGGGAGTCCTTCAATATCAAGAGCAGATTTCTGTTCTGGGTCCTGCCTTCCCTGATGGCTCTTTCTGAGGTGAAGTTTGGAAGTGAAGTGACAGTGGCAGCGGGTCCTGCAGACCTGGGCAAGGCTGGAAATCCCCCAAAAGGCTAAAATTAGGGTCTGGTGTCAGAGTCTCTGTGAACCTGTTCCTTCTCCTCCTCCAGGAATGCACACATGCCGTGGCTGTGCTTCTTGAGGAGTCTCAGAGCAGGAGAACGCAGGGTTTGATTTAAACATGTGAGGTTTAGTTTGGCTGAGATGGGTTTTTGGCTCTTCCTAAACTTATTTTACCTGTGCTGGTTTTATCAATTCCAACGTTTTCTGCAACAAGTGGTTTGAGTCCTTCTGGGTCAACTAATTTACAGGAAAAAAATAGTTGAGAGGGGATGGGAGAAATTCCCTCGATGGCAATGGGAATTTCTCATGGGAGAAAGGAAAATACACTGAGCTTTGTGTGATTGTGGCTATTTTCACCTGCTTTGTGATTAGGCAGGAATGAGAGAACTTTGAACATTTGAAGCTCTGCAGGCACAGAAAAAAAACCATTAACTTCCAGTGCCACAAAGATTTGGATTCACCAAACCTTCCAAAGGTGCCTCTGCCAGGTTTATTGCTGAGTTACCTTTGGCAGGGTTTATTTTCTGTTTATTCTCAATCATTTGATGGAATGTCCCTCTCCAATGCTGCTTTACTGATGTGGTGAGCGACAGAGAGGATCTGTCCTTGGGAAGAGACAGCAGCACGGGGTGCAGCTCTTTGCCTGGGACACTGGGACACGAGGGACATGAGGGACACGAGGCAGGGAGGGCAGGGGGACAGGGCTGGGGCTCTGGCTCAGCTCCTGAGTGTGTGTGAGCAATCCTGCCTGTGATGTCACTGGTACCTGCCGGTAGGAACGCTGAATCCATCAGCCCTGACAGATTTATGGGATGAGCATATGTTACCGGGATTATGAGAAGCAGTTACATTCATGGGGAGATTTTATGATTCACTGTATCCGCTTGTGGAAACCTCAACTTTTACCCCAGAGCTGCTGGGGAGTGTCCTGCTGGCAGGGCAGGAGAGCTCGGGGAGCAGGGACGGTGGGTTTGGGGTGCAGGGTCTGCTGGGGAGCAGGGGGCTGATGGCGACAAAGCCAGCAGAGCTGGGGAGCCGGGAGGGACAGGGAGCAGGGACAGGAGTGGGGAATGGGACCTGGAGTGGGGAATGGGATTGGGAGTGGGGAGTGGGATCAGGAGTGGGGAATGGGACCAGGAGTGGGGATCAGGGCCAGCAGTGGGGAATGGGACCAGGAGTGGGGAGCAGGGCCAGCAGTGGGGAATGGGACCAGGAGTGGGGAGCAGAGCCAGCAGTGGGGAATGGGACCAGGCAGGGCTGGGGAGCAGAGCTGGTGGGTAGAGAGACTTGGTTAGATTTAGGAGCAGGGCTGGAGGGGTTGGGGAGCAGAACTGCTGGGGAGCAGAAGCAGGCAGGGGTGGGGAGCAGGGATGTTGGGAGCAGAACCCTTGGAGAGCAGGGCTGATGGGGTTCAGGGCTGTTGGGGAGGAGAGCTCTCGGGTTCAGGGCTCTTGGGTTCAGGGCTGTTGGGGAGGAGAGCTCTCGGGGTTCAGGGCTGTTGGGGAGGAGAGCTCTCGGGTTCAGGGCTCTCGGGTTCAGGGCTCTCGGGTTCAGGGCTGTTGGGGAGGAGAGCTCTCGGGTTCAGGGCTCTCGGGGTTCAGGGCTGTTGGGGAGGAGAGCTCTCGGGTTCAGGGCTGTTGGGGAGGAGAGCTCTCGGGTTCAGCGCTGTCGGGGAGCAGGCTGTGGCTGCAGGGGGAGCGGGGCTGGCTCAGCAGCAGGAGCAGCATCCCGCGGCCGGCGGGGGAGGCCGATCCCCGCAGCAGCCGGCGGGGCGGGGGGGCCGCGGTGACGCTGCCGAGCCGCAGCCCTGCCCTGCCCTGCCCTGCCCTGCCCGGGGGGCGCTCGGTTCCCCCAGCGGCGGGGGCCGGGCCGGGCCGGCGGCGGGCGGGGACTCGCTGGCGGCGGCCGGGGCAGCGCAGCGGCGGCCGCGTGATGAGGGAGCGGAGCGGCACCTCCGGCAGCGCTGGCGGCGGCTCGGGCGGCCCCGCCATGGACGGGCGGCCGCAGCGCCAGCCCGACTACATGTCCGTGTGCCTCTTCGCAGAGGAGCCCTACCAGAAGCTGGCCATGGAGACGCTGGAGGAGCTCGACTGGTGCCTGGATCAGCTGGAGACCATCCAAACCTACCGCTCCGTCAGCGAGATGGCATCCAACAAGGTGAGCCCACGTGCGGCACCGGGATGCGGGACGGGGGTGCGGGACGGGGATGCCGAGAGGAGCGGGGCTCTGAGCCTGATCCCGGCCCGTCCTCGCGTCTGTCCAGCACAGCAGCTCCGAGTTAGTTGCGGTGAAGGCGGAGAGCGTTCCCCCTTGAGACGCGTGCAGGGAGAACTCGCGGCGGGTGGCGTGGGGAGCAATGCGGGATGGATCCGGGATGGAGCGGGGAGAGCGATCCGGGATGGATCCGGGAGAGCGATCCGGGATGGAGCGGAGAGAGCGATCCGGGATGGATCAGGGAGAGCGATCCGGGATGGATCAGGGAGAGCGATCCGGGATGGAGCGGAGAGAGCGATCCGGGATGGATCAGGGAGAGCGATCCGGGATGGAGCGGAGAGAGCGATCCGGGATGGATCAGGGAGAGCGATCCGGGATGGATCAGGGAAAGCGATCCGGGATGGAGCGGAGAGAGCGATCCGGGATGGATCAGGGAGAGCGATCCGGGATAGTCTTTGAGGGGCGCGATCCGGGGTACCGTGGAGAGCCCTATGGCTGCCGCAGGCTCATTTCCGAAAATTAAAGAGGTTTCAATTAGCGCCGGTCCCTTGGAGCCGATATGAGCAGGAGCACTCTGCAAACGCCCGCATTTAGCAAATCACCACGCCAGAAGTCAATTAACTTCATTGCTTAATAATAATAACGGCGAACTGTAAACATTGTGGGTCCGGTATTTTACGGCTGTTTTGGCTTTCGGTGACGTTTTAATTTGATTTTAATGCGCTGGGCTGGCACCGCTTGGCAGCACATGGTGAGGGTGGGCAGGCAGGGATGGTGACAGGGATCAGCTCCGGGGCTGCTGCTCCGCGGAGCTTTCCTGCGAGCCAGAGGGGAATTGAGAGGTTCTCCGCACAAAGTGCTGAAGTAAAGCAAGAAAAGCCCGTGGTGTTTAGAGTCAGGGGAGCAGGAGAAGAGCAGAGTGCCTGGAGTATCCTGACAGGCAGCAGAGGGCAAAGCGCGAGTTCTGAGCAACTTGTGGGAGTTGGTGCTCCAGCTCTCCTGAGCCCAGCTCTGCTCCAGCATCTCACGGAGCCGGGCACAGCCCCGGGCACGGAGCCGGGCACAGCCTCAGGCACAGCCTCGGGCACGGAGCCGGGCACAGCACCGGGCACAGCCTCAGGCACAGCCTCGGGCACAGCCCCGGGCACGGAGCCGGGCACAGCCCCGGGCACAGCCCCGGGCACAGCCCCGGGCCAGCCTGGCAGCTCCCGGCCCGCGCCTGCCCCTTCCAGCGCTCCCAGACAGCGCTTCCAGCCCCGCCGTGCCCGCTGGAATTGTCACACTCACAAATTCCCAACCCAGCGCCCGTCGCATCCACGGCCCTGCCCAGTTGCGATGGTTTTAAACCCAATTCTGCACCACCCTGATGTCTTTGGTTTGGGGTTTTTTTCCTTATTGGAAATGATTGCAATCAGAAACTGAATTTATGGGGAAAAGTTGAGCAAAGAAATCCAGTGTTGTTTCAGCTTCCTCTTCTGGTAGTGATTACCACGATGTGCAAGGGCAAAGGAAGCAGTAAAAGTTTTACAGTCCGAGCTTTCAAGAAAGAAATATTATTTTATTCGTTTGAGTTTGTGTTGAGGGAACCCTGGATGAAAGTTGAGGAGGGTTCAGGCTGCACCTCC
This sequence comes from Melozone crissalis, assembly GCF_028551555.1. Classification (NCBI taxonomy): domain Eukaryota; kingdom Metazoa; phylum Chordata; class Aves; order Passeriformes; family Passerellidae; genus Melozone; species Melozone crissalis. The sequence continues at coordinate 122,006 of NW_026536012.1, forward strand.
AGTGTGAACACGGCGCCCTTCAATTTGAGATTACTTTTTTTTTTTTTTTTTTTTTTTTTTGCTGACTGACAAATCTGGCCTCGTGAAGGTGAAACTAAATTGCTTTTGTAGCACTTTAAAGTTGCGATTACTCGGGGTGCAGATGGCTCACAGCTGGCTCGTCATAACCCGTTTCTGAAATGTCTGCGCTTTTTTGGTCAACTTCCAGTTTCACAGTTTTCAGCTGTGAAAGAGAAGCATAAAATGGCCTCGCACCTCGCCTGCCTTTGCTGTGGAGCTGTGAGCATTGTCACAAATCACGGTTCGGGTCGGAAGGTTTGGTTTCAGTGCCTGGCCATTCGGGGGATTTGCGGCTTTTTGGGGGGTTGGTGGCAGACAAGGTGCGGGCTCTGGCAGCGCTGGGTCTCTGCTGCACCTCCGGGGGTGAGGAGGCTCCGCCGCCCTGCCCCGCTCCGAGCATCCCGTCCCGTGCTCCGAGCATCTCCGTTTGTCACCGGCCAGCAGCGGGGCCGGCAGATGTTTTGAAAACAGGATGCTTGGGCTGCGCGTTATTAAAGAAAAAACGGAAAGAGAAACAGTCTAGATAGGAAGAAAGCAAATCGGCTCGGCATGCTCCCAAGCGCAGCAGCAGAATAAACACTGACCTATCTTCCTGACCTCCGCTCTCGCCGGTTCCTGGCCCCGCGCCACCCCAGCCAAACTACGTCATTTGAGCCCGATAGTAGGCATGGCACAGCTGTTGCAAGTGTGACTCGAATTTCCTGTCTCCTTCCTGACAGACGTAGTTTAGAAAATCCAGAGTTGCAACAACAGCGCCGAGAGGGGCAGAGAGGGAGGCTCTCGGCATCCGTGCGCGCAGGGCGATTCTCGGGAGCGCTGCGGCAAAAATAAAATAGAGGAGGCAGCGGAGGGGGCAGAGCCATGCGGGACGGCGGCAGCCGCGCTTTGAGCTGATGGGGTTCGGAAGGCAGCGCTCCAAACATGTGCGTATTGCTCGTTCAGCGGCTGAGCCTGGGGGCTGCGCTGGCACGCGGGGACCCTGCAGTGCCACCCGCGGGGATCCCGCGGAAAGCTGGCAGGGAGGGAGGGAGGGAGGGAGGGAACGCTGCTCCCCCTGATGCTGGCACCGAGGCACTCCCAGCGCAGGGCAGCCCGCATCTCTGCAGAACTAACCGTGCACAGCGCTCTTGTCTTTCTAGTTTAGAGGGAAAAAAATAATAACCTGCAAAAATACCTGTTTGCAGCTGCCACGAAGGGAGTTTGTTTCCCTAACACTGAATTTCCTAACATTCCTAACATATAGGGCCCTGCAGCTTTGCGCTGACACAAAATAACCTGGAAGGAGCTCTGCAGGCACTCAGTGCTGCTTGAGAGACCCAGCCACCCTTATTTACATTATTCCTACACATATACTCAATTTTTCCTGTATTTATCACCACATCCAGCTTCCAGCTCAGGCAGCTGCTGTGTCAGAAGGGTTTGTGAGTCAGTGATGATAAAAAGGGGCTTTTTTCTGTCCTGGCATTAGGCAGCTGTCCTTAGCCTCACTTTGCTGCAGAGGGGACCTGCTCTAGTCCCTAATTTGGGATCTGGGGCAGGATGTGCTCAGTGCATTCCCTGGATCATCAGAAGGAGCGGGTCTTTTTCCCAGCTGAAATGCTGGCCTTGCCAGCTCCAGGTTTTTATGGGGCCATCACCTCGTGAAATGGAGGGATGGAGAGCATGGATTGCTCCTGCAGAGCTGCCTGTCCGTGCAGCCCAAACAGAGATACCTGCATGGACCTGAGCTGCACCTCTGCCTCTCCTTAAATTAGACCTTAATTCAGAGCTTTCTGCAGTCCACGGAGTCCAGAGAACAGAATTTCTGCTCTCCGGGGATATTCTAAGTTTAAATAGGCAGAGTGTGAGTGGTGTCCTCTCATGACTTTGCAAACCCCCTTGGCTCTTCCCAAACTGTTACTTGGAGGACTCTTCCTTGCAAATCCTTAAACTCTCTTACTGCAGCTCTTAAGGATGTTTCTGTTATTCCCAAGTGCTGGATCACTCCAGCCTTGTCCAGCCAGCGCTCCGGGACAGCAGCACAACTGTTCCGTGTGTTCCTCTCTCGCTTGCGAGCCGCAAGATAAACAACACAGCCGATCTGCTTTTGCTGGGATTTCAAAGGGCATTTCGGGCAGGAAAGCGGAGCAAGGCCGCCCCTCGCTTTCGGGAGAGGGCGGCTCAATAAACATCTGGCCACGAACGTGAAGTGCCGGTGCCAGCGGTGGATGTGCCGGGCTGCACAGCGTCCGCGGCCCCCGGCCCCGTCCCCTCGCTACGTGATGTTTCCCTTAAGCTGTGCCGGGCTGTTTAGTCTTGCCCTGGCTTTGCGCTGCGACTTCCTTTGTTTAATCGCCGCACAAAGAGAGGTTTGTTCGCTGCGGCAGCCGGCGGAACAAAGCCGCTTCCAGGTCTGCTGTTTTTGCACGGCGGGATGAGTCACTGAGCCGTGCCGGCATTCCCGGGATCCGGAGCGCCCCGAGCCGAGCCGGGCCGGGCCGGGCCGGCGGGGCCGCGCCGGGCGCGCTCCCGCTGCGCGCTCCCGCAGCGCCCCGCGCTCCCCGCGCCGCTTTGACGTCGCTCTTTAACCCTTCCGTGGCCGGGCAGCCGCGCTGCCCAGCAGGACCCGCGCCGGCGGCATGCTGCAGGAGGTAGGAGCTGTGTCTGGCTGATTTTGGGGTGTCCCCCCATCTGGGGGTGATCTTGTCCGTGCTGGGATGTCCTTGCGTTAAAGGACAGGGCGCCGCGTTCCTCCGGCGCTGCGGGAGCGGGGCTTGAACCCCGGCGCTCGGAGGGGTGAGCGGGAGCTGCCAGGAAAGCTGCTGGAGCAGGAGGGAACAGCGCTGGGTGCTGGCCCTGGCCCACGCTGGGATCCCCAGGGATCTGGGGAGCTGGGTCCCACTCAGCTCGTGTCGGTGTCATCACCATCATAAATGGACTTTGGGGTGGCTGTCTCTGCGTCCTCCTGCCGTGCTTATTGCCCTCTAAAGTAAATCATTCTGGGGGTGTCAGATATGCCCCAATAGCAGGGTGGAATATCGGGGCCATACATAATGAATTATGTGATATTTCGTCCTTGCCAGCCGTCTGGGCTGTCTGTCCCGATATCTCGGTTAAACTGCTTCAGATTTTTAAAAAATTGAAATATTGGAAGGCTGCAGCATTGGCTGTGGGATGTGTGGGGATTGGGAGACAGTGTCACCATCTGGGATACCCTCCTGGAGCAATGGGATTTTGAGTGCTGGATGCTTTCCCATCTTCTGAGATGTTGTGGAAAATGCGGGGAAAGCCCATCCAAGGGGGATCCCTTGGCCACGGCTGGTGCAAAGATCAAGGCGTTGTCAGTAGGATTTTGGCTCAAATCCTCCTCCCCAGGAGCCTTTTGGGGAGCAGTCACCATCCTCTGAGCCACAACGGTGCCCAGGAGCCTCTGGCGTGTCCTTTACCCAATCCTGGTGTTCCTGGGAAGTGATGAGGTTTTATAAGTTCAGCATTCTCAGACTTTTACGTTATAACATGTCAGGGTGGGGCTTAAATAAATAATAGCTCAAAGGCAGGTTCAAAATGAATCACGAGCTGAGGGCAGCACTGGAGAGTGACTAAATGTGGGGAGCAGGGTCCCCTCTGGAGTGAAGGATGCTGGTGACATCCCAGAGGAGCAGCATCACTGGGGATGAAGGAGCTGGGAAGGATTGCAGGGCAGTGCTGATCCTCATCCTGGTTTGGAGTGGTTCTGTGGGCAGCCTGACTCCAAACCCCTCATTTTCTCCCCAGCTGTGTTCCCCGGGGCTGATCCAAATATTTGCATGAAGTGAAATGAATTGAAAGACGTCGGGTTATCAAAGCAGGACAAGTTGTGGAGATGGTTTGGGATGGAGATTCACCCTCAGAGCCCTGCGAGGGAGAGATTCCCCCGATTAAAGCCTGGCTTAAAGCAAACAGACCAGAAGTGCCTCACCTTGCTGCTGGTTTAGCACAGCTGGGCCAACGGCAGCAAAAGGATTCTGAGGAGCATTTGCCTATCTCTGTGTGAGAAGGAGTTTTCATTTAATATTATCTCCATTAATTAGTGCCTTCTGTATGGGTCTGATGCTTGCATTAGGCTCATTTTCATTTTGGCAGGACCAGCTGCCACATTTGTGGGGGGATGCTGAGCTACACCAACTTATTCCCTGGATTTTCAGTGCCCTCTTCCCAGGACTCCCTCTTTATCCCATGTTTTCTGAAGAAAACAAACTTCTGTTGATTCAGAGGTGCCAGATTTATTTTTTTTTCCAACACAGGCATCTTGGAAAAGTCTTCTCAGGGCACAAAGTTATTTGAATTTTCCAAAGCCTGTTCTCCTACTCAGGTAAAACCCCAGCTGGATTTGCCTAAATGATGACCGCAGAGCTTGATTCAGATTTAAATTAAATTTAAATTGCTGCTTCATGCGATTAGCAAAATCCCGTGTTTAATTGCATCGCTGTCCTGTTCAATGACAAACGCTCTGCTAGTTGTTATTTTGGGGGTGTTTTCTGTGATTGAGGATGCAATCCAGGCTATCCCACCCAGATTCCCTGGAGCAGGGCAGGCTCTGTGAGCCAGGGAGGCTCTTGGCTCTGTGGCTGTCCTGACGCAGCGCTCGGCTTCCTCTGGCACCCGGGCCCCGCTGTGGTTTGCAGGGGTGTGACTGACACAAGATGTGGGGCTGAGATCTGCAGCTCCTGCAGCGCTCCCGGGGCCACAGATGCTGTCAGGGCTTTCTTTAGCCACCTTGGTGGCAGCACACGAGCTGCTGGAGGTCTGTGCTTGGTGCTGCTGCTTCTCAGCCGCTCCCCTTCCTCCCCAGTCTCCTCTCGCTCCCCACACATCCAGCGTTCTTCCAGCTGGTAGAACTCTAAAAATGACACTGCAGAGCCAGTGTTTGGCCTGTTTCTGCTTTTGTTTAGCACCTCTCCCCAGAGGGAAGAGTAAAAGCAGTGCTGGGATGAGGAATTGGTGTGGGCACTGACCATGAGGTTCTGGGAAAGGTGGGACAGGTCTGGGGAGTTATCCCTGGCCTGAGATGTGCCTTTTGTGTGCTCCTTCCTCCCAGCAGAGCCATTTGTGCTGTAAAATGCACCTTTCAGTGGGGGAGAGAGAGGAAATCCATACAAAACCCAACCAGATGAGCTGTACAATCCAGATGTAGCTGCCAAATGAATTGGGTAGGAGAGATCTGTCCTGGATGTTGGGAAAGCATTTTGGATGGAGCAGAAACCCTCCTGAGCTTCCTCCAAAGGATCCCAGAGCTTCAGACTGGGCCAGACCTCCCTGCTGGGGTTCTTCCACCCAAGGAGAGCAGCAATCTGTCCTTTGTGCCATCACACAGCGAGAAATCACTGCCCAAGGCCGGGCTGGGCAGGGCCTGGAGCAGTGGGATGGTGGAAGGGCTGGAAGGAGATGAGATGGTTTTCCAGGTCCCTTCCAACCCAAACCAGTGTGGGCTTCTCTGGAATCTTAAACTCTGCCAGTCCTGCTATTTCACATCAATCCAGAGAGAAACTCAGCCTGAGTATTTGGGCAGGGGTGTTGGAGACAGGGATCCATGGGCAGTGGTGCTGGAATATTGAGACTGGGATCCAGGGCAGTGGTGTTGGAATATTGAGACTGGGATCCATGGATTGGGATCCAGGGCAGTGGTGTGGGACTCTCCAGGACTGGGATCCAGGGCAGTGGTGTGGGACTCTCCAGGACCGGGATCCATGGATTGGGATCCAGGGCAGTGGTGTGGGACTCTCCAGGACTGGGATCAATGGATTGGATCCAGGGCAGTGGTGTAGGACTCTCCAGGACTGGGATCCATGGATTGGGATCCAGGGCAGTGGTGTGGGACTCTCCAGGACGGGGATCCATGGATTGGGATCCAGGGCAGTGGTGTGGGACTCTCCAGGACGGGGATCCATGGATTGGGATCCAGGGCAGTGGTGTGGGACTCTCCAGGACCGGGATCCATGGATTGGGATCCAGGGCAGTGGTGTAGGACTCTCCAGGACCGGGATCCATGGGCTGGGATCCAGCGGCCCCAGGAGCAGGCAGGAGCAGCAGATCCGGCCCCGCAGGGCACTCGGGGATCTCTCCCGGTGCCAGCCCCATCCCACACACGACACACGGGTTTTCAGGGAAGCTCAGCGCTGCTTTCTCCATGACCCGAGCCCTTCCCCGCGGCGGCCGAGGGGATTTTCCTGCCTCAGCGCTGAGTAACACCCGGAGTTCTGGGGAATGGAGCAATCGGGGCTGGCTGCGGCACAGCCAGCGCAGCGCAAACCCCGGCGCTCTCCTCGGGCAGGCTCCTGCAGGGAGCCTTTCCTTTCCGGCATTCGCAGCAATTTGCATATTTCGAGTCTCATTTGGCTGGAAACGAGCTGGAAATGCCCCAGTGCTGCGAACGCTCGGCTCCAGCTCCCAATTCATCGCTTTTTTAAAGCCCCGTGTTGCGTAAATCCCGTCCCACCCAAGGGAGGTTCTGCCGCTCTCAGAAATGCTAAACTTCACGGTGGGGGAAAATCTGAATATTGTTCTGTCTACATCAGATAGGTGTTCTCGCTTTCATGAGCAGCCACATGCTGATTTATGGCAACCTGCTATTTATTTATCAACATTTACATTGTGGATTTCTAAATTATTCTAATAACATCAGGCCAACAAGTTGGTCATGATGTTGCTCCTTTAAAGTCTTCCTTTGAACATCTCTATAAATCAAGGCTGCTTTGATGTGAAATTGGAGATTTCATAAGCCTGTGTTTACTTTTGGGTTTCCAAAATCAGCTGAAGGGAAAACAAAAAAAACCCAAAAAACAAATAGTACTTTGTATCTCATTAAAAAGAGTTTCTAGCGCATTAAACGCGATATTGTTTTAGGAAATAAGAACTAGAAAGAGCTGCAAAAGAAATTTGATTTTTTTAATGACTGATAGTTGACTGCAACCATTCCACTTTTCTCCAGGCACTGAAACATGGCTGAAAACTTTCTTTTTGTGTAGTTTAGTGTGAAACAACCTCGTGTTTTTTGTTTTTTTTTTTTTTTTTTCTTGTTTAAGCATTAAATGCACCTCCCATCATTCTCCATGGAGTACCTAGCAAGGAAAATCGATGGGAATTATGAAGTAACAAGGACAGCTGCAAATCTGTTTGCCACGGTCCTTTCTGTAAGTGATGTAACAGCAGGAAAACACAGATAAGCGGGGTTATGCTGCTCCAAGACAGGAATTTTAACTCTTGGCTTCCAAACTTTCGAAGAAATGCTCCTCAATTCCAAAACCCAGCAGTTTGGTTTGGAGGAATGAGATGTCAGGAAGAAATGGTTGGGCAAACAACAAATATCCCTTCCATGGGGTGGCATTAATGCCGTTTTTTTTTAACCTGGAGTGGAGTGTCGCCTCCGTCCCGGTCCCAGACAAAAGCCTTCCCCCCTCCCTGTCTGCCCCGATGGCTCGGGTGAGTAATTTCCCTCCTGTGTGTAAATCATTTCCGACGGGGCTCGGGCAGGTGAGGGGCGGCTCTTCCCGGCTCCCAGAGCCGCGAATCCCGGGAATCCCGGGAAAGAGCCGCTCCACGCAGCCCCACCGAGGTCTGATTGCGGCTCTGGGGCTGCGCTAATTACCCGGCTAATTAATGGGGAGGATTCCTCAGCGAAAGTCACGCTGTGCCCACGAGCCCTTTTGCGCCGGGATGTCTGGGGACGGGAGCCCTGCGTCACAAGGGCGGGTCGGGAACTGAGTTTACCAACACTGGAGATGCGCAGCGCGATTCCTGCATCAAAGTGCGGGGCAGGATCCCTCTCTGCAGAGCTCTCCTGCATCCCAGCCGCTCTTTTATCTGCAAACCGCCCTCAGCTCCTGCCACGGCCCCGGCTGCGTTTCTGCGGCCGCTTTGCATAAGGACTCCCGGCCTCGGGGAGCCCCAGCTGGGCTAAAGCGACTTCAAAGGGTTTCCATTAGCAGCACATCCCCGCTCCTGGCTTTATTCCTCTCCCTGTGCTGCGCCAGGAGCCCCTCTCCAAACTGCAGAGGGAACGGGAGCAGGAGTTGCAGCAGGATCCGTCCCTGCAGTCGCTGTGGGGCTGGCAGGGCTCTGGGTGCCTCTTCAGGACCCTCCCCAGGAGAGAAACAGAGTTGTTCTTTCCATAGAGAGCCACAAAAGTGGGAATTTCCACACTAAATCATAAATCATCAGGGGGGTTTTCCTAAACCACATTGGGGTCATGTCATGGAATCCCAGACTGGTTTGGACTGGGAGGGATCTCAAAGCCCATCTCATCCCACCATCCCAGGCTGCTCCAGCCCCAGTGTCCAGCCTGGCCTTGGGCACTGCCAGGGATCCAGGGGCAGCCACAGCTGCTCTGGGAATCCCATGCCAGCCAGGAATTCCTTCCCAATATCCCAGTATCTAAATCTACCCTCTTTCAGCTTCCAGCCATTCCCTGTGTCCTGTCCCTCCAGGCCTTGTCCCCAGTCCCTCTGCAGCTCTCCTGGAGCCCCTTCAGGCTCTGGAAGGTCATGGCAGGGTCACCCTGAACCCCCCAATATGATTGGGCCACTAAATCTGTAAAATTCGGTCATAAATTAGGCCAAACTTTCTTTCTCTGCATAAGAATGGAGCACATCTGGTTAGGATGGGGTGACAGGGCAGCTGCCAAGTGGCTCCGTGTCCTTGGTGCCAACGTCACCACCCTGCCAGGACCCCTCTCCCGGGATTTCTGTGTCTGGAAGCAGAGCTCAGCAGAGGAATGCAGGTGGGGATGAGCCCTGAGCAGGGAGGGTTTGCTGCGGGCAGCAGGAGGGAGCTGGGAGTGAACTGAGCCACTGGAAATCGGGGAAATTCCCACCCGCACCCACGGCTGGGAGGGAGCTGGGGAGGAGCTGGGATTCCCTGGAGCAGGGGATGCATGGAGCAGGATCACTGCTGGTAATCCAAGGATGGTTCGATTCTGGGAGACTTAATGTGGTGCAGATGAGTTCTGCAGTTGCTTCAGAGCAGGCAGACCAGGAAAGCTCCACTCAATGCCGGGGTTCTGGATGCTTCCAGACCGGCTGGGAATGCTGGCTGTGCCCTTGGATATGGAAAATGGCACCTGGGCTTCATCTTATTGGTGTTATCTGCACTCCTCCCATCAGTTAGAGGTGTTAATTGCGTGGTCCTGTGGCTGGAGTTTGGGATGGAAGGAAGGGAGCATTGAGCCCATTTCCTGATTTTCTCCTATTTAAGGGAAACCTCCTTAAACTCCTGGATTTGGAGTGACCATCCCCTCCTCATCCCTACACTCTTTAATTCCCATCTCTCGGTGAGTTTATCAGTGCTAACTTCCTTTAGAAAAGGCACAAGGATGATCATTAATTAGGAAAATTAATGAAAGCAGCAGCGCGGCCCCGTGCCGCAATGGGCACTACCGTAATTACCGCGGTACCGTAATTGCGGGCGGCGCTCCAGAGCCCCCATCCCCGGTTTGCTCCAGTTGGAATTTTCTCCTCTCTCCCTGCAATCTGTCCGTTTTCCCCGTCGCTGCCGCACGGATTTAAGGTCGGGATAGCTCCGGGGGGGTCGCACATGACACAAGGCGCTGATCCCTGCAGAGGCAGGAGCCTGCTGCTCCCTGCAGAGCCATTCCCGGCAAGCAGCGCCGCTCCTGGCAGCGAGGGAAAATCCCAAAAATTTTCGGAGCGCCGGGTGCCTCGGTGGGTTTGGAAGGGGAATGTGCGTGACGAAGTCAATCCTGCTTGGGGTGATAAATCCCGATAAAGTGTGCAAATCCTGCGGGAATTCCCGGAGCTCCGGGAAGCTCAGCGGGGTTTGACCCTCGCAGCGCTGCGGTTCTGCCGCCCGTGTTTATAAAAGCTGCTGATTACAGGGCTGGGAAAGCGAGGGAGATGAAGGCTGTGGGGGGCAGATTGCTGCTTCCAGATGGGATACGAGAACCCCGAGGGTTGCAGATGCCTCGGGTGACCTTGTGGCGGCCGCTCAGTCGCTGTGTGCCTCTGTGGGGAGGCAGTGGCCGCCCTTTGTGCTCGCTGAGGCCACTCGTGAGGTAAAGCCACGTTTATCAGCTGTTTGTCCAGCAGCGCTGGGGCTCACGGCCTGAAAGGGGCCATTGTGAGCGAAGCCCGGAGATGAGAAGTGGTGTGTGCGATCGTGCTCTGCTGACGGCGCTTTCCCGGTGCCGGTGCAGGCTGGGCTGCAGGGAAATGGTGCAGCACATGCGGGGCTGTCAGGCTGTGGCAGGGAGGAGGGAGGGAGGGCTCACGTGTGCCCGTGCTGCCGCTGCTGCTGCTGCTGCTGCTGCCGCCCTGCACGGGCGTCACCGGGAGCAGAGATGGGTCAGGGCTCCCTCCCTGCTGCCCCTCCTGCTGCTTCCCCGAGCCTTTTAGGGCAGTTTCAAAAGGGTTTTGTCCCTCGTGCTTGGCAGGAGGTGGAGTGGGGACCCTGTGGGACAAAATCCGTGCTGAGGGATGTGTTCCTGGGCAGCCAGGACCTTTCACATCCCAATCCTTCCTGTATCCCATGGGATGCCAACCTTCACATCCCAATCCTTCCTGTATCCCATGGGATGCCAACTTCCACATCCCAATCCTTCCTGTATCCCATGGGATGCCAACTTCCACATCCCAATCCTTCCTGTATTCATGGGATGCCAACCTTCATACCCCTCTGCTGTCCATATCCCATGGGATGCCAACTTCCACATCCTCTCCTCCCTCTATCCCATGGGACAGGATTTAAGCTGCTTGACTTACCTGGAATGTGAGGTCTCACAGTGTGGTGGTGAGAGTGGGATTGGATGGGATATTGGGAATTAGGAATTCCTGGCTGTGAGGGTGGGCAGGCTCTGGCACAGGGTGCCCAGAGCAGCTGTGGCTGCCCCTGCATCCCTGGCAGTGCCCAAGGAGCAGCCTGGCACAGTGGGAGGGGTCCCTGCCATGGCAGGGGTGGCACTGGATGGGATTTGAGGCTCTTTCCAACCCAAGCCATTCCAGGGTTCCCTGTTTCTGTGGCAGGTTGCTGTGGGAGGGGACAGCAGGGACAGAGGTGGCATTGTCCCAGCAGGTCACACCCCACCTTTGGGCTGCACAGGTGAAAGGGAGGCGCCATCAGCCTCCCACCTCTGCCAGTCCTGAATTTCAGGAGAGGAGCAGATGGGTCACATCTCCCTCTGCTCCACATGGCCCAAGGTTGAGCTGGAATCCCATCTGGAGGTTCTGGAGCCGTGCCTTGCCCAGGCTGGGCTGTCAGAGGGAGCAGGACCAGGATTTCGGGCTGTGCCCACACCTCACGTGTCCCTCAGCACGCGGGGCAGCCTCGTGCCACCACCCCAGCAGGGGCTGGGAAGGCAGCTGCAGACAGGAGAGGCTTTCACAGCAAAGCTGGCCCTTTTATTTTGGGAATCCTGGCCTCTGGCATGTGCTGCATTCCCAGCACAATCGCCAAGGACGTCCTGAGCAGTGGGAGAGCTGCACATCCCACTGATCCCGTGCTGGGAGCACGGCACAAGGGGATTTTCTTTGGGTTCCGTGTCAAGGACAGCTCCAGCTTCCTCCTGAAGGGATTGCTTGTGTGTTTGAAACAAAAACTGCAGAACTGATTAAATATTGAAATCTGGATTGTGAATCACAGAACGGCTGGGGTTGGGAAGGACCTTAAAGCTCATCTCGTTCCTCCCCCTGCCTTGGGCAGGAACATGACAGATGCGTTCTTTTAAGAATGAATGTATGAATTTATGAATTGCAGTTACAGATTTAAGGTGGTTATTTTTTATACCCTTATCTGAACGGTATTTCAGTCTGTAAAGGGACATTTTGCTGCGTTGCTGCATTTTGCCCTTTACCACAGAGAGTGAAAAACCCGATCACACCAAAAATGTGAAAAATGCTTTTCAAAATCCAGCTGGGAATGCTTTGAAATTCCCTGTAGGGAATAGGATTAAAGCAAAGCAGGAATGGAGAGGAGACTGCTGCCTGCTTTTCCCCTTTATTTAAATATTCCCGGAGCTTCCTCCATTTTAATTTTCCCATGAAACATGGCTGTGTTAGCGGGGCTGGCTAAACCAGCATCCCCTCCTGCCAGGCGCGGCTCAGCTGAGCCGAGCTCCTGCCGAGCGGGGAGCCCCTCCAGGAGCTGAGCGAGCAGCAGCATCCCGGATGAGCAGCAGCATCCCGGATTGCCCAGAGCATCCCGGATGAGCAGCAGCATCCCGGATTCCCAGCCCCATCCTGGGTACCCAGCGCTTCCCGGATTGCCCAGCGCATCCCGGCACGCGGCCGGCTCCGTGCGCATCCTTCCATCCATCTATCCCTCCATCCATCCATCCATCTATCCCTCCATCCATCCCCGCTCCTTTGTGCATTCCCCATCCATCCCTCCATCCCTCCCCGCTCCTTTGTGCATTCCCCATCCATCCCTCCCCGCTCCTTTGTGCACTCCCGGCTCGCAGCCCTCGCACCCACCCCCGGGCAGCCCGGAGGATGCGCCGCCAGGCTCGGTTCAGGCTGGGATTCGCGGCTGCCGGCGCCCGCGGGAGCTGTGCCTCGGATGAACGCTGAATTTTTGGGGTTGGGAAAGGCTCCTCTGCCGTCGGAGCGGCGATTTCTGCGGGAGGATTTGTGCTGGCTCGCCAGGAGCTTTCCAAAATGCCTGAAGCCAATTATTTGTTATCTGTGTCTTGGGGTTACATTAAGGTGGGTTTAATTCCTGAAGGATTGCTAATTACCGAATTATTAACGGCTGCTTTTTTTTTGTGCTGTGTCGCTCTGAGAAAGCCTCTGCGAGGAAAATATGCTTTTAAAATGCTGATTTCTGTGTGTTTTGTAGTGTGCATGCGGAGTCCATGGATGTCATTTTTTGGGGGGAATTGGTGTTGCAGGTTAATACGATGCAGCAGTGAAAATGCTGGATTATAAAATCAGCAGGATCTCACCATGAATATCTGAGGGAATCATGCCTGAATCCCACATTTTGCTGTATGATCTCCAGATTTAGGGCATATTTCTCCTCTGGATATGCAGCCTTTTAATACAAAATGGAGCAAATTTAGAAAGTCCGGAACAAAAGAAGGTTTGGGGATGGGGAATCTCAACCTGAAATAAAAATCTGAGCTTTCAGAGAGGTTTATCTGAGGCGTTCTCTCCTCGTTTGTGACAGTAGCAACTAATGAGCATCTTTAGAGGAAAATTAATTCCGTGGGCTGAAAAGAAATACCCAGTCACGGTGGTGCCGAGCAGGGTGGAAATGAAACCATCTGTCGCCGGCTCCATCCCAAATATCCCCGGAATTGTGCGTGCCGGGGGAGTCTCCCGCGGATTTGGGAGCGGATTCCATAAAAATGCCATTTTCTGTGCTCTCCCCCTCGCAGTTCAAGAGGATGCTGAACCGGGAGCTCACCCACCTGTCCGAGATGAGCCGCTCCGGCAACCAAGTGTCCGAGTACATTTCCAACACCTTCCTGGGTAAGGAATGCGGCCCCATGGTGTGCGGGGCTGGGCAGGGGCAGGGGCAGCCCCATTGCCCCCAGTCACAGCCTCCCTCTGTGGGTTTCACTTTCAAAGGGCTGTGGGGATGGGGAGAATGGTGTTTGGATAGGAGGAATTCCTCCCCGAGCCTCGGGAGGGTTTGGGAGGCTGCTGCTGGTGGCTGCCTTATGCAACGCTGGGGTTTTGTGGTGACCTTATGGAAAGGACAAAGTCACCCAGGGCCAGCTGCAGCCACTGCCTCCTTCAGCTGCACCTTCCCCTCAGAGATGGGGCTCAGACTAAATCATCCCCGAAATTTATCCATTGCTTTGTGTAAATCTGCTCGTTCTGCACCAGAAGTCAGAAAAAAGAGGGAATATTTTGCATTTCATTCATTCTGTATGAGCTCACAGCTCCGCATACATGAATGACTCCTCTGTGTCAACGTTTGTTAGGACAAATGGGATTTTCTCAGGAAGCAGCTTCAGGGTTTGTGACCATTTGCTTGTAAAATGAGGAGGCTCATATTTATGGGCATCCCTGAATCCAAGAGCTCCAGAGGCCGAGCGAGTGCTGTGGGTGCTGGGGACTCTGCCCCGAGGCTGGAACGGCCAGAATCCGTTCCCTGTGTGACACACAATTATTCCCATTAAGGGCTTTAAAGTGATTCCAATACCCAGCTGCAGCTGGAGCTGCTGCCTGCATTTAGGACACAGCATTAATAATCCATGGAAGTTTGGAGCTGCTTTGTGGGGATGCATGGATTTTATTGCTCAGCTGAACCCAGAGCCTGAATTCAAGCAGGGAATGGGGCTGGGTTGGGATGCACAAAGGGGCCAATCCAGGGATTTGGCTGGTGGTCAGCTCTGCCCAGCAGCCACGTGAGTGTGCAGCAGGAATTGCCACATTGGCCACCAAAAATAAACCCCACAAACGCTCAGGTTAATGGAGCCTGAATCCCAGCGGGGGCTGATGAGCCGGAGCTGCTGCTGGGATTGTTTTATTCACAGAATTCCAGACTGGTTTGGGGTAGGAAGGACCAAGGGCCTGGCACTGCTGAGGGGGGCAGGTTCTCCAGATTGGGCCAGATTGCAGCCTGATTGCTCATCTTCAAAAAAAAATGAGAGAAGCTTTTACAAGGATTGTCAGTTGTTTCAGGAAGTCATGCCTGTATAGTTTTTCATAGTTTTTTCCTTCCTAAAATTTAAATTAAATTAAATGAACACCCAAAATAACAGGAGTCTGAAGTGAGGAGATTGAACAAACAAGCGAAAAGAAATGTGTGGGTAGGACACTCATTTATCTCCAAAGGTGAGGATAATTCAGAGATATTAAACCCAAATCATGTGGCTTCATTCAGCCTTTTGATTTTATCAGGGCAGGGAGGGACAGGACACAGGGAATGGTTCCCACTGCCAGAGGGCAGGGATGGGTGGGATGTTGGGCAGGAATTCCTCCATGTGGAGGGGATGAGGGCCTGGCACAGGGTGCCCAACACCCCTGGCAGTGCCCAAGGCCAGGCTGGAGCACCTGGGACAGTGGAGGTGTCCTTGCCCTGGCAAGGGGTGGAACCAGAGGATCCTTAAGCTCCCTCCCATCCCAATTCACTCCGTAATTCTGTGATGAAATGGGCTGGGAAGGCTCCCAGAAGGAGCAGAGGGTCCAGCCCTGCATTCCCAGCAAGGACAGAGAGGAGCAGCAGAGGCTCCACACCACGCCAGAGGGACCATCCCACTGCCCGTGGGTCACAGCTCCTCCCGAGGGCACAGCGATGGCCCTGCCACCCCCGTGGGGACACTGATGCCACAAATCAGGGATTTCTGCTCCAGAATGGCCATTTGCTGCTGCCTTAGTCACTGCTAAGGAGATTATGGGGAGGAAAGTCCTTCGGTGGTTCAGCAAAATCCAGGGAACACCCTGTGATGTCAGCCCGGCTGCGCTGTGAATAATGGCTCCTTTCCTAATTGCTGCTGCTGCTTGGGCTTTCACAGGGGTTTCATTAAGCCCAGGCAAAAGTCACTCCTGTCTGGAAGTCTAATCCCTCTGGAGGTCCTCAAGGTGCTCAGAGGTTGGGGTACAATCCATGAGAAATGGTTTGGATGGAAGTCATGAGCCACTGGACCTGTGCTTTAATAAATCAGCTGTGGGGCAGTGAATGCCATGTGGTTTTAAGATTTATTTATTTGCTAAACACACCTCCACAGCCAGGTTTGGGCCCTCTTCATGTGCACTAAAACTGTGATTATCCCTGAGAATGGCAATGGGATTTAGCCTGTGCTTTGGATTTTATTCCATACATATTTGTAAGGGAAAAATCTTTAATGAAGTGACACCCATTTGTTACTGGTTTTAAGAGCAGGGAGTATTGACCCTAAAAAGTGAAAATAGGGAAAATAGGTGTGGTTTTACCTTATTCAGGAAAAAAAAAAAGTGTTGTTTGAACATATATTTTATTTTCCTGCAAATAAGAAATAAAATTAATTGGGGTTTATCCTCAAGGAGAGCCTGGTGCATTTCAGGCATGGAAAATCACAGAATTATTTAGGCTGGAGATCATGGGGTCCAGCACTAATCCATGTCCCCAAGTGCCACATCCATGCACAGAGACACATTCCTGGCCATGTCCAGTGCCCCCAGACCACACAGTGGCTGCAAGAGACCAACCAGAGCTTTTGTAACTGGGTTTTTTCTGAGTTTTGGATCCCAAAATGAGGAAACCGCCAGCAGAATCCCCTGGGGCTGAAGTGGGGAGCAGAGGCAGCAGCTCGAGGGCTGATTCTTGGGATGTGCTGGGAGCTCGCGTTGTGCTGACTCATTTCCCCCTGCTCTGTTGCAGACAAGCAGAACGATGTGGAGATCCCTTCTCCCACCCAGAAGGACAGGGAGAAGAAGAAAAAACAGCAGCTCATGACACAGATCAGTGGGGTGAAGAAATTGATGCACAGCTCGAGCTTGAACAACACCAGCATCTCACGGTTTGGGGTGAAGACAGAGAAGGAAGATCACCTGGCCAAGGTAGGGGAGATTCCTGCTCTTCTGGGAGCATCTGGAAGCTGGGAATGGATTGTTCCATTCCTTGGAATTAGTATCCCTGGAGTGATGTGGCCATTAGAAATGCTGCAATTAATGGTAGCCTCAAGAGCATATTTTATATTTAAAAATACATGAAAGTAGCCCTAAAATAAAAAGGGAAAAAGGTGATGGAGGCAGAGGAGAGCAGTTATGAAACACAAAATCAGCTTTCACACTTACTCTGTGTTCATTAAGCTCAGACATTCAGCACTTACATAATTACAGTAACCATTGCATTAGCATATTTGTGAACTTTTTGGGGGAATGCAGAATTGATTGTAAAACCATTCAAACCATTATTTTTTTGGTGCTCTCCAAAGGAACTGGAAGACCTGAATAAGTGGGGCCTCAACATCTTCAACGTGGCCAGGTATTCCCACAACCGGCCGCTCACCTGCATCATGTACGCCATATTCCAGGTGGGTGTTCTGCAGGCCAGGCTCCCCTGCTGCTTTTCTCATGTCCAGCTCCCCTCTGCCTCCTGCCTGCTCCAGCCTGAGCTGGCACTCAGCTGGGGTTTGTGCTCTGCTCCCTCAGGAGCGGGACCTGCTGAAAACCTTCAAGATCTCGTCGGACACGTTCGTGACGTACATGATGACCCTGGAGGACCACTACCACTCAGACGTGGCCTACCACAACAGCCTGCACGCTGCTGACGTGGCCCAGTCCACCCATGTGCTGCTCTCCACCCCTGCCCTGGATGTGAGTCCCTGCTTGGCTTCTTTCAGCATGGGGTGGGCACTGGTGGCTCATCCGAGCGCTCCCTTCGCCTCCATCCTTAGGGAATCCCAGCATGTGGGATCTCTGTGTCACCTTTCTGCAGTGCCTTGGCCCAGAAAACCAATTGAAACAGCACAATTTATTCCCCTCAATCAGCTTCCCCAGCTGCTGGGAGGTGAAACCCCTCTGACAGGCTCCTGTTGTCCCTCCTAGGCTGTCTTCACGGATCTGGAGATCCTCGCTGCCATTTTTGCAGCTGCAATCCATGATGTGGATCACCCCGGGGTCTCCAATCAATTCCTGATTAACACAAGTGAGTCTTGTTCTGAATCTCTCAGAATTTCACCCCGAAAGCAATGGGAGTGCTTTTTACCTGCCACAAATGACAAATTGCAGGCTGTGCTGCCCTCTCATGCAGTAGAGGAGTGAGACATTTTGGACTCAAGCAGGAATTAAAACGCAATCCCTGACAAAGGGAACCATTGTAGCACAATTTGTAAAGTCAATATTTACTACTTGCTAGCACATAATAATTCTGCCAGCCCTGAGTGCAAACTTTACCATTAAGATAAGAGAAGTAATCCTATTGCTATTGACAACCAGAAAGCCAAATATTGGCCTTTGTGTTGTGTTCTGCCACAGGCTGAGCACGGATCTGGATTCCAGAATATGGGGATTGTTGTGTTTTGGGAAGGATTTTTGCAGGATTCTGTTGCCAGTGACTTGTAACTGAGTCAACTGAGCATTATTTTGTCACTGGGACTGAGCAAAGGCTGTGAAGTGCTAGGGCTGGCACTCATGGAGCTAGAAAGAATCCCAGAATCCTGAAATCATCCAGTATCCCATGGGCAGGGACACCTTCCCCTGGACCAGACTGCTCCAAACCCCATCCAGCCTGGCCCTGAACCCTTCCAGGGATGGGAAAAGAAACTTCCCCCCACCAAAACCTTTCAGTGCCCAGAACAAGCCCCTGCAGGCTGTTGGGAACCCCACATTGCCCAGCCTGGAGTCCCACACTTGGCGTTCCTTCCCCAGATTCCGAGCTGGCCCTGATGTACAACGACGAATCCGTGCTGGAGAACCATCACCTGGCCGTGGGCTTCAAACTGCTCCAGGAGGAGCACTGTGACATCTTCCAGAACCTGACCAAGAAGCAGCGCCAGACCCTCAGGAAGATGGTGATTGACATGGTATGGCCACTCCCTCCCCCTCTTCTCAACCAGAAATGGTCGTTTCTTGTGGCTTCCCCTCCTGAAATCCTGTTTTTCTCCCCATTCTGGAAAGGTGTTGGCCACTGATATGTCCAAGCACATGAGCTTGTTGGCTGATCTGAAGACGATGGTGGAAACAAAGAAAGTGACAAGTTCAGGAGTTCTCCTTCTGGACAACTACACAGACAGAATACAGGTGAGGCAGCCAAATTCCCTGGGCTTGGGGTGGTTTGGTCAGGATGGGGAGGCCACACTCCTGGTTTTGCTGCGGCTTTGTAATCAATCATACAGAGAAGCTGAATTCTCAGCAATCATTCCCTTCTAAAAAGAAGCACGAGGTGGTCCCATATTTTTTAGGTGTTATTTTTTAGGTGTTAACCCAGAATTAGGGATTTTTTAACACTTGGAACTGCAAGCATTGCACATTCTGAGGTCAAGTTTGAGGGCTCCTAAATTTCCTTGCTGCTTTCTCCCATTTGCTTCTCCTGTTACAACACTGCAAGAATTTCATTTAGAACTTCACATCTGAAGTTCTCACACCTCACAGTGAGCTGGAATTACTGCTGTACAGTCTGTTCCCTCAATAATTTAATCCTTGGTTTACCCAAGTGACCAGAAAGTGCTGGAACAGAGTTGTGCAGTGAGCAGGACAAGATTCATCCTGCTCTGCTCTCCACTTTGATGACCAACTCCTTAAGAGCAGGCTCCTGGGAAAGCTCTGTAAATTTTTTATTTCAAACCCTGGTGCTGCCTGAATCCTTGTGGCCACTTAGTCAGGCCTGTTCTGTGCGTGTGTGGAAGGGATATTACTCATTCCATAAAGTGGGAGCATCTCACCTCTGTCTCTCAGAGCGTGGAAGTGGATTTTGAATGGTGGGAAGCAGCTGGATCCCCACACAAACCTGTGGGATGTCATTGACACGTCCATAGCTGCTCCAGGTGTGAGGCCTGGGCTGTGTGAGCACCAGAGACCAGTCTGGCTTTGGGGCTGGGGCAGCTCAGCTCATCCATGGAGAGGGAATCACAGAATTCCAGGCTGGTTTGGGTTGGGAGTCACTTTAAATTCATTCCATCCCACCCAACACCTCCCACTGTCCCAGGTGCTCCAAGCCCCAATGTCCAGCCTGGCCTTGGACATTCCAGGGATCCAGGGGCAGCCACAGCTGCTCTGGGCATCTGTGCCAGGGCCTGCCCAACCTGCCAGGGAACAATTCCCAATCTCCCATCCATCCCTGCCCTCTGGCACTGGGAGCCATTCCCTGTGTCCCGTCCCTCCATCCCTGTCCCCAGTCCCTCTCAGCTCTCCTGGAGCCCCTCCAGGCCCTGCCAGGGGCTCTGAGCTCTCCCTGGATCCTTCTCCTCTCCAGGTGAGCCCCCCCAGGTGTCCCAGCCTGGCTCCAGAGGGGCTCCAGCCCTGCAGCAGCTCTGGAATCTCCTCTGGGCTCTCTCCAGCAGCTCCAGCTCTTTAACGTGTTGCCATGCAATGTTTCTGATATTTTTGTGGTCTGTTGCATAATCAGAGAATCTTGTGGTGCAATGCTCTGCAGATCCAGCCCGAAGCCCTCCTGTTTTTGCAGCTGATGTTATGAGTTTCCTGTGGCTGTAATTGCAGGTTCTCCGGAACATGGTGCATTGTGCCGACCTGAGCAATCCCACCAAGTCCCTGGAGCTCTACCGGCAGTGGACAGACAGGATCATGGAGGAGTTCTTCCAGCAGGGGGACAAGGAGAGGGAGAGAGGCATGGAGATCAGCCCCATGTGTGACAAGCACACGGCCTCCGTGGAAAAATCCCAGGTAATTGGCCCTGAGCTGCAGCTCCCCTGCCTGAGCGTGGCATTTCACAGCACAGACAGAGCTCAGCTGCTCCTGCAGCACAACTGGGAGGGGAGCCAGCGGTTCAGAGCGTGCCTCCTGATCCACCCTGACATCCAGCTCTGCCTGGGGCTCTCACAGCCTGGGGAGGCTCTTCCAGCTCCTCTCCATCCCCCTGGGCATCTCCTCGTCCCCTGCTCGTGTCCCAGTTTCCAGAGGGAGTTGGGTCCTTTTGCTCCCCAGGCTGGGGAGGGCAGTTCTGCTCTGCCCACCCTCACCAGCCTGTCCTGCCCTCACACCCTGCTCACCCCACTGATCTGCAGGGCTGGGAGCTTCTCCCACCTGAGATCCCCCTCAGCACCCTGCAGAACTCTGCCTGTCACTCGTTATCCAGGACAATTCTGCACTGCACCTGTCCAGTTGAATTGGAGGCTTCTGGAGCTGCCCTGTGCAGGGTGAATCCCAGAAATATTCATTTATGTCCTTGCAAAACTTAAATGGAGCTGGATTTGCTCCTTTTTTTTGTGGGAGGGGATGAACTGGCTCATCCCTAGTTCTGATTCATAAAATGGTTTCAAGGTCAGATTTTGTTCTGACCTGTGTAGCACAGGCCATAAAATTTCGCCTGGATAATCTGGAATGAAACCAGGAATTTATGTTTGTCCAAACAGATTCCAGCCTTTATATAATGCTGTCTTGCTTGTTGTTTTTGAATGACTCCAGCAAGTCATCATTGAGGTTTTTCAGCTTGAATAAGTAACAAAATTGATGATAATTATTTCCAAATGTCCTCTTGGGCTCGGCCAAGTGCTTTCAAAATTATTCACTCAACCGCGTGGTGATTTTGTTGGAAAAATCTGTCGGGTTTCTTAACCTAACAAGAAATGAATCCTTCAGCCAGGCTTGCCCATGTGCTCCACATGTGAGCTCCAGTTCATTCCTTGCTTCACATCTGCACTTCCCAGAGGCCTCAAAATGCCATTTTTGCTGTGCAAAAGAAAGAAAGAATTGCACAAAATGTCCATCATGAAATGGCAAAGGAGAAAGGGAGGTGGTGTGTCCGTGCTGGAGGTTTCCAAATGCCATTTTTGCTGTGCAGAAAAGACAGGAATTACACAAAATGGCCATCGTGGAATGGCAAAGGAGAAAGGGAAGCAATGTGTCCATGCTTGAGGGAAACAATGAGTGGATCAGAAGATAATCTGCAAATATTTCAAAGCTTGAGATGCCCTCTCAATATTTTAGGATCAGTGCTGAGCCACATGGCAAATTATTTTATGATTTGGGATGTTTTTAAAGGAGCAGTGACCCGAAACAACCATTTTAAAGAAACAGCCATTTTAAAGAAGCAATGATTAACGAGTGCTGATTTTTACCCATCGGCGCTGTGGAGCCCTGGGACACGTTGTGTTCCAACCATCCCAAACCCTTTTTTTCCCAGTGCAGCAGGAACTTTTCATCACCTTTCTGCTGGAGCTGCCTCCCCAGCCCGTTCCAATTGGATGCTCGCGGTGCTATTGACATCCTGTTGTGTCTGAGGGAGCGGGAGCCATTTCCAAAGCAAACATCTGCTCCTGGAGCCCGGCTCCTGGGAGAGCCTTTCCCTGCTCCACACAAAGCCGTGGGGCGGGACGGGCTCTGCCAGGAGGGAGGAATTCCAGTCCCTTTCTGGCCGTGTCGCCGGCTCCATCCTGGACGCGGTTCCTCCCTGAGTCAGAGCCGCGCGCAGGGCTGAGCTCAGCGGAAGGGCTCAGCGTCCCTCACTCTTTCCAGCCTGCAGCGTCACCCCACGCGGGCCGGGCGGCATTCCCGGGATGAGCAGCCCCGCTGGCTGCGCTCTTCCCGGGGAAATCTCTCGTGGGGCTGCTTGAGTAGGAGGAAAACAGGAACGTTGAAAGTGTGGGATCGTGGAACTGTTTGGGACAGGCACAAACTGCACCCTGCAGGAAAATGCACCCAACGTTGGAACTCCAGCCCATAAAGGCTGCTCCCCTTGGGAGCGCTGGGGTATTCCCAGCTGTCAGTCGTGTGAGAATCCTGTGATAAGGCCATAAAAGCACCACCTTGTCCCCAGTCACCTGGGAATTCTGTCTGAGAGGAGCAGACTCAGTGCTGAGAGCCCATCCAGTTCCAGCTCCATGGCAGGGACACCTCCCACTGTCCCAGGCTGCTCCAAACCTGGCCTGGGACATTCCAGGGATCCAGGGACAGCCAGCTGCTCTGGGAATTCTATTCCAGGGCTTCCACACCGTCACAGGCAACAATTCCTTCCCAGTATCCATCTAGCCATTCCTCCATCCTTGTCCCCAGTCCCTCTCAGCTCTCCTGGAGCCCCTCCAGGCCCTGCCAGGGGCTCTGAGCTCTCCCTGGATCCTTCTCCTCTCCAGGTGAGCCCCCCCAGGTGTCCCAGCCTGGCTCCAGAGGGGCTCCAGCCCTGCAGCAGCTCCATGGGTTCCTCTGGGCTCTCTCCAGCAGCTCCAGGTGCTGCTGATGTTGTCCCCAGGGCTGGGGCAGCTCTGCAGGTGGGGCCTCACCTGAGCAGGGCAGTGGAGCAGGATTCCCCCTCTCCTTTTCTGCTGCCCACACTGGGGGATCAGCCCAGGGCTCTTCCCTGAATTTCCTGCTGGCTCCTGCTTTTAGTGAAACTTAATCCGAGGTTTGATTTTGGACAAGACATCAGCCCAACCCAGCAGTGTGTGGGTGCAGCTCTGGGTATCAGATAATTAGGTGTGATAATATCATTGTTAGGCTGTGCTGGTTTGGGGACTTGTTCCTGGTGTTCTGCTTGTAAAACAAATATAATATCAACTTTCCAGATGTCCACCTTTTGCAGGTTATTCCCTTGCCCTAAGTGTGTGTGTCCCTTTGTTTTCCAGGTGGGATTCATCGACTACATCGTCCATCCTCTGTGGGAGACGTGGGCTGACCTGGTGCAGCCCGACGCCCAGGACATCCTGGACACTCTGGAGGACAACAGGAACTGGTACCAGAGCATGATACCTCAGAGCCCATCCCCTCCCCTGGAGGAGCGGGGCCAGGACTGCCAGGGCCTGATGGAGAAGTTCCAGTTTGAACTGACGCTGGAGGAGGAGGATTCCGACGGGCCCGAGAAGGACGGCGAGAGCCTCGGCTACTTCAGCAATACAGAGACGCTGTGCGTGGCCCAGCCCGGGGAGGAGGAGCCCCAGAGGGAGGCCACCATCGAGATTGTGACAGAAGACACATCTCCTGTGGACACATAATGGCCCGGCCCCGCGGGAGTGGCTTTTAAACACTTGCGGAGCTTGCGAGCGGTCTCCGACGGCCTCCGCAGCGGGGCTGAGCCTCTGCCACGGGGCTGGCAGATCCTCCAGCTACTTGAGATTGGAGTCAGGGTTACAGATGGGGTAGGGAGTGATTGCTCAGGAAATGCACGGGTGATTTGCGTTGTGGTTTGAGCCTCGTCAGCCGAGAGCACCGCGTGGTCCTGGAGCTGGCTTGGGTCGGGCCGAGGCGGCGCTGGCACACAACTGAGAGATTTTATACTGTTAGTTTTGGAGTTTATACCAGTTAGACTGATAGAAACTACTGATCAATAACTCATATCCAACCTGTCCACCTGTCTGCAGACCTGTGTGCCTTCTTTGTAAACACTTTCATGTCTTTTCAAGAGTCTCTTAATCCAACACACGGAGCTTGGTAGTTCAAAAGCGACACAAGGTGTTTCGGAATTGACGGCTACTTTTTGGATTCTTCCTGTTACCAGAAGCAGTCTTCCTTTTTTTCGTGGGCAATACCTGTCACTTTATTGCAGTTAATCACTTTGACAGACTAAACAGAAGGGGAAACCCTCTGCTTTGCATTACTGCACCTTCAGTGTGTTCTTAATCCCCCCGGTGACCCGCTGGGAGTCACTCGGTGCCGTCGGGCGCCGTTCCCTCGCTGGCAACAGCGGGAATTTTCTTCCTCCCCGGGGTTTGGGTTTGTGGTGAGCAGGACAGAGGGCAGGTTTTCTTTCCCTGGCACAGCTCAGTCCATCCCTGAGTAAGCGTGGCAAGGCAGTGTGCGACACGCCTTCCCCCTCGGCAGCTCCCTGGAATTTGCACGCTCGGATATTTGTGTTTCTCTGGCCTCTCATCCACGTTCCCTAGGTTTAGGTCCACCATCCTCCTCCTGCACTGCCTCGAGCTCTACCACCTCCATTACTGTTTATAACAGTGTATTTATTACCTACTGTACATACTGTAATGTTTTGTAAGTTATTAATTTATATGAATTAGCATCGCCTGTCGGCGGCGATGTTAATGGGGTAGAAAACTCGGAATAAGAGTTGCCTTTTTTTCTTGTAACCTTTTGTATTGCATAAAGTCCAAGAACCTGAACATAGCTGAAGAGACAGACACAACCCAGGAAGGGCATTCGGGTGGCAGCCGCCCGCGGGGAGGGGACCCCGCATCCCAGGGCAGCGGATTTGGGAATCTGCCAGGAACGCAGAGAGGGGGAACCGAACAAAGAACTCCCCGGGCCGGCTTTTCAATGTCACAATGTTCCAATTTCTGAACAACCCAATGTGAATCTCTATGACAAAACAAAAATGTGAACTGATGTAATAATTGTGCTGTGAAACTTCCTCTGACAAAGCTTGTCCGGCATCGTGAGCGGTGTCAATCTCAGTTTGTAAAATATGTTTCAAGCTTTTTGGTCCAACTCGTGACTAATTAGTTCATGACAATAGCACAGTTGTGCATGATCAATGGGTTTGTTTGTCTGTTGAACACTGCATTGTTCCAGGTGGTTATTTTATTGTTCCCCAAAGTTTCACACTATGTATGTTATAGTATTCTATATTGTGTTCAGACGCATTCTTAAGAGATTTTTATATGAAGTGAATAAATGAAAGCATGACCCAGCCTGCAGCTCTGGGGGGCTTTTGTCAACAAGACAGCGTGGGCCGTGTCACCACTGCTCGGGGGACAGAAAATGGGACCCTCCACACACAGAACCCTCCAATGGCTCAATCCCAGAACCCTCCTGGGGCTAAAATCCAGAACCTTCCTTGGCCAAAATCCAAAACCTCCCACACCCAAAATTCAAGATGTTTCACAGCTGAAATCCAGAACCTCCCACAGCTGAAATCATTTTCCTTTGACCAAAAACCCAGAACCCTCCTGTGGCCACACCCCAGAATCTTTCATAGCTGAGACCCAGAACCCTCCTGGAGCCAAAACCCCAAACCCTCCAGTGGCTGAAACCCAGAACCTCCCATGGCTCAATTCCAGAACACTCCTACAGCCAAAACTCAGAACCTTTCTGTGGCCAAAATGCAGAATCCTCCCATGGCTGAAACCCAGAACCTCCCACATCTGAAACCCAGAACCTTCAATGCCCTAAACCTAGAACCTCCAATATCTGAAACCCAGAACCCTTCCATATCCCAAACCCAGAATTCCCATGTCCCAAACACAGAATCTCCAATGTCCCAAACACAGAACCTTCCATGCCCTAAACCCAGACCGTCCAATATCGGAAACCCAGAACCTTCCATGTCCCAAACCCAGAATTCCCATATCCCAAACCCAGAATCCCCTGACCAGTGCCCAGAGCCTCCCATGGCCAGCCCCAGAGCCTGCATTCGCAGTGTCCCTGCTGGAGCCGTTCCTCAGGATGGCACAGGAGCGTTCCCGGTGGCGCGGGCACCGTCCCTGGCACCCGGGGCCTCGTCCTTCCTCTGTGGCAGCGCAGGCGACAGGAAGGCAGCGCAGACAGGAAGCGCTGGCCCGGCCCTCGGCCGCTTTCATGTCCCGGCCTGACCCAAAACAAGCGACTTTCCAGTAAAAAACATCCTGTGCCAGGGCAGGGGAGCGGGGCCGCGCTGCCGCCCTCGCCGCGGGTGACACCGGCCCTGTCCCCTGGGGCTGCCCTGCTTTCCCTGGATCCGCTGCCTCCGAGCGCAGTCATGGAAAACCAGCGTGGATCTCATCCTGCGTTCCCTGCCAGCACACCCTCCGTGGGGCCAGGCCACCTCCTGTCACACCCCTGCTGTCCCAGCAGAAGGGGCTGCAGCCCATGATCCTGGGGGATTCTCCCAGGGTTTGAACCTCTGAAACTCCTTGGTGAAAATTCCCTGGTAGAAACTTCTTGAAGGGCCAGTAGTGATTTGCCTTTGCCAGTGGATTAACAGAATCCCAGAACTGGTTTGGGTTGGAAGGACCTTGAATCCCACCCATGGCAGGGACACCTCCCACTGTCCAGCTGCTCCAGCCCCAGTGTCCAGCCTGGCCTTGGGCACTGCCAGGGATGCAGGGGCAGCCAGAGCCGCTCTGGGCACCTGTGCCAGGGCCTGCCCACCCTCACAGGAAACAATTCCTAATTCCCAACAACCCATCTAAATCTCTCTCCTTTCAATTTGAACCATCCCCCCTTTATCCCAACTCATCTTTCCCACATCTGTGGGCTGTGGCAGCTGTCCCCTGCCCACAGCTCCTGGGGATGTGCAGGGATGAGAAAGGGATGGGAAAGGGATGGGAAAGGGATGATGGGGCTGGAAAAGCATCGGCATTTCAGGGGGGAAAACACGAAGCCGGGAGAGAGCAGCAGCAGTGCCAGAAAATGCTACAGCACAAAACCCCCCCGGACCCTTCTGCTTTCCCTCGGTTTTCAGGGGCATTGGCTGGCTCAGTGTCCTCTGCTCCTCAGGGGATGAGGATTCCAGTGCTGCACCACCCTCACACCCAGAGCTGGACTGGCACGGATTCCTTTGGGAAGCTGGAGCAGGGATGTGGCGCTTCCTCCTCACTCCAGAGCGGAGCTGGTGGGGCTGTCCTCTGTCCCTGGTGGTCCCCAGGTCACCTCCAGGGGCTGCCAGCAGCTCCTGGTGTGTGTGGGGTGAAGGTGCGGGACCCCAGCTCGGGGTCTGCACCTTCCTGGGACAGGGATGTGCAGGGATGCACAGGGGATGCTCACGGATCTGTCCCCTCCCTGCTGCCACCATTAACCACAGATGTCACCACAGCCCTGAGTGACAGCTGGCCCTGTCCCCAAGGACATCGCTTCCCACTGAGGCCATGGAGTTGGGATTTCAGGGGGATTTCCACCAGCCCTAAACCCACCCAGGACATCAATCCCAGGGATGAGCAGTGGGAGCAGATCCAGCCCTTCCCGGGGTGGGGGGACAAGGGTCCCACAGAGCTCCTGCCACCGCCAGGAAACTTCTGACCCGAGGTCACCACTGCTCACAGAGACTGCGATGCACAGAAATAAAATAATAACCCAGCCCTGCTGCTTTTCCCCAGCTCAGCCTGCTCTCCTGGGGGGGCAGCTGGAATTCCATGTCCTTTGTCCCCTCATTCTGTGGGAGTTGGGGATGAGTGTGGCTCACCAGTGATGTGTGACAGAGCCAGAACCAGGGACAGGACAGAATGTTCTCAGGTGGCACCAGGGGAGGTTTGGGTTGGATATTTGGGAAAATCTCTCCATGGAAAGGGTGGTCAGGCATGGGAACAGCTGCCCAGGGCAGCGCTGGGTCCCCATCCCCGCAGGGATTTAAAATCCATGGGGATGTGGCACCTGGGGACAGGGCAGTGGTGGCCTCAGGGCTTTTCCAGCCCCAGTGATTCCATATCTTCCTGTCCCTGGTGTCCCTCTGTTGGGATGGAGCATTCCCAGGTTGGGGATGTGCAGAGTGCCGGGAGCTCTCTGCCAGCCGAGGGGATTTGGGTGCCCCTGGAGCTCACCTGGGGCTGCAGCGGGGGAGAAAGGAGAAGTGAAAATGGGAATTTCCCCTGACATTTGTGCAGTCACAAACAGGAAGGAGCCGGGGGCAGGAGCACAAAGCTCAGATTTCATCGGGGCTGGGACAGGGCCAGGGGCTCCCAGGGAGGGGAGGTGGCACTGCCAGCCTGGCACTGGGGACACTGCGGGGACACGGGGCTGCCAGGGGGGACAGGCAGGCTGTGGCCCTGCTGATGGGGCTTGAGATGGGTTTGGGTGTTTGAACTCTCCCCACTGTCCCTTTTGGGGTGACACGAGGAGCCCAAACCAAGAATTCCCATTGCCAAGGTCCCCCTGTCCCGAGCCCGGTGCCCAATGTCCCGCTGTGCTGAGGGCATTTCTGCCACCATTGTCCCCTCTGTCCGGCACCGCTGGGGACACGGGGACAGCAGAGCTCGGCCCGCGGGTGCAGGATGGGCTCGGGGGGATGGCAGGGCCAGGGGAGCGCGAGGGGCCGGCACATCTGTCCGACCCATCCGGGCCCTGCACATCTGTCCACCCATCCTGCCCCTGCACATCTGTCCGGCCCGGCCCGGCCTGCGCAGCTGCACAGCTCCATCTGCCGAGCCCCGGGCGCTGCGCAGGGAGTGCAGCTCCAGAGCCCCGGGAATGGGGAATGTCCCCTCCGGGGACACGGCGGGGACGGGACGGGCCCTGCGGGGCTCGCGCAGCGCGGGCGGCACAGCTGGAACTGGCACAGCTGGAACTGGCACAGCTGGAACTGGCACAGCTGGGTCCCTGCACAGCTGGATCCCCGCACAGCTGGATCCCCGCACAGCTGGATGCAGACGCCCCAGGGCTGCCTCTGCCTTTGCTGCCCCCGATGTTCCCCAGCACCGCCCCCACCTCTGCCCCCGCCCCGTCCCGTTCCTTTTCTGTGAATAAGTTAATTTTAAGAATTCAACGTTTTTTATTAGCCGTGGCCAAAGCAGACAGGCCCTAAGGTGACCAGGGCAATACCCAAAGACACCTAAAATTTTAATTTAATGAAAGACTCCACTGGCATTTCTGAAGCTCTGGATTATGTCAGGGCAGAATTGGTTTCTCTGGGGTTTATACACAGCTGTGAAATTTTACTGATGGATGAGCTCCTGCAGCCCTGATCCCGGGGCGTGGGGGGACGGATCCATCCCCATCCTAAAGCACATCCCAGGCTGATCAGGGATCAAACCCCAAATGTGCTCAGTAACATTTCGGGTGAGGTACCTGGTGTGGCACGGGGGTGCTGGCTGCAGCCCCAGGCCTGCATGAGGCTTTGCCAGTGCTCCTGAATGCCTTTTTTGCCCCCAAAACGAGGATGAATCAATGATCAGCCTTGTGGAGCAGCCGCAGCTGGTGCCCCTGGGGGCGGTGCTGATTGCCCCGATCAGCCCCGGTTATCAGCGCTGAGGGTGGGGAGAGCCTGGAGCTAGGGAGGAAGAGCAGGAGCAGAGCCAGGTGGGATCCCTTGTGGGGTGTGCAGGGATGTTCCTTTGGGGTTTTGGGGGCTGCCGGGGAGTGGGGGATCCCGGGCCTGGTTGTGGTGGGGGTTGGAGCAGGAATCCAGTGAGTGCATCCATCAGGAATTTCCTTTTCCCAGCGTTGTTCTCCAGCCCCATCCAGCTCTCCTCCTCTCCCTGCTGTCCCTGGGGTGGGGGCTCATTCCCACATCCCTGAGTCCTCCTGGGAGCAGCTCCCAGCATGGGAATGGCTCCGTGGCTCTCTGGGCCTGGGAAAACCGAGGGTTCATGGAAGGAAAGGGCTGAGCTGGGAGCAGCAGCAGCCCTGGCATGAGCTGGGGCTGCTCCCATGGATTCTCCAGCCCTGGCAGGAGTTGTTCCCATGGATTCCCTTGCCCTGCTCCTGCCAGGATGCTCTGGATGCCCGTGCAATGCTTTGGTTGCCCACAGCACGAGCTGGGGCTGCCCCAGGAGCGTTTGGGGTGCAGCCCCACGGGGTTCAGCATCAGGGGGTGGCTCCTGGGGGTCTCGGTGGTGCCGCTGGGTTTTCAGGAGCTGGGGCATGGATTGATCCCCTCTGTGCCCTCCTGAGCTCATGGAGGGTTGGGTTCAGCTGCTCCTGGGGGTTCTCCCCTCTCACAGCCTCCTTCCATGATAGGGAGACCCTTTGAGGAAAAAATCCTGGAAATTGGCTCCAGGGAGAGCTCAGAGCCCAAAGGGGCTCTGGGAGAGCTGGGGAGGGACTGGGGAAAAAGATGGAGGGACAGGACACAGGGAATGGATTTAAGCTGAAGATTGGTAGATTTAGATGGGAGATTGGGCAGGAATTTTGGCTGTGGCAATGGTGACACCCTGGCACAGGTGCCCAGAGCAGCTGGGGCTGCCCCTGGGTCCCTGCAGTGCCCAGGGCCAGGCTGGACACTGGGACAGTGGGAGGTGCCCCTGCCCGTGTCCCCTGCACCCCGGTTTTACAGGGAAAGAGGGAAAAGGCTGAACCCGCCGGGAGCTCCATCCCACAGCTCCGGGCTCAATCCCGGTTCAATCCCGCTCCCACCCGGTTCAATCCCGCTCCCATCCGGTTCAGTCCCGGCCCATGCTGAGGGGCGATGCCGGCATCCCTGGCTGCCGCTAATGCCGGGTTTTATTTAGCAGCAAATCCGGGCCCGGGCGGCTCCCGGGGCGCTGCTGTCACATGGAGGCGCGGCTGACTCTGCCCGATGAGCGATGAGCAATGCTCCGTGCTCAGTGCTCCGTGCTCAGTGCTCTCCCTGCTCTCCCTGCTCGCCGTGACTCATTTGCTGCCGCTCTTCTTATTTGGGTTTTTTGGTTTTTTTTTTTTTTTTTTTTTTTTTTTTTTTGGTGGTTTGTTTTTTTTTTTTTAATCCTCAGGCCCTTGGCTTCATCTGTTGCCGGCAGCTCCTCAGCCTCTCCTCCGGGAGCTGCTGGAGATTTCCAGGGCTTTTCATGGGGATTGTCCTTGGGGCAGCTCAGCGGGGCTGGGCGGCGTTGGGAAGGCGAATTCCAACCTTTGGGAATATCAGATTTGCCTCGGACAGAGGGGTTTGGGGGCAGCTGCACCCCCGGGGACAGGGAGTGCTCCAGGCTCTCCTGTGCCGCCTGATTTTTGGGAAGAGCCCGTTCCAGGAGCAGCTCTGTGGGTGAATTTTGGGCCCAGTTTTGGTCAGGCCCCGTGGCAGGAGGGGTCTCACAAGGCTGAGCTCCCCCATGGATCCAGGGAAAGCTGGAGCAGCCCAGGGATTCCCAGGGTGATGGGGAGGCTGCCCAAAGCCAGGCCTGAAATGGGGAAACTTGGTAAAAAGGATTTTTGTATCCACAGCCTGGCCTGGGAGGGATTTGCAGGGAAATCCTGGCTCTCCTTGTTGGATTCAGGAATTTCAGCCCTCTGGAGCTGTGGGAAGGGGCACTGGCTCTGTCCTGGCTGTGGCACCACAGAATGCCCTGATTTAGGATTGGAAGGGCCCTAAAGTCCATCCCAGCCCTGGCATGGCAGGGACACCTTCCCTAGGATTGCTCCAGGCCCTGGGCACCGCCAGGGATGGGGATTCCGGGGCTGTGCTCCGTGGATTTTGGGGGGATTGGTGTTATTTGGGTGTGTCCAGGAGGAATTTGGGCACGGAAAGTGCCTGTCCATCCCTGGGATGCCCTGCCCCGTGTGCCAGCCTGGCTGCTGGGCTGTTTGAGGGCTGGGACAGCGGGGCATGCCAGGGGACAGTGGGACAGCATTCCTGGGATTACACCACAATTCCCGAGGGCACTGGGCTGCTGTCCCTGGGCTGGCAGTGGGGCGGGCAGGTCACAGCAGCTCCGTGCAGGGATTACAGGAACCATCTGCTCAATAATCCCGTCCCCGCGGCTGCTGCTGGGGCATTTCCCACCAGCTGGGCTGGGCTGGATACGCAGACCCTGCTGAGCTCCTGTTCCCTCACTGATTTACCCGGACCCTGGCAGGTGCTTGGCTTTGGGATTGGTTTTTTAAATGGGAGAGGAAAATATTTTTATTTATTTATTTTTAATTTTTTACTATTTTAATAGGGCAAAATTTGATTTTCATTAATGAAAAATAGCTTTTTCCTTTTTCAATGGGAAAAACGATGTGGGCACTGCTCCTGAGTGGGGAGAAGCCCTGCCGAGCCCGCGGGGCTGCCGGGGGTGATCCTGAGGATGCTGATGCGGGGCGGGCGGCACAGGGGGAGTTTCCATCCCCGCTCGCTCCGCGGTCACGTTGAAAATCCACACTGGGACTGGCTGTCCCCAGAGCGCCGCTGCTGCTGCTGCGGGGACAGAGGGACAGCGGCGGCTCCTCGGTGGGCAAAGGGGCCACAATGGTGCCCATCCCTTTGGCTTTTTTGGTGGTTTTTGTGGTTTTTTTGTTTTGGTTTGGTTTGGTTTTTTGTGTTTTGGGGGGTTTTTTTGTGTTTTTTTGGGTTTTTTCCCCGGGCGCTGGGAAGCGGCGCGGACCCAGCCCGGGCTGTCCCCGCTGTCCCGTCCAGCCCCGATTCTCTTTGGGATGAGGGTCCCGGGGGGGGTTCGAGGCCCTTTCCTGCCAGGAAAAATAAAATAACCGGACTGTGGGAGCTGGGCACGGCCGGGTTTGCCAGGGACGGTTCTAAATCCCGCATTTTCTTGGATAAACCCGGCGGGATCCCAATGATTCAGGCTGAGTGCCCCCCGACCCCCGTGACGGGTTGGGAAGGGGTGAGGGAGCCGAGGGGAGCTGGGGCCGGGGGTGGCATCGCGGGGGGACACGGGGCAGGGTGGCACTATGGAGGGGACACGGGGCAGGGTGACATCGCGGGGAGCACAGGGCAGGGTGGCACTGTGGGGGATGCAGGACAGGGTGGCACTATAGGGGACACAGGGCAGGGGTGGCATCGCGGGGGACACAGGGTAGGATGGCATCGCGGCGCCTCCCCGGCCTCTTTTGTTCCCCCCTCCGCTCTCCCCTCATGCGGGATGAATCCCCGGGCGCTGCTGGAAGCGGTCGGGAGGAATTTCTCCCGCATCCCTCCTCCTGCCGGGCTGAGCGCTGCCCCGTGATGCCAGCGATGGATTTGTCCCCGGGGTCGGCCCCGCCGCTCCTCCGGCCGGGATCCATCCCTTCTGCCTTCTCCCTTCTCCCATCGCGCCTCTAATCTGACAGGAATTAACCCGCAATAGGATTAGGGAGGGGAAGTGCGTCACGAGGTGCGGGCAGGGGCTCTGCTTTTGGGGAAAAGGCGCTGGGGAGGGTGGAAAAGGGGGGCGAAAAAGGAGAAAAATCTGGGAAATAGGTTGGAGCGCTGCCGGGGGTGTGTCGGGAGCGAGCGCGCATGTGAGCAGTGCGGGGCGGGAGGCGGCGAGCCCGCCTCGTCCTCCCTCCCTCGCTGCGAGCATCTCCGCGCTCAGCCCGGAGGTGATACAGGCGCAGCAGCATCCATGGCCTGCCCCTAGCCCCGGCGCTCCTTCCTCCTCATCCTCCTCCTCCTCCTCCTCGCGCTCCCCGCGCCGGGCCGGGCGTTGCTGAGCGGGACCCGCACTCTCCTGCGTTTTTCCAGGCTCCTCGGAAACTGAGGAATGCAATTCTGCCACCATGATGGAAGGTAGGTGATGCGATGGGATGTGATGGGATGAGCCGGGCGCGTTCTCCGGCGAGGGGGGGGGAGGCACCGAGCCGTGCCCGGGGGGCTCCAGCCTTTCCCGAACGGAATGATAACGCCGATAACGGCAATAATGGCAATAATAACGCGATCAGAGCCTCCCCTCCCCCTAATCCCGGCCGCTCGGGCTCAGCCGGGCGGTGATATAATATCGAGCCCGTCAGGTTATTTGCAATTCCATCCCCAGCCCTGTGTAGGCAGCTCGGGCTGCGCGAATTCCCTCCCGGCTTTCGGCCGCTTCCTCCAGGCAGAGCCGGCTGGATTCCCGTCCCCAAACCCCGATTTTATCCCGCTGTGCTGCTCGGGGATGGGATATTCGGTGTTTTCCCTGGGTGGACGAGCATCGTTTCTGTGGGAAACCAGGGAATGGCAGCTCCCGATGGGTTTTCCTTGCCGAGCCGTGGAGATGCGGGTCGGGGGAAGGAGGAGAGGCTGGATTGGGGATTTCGGCATAAAAAAGGGCATGAGGAGGAAATATGGGCTGCAGGCTCAGGATGCTTCAGGGAGCTGTGTCTGATCGTGTGTGGGAAAAGCCTCTGGGCATGACAGGAATTTCATCCTCTGTCGTCTGTCTCGGCCGTATGTAAAGCTTTGCTTTATTATTTATCATTTCAATTCCTTCTGGAGCAGGATGCAGGGAGAGGATGTCTTGGGTTTAATTGTGTTTTAGCAGAATGGATGCTCCAGGGCCAGCAAGAGCAGAATTTGTTGGATTTCAGGGGATTTCTGGCCCGTTGGTGGCAGCAGCAGGGCCTGGTTTGCTGGAGCCTCTTCCAGCCCAGGGAGCTCCCTGGAATGACAGGCAGAAATTGGGGAATTGATTCCTGGAGTGTCCCCCAAATCTGAGGCTGCCCCCTGCCCAAATTCCCCTGGAGAGGCCTCGGGATCCACGGGATTTCTGTGGGTTTAGGATGCTCCCCTGGCCTGGGCAATTGGGGAATTGTCACGGCCGTGTGGGCACATGGAGCAGCCCCTCCTGGGTTTGGAGTGAGGGAAATGAGTTTTGGTGTCCTTTAGATCCCAGGAAAAGCCTTCCCTGCTCTCCCTGGTGCTGATGAGAGTCACAAGCAAAAGAGGTTTTAATTTTAGCCCATGACATCAAACCCATCCCACGACAGGAGCAGGTCATGGCAGGGAAAATGCCATTAAAAACCTGTCTGCTCCCAAAATCCCAACATTTATGGATGAATGAATGTGGATAAACTGGAGCTGTCTTGTTGTAGGCCTTGGTCTGGGTTATTTATTCTATTTTGAGGCTGCTTGGGGGAAGTAAATTGGGGTTTTGAGGCTCTTTTGGGATCTGGGGTTTTTGGTTTTGGGATTTTTTGGGGTTTGGTTTTATCCCTTGAGGGTTTTGGCCTGGCAGGAGCTTTGGTCACTGCCCAGCCCCACAGTGGGGATGGATCCAGGGCTGGGATGTTGGGCTCTGGCAGAGCTGGAATCACCTTCCATGACCCAGTCATGCAAGGGGGAAAATTAAACACCAATCATAAAAAGTGAATCATTAAACACCTTGAAACCTTCCCCAAGTGGTTGATGCAAACCTGGAACAGAAGTTGGAAAATTAGAAATAATTCCTGGGGATTTTTGGGTTTTGAAATAGTTGGAAATTGGTTGGGTTTGTGGGAGAGTGGAACTCCAACCCAAGATCCCCCTGGTCCCTTGCAGGAGTGGTTTATTTAATATTAATACAATAAATTAATTGTTTTAACAAGCTTGGCTTAACTGGAGCTGAAACTTTTAAATCTGTGCAAAACACCAAGAGTTCCTCACAGCGAGCACCTTAAAGGGGTTTAATTACCATTGTAATTAATGATTTAAATCATTTTTCCTGCTGGATGGAGTGGTGGACACTGAATGGAGGGTGGGCACAGGAGCTGAGGCCACCCATGGCCAGCAGGATGGACCTGGCTCATGGATTCCCTTGGATCCTTTTCCTTTGGAAAAAGAGAATTCCCCTGGTTGGGAATGGTGCAGGATGAGCAGTTTGTGCTGGCTATGGGCATTGTGCTCAATACATGGAATATTTTGTCGTTCTTCTGGGAGATGGGACAAAAATGTTTCTTTTTTGTGAGTGTCTAAAAATCCCAATGATACCCAAAACAAACAAAAGAGGTTTTTCCCAGACCCCAATCCTTGCTGGAGGACACTGAAGGTGTCAGAGGTGTCTCCAGGAATGGAAATTCCTCCACCTCCATGGAGGGACAGGAACATTCCATGGATTTGCTGTGCTTGGCTTCACTCAGCAGGGTTGGGATGGGGATAAAACCCCCCGGAGATCCCACCACATGAGGAATGAGCAGGGTTTGGATGTTCCCTGGGATTGTGGAATGAGCAGGGTTTGGATGTTCCCTGGGATTGTGGAATGAGCAGGGTTTGGAATGTTCTCTGGGATTGTGCAAGGAGCAGATTTTGGATGTTCCCTGGGATTGTGCAAGGAGCAGATTTTGGATGTTCCCTGGGATTGAGGAACACTCAGAAGCTCCCCGTGCAGAGGTGAACATCTGGGTACAGAACAGGTTTGACTCCTTGGGGATGCTCTGCTGCATCTCCAGGGCCTTGGGAGGCTTTGGGAATTTGGGAATGGCTGCTCAGGGAGGAGCTTGGATGTTGGGGAGATGGGAGCAGATGCGGTTCCTTTGGAGAAGCTCATCCCTGCTTTCCCTGGCTGCTCCCTGCGCTCCTCCGGACCCCAGAGTGGGAATCCCTTAGAATCTGGGGAGTTTGGTCATCGGGGAATTTCCATGGGAATGTTCTGTCAGTGAGATGGGATTTAAGGTCCCTCCCGACCCAAACCAGTCTGGGATCCTCTGGTCACATCCAAACTGGGAAAATCCTTCTGGAATCATCTTTTAGCCCTGGTGGTCTCCATTTTTGGATTGCTGGGCCCAGAGTCATCAATGGCACATCCCAAAAATCCTTTTTGTTGGTTGAAATTTGTCTTTATTTTATTTTCACGTGGTCTGGTTTAGGTAAATTTTGTTTGAATGTGCTCAGGGTTGTCTGCAGGGCTCAGCAAGGAAATTATCTGGGAGAACTGGGGAGTTTTGGATTTAAGGAGGCAAAATTTGGGGCTTGGATTTCAGAAAGCCACCAGCAGGTTTGGTGGAAATATCATGAATTCAGGCATGGATGGAAAACCATCCCAGAAAATGCCCAGAGCACCGAGTCAGGAGTGTTGGGATTTTCTGGAGTTTGATCAGAAATCCACCATGCTCAAGGCCAGAGATGTCCATGGAGGGTTTTGGGATTTTTTGGGGGGTTGATCCAGGTGGGTTTGAGCTGGCAAGGAGGAATTTTGTGGGAATGAGGCCTTGGAAATGAAAAGCTTGGAAGAGAGGCAGGGAAAAACCTCTGGAGCTCTTGGGTTTGGGTTCAAAAACAAACAAAACCACCCCAAAACAACACAACAAAAAAAGGAAGCAAAAACTGGGAAAAGAAACGTGGCAAAACCCAAAAGAAAAATAATATGGGAAAACCTGGGGGGAAAAAGTGGCAAAACCCAAAATAATAAGGCAAAACCTAAAAAAAAAAAAAAGGAAAACTCCTCCTTGGGGTGAGCCCAGTTTAAAATATGCCCTTGGGCATCTGGAGCTGGTGCCCAAACGCAGGAATTTGGGATTTCCTGGCAAAGCAGGAATTTCCTGTGTGATTCACCAGCCTCATCCCTGTTCCAGGGATTGCAGGAGAGAAAATTCCAGGTGAGGTCAGGGCTGCTCACCTTGGACCTCCCCAGGGCGGGGTTTTACCCCTTAGAAACGTGGATTTGGGGCAAATTCTGCCCCAATGTTGATGTTGAGCCCCCCGTGCTGTTGGGGATGAAAAATGGGATTTACCCAGAGTTTGTGGCTGGAATCCCAGCCCAGTTTTGGGACTGGAGAGGAGGAATGTGAAGGACAATGGGATTTACCCAGAGTTTGTGGCTGGGATCCTGACCCAGTTTTGGGAGAGGAGCAACGTGAAGGAAAATGGGATTAACCCAGAGTTTGTGGCAGGAATCCCAATCCAATATTGGGATTGGAGAGGAGACCATGAAGGAAAATGGGATTTTTGCAGAATTTGTGGCAGTTCTGGGATTGGAGAGGAGGAATAAGAAAGAAAAACCGGGGAGGAGGGGAATGCAGAGCTCCTCCCCAGAGCAGTGACCTGGAAGTGTTGGGAGGCTCCAGAGCTGTCAGGAAGGATCCATCTGCCTCGGCACAGGAGGGACTGGCAATTCTGCCTCTTTCCCATATATACCTATAAATTCTTTTCCCATATATATATATAAAAATTTCCCATATATATATATATATAAAAATTTCCCATATATATATATATATAAATTTCCCACATATATATAATTTTCCTGTATATATATAACATTTTTCCCATATATATATAAAAATTTCCCTTACATATATATATTAAAAAAATTCCCATACATACATATATATAAAATCTCCCATGCATATATATATATTAAAAAATTCCCATATATATGTATAAAAAAATTCCCATATATATATATTAAAAATTTCCCATATATATATATAAAAATTTCCCATATATATAAATTCATCCCATATATATATGAATTTTTCCCCTATACATATAAAAATTTTTCCCTATATATATATGAAATTTCCCCTATGTGTATATATATATATATATATGAAATTTTCCCCTATGTATATATATATGAAATTTTCCCCTATGTGTATATATATATATATGAAATTTTCCATTTATATATATATTCCTTTTTTCATATAATTTTCCCATTTTCCCTGCCAGCTGATTTTTTAACTCATTTCTTTAATACCACCCCATCCATGTGAATTTTCTCTTTTTCTCCTTTTTTCTCCCTTATGTTTAGGAGCACAAACCCCAAAAGCCCCAAGGCCTGGAGGTTGTGCAGGTGGATTTTTGGGGCCGGAGCCTTTGCCAGGAGCACAAGCGTGGCCCTGTTTGCTGTGCCAGCCATTGAGAGCTCGGCCTTTGTCCGGGCCCAGAATCCCAGAGCTGCAGCCGCTCTTCCTGGGCCCTTCCCAAGGCTCTCTGAGGGAATGAAAGGGGCTGCAAGTGCTTCCAGCTGCTGGGCTCTGCTGCTGAAACCCTCAAAAATTCATCTAGTTTGGATTTTTAAATTAGTTTCAGGTGTTGGGGTTTAATTTTATTTTTGCCCCGTTTTAATTTTATTTTTTGCCCCATTTTAATTTTGTTTTCCCCCTTTTAATTTTATTTTTTCCCTCCTATTAATTTTAATTTTTCCCCTTTCAATTTTCCCTCCTTTTAATTTTATTTTTCCCTCCTTTTAATTTTATTTTTCCCTCCTTTTAATTTTATTTTTCCCCCTTTTAATTTTATTTTTCCCCATTTTAATTTTTTCCCCCCATTTTAATTTTATTGTTTCTCTCTTTTTAATTTTACTTTCCCCCCTTTTAATTTTATTGTTGTTCCCCTCCTTTTAATTGATTTTTTCCCCATTTTAATTTTAATTTTTCCCCCTTTTAATTTTATATTTTTTTCCCCATGTTAATTCTTCAATTTTAGTGTTTTCCTTTTAAATTTTTTATTTTTTTCCCATTTTACCACTTGGAGCCGGAGGTTTTGGGGCTGTCCTGTGGGAATTCCTGCCCTGCTCCTCCCCTGCTCAGGGAATTTTGGTGTGGGATTGGGAAGGGAAATTCCCCAGCACATCCCAGTTTACTCAGGATTGCTGCTGGCAATGGGAAGTTTGTTTAAAAGCAGATTTTAAATCCTGAATTATCTGGGAAATTATTACTTACCCACCCCAGCCTTGGAAAACATTTCTGGGATTGGCGCTTTTAAATTTGTGTTTGAATTCTGATTTTTTTCCTTTGGTGTCATTTGTGTTTAGTTTATTTTTTAGATAGCATATTGAGGAAAAAAAATCTTAAAATTCTCCACCTACACCTGGTCAGGAATTGAAAAGCTCGAGCTGGGATTAATTTGTGGCAAGTTTCAGGAATTTTGGGATGATTGGAGCAGGAAGGATGAGATTTCCCAGCCTGCCCCTGCTCCAGGCGCACCAAGGACTTCAGGC
Source organism: Melozone crissalis (assembly GCF_028551555.1). Classification (NCBI taxonomy): domain Eukaryota; kingdom Metazoa; phylum Chordata; class Aves; order Passeriformes; family Passerellidae; genus Melozone; species Melozone crissalis. The sequence goes on from NW_026536012.1 coordinate 161,715, forward strand.
AGCCCCACAAATAAATTAAATAAATACATGAAATAATGTTAGATTTATGGAAACCATCAAAGGTGTGCCTTGTTATTAGAGTTGGTATTAATAATTAATTAACAATAATAATGAAATCCCAGAATGGTTTGGGTTGGAAACCCCTTCAAGCTCATCCCATTCCAGCCAGGTCAGGGACAATTCCCAATATCCCAGGTCATTCCCAGCCTGGCCTTGGACACTTAAACTGCCCCAAATTAATTAATACACGATAATTAATATAATTGCTATAACATGTAATATAAAATGATATAAAATTCTGTCAAATACATTATATAAAATACAAACCAGGTAATATACAATTTTATAAAATAGTATAAAATACTATAATATGCAATGTGTAAGATATCATATATAATAGTATATAATAAATAATATTATTTTGGGAGCACAGAATTCTTGGAAATAATAGCTGGGGAAAAATAATAACTGGGAAACAAATATTGACTGGGAAAGAGAATATTGAGTGGGAAATATTAACTGGGAAAGAAAATATTGAGTAGGAAACAAATAATGAGTGGGAAATATTAACTGGGAAAGAGAATATTAAGTGGGAAATGTTGACTGGGAAACAAATATGGAGTGGGAAATAATAACTGGGAAACAAATAATGACTACTGACGGGAGAAAAATATATTAACTGGGAAATATTGGCTGGGAAACAAATATTGAGTAGGAAATATCAACTGAGAAAGAAAATATTGAGTAGGAAACAAATAATGAGTGGGAAATACTGACTGGGAAAGAGAATATTGAGTGGGAAATATTAACTGGGAAACAAATATTAACTGTGATGTGACTATTGAGTGAGAGATATTAACTGGGAGAAAATTATTAACTGGGAAATAATAACTGTGAAACAAATATTGAGTGGGAAATAACTGGGAAACAAATAATAACTACTGAGTGGGGGAAAAATATATTAACTGGGGGGGGAAAATGTATTAACTGGGAAATATTGACTGGGAAAAAAATACTGAGTGGGATTGGCTTTGGGCTGCATGGGGGGAGGAAATGGAGATTTTGGGTGTGCCAAGGACCAAAAATGCCCATTTTTATATCAAAATCTGCTTGTGGTGTCCAGGCTTCTGCTGTGGGGACTCTTTGGGGTGACCTGCAGAGCCCCAAAGCCGTGTGAGGATTTAGGGCCTGCTGGGGTTTAAAGCTGACAGGACTTAGGGTTTTTCATGTAGAAAAAGCTAATTATTCATTCCTAAAACTGATATAGTTTTCAAAGACTTTGTTTTTGACTGGAATTGGCTGTAATTTTTTTGCTGCTTGTCCTATTGGTTACAAGGTGCTTGTGCAAGACTTTTTAAATTGTTGTTTACATTATTTTGGTGGATTCTTATGGGCTATAGTTATTGTTTATTATTATTATTTGTTATGACAGGTGTAGCTTATTTTTCTTGGCAAGAATAGGCTGTTATGTAAACTCATTCCTGAGATTCTTCCTTATGGGAATTAACTAACTGCACTTAGCTGAAGTGGCAGGCCTAAACCACGATTTTATGTTTTTCTTTTATAATATTTTTATTTTTATGTAGCATTACCCTGCCTTAGAATTGAATTTACTGCGTGGCTTTTCCCTCTGGGAATACCTGAGGATTTCAGGAGTTTGTTTTGCTGTGCTGGGCACAGGCAGGGTTGTTCTCTCCTTGGATTCCCACATTTCTGGGCTCTCCCAAGGAATTTGGGAGCAATTTGCAGGTTTGAGTGTGCTGGACAAAGCAAAAGTCACATAGTAAATTCGATTTTAAGGCAGGGTGATGCTACCTACAAATAATTACATTATCTGTAGGCAAAATTTATTTACAATTATTTATGTATATATTTATTATATACAATTAATAAATACATATATGTATTTATTATATTTTTATATATTTATTTTTATATATTTATACTTATTTACATTACTATTATATATTTATTTTTATATATTTATACTTATTTACCTTACAATAAATACCTACAAAACTATTATAAAAGAAAGGCCCTATAAAATTGTGGTTTAGCTAAGTGCAGTTAGTTAATTCCCATAAGAAAGAATCCAAAGAATGAGAATCAGTTTACACAACCTAATCTTGCCAAGAAAAATAAGTTACACCTGTCATAACAGAAGATCCATCCCATAAGAATCCACAAAAAAATAATGTAAACATCTAGAAAAAGTTTTGCACGTTCACACACAGGCACCTTCTAGCCAATAGGATAAATAGCAAAAATATTGCCTGCCAATTTCAGTCACACTCAAGGTCTTTAAAAATTGTAGAAATGTAATCTTTATAAATAAAATTAGCTTTTCCTATATAAAAAAATGATTCAGATTTTCCTACATGAAAAAATGATCCAGCTCTGAAAACCCCCACACCCAAAACAAGAAAAAAATCCAACTTGAGAGTGATTATTTCATTTTCCTCCTCCTCTTCCTTCTTTCCCTGCTCCTGAGTGTGTCACAGATAAATTTTATCTTTGTGCACAGATGAAGCAGAATTCATTTAAAGCAATTTTTTCCTACTCCAATCATCACAAAGAGCATCCACACTCTGCCTTTCCTCTTGGAGAGGAGTTTTCCCTATGAGCTCCATGCTCCTAAGGGAATAATTTTCCCTCCAGGAACCCCCTTAAATATTTAAAATTTAAGTTTAGAAATCAATCCTTGGGGGTCCAGAGGCAACCTGGGGCTGGAGGGTGAAGGGTTGGATATGGGGGAATGGGGTTGGTTTGCTCCTAGAATTCAGTTTTTGGTGCAGAAAATGATGTTGGTCCTTCTTAAGAATAAAGCTGAGGAAAAAAATCAGAGTTTTAAAATAGCAGATTGTGTTTCCCAGGTGGAACTCTCAGGGACAGCAGGGAAAAAGGGGTTTATAGGCGGATGGTGCTGGGTTTGGAGAGGCTTTTGTGGCTGAGGTGGGGTCAGGCAGCAGCAGGGCTGGCTCTGCCCTGGCACCTCCAGCCCAGAGAATTCCCCCTGGCATTCCCATGGCTCAGGGCTGGGAGTTTCATGGGTGAGGTTTGATGAGTTTTGAGCTTCATGGATGAGGTTTGAGGATGAGTCTTGCCAGGACAGGTCCTGGGGGAGTTTCAGCTCTGAAAGCACCTGGCAGGGACTGGAGGAGAAAATCCCAACCCCAGCTCAGTGTTTGGTCCTCCCTGGATGGGGAATTTTCCTGTGCCAGGGACTCAGGAGCAGATCCCAGCCCCAGCTCAGTGTCTGGTCCTCCAGATGGAGAATTTTCCTGTCCTAGGGTTTGGAGGAGCAGATCCCAACCCCAGCTCAGCCCCTGCTCCTCCAGATGGGGAATTTTCCTGTCCTAGGGTTTGGAGGAGAAGATCCCAACCCAGCTCAGTGTCTGCTCCTCCAGATGGGGAATTTTCCTGTCCTAGGGTTTGGAGGAGCAGATCCCAACCCAGCTCAGCCCCTGCTCCTCCAGATGGGGAATTTTCCTGTCCTAGGGTTTGGAGGAGAAGATCCCAACCCAGCTCAGTGTCTGCTCCTCCAGATGGGGAATTTTCCTGTCCTAGGGTTTGGAGGAGCAGATCCCAACCCCAGCTCAGCCCCTGCTCCTCCAGATGGAGAATTTTCCTGTCCTAGGGTTTGGAGGAGCAGATCCCAACCCCAGCTCAGCCCCTGCTCCTCCAGATGGGGAATTTTCCTGTGCAGGGACTCAGGAGCTGCTGGAAATGCCATCCTGGGGTTGTCCCCTGAGCAGTGTCCCTCTGTGGTGTCACTCATAGGGCAGTTTTGGGGTTTGCTCTCAGCCCCCCTCTCCAAAGGCAGATCTCCTTTTGCTTCCCCTTTCCCAAAGATCCCTTTTTCCCCTCTCCTGGAGCCAGCAGCCCTCCAGGCAGATGGAACTCTTACATAACCCAGCTTCTGAGCACATTTCTGTCACTTTTGGGGTTCTGCTCCAGGGGACACCAAAGAGCAGCTCAGCCCTGGGGCTCTCAGCCCCCTTGGGTCGGTTTGGGGGAGCAGGATTCTCCAGGGGAGAAAAATGGGAGTATTCTCTGTTGTTAGGGACTCACTGAGCCTTGGTGGGGCTGGGAAAGGATGGGTTTGGGGAAGCAGAGCCAGGAATGGGGCAGGATGAGCCTGTGGGGCTCAGCTGGCTTTATGGGATTCATGGACCCCACAGGCTGGAAAACCTGGGATAAGGGAAGATGTCCCTGCCCATGGGGTGAGCTCTAAAATCCCCTGCAGCCCAAACCATCCTGGAATTCTGCAAAAAGAGGGAATAAATTGGAGGAGCCCACCGTGCTCCTTCTGCCCTCCACGGGCTGTGGTGAGGCCGCTGCTCCTGGGGCTCTGGAACTCCAGGATTTCCCAGCTGGCTCTGGAATCCTCAGTGCCAGGCACTGAGCAGATAAAACCAGGGCTGAGCACAACCAAACTCGGGTTTAAGCTGGGTTTTAACACCCAGGAGGGTTTTCCTCCTTTCTGCAGTGCCCACAAACAGTGTGGGAAAAGAGGGAATCATCAGGACAGAAATATTGGGAATAATACCTGGGAAATATTGAGTGGGAAACAAATATCAACTGGGAAATATTAACTGTGAAAACAATATTGACTGGGAAACAAATATTGAGTGGGAAATATTAACTAGGAAAAAATATTGAGTGGGAAGTAATAACTGGGAAATATTACCTGTGAAATACATATTAGCTGGGAAATAATAAGTGCAAAACAAATATTGAGTGGGAAATATTAGCTGGGAAACAAATATTAGCTGGGAAATCTTGTCTGTGGAACAATTAACTGTGGAAAAAAAATTAAATGTGAAAAGTAATATTAACTGGGAAAGATATTAACTGGGAAAAAATATTAAATGTGAAAAAGAATATTAACTGGGAACTAAATATTAACTGGGAAGTTGTAACTGTGAAACAAATATTAACTGGGAAAAAATAACCATGAAATTAATATTAACTGGAAAAAAACCCCTGAAATATTAACTGGGAAATCATAACTGTGAAATAAATATTAACTGAGAAGCATTAACTGTGAACAATTAATTGGAAAATAATAACTGTGAAACAAATTGAGTGGGAAATAATAACTGTAATAAATATTAACTGGGAGATATTAACTGTGAAACAAATGTGGAGTGGGAAATAATAACTGTAGTATTTATCAACTGGGAAATATTAACTGTGAAACCATTAACTGGGAAATATGAACTGTGAAACAGATATGGAGTGGGAAATAATAACTGTGAAATATTGAGCGTGGAATATTAAGTGGGAAATAACAGTGCCACACACTGGGAGGGAGTTAATCAGTGTTAAATGAACAAATAAATGGCAGGAAGAAACGTCCCCCCAGCCTCCTGGCAGCCCCTCAATTCTGAGACTCCCTGATCCCCTGGCTGGTCCCTTTTCTCACCCCATTTATGGGCTGCAGCCAGGGAGGCAGTGAGGAGCTTGGGGAGGATTTTTTGGGGGGTTACATTAACAATTCCTTTTCCCTGTTGCTCCCCAGGACTGAAGAAGCGCACCAGGAAGGCCTTTGGCATACGCAGGAAAGAGAAGGACACTGACTCCACGTGAGTTACGGGGGCTCAGGGGGCTTTCGTGGGCCCTCAGCTGGGATCTGGGGTATTGTTATCATCCTTGGATGCAGTTTTATCAGCAGACACATCCCAGCTGTCCCCTGCATGTGCAGCAAATCTGGGATTTCCTGGGAGCTCTCAGTGTGTGGGGGATTTTTGGGGGGCGGTGGAAAAGGAGGACTTGGAGTTGGAGCAGATTCCTCTCTGCCCTTTAGAGCTGGTTAGCGGTGAAAATTCGATTTACACAGATGTTTGTGCAGGGTTTGGTGGCTGGGGAAGGTGCAGCACAGGGATTTTGCTTCCCAGAAAACATCTGGATTCTTCCCACATCTGGTGGGGGGTGCTGTGTGTGAGGGCTGAGCCTGGGCTGGAGCCCCAGGAGGGGCTGAGGGAGCTGGGAAGGGGCTGGAGAATCGGATGTGGCACTTGGGGACGTGAGGTGGCCTTGGCAATGCTGAGAATGGTTGAGTTTGATGATCTCAGAGGGCTTTGGGGCGGATGTCCCCGAGTGCTGTGGCCAAGGAGCCGGCGTCACCATGTCCCGGGGACAGGCAGCAGGGAGTCCCCTCCTGCAGCTCTGCTCGGGTGTTCCACGGTCAGCAGAAACTCCGAGGTTTTTCCTTTTATTCCATTTGGATTCATTCCCCTGAGCAGTTTTATGTCCTGCTGGGAGCTGCTTGGAGGTTTCCCATGCCAAGGGACAGGCCTGGCCCTGGTGGCACTGGCATGTCTGCCGGGCTTTTCCTGCTGCAAAGAACAGGGACACACGGACACATCCCCACAGAGGGACGTGAGCCCCGAGGTGCCATCCTGCTGTCCCCAGGGATGTGGCTGTGGGACAGCCGGGAGCTCCAGCTGGGTGCGAGTTCATCCGTCCCTTATCCCGATGGGCAAGAGAGAGGCTCCTTTGCTTCTCCTCCCCTTGGGAAACCGCTGGAGCCGGGGCTGGGCACTGCCTTATCCAGTGCTGGGATTCGCTCAGCTCCATCCCGATCCCGTCCCGCTGCTCCATCCCATCCCATCCTGCTGCTCCCTCCATCCCATCCCATCCTGCTACCCCCTCCATCCCATCCCATCCTGCTGCCCCCTCCATCCCGTCCCAATCCCGCTGCCCCCTCCATCCCAATCCCATCCCAGTCCCGCTGCTCCCTCCATCCCAATCCATCCCATCCCAATCCCGGTGCTCCCTCCATCCCATCCCATCCCATCCCAGTCCCGCTGCTCCCTCCATCCCAATCCCGCTGCTCCCTCCACCCCATCCCATCCCAGTCCCGCTGCTCCCTCCATCCCATCCCAGTCCCGCTGCTCCCTCCATCCCATCCCATCCCAGTCCCGCTGCTCCCTCCATCCCATCCCAGTCCCGCTGCTCCCTCCATCCCATCCCGCTGTTCCCGGCGGGCCCGGAGGGATCCCCGGCAGCCGCGGAGGTCGCGGCGGGGCCAGCCCGGAGCACGCTGCAATTAGCAGCAGCAGCAGCCGTGATTAGCACGGCGGGGTCACGGCGCGGGCACGGCCCGGGGGCTTTGGGCGCTCTCCAAATCCCCGCGGGCAGCGGCGGGGACGGAACCGGGACAGGAGAGAGGAGAGAGGGATGGAACCGGGACAGGAGAGAGGAGGGATGGGATGGGATGGGACCGGGAGAGGAGGGAGGGGATGGAGCCAGGAGAGGAGGGCAGAGATGGAACCGGGAGAGAAGAGGCGGGGATGGAGCGGGAGAAGGCAGGGATGAAGGGGATGGAGCGGGAGAAGGCAGGGATGTCCCCTGTGAGGATGGACACGGGCAGGGATGTGGCTGTGAGACGGTGCAGGAGCCAGCTGGGACACTGCCAGCCCCAGCACTTAATTTCCTGATAAACCTAACATTTATCAGCTGATAACACGAGGGAAAAAAAATTCCGTGACCTTGTGTGGGTTCCACAAGGCACAGTAACTCAGATGTGCTGATAACTCCAGGTTTTGCTGCCATGAATTCATTTTAAAATTTAAAACCACATTTCCCTGAGTTAATTGGGTGTGGTCTGGGCACTAACACAGCTCCTTTTTCTGTTCTTTCCAGAGGGTCACCAGACAGGGATGGCATCGTGAGTATTGCCCAGTGTCACCTCCCCTCCCACCACCATCAGCATTTGTGAGCAGTTTTCTGTTTAATATAGAAAATAAATGTTTTAAAAGAGGCAAATTCCAGGTTTGCTATAAAAACACCAACAGAGGGAGGCCTGAGGAGCACAGGGGCAGGGAGAGCAGGTGTCCTGCTAAAGCCCAGCTCCTCATCCTCATTTCCACCCCTGCTAATTGGCTTGGGCCAGATTTGCTGCCTGAGAGGTTCATTGCCAGAGCAGCTGTTTCCAACCTCTATTTTTATTTTCTATATTAACCTGAAAACAAGGAGATGTTTGTGGTTTGTTGGTTTGGTTTTTTTCTTTTAATTATTGCTGCTTTTATTCCTGGTGTTAGACTGAAATGTCCCTGCTAGAGCTGGGTAGGAGATGGGCCCTGTCTCCTTTAGTGTTTGAGATAAAAAATATTCTGGGTTCAGACTGGGCTTTATTTCTTCAGCAAATCCAGATTTTGGAGTTCCACCTCAAAATAAAGATGAGCCCCTTGTGAGGCTCAGCAGGGAGAGCAGTGCTGGGGTGTCTTTTAAAAGATAAAAATTTGTGGGCCAAGCTGCTCGTTGCAAGAAATCATTTTAGTTTTCCCCCCAATCTGACCCAAAATCCTTGGCTTTGGGCAGGCTCTGTGATTTTAAGTTGCTTGTTAGGAAATAGAGATGAAAGTAAAGGTAGTTCCTTCAGCAGGGCTCTATTCAGCAGACATAAATGAATAAAGAGCAGGTTTAGGCAGGATAAATTAACAAATAGCAGAACCAATTAATAAATAGCAGGTTGAGGTGGGATAAATTAACCAATAGTAGTTTTAAGTGGGATAAATTAACAAATAGCAGGTTTAGGCTGGATATTAGGAGGAATTTTTCCACATAAAGGGTGTTCAGGGAGGTTTGGAGTCCCCATCCCTGGAGGTGTCCACACCTGGATGTGGCACTTGGTGACAGGGTGGGGATGGGCACAGCTTGGGCTGGATGATCCTGGAGGTTTTTTCCAATTTTAGTTCTGGGAATATCCCCAGGCTGTTCCCTGTTCCAGCAGAAGTCCCATGGGCAGCTTTTCCTTGCCAGGTGTGGGCAGAGGGACCTCAGGTGTCCTCTCCAAGGATGCAGAAATGCAATTTTTAGGGGACAAAACGAAGTTCCTGGAGGTGTTTGAGGTAGAGGGATTGGCGATGGAGAAGTTTAATATAATTTTTCATCCTCCAGACCCTTTTCCACATCATTTTTGCGGCCACTGGAGTGGCCAGGAGGCAAATCCTGACTGCTGAATAGAGCCCACAGGAAAATCCACCTTCAATCCTGGTGGAGCGACAGCTGAGCCTTCCTTTCCTGACAAATCCTTGTTCCCTGGTTCCTAAAACTCAGTTTTGTGCCCTTAAAAAGCAAACCCCCAAAACCAGCCAAGGAGCAGCTGTTTTAACCCTTTTTGTGCCACCCCACCCTTACAGCAGCCCAGCCCTCATCCCAATGATCCAACCTCCAATAGCAAAGCCGAGGGCACGCGGGAAGGAGGAAATAAAAACGGGGTAAGGAAAACTGAGCTCTGCTCCCACAGGACTGTGGGAAACAGGGAGCCCCCCTTGGTTTGGAACCCAGAGTGCAGGAAAATCCCTCTAGGGTCAGCCAGGCCCGTGGAAATGGGGTTAAATACAAATGGATGGGGGAAAAGGAGGAATCCCCTGGAGCAGCGCCCAGAATTCCCACACAACAGAACCCAGGGGAGGTTTTCCCTCCTCAGCTGGGCTCCCAAGGGAGCTGCTCCACCCAGAGCTGTGGAGGTGAGGGGCTGCACCCAGCCCTGGACCAGGGAGTGCATCCTGCCAGCCCCTCAGAGGGAGCTGGGATGGGAATGGTCCCTCTGGAAGCTCAGGGGAGCTGGGTTGTCCCATTCAGGTGCCCAAAATCGTGGTGGCCATGGGACTTTGGGTGGGTTTGGGTGCCCAGAGCCAGACAGGGAAGGGTTCCAGAGGTGAGAGATGCCTGGAGCCTCTTCCAAATGGAGTTCCCTTGATGCCAAGCAGCAGTTCCTGTGTGTGTTGGTGTTTCATGGCATGGACTCATCTCAGACCCTTCCCACTGTTCCATCCCGAATTCACAGCACCTGGCATGTGGGATAATGGGATCTGAGGCCTTCCTGGGATTGCTATTTCTTGGGCAAGGGTTTTTATCTCCCAGGAAATGTTTCCTGAGAAGTTTCCCCGCTTGATTGGTGTTGGGCTGGGAGATCCCAGCACAGGGAGAAACGACCCTTTCCTCACTTTTCCCTAAGGAATGTTGGATGTCCACCTAAGGAATTTTCAAACCCCTCTCCCTCCTTTCCTCTCCCTGGGATGGGAGATTGCAGAGATGGGGAATGCTGTTGGGTTTGTGCTGTGGGTATGGGATAACAGCATCTGCTATGGGATGTGCTGTGCTCCTGCTTCCTCCATTTGAACTGTGGGAATTTTCCTTTCCAGAAGAAAACCAACGGAGCCCCAAATGGATTTTATGCAGAGATCGACTGGGACAGATATGTAAGTGTCCCCTGGAGCTTCCCTGCCCCCAGCTGCATCCCATAGGGACCCCAGGCTCTTCCCACACTCATTTTGGGCTCTTTGGATGCAATCAGCTCTGTCCAGACCCCAATTCCATACCTGCAGCTCAGCCAGAATTCCCAGGGATGAGGTGGCTCTGGGGAGCTCTGTCCTGGCCCATGGGATGTTGCAGTTTATCCAGAGAAAACTTTGAATTCTCAACAAGGATTAAAACTTTTCCTTCTGCAAAATGAATTGTGGAATTTGGGGTGCCGGTGTGGCCCCAGGGGGTTGGGCTGTGCAGGATATCCTTTCCCACAGGAGGGAAGAGCTGCTCCAGCTTTCCAGGAATAATTCACATTCCTCATTTTCCTGGCTTTTTTTTTGTTTTGTTGCCTATCCAGAACTCCCCTGAGCTGGATGAGGAGGGATACAGCATCCGACCCGAGGAACCAGGATATATCCTTTGGTTTTGGCTTTGCCTCTTGGGTTACAGCCTGTAACAGGAGCTGGGGCTCACAGGCAGGCCTCTGGCTCTTTTTATTTCACTGTTAGTATTTATTATTAATTATAATTCTTTATTTCCACCTTTTGATTTCCATTTGGAGCTGGCTCTCCACAGATAAAGCTGAATCACCTGAGGCATTTGAATTGTCTTTGATTCGCTGCTGTGAAATGAAGAGTAGGAGAACATCCCATGGGATGCTCCATGGAGACCAAAATGTCTGTGATTATCCCAGGGAAAAGGAGGATCAGGGAGGAGCTTCTGCCTCCTGACAAGGAGGGTGGAGACAGGTGGGGTAGGAACAGGGGCAGGAGGAGGGGGAGCAGCCTTGAATTCCAGGGGAGGTTTAGGTTGGGTGTTGGGAAAATTTCTCCATGGAAAAGGGTGATCAGACATTAGAACAGCTGCCCAGGGCAGGGGTGGAGTCCCCATCCCTGGAGGGATTTAAAATCCATGTGGATGTGGCACTTGGGGACCTGGGGCAGCACTGGGACATGGCTGGACTGGATTGTCTCATAGGGCTTTTCCAACCTGAACAACTCCATGAAATCCAGACATGGATTCATAAACCCAACCCTGGGCTGGATTTATCCCTGAGAGCAGCAGTTCCTCATGCTCTGGCTGCACAGGGATGCAGCAGTGACAGGCCCAGCACAGGATTATCCCTGCCTCATTTTGGGATCACCAGATTCCCGCTCTCCAGCAAGCTGGGAACACCGAGGGAGGAAAATTCCTTAACTGAGCTGTACCTACCAAAGGAAAGCACTTCTACTCCTCCAGCGAGTCGGAGGAGGAGGAGGAGGCGCACAAGAAATTCAACATCAAGATCAAGCCCCTGCAGGCCAAGGATGTCCTGCGCAGCGCCGCCACCGTGGACGAGCTCAAGGCCTCCATCGGCAACATTGCACTTTCTCCATCCCCCGTGGTGAGTGTCCCCGGCCTTCCCCGGCCTTCCCCGGCCCTGGTGTGTCCCTTTGCAGCTACCAGATAAATTTGGTGATGTTGGTGCCTCATTCGGGCTGCCCCAGAGCAGAGGCTGGGCAGAGTTCCAGAATAAAGCAGGGATTGATTCCAAGCATCTCCTCCATGGATCCACCTTGGGCAGCACCAGAGCCCAGCCAGGGCTGCACCCAAGATGAACCAAAATGGCCCCAAAATGCACGAGGGGCATGGGCTCTGTCCCTGGGATCAGTTCTGCTCCATTTGCACCTTGCAGTTAATTATCCAGCCAAGAGTTTATTATGGCAGCCCCTTTTATAGGGGATTCAAAATTCCTATGGATAACTGATGGGTCAGGGTCTCTGCACCACCCAGGCCCTCAGCCAGTGGTGTGTTTGCATTTAGGATCAGATGGGGCTGGCTGAGGGCCCCATGTAGGTTTGAATCCAACCTATCCTTGCCTTGTCTGGGGATTTGTTTTGCTTCCAACAAATGGGTGTCTGATATGACCAAATTTATTTGGCAGCTACAAACCAGCTGCGCTGTGGCAGTGGTGATGCACTGGGATCATCCCAAACTCGCTGGGAGCTGATCTTCCACTTGGCTTTGGTGTCCTTATTTTGGGGTCTGGTCTGCAGGTGTTGCTCAGGTGTATTGAAATTATGTTTCCAGTTCAAAACTTCTCAAAAATTCCCTTTCCTGCTCATAAAAGAGATCAGGATGTATTACCCCTGATTTTTTCCCCCGTTTTATCCTCATTTTTCAATGAGGAAAAAGGGGAATTTCAGTCAAGGGGAATTTTCAATCATAATCATTCAGGGTCTTGCCCTGAATCTCAAGTATCTGTGAGGTTTTCCATGGGATTTTAGAGGGATATTTCCCACCCTGGAGGTGAATCCAGGTTCCTGGAAGGAAAGGTCATTTTTCCTTAGTCCATCCTGGCATAAAGTCCATCCCCCTCTGCTTTTCCTGAGGCTTATTATGATTCCTGTTGGCTCATCCCAATCTGTTCAGCCATGAAAAGACTGGATTCTGGGCTTTCAGGAGGTTTTGGTGTGGGCTGAAGTGACTTCCCAGACAGAGCTTTCCATGATTTATAAATAACCTGGATCTGAAGTGTGAATGGCTCTCCAAGCCAAAGTGAAACAAAATCCGTGTGCTTTGTTTCTGCTTCCCAACCAGGGAGTTCCTGTTTGGCATTTCGGGATTAGAAATGGCAGTTGGATGCTTTGGGAAGCACAAAAAAAGCAGGGACGGGGGAAAACCAACCTCAAAATGAACAATTTAATATTGATGATAATACTATTAGGAAAATTGAAATCTTGTAGAATGTGAATTTACCAAATAGGATTTTTGTCTCCCTTTTCCCGTGGTGTTTTTCCTGCTGAGATTGGAGGTTTGGGAAGGGTTAAGGAGGATCCCAGTGTGGGGTGGGCTGAGGGATTCGGGTGCTGAGCTGGAGGGGATCCCTGGGGCTGGGTTGGAGCCTCCCTGGGATGTGCTCAGGGCAAGCCCCCGAGGCTGGGCAGGAGGATCCCAAAGCCAGGACGTGCAGCCAAGGGAGCAGATGGGCCAGGAAAGCACCAGAGCCCCGGGCAGGAGCTGCCTGCAGGAACCTGCAGGAATCCCAGGATTCGCTGCCAGGCATCCACAGGAACTCCAGCATTCACTGCCAGCTCCCTGCCCTCATCCAGGGCTTGTCCTCGCTCCCAAACCAGCCACAAAGCCCTGCTCTGGAACTGCTGGGAGGGAGATCATGAATCCCATGGATTGGGCTGGGAGAGACCTAAAATCCCATCCCAAATCCCATCCCATTCCATGGCAGGGACACCTCCCACTGTCCCAGGCTGCTCCAGCCGGGCCTTGGGCACTTCCAGGGATCCAGGGGCAGCCACAGCAAATCTGGGCACCTGTGCCAGGGGCTGTGTCCATAGTCACCATCATTCCCAGCTCTCTGGACTGGGAATTCTGGTGCCTTAACTGGGAATGGCCAGCAGGGCCTGTCATGATAAAACAATGGAATTCTCCCCCTAAAATGGCTCAGACACAACTTTTCCATTTCCAAATGCTCCCTATCCTTCCAGTCTCCCACGTGAGAGGTGAGGGTGGAGCACTCCTGTCCCTCTGCTTTGTCTTTAACCTGACACAAATCTTTGATTCCTCTTCATGAAAAAATCCCTCACCTTCTCATTCCTTCTTTTTTTTTCTCTCTCTGCCTTCTTTTAGAGGAAAAGTCCGGTAAGAAGTGCAATTTTTATGTCCTAGAATATTTTAACCCAGCTTTGTGTGTGCTCTTGTCCTGTCTCTAGAGCTGAAATGCCAAAAGCAAATAACAAATCCTGCCCTTCTAGAATGACGTTTAATTTCCTTGATTGCTGACTTAGACAATTTTAAAATAGAATGTGTAAAAATAGAGCTGGGCTTGGCTCTGAGAGTGCTTTGGGAGTGTAGTTTGGGTCCAAGAATTTGGACCAGGTGTGTAAGGGCTCAGTTTTACCTGGATTGGGGCACATCGAAAGGGAGGAGAAGGCAGGAAACCCATCCGTGGTGCCGCTGGGGTTTCTCCAAGAGAGCTCAGCTTCCAGGGGGGAAATCCCCCCATTTCCCAGGCCTTGTGTTCCCCTGGGGGGCTGTCCCAGGGTGACCCATGAGGTGTGGCGGTGGCAGCTGGGCCCTGGGGTGCTGACGTGTCACTCTCTGACCAGGTGTCTCTTCTCTCCCCTCTCGCTGACCGCAGCGGCGCAGCCCGGTAAGAACTGGGATGGGGTCACGGGGGTCCTTGTCCTTGCTGGGCTCTGGGGGGGCACAGGGCGTGGGGACAGCTGCCAGGGGTGTCACAGGGCGTGGGGACAGCTGCCAGGGGTGCCACACAGCCCCTTGTGTCGCCCCAGTTGTGACCGTGTTCACAGGGGTCCCAGGATGAGGGAAGGGACGAGGATCTGACTCCATGTTTCAGAAGACTGATTTATTATTTTATGATATATATTATATTAAAACTAAAAGAATAGAAGAAAGGATTTCATCAGAAGGCTGGCTAAGAATAGAAAAAGGAAGAATGATAACAAAGGTTTGTGGCTTGGGCTCTCTGTCTGATCCAGCTGACTGTGATTGGCCATTAATTAGAAACAACCACATGTGACCAATCCCAGATGCACCTGTTGCATTCCACAGCAGCAGATAGCCATTGTTTGCATTTTGTTCCTGAGGCCTCCCAGCTTCTCAGGAGGGAAAATCCCAAGGAAAGGATTTTCATAAAAGATGTTTGTGACACCCAGTGATAGCACAGGGGGCCCTCAGTGATGGGGATCCCTGGAGACCCCGCTGTGGCTCTGGGGTGTCCCTGCTACCCTGGCTGGGAGGGTTTGGCTTTTGCCCCACAAGCCCCTGGCACAGCTGGATGGCAGTGCAGAGTGCCCATTCCCAGTGGATGTGCCCACTTGTGCCCATTCCCAGCTGCTGTGGATGTGACACTGGGGACAGCAGGACTGCCAGCAGTGGCTTTGTGTGGCTCAGAAATTTTCTGCAGAGTTTTTGGCTCCCTGGAGCTCAGGCTCCTGCAGGAAATGTCCCCTCAGACAGCTCCTGCCACCTCTGCTGGGCTGCTTTGCTCCTGGGGTGACAGCTGCCACACAGCCCTGTCCCTGTGCATCCCACTGATCCCTGTGTTTCTCCTTCCAGGGCACGATTAAAAGGAATTTATCCAGTAAGTATCTCCTGCAGTCCATCAAACCAGCACTCCTTGCACCTGCTGGGGGGGTTTGGGGAGTGGGAGTGGGAAAAGGAGGGAGTTAAATTTGGTTTAAAGTGATCCTGCAGAGCTGGTGGCTCCCAAAAGCTTTCCCTGGAGAAGGTGTGGGGGACATCTGCAGCAGAGCAGTTCCCTGATTCAGCTCTGTACAGAAATAAATTGGAGTTAAAAGCAGATTTTTGCTGCCAGGATCCCCGCAGAGCAGGGTGGGTGGGACACCAGGTGTGACCCCCCTGCCAGCAGGGGCTCTGGGGGCCAGGGGGATGCTCTGGGGTGGGAATGGCTCTGACTCTCATCCCTGTCTGTCCTGTCCTGTCCCAGGTGAGGAGATCACGCGGCCCCGGCGCTCCACACCCACGCCAGACCCTGCCAGGTCAGTGCAGATCATCCTGCTGGGGCCATCCAGGCTCAGGCTCCTCATCCCACCTGGGACTGGGACATTCCCATTTGCATTCTGCTGGACGGGAAGCTGGAGGGGCAGATGGGGTTTTGGGAAGGAATTGTTCCCCGGGAGGGGGAGGAATGGAATTCCCAGATTTGCTGTGGCTGCCCCTGGATCATGGCAGTGCCCAAGGCCAGGCTGGACACCCTGGGACAGTGGGAGGTGTCCCTGCCATGGCAGGGGTGGAATGGGATGAGATTTAAGGTATTTATACCCAAAACCATTCCAGGATTTTGGCAGGACTGAGGGGCTGGTGGTGGTTGGGATGCTCAGTGCCCATCCCTGCTCTCCACCAAAAGCTCCAAGGACATTCCCTGTTGGAAGGTACCTTGAGCCTGATCCATAGGGAGCAGGCCAAGCTTTGGGGAGGATTTATTGATTCAGGACAGCAAACATGCAAGTTTTTATGGAATAAAGCCAAATCTCCCTGGGAACGTGCCCTGTGCAGCTCCAGGGGTCAGCTCAAGGTGTGTTGGAGCAGAGCATGGCCCAGACCTCAAGTTTTTATTTTTTCAATCCTTCTCCATGAAGTTTTGACTAAACCCAAAGCAACTCAGTGTCCCAGCAGCTGCTGTGGCACCACAGGGTTGGCACTGGGGTGCTGCTCCTTTCCCTTTACCCCACCTGGAAACCTGTGTATGGCCAGCTCCCCCTTGGTCTGGGGTAAAAAACATCCTCAAAAATATTTGTCTTTGCTTCAAAGACGGGGTCAGAACCCAGACCTGTCCCTGATGGCTGCTCTGTGCTCTCTCACCCCACAAACCTGTCCCTGATGGCTCCTCTGTGCTCTCTCACCCCACAAACCCCACAGACCAGCCCCTCATGGCTGCTCTGTGCTCTTCTCACCCCACAAACCCAGGCCTGTCCCTCACGGCTGCTCTGTGCTCTCTCAGCCTACAAACTCAAACCTGTCCCTCATGGCCGCTCTGTGCTCCTTGCACCCCACAGACCTGTCCCTCATGGCCGCCCTGTGCTCCTCTCACCCCACAAACCCAAACCTGCCCCTCATGGCCGCCCTGTGTTCTCTCACCCCACAAACCTGCCCCTCATGGCCACTGTGCTCTCTCCCCACAGCAAGAAGGCCGGGGAGGATCCAGCAGCGCTGGCCCCGCTCTTCGGGCCCCCGCTGGAGTCGGCCTTTGAGGAGGCCAAGCTGGAGGGTGAGTTTGGGACGTGGAGGGGAATTTGGGGCTGGGGTGAGGGCATCTGGGGCATGGCAAGTGACTTTGGGGCCAGGACAGGTGAGTCTGGGGCCGTGGTGGGTGAGTTTGGGAACCTGGTGATTTGGGGCCAGGGTGAAGGAGCTTAGGGACCTAGTGAGCTTGGGGCTGGGACAGGTGAGTTTGGGGCCAGGATGAGTGAGTTTGGGGCATGGCAAAGTGAGTTCAGGGGCCTAGTGAATTTGGGGCTGGAGTGAGGGAGTTTGGGCCAGGATGAGTGAGTTTGGGGCATGGCAAGCAAGCTTGCGGACTTGGTGTTTGAATCTGGGGACAGGGTGAGTTCGGGGCTGGGGTGAGGGGGTTTTGGGGACAAGGTGAGCTTGGGGCCAGGACAGGTGAGTTTGGTGAAAGGGCGAGGGATTTTGTGCCCATGGTGGGTGAGTTTGGGGCACGGCAAGTGGGTTTGGGGACTTGGTGATTGGGTTTGGGGACAGGGTGAGTTTGGGGCTGGGGTGAGGGACTTTAGGCTGTGGTGGGTGAATTTGGGGACCTGGTGAGTGAATTCAGTTACAGGGCGATTTTGAGGCCTTGGCAATTTTGAGGCCTTGGTGAGTGGCTTTGGGGCCATGGTGGCTTTGGGGCCATGGTGGGTGAGTCTGGGGACATGGTGAGTGACTTTGGGGCCACGGTGGCCTCTCCTGTCAGGGACATGGGAAGGTTCTCAAGCCCTGGCAGGAGCAAAGTCCCCATTCCTGGAGGGGTTTCAGAGCTGTGTGGATGTGGCACTTGGGGACGAGGTCAGGGGTGGAACTGGACGTTCCATGGGCTCCGAGGCCTTTTCCAAGCTGGACAATTCCCGGATTCCCAGGTTCCCAGCCCTCCTGCTGGAGGAGGAAGGAGCCCAGGCAGGGGTTGAAGGACAGGTGATCATGTCCAGGGTTAATTCGGGCTGGGTGGAAACAGCAAGTGCTTAAGTCAATTAGTTAATTATGAGGTCTGGGAGAGATCCTGACAGGGAACAGCTCAAGAACATGAAAACTCAGCATTTTCCAGCCAAACCTTCACCCTGGAGCAGAGTTTTTTAACTCCATCCAGGATTTTGGAGGCAACGGTTGGACAAGCCTTGTACCCCTCCATGCCTAGGAAATGCCATCTCAAAAATGTCATTTTTCCCTCCTTTAACACAGAGACACTTTGCTTCTTTCCAAAGCTGATTTTCCCAAAGCACAGGAACCTTGCAAGACTTGTTTTCCCCAAAACCAACCCCATCCATGCCCTGGAGCGGGTTCTTCCCAGAGATCATCATCTCCTCCTCCTCCTCCTCCTCCTGGAGGGCCACTGCCCTCGTTAAGTCCTGTCATTAATGCCTCCAGTTAATTCTTTTAATCAAAGCAACGTTTGCAAGCAGTTCTCTGCACAAAAACTCCAAGAAATCGAAATTATATACAAAAATATCTTCTTTTTTCCCCCCCTTTATTCTCTGGGATTACAATTATCTTTTAATTTTGCTACCTGATGGGTTTTTTTTGTTTGCATATCCTAAAATTCCAGACCACTTTGGCCATCAATACAATGTTTTCCTTCCCACAATAAGCCTCCAAGTCCATCCCTGGCATTGTTTTGTTTGTCAAGCAGCATAAGTGTCAAACTAATTGCACATCCTGCTTCAAAATCGGACAGGATTTTAATTATCCACCGTTACAGAACCCCCTGTCCTTAATTAATGAGGTTTCTGTCACTGTCTGGGCCCTCTTTTCCCAGAGCCTCAGTGTCTCATCCGTGTGTTTGGGTGATGGGAAGAGAACATTTGGATGTTTCATTGCTTTCAAATGTTTATTTTTGATTTTTCAGCTGCTCTGGACCAGCCTGAGATATGGGGGTCAGTCCAGCCCATCAACACAAACGTAGAGTCCCCAAAACTTCCAAGACCTTTCCCAACTGGAAGTAAGTGACCATGGAAATAATTTAATACATCCAGAAATCAGGTCAAAGATTTGAGCTGTCCTCATCCAGACTGTGCAGTTCCGTGATATTTTAAATTAAAGGAGATTTTTTTCCCTTTGTTTGGCTCGGGTGACAGCACTGTGGGGTGCAGGAGGGAGTGGGATTGATAAGGGCTGCAGGGATGGGGTGGATCCTGATCCTGCACGTTCATGCCGAGGTTACTTGGCTGGAAAAGTGGGAAGCACCGGTTTTTCCAGGATAACATCAGGGAGAGCAGCTCAGCCCCAGTCCCGGATTTTTATTGCAGCTTTCCCTCTGCCCGGGGCAGCTGCGGAGCCGTTTCCTCTGCAGAAATGCCCCTGTAAAGCACAGCAGGTTAATTAGCCGCTGTTAATTAGCCCCAGCGTTGCCGATCCCGGATCCACATCCTGGATCCACGTGGGATGGGCACGGCAGAAAGGCGGAGGCAGCTCCGTGCCTCGGAGGATCCAGGTTTAATTAAAATGCTAATTTAGGGGGTTGAAACAGCAGATGTAAAAAAAGGGGGAAAATTCCATCAAACCCGGCAGAAATGGCTTCCCGCTGCCAGAGGGCAGGGAGGGATGGGTATTGGGAAGGAATTAATGGGATGTTGGGAAGAATTCCTCCTTGTGAGGGTGGGGAGGGGTGGGATGAATCCCCAGAGCAGCTGTGGCTGCCCCTGGACCCCTGGCAGTGCCCAAGGCCAGGTAGGACACTCAGCCCTGCCTTGTCCCCTTTTCCCAGACACCCCGCGGGCTGTCCCTGCTGCTCTCCGGCTGAACTCTCCCCTCTCTCTGCTCTCTTTCAGCCCCTCCGCCGCTCCCCCCGAAGAACATCCCGGCCACGCCGCCGCGCACCGGCTCCCCCCTGCCCCCGGCCATCGGTAACGGCTCCGGGGGACACCGGGGGGACAGGGACAGCAGCCCCGGCTCGGGGGGGGGACAGGGACAGCCCCAGCCCTGTGGTGGCACTGGGGGTGACACATCCCATCCCCAGCTCTGGGGGGACACATCCCTGTGGCAGCATTTTGGGCATGGATTTGATCCCTGTGCATCCTCTACCCTTGGAATTCGGAGAATTCCAGGCTGGGCTGGGCTGGGAGGAATTTCTGTCCTGTCCCAGGCTGCTCCCAGCCCCGGGGTCCAGCCTGGCCCTGGGCACTGCCAGGGACCCAGGGGCAGCCCCAGCCCTGAGGTGTCTCAGTGGATGCTGCAGTAGAAGCAGCACAAAGATGATTTTGCATCCCAAGTCGGTCTCACCCTGGTGAAATTAATGTTCTTTACACCATCCCTGCCTTTGGGAATGCAGTGCAGGATTAGCCTCAACATCCTGCTGAAAACCAGGATATACTCCCAATTCCAGAGCCTTGCACAGCCTGTGCTGCAGAAAACTAGAGCTGTGCAGGGTCTGCCTGTGGCAGGAGCTGCTCCTGCCTTCCCTGCCTCCAAATCCCTGTTGAGAGGTGGGAAAAGCCCCCCTGACCCTGCAGCCCGGGAAATGGTGCTGGGAATGAAGGACAGGGAAGGGAAATGGTGCTGGGAATGAGGGGCAGCCCGAGGGCAGGGACGGAAAGGTGTTGGATGCAGCCAGAGGACATCAGGTGCTGCTTCCAAGCATATAATTCATGGTGCTGGCTGGTGGGAAAGCAGGGTCTGAGCAGGGCGGGCTGGTGGGGCCAGCCAGAGCCCCTCGGGGTGAAACCCCTGTGCCACGAGAAGCCCCTGCTCTGTCCATCCCCATCTCATCCGTGCTCCCAAATCCCAGTGTTCCAGGCTGGCAGGGAGTCCATGTCCATCCATCCATTCCCAGCAGCAAATGCCTGATCATTTGCTGGGCTGTGCCTTGTGTATTTGTGAAGCAAATGGCTGAGGTCTGGTTTTGTCTGGTTCAGCAAATCCCTATTTTATCCCCCCCACCCTAAATGTGGATCCCCAAAACAGAGGAGCAGGGGTGGGGTGATGCTGCCATGAAGATCCCAGAGGGCATTTATTGTCAGGCTCTCCCTTCCCTGGATGTGAAATGCTTGGCTGGTGGATCTGTGGTGGTTCTGGAGTCAGGTGGGAGTGTTGCTGTGTGGTGGCTCAGTGAGCAGAGCCCTGAACTCCCCATCTGTGTGTGCCCTAAAATCTCAATCTGTGCCCTAAAATCCTGACCTGTTCCTGCTTGTGGCTGGATGCATTCCCCGTGGCTGGAATACACTCCCTGTGTGCATCCTGTGCTGCATGCCCAGACTCCAGCAGTGTGCAACCAGCATGTCTGAATATATGTATTTATACCTGAGTGTTTATAAATATATATATGGAGGGAGTGGGGCGTGCCAGAGCGCTGAGTGCACACCTTTGGTACCTGCTGATAAACCAGAGTTGCTGATAAGGATGTGATGTGGTTTAGAGGACACAAAAGGCTGTGAATTTGGGATTCTTGGCTGTGAATTTGGGAATCTTGGCTGTGAGTGCTGGCTCGTGGTGGTGCATGCTCCCTCCTCCAGCCTTTGGATCCCGCGGGATTCATTCCATGTCGCACCTGGCTGTGGTGGAAACGTTCTTGCCCATGAATTATATAAATATAGATAAGAAAAGGTGATTTTAGAGCCTCTCCCGTAGAAGTAGAGCCCGTAGAGAGTAGCGCAGCCCTCGCTTAACGCCCGGTGTAAAATAAACCTCCTCTGACCGCAGGAGGGGACCAGGCAGCAGCAGCAGAGCCCAAACGGGACAAACTCCCGTCCATCAATGACTTGGACAGCATTTTTGGCCCCGTGCCGTCCCCCAAATCTGCTGCCGCCACGGCGGAAGACAAGTGGGTCAATTTTTCCGATCAGTCCCCGGAGAACGCGCCTCCGGAGCTGTCGCCCCGGGACAAGGCGGCGTCCCCGGCGGGCAGCCCGGCCCGCGCCCCGGCCGAGCCTCCCCGCCCGCTGCCCTCGCCGCTGCAGCTGGAAGACGCTCCCAAGAAGCTCCCCGAGCAGCCCCACGTTAAGGACGATTCCGCCGAGCCCGTCGCCTCTCCCAAAGATTTTGGGGCGGGCCAGAGAGGGACCCCGCCGCCCCCTCCGCCGCCCACGTACCGCGCCGTGGTGTCGTCGCCCGGGCCGGGCGCCAGCACGGGAAGCGCCAGCGGTACGTGCTGAGCTCGGGTGTGCTGCCGTGTGGCCCCGGTGCCCCTCCCGCCTGGCTGTGTCCCTGCTGCCCGCCCGTGTCCTGCGCCTCCCGTGTGCTTCCCTCCCTCCCTGAGCGCCCGGGAGCCTCTCCCGGAGCCTCTCCCGGAGCCCTCCCCGCCCCAATCCGGGCACGGGCTTGGTGGTGTTGTGGTTGTTGTTGTTGTTGTTGCGGCTGTGCTCTCCGTGGGGATGGAACGGTTCAGGTGAACGGTCTGAGCGAGCCTCAGATCAGGGCTGGGGTGTTTGTTTTAATCACGTCCTCTCACCCCGGTAATTCCCGGTGGGAATGGTGCTCGGCTCTTCCTGGCTCTGGGTGTGGATGGGGAGATGTGTTCTGGGGTGAACCTCTCCCCCGGGAGAAGCTGCTGGCTCTGCCTGCTTTCACCTGTTTAATTATAGATGTTCATTAAGGCAAACGAGCCGGGGAGGCTCGGCTTACTGGCACCCCTTGCCTGAGGAGCTGCAGCCTGAGCCTGTTCTCTTAGGGCCTGAGCCCAGCTCAGCCCTGTGCTCCCACCCTGCATCCACCCAAGGTGATTTTGGGGGCAATCAGAGCCTTGAGGAACCTGCACTGGTGGTGGGGTGGGTGTGCAGCTCCATGTCTGACCCCTGCCACCCTCCTGGTGGGAGCTCGGGGTTTGTGTCACTGCCCGGGGGATTTGTCACCGCCAGGAGGGTGCCCTGAGTGTGGCTGGCGCTGCAGATGTGGCTTTGCTTCAGTGCTGGTGGCTTTTCTGTGCTGGCTCGGGGGGTGGGCAGGGTCCCTGTGGGGGCTGGAACTTCTCCAGGAGCTTCCAGGAGCAGGACACACCAGGATCCATCCCGCACTGCTCTCCTGGCTGCTCCCAGCCGAGCACAGGATGGAGGCGTGCCAGGGCTCCTCCCAGATGGAGAAGCCTGGCCCAGAAGATCCACAGCCCTGCTCCAGGAATTGCCTCCTGTCTCAGTCTGGGCAGCAATGGGAAATGAAAAATCCACACAAAAACGTGCAAATCCTCCAAACGCTGCAGCAGAGTGTGTGGCACTGACCCAGCACCTGTGCCACCCTCTCGCCTTTCCAAGGCTGGGTTTTGGGTGCTGTGGAGCAGAGCCAGCCCAGGATCTGCCCTCAGAGCCCTGGGTGTCACCAAGGCTCTGTGCAGGGTCACGGTGGAAGGGCTGGGTTGGAAGGGACCTCAAAGCTCCCCTTGTTCCAACCCCTTCCACCACCCCGTGCTCTCCAAGGCCAGCATTCACACTGATTTCTGATTCCGTGCTGGTTTCCACATGCTCTCAGTTTCTGCAGTAGGAAATGTCCATTCCCTGGCTGGAAGCCACCATCTGGCCAGGCTTTGGCTACCTGGTGGCCACAGACCCCTCCCTGACACTCGGTCCTGCAAGGTTCTTTTTCCTCAATATTTCCTGTTGTCTCTGGCTTTTCTTGGGATAAGGAAGGAAAAATTCCAACTTTGGTTCCCAAATTAGGCTTTGAAATAAAAGTGGCTTGAATTTTGGAGTTGTGCAGAGGAATGACTGGAATTTATTCCCTTTAAGCCAGGCCCTTTCTTGTCTGAGCCTGCTCTCCTTCACCTCTTCTTGTTTTAATAAATCTAGCTTTGATCTTTGCTAAATCTGAGCTATCACCCAAAGAACTCAGGAAATTATTCTCTTGTAAGTGGGAAATTATGAAGTTATCATCTCCTCAGTCTGAGCCATGAGCTGCTGAGCTCCACGGAAGCTGGTGGCAAACACTGCTCAGCTGTCCTGGCACTGAGCTCTGAGCTCCCTCCCATTCCTGCTGCCCTTCATGTCCTGGTCCCCCTCTGCCTGCTCTGCCCAGCTCCAGGTCTTGCTGGGCTTCTCCTGGAAGGAATTCCTGTGTGTGGAGCCAAGCAGGCTCCTGGATCTCCCGTGAGGCTCCTGTTGGAATCCCCATTTGGTCACAGAAATCCCCCTCTGCAGCAGGGGCTGTGTGAGCCCTGAGCTCAGCTCCCTTTTTCGGGAGGATTTGGTGGGTTGGGAGCTGTGTTGTGCTCCCAGCAAATCCCAGAACCTTCCTCTTCCACCCTTCCCCTCCTTTGCTGGGCCAAGCCTTGCCCTGTGATGAGGATCTGTTGTATTTGTGGGGTGCCCCGTGGCAGGGAGGAATGATGAATCTGACTCCATGTTCTCAGAAGGCTAATTTATTATTTTATCATACTATATTATATTAAAGAATACTAAACTATACTAAAGAATATAGAGAGGATGCTTACAAAAGGTTAAAAAGATAATGATGAAAACTCGTGACTGTCACCAGAGTCTTGATACTGATTGGCCAATAAGTCAAAACAATTGACATGAAACCAATGAAACAATCTCCGAACACATTCCACATGTGAGCACAACACCAATGACATTAGAATTTGTTTTCCTTTGTCTCTGAGGCTTCTCAGCTTCCCAGGAGAAAATCCTGGCGGAAGGGATTTTCCAGAAAATATGACTGTGACGAGGGTCCCTACCTCCCAGTTGTGCCAGCCCTGGAGCAGCGTTCCATCCACCATCCCATCCCTCCTGCCCGTATTTTTGGTGAAGCTGTACGATGTCAATTTTGCAGAGAGAACCGGGCTCCGAGCAGCCCCTGCCAGGATCCCACGGGCATCATCCCTCCTGGAGTGTTCCGTGCACTGCTGCTGGGCTGTGCCCCCGTCAGGGGCAGCTCCTGGGTGGGCAGGGCCGGGCAGAGCCCGCGGGCACTCACGGCTCCCGTTGTTTGTTCCCTGCAGGTTCCTCGTCCCCGGCCCGGCCCGGCACGCCGCTGGCCCCGTGTGGCACTCCCCCGCCGCCGCCGCCCCGGCCCCCGTCCCGGCCCAAGCTGCCCCCGGGCAAGCCCCCCGTCAGCGATGTGGTACGTGGGCAGGGCTGGGGGCACGGCAGGGCACTGCCGGGGGCGGCGGGCGGCGTTCCCAGTGCGGAATGGGGCAGCGGAGTGGGATGAGCCAGCCGCGGTCGCTGGGATGGGATGGGTTCCTCTGGGATCTGTGAATCCCCGTGGGAAGGGCTGTGCCACCTCTGCTCTGCCAGCCTGGTGATGCCAACCATGGTGCTCAGCCAGGGCAAGGGCAGGGAGAGGGCTGGGGTGGGAATGTGCTCTGGAAAGGGTCTGGGGGCAGAGCAGAGCAATTCCAGCCTCCCCAGGAGCGATGCCAGCTCAGGGCGAGGGCTGGGAGAGGGCTGGGGTGGGAATGTGCTCTGGGAAGGCTCTGGGGGCAGAGCAGAGCAGAGCAATTCCAGCCTCCCCAGGAGCGGTGCCAGCTCAGGGTGAGGGCTGGGAGAGGGCTGGGGTGGAAATGTGTCCCAGGAAGGGTCTGGGGGCACAGCACAGCAGTTCCAGCCTCCCCAGGAGCGATGCCAGCTCAGGGCTGTCCTGTGCGCCAACCCAGGCTGCTCCAGGTAAGGCGTGAGGGCTTTGGGGTGATGCTGAGGGTACAAAATGACCTCCAAAGTATTCCTGAGGGCCTGGGGAGCTGGCACCTGGTGGGCACTGCTCCCTGCCCAGTGCCCAGCCCATTCCATCCATGCCACGGCCCCTGGAGCTCCCACCCTCGGTGTGGATGGGTGGAATCTCCACACCCACCCCCACAGTGGTGGGGATAATCTATTTTCCCAGCTCCAAGCTAAAATGCCATTGGTACTAAAACAACTCAAGTAATTCTAATTTTCCCTCTGGGGCACTGGCAGAGCAGTCAGGAGACTCCAGGCGAAATTTTATTTGTTTGATGCAAATGTTTCTGTTTGGATTTTCTTTAACTCTGTGTTGTTTTGTGTTTCTCTCCAGTCCAGGCCTTTTAGCCCTCCCATCCACTCCTCCAGCCCTCCTCCGATAGCACCTTTAGCCCGTGCTGAAAGTACTTCTTCCATTTCTTCCACCAATTCCCTGAGTGCAGCCACCACTCCCACCGTTGGTAAACACACGCAGCACTGCTGTTCTTTCACCTTTCCTAATCCTCCAGTAACTCCTGAGGCCTCTTCATTCCCTTGGTCATTCCCTGGGGTTGGATTCCGTTGGTTTCCATCAGGGTTTGAAATGCTGAAAGGGATTTGAGGGGGGTGATGGATCAGGAGGGTGATGCTACGAGGAAAGTTTTTCCAAATGTTGTGGGAAATGGATGTGTGGTGAAAGTCAAGGGAGTTGTAGCAGAAAATGTGGTTCTGGGCTGTAAATTGGGGCAAAATAAGCTTTTTTTGCAGGGGATGCTTGTGCCTGGAGGGGAGCGGGGCTGGAAGCCAGACCTTGGGATCCAGGGATATTAAACCTCTTGGAATGTCTTAAATTCACACTCGCCCTTAAAGCAGTAACAGAAAAGGGGTCTTGGAAAAGAAAGTGGCTCTTCCCAGCACGTCCTGGGGCAGAACCAAACGCTGCAGTTTTCCTGGGAAAAGTGGGGTTTGCCAAAACCCCGGGGCTGAGATGAGGAATGGGAACCGAGTCTGGCTGGCAGCTCCCAGCTCCAGGCGCTGGGTCCCCCCACGCCTCCCCCTCCATCCCCTCTGTCCCCTCCTGTCCCCTCTGTCCCTGCTGCCGGCGCTCCCCCTCCTCTTCCTCCTCCTCCACCCCTGGCTGCCAGCCCTGCCCCTCGCTTCCTGCGGCTCCATCTCCTCCAGGATCACCTCCCTCCCCTGTCTTTGCTCCCCAACCCTCTGGAAAAGCCGGCCTGGCGGGAGTTCCCGTGCGCCCGGCGTTTGTCACCGCTGTCCCCGCGGGGAGCGGTGGCGCTGCTGTCACCACCCCCGTGACGGCGCCGTCCCCGCGGTGCCGCTGGCACCGAGCCCTCCCCGTGGCTTTGCTGGAGTCTCGACTGCGTCTCCGTCCTGTGTCACCTCACTCTCAGGTGTTGTGGGTGCCTGTCCCGGCTGTTGGTCACTGTCACAGCGCCTGGCTGGAACAAATGTCACCAGGACAGCGAGCCCTGAGCGTCCCCCGCGCCTCTGGCAGTGCCTGGGGGCACGGTGGCCACAGGGACACGGCGTTAGGGGAGGGGACACCAGGCTGAGGACAGGGACAGTCCCAGGGGCTGCGGGAGGCTGGGAAGGGTGGTGGGAGCGAGCTGAGCTCTGCCACCCCAGCTCCCTCAGGCTCTCCGTTTAGATTTCTTTTTTTCTCTCTTATTTTTGGGATCAAAAGCTGCTGTTTGCTGATTGAGTGACCTCCCCGTGCTGAGCAGAGGGGATGAGGTGCTGGGCTGGGAGGAGAAGCTGGGGTCCCACACCCTCCATGGAGATTTCCTTGGAGCAGAGCCAAAATCGGGGCTCTGGGGTCACCCCTGGCCAGGGAACTCCAAAGGGGGCAGCCGGGAGGGGCATCCCAGATTTTGAAGGTGTTGCACTTCCAGCTCCATGCAGAGATTATGCTGAGTGGGAAGGGACCCACCAGGATCATTTATCCAACTCCTGTCCTGTACAGATGCCCAACAATCCCACCCTGGGTATCCCTGGCAGTGCTGTCCAAACGCTCCTGGAGCTCTGGCAGCCTCGGGGCTGTGCCCATTCCCTGGGGAACCTGGGCAGTGCCAGCACCCTCTGGATGAGGACCATTTTCTGCTGGCATCCAGCCTAAGCCTTGGGAAAAGCTGGATGGGGCACAGGCAGAGACAGACAGGGTTTGGGATCTGCTTTGGGAAAGCGTCTCCTTGTCCCCACCGAGGCCAGAGCAGGGACTGGTGCTGGGTGAGCATCCAGGGAAACCCACAGCAGAGGAGGGACACATTCCAATTCCCATGAGAGGGAAATCTGGGCTGGGAGGTGTGCAGGATGGTCAGGTCTGGGATCAGGGACTGCTGCAAGTCCCGGGGGCCTGGGACACCCCAGTCCAGCTGGGGCTGGAGTCTGGCTCCAGCACATTCCCCATCTCCCGTGCCCTGTGGCAAAGTCCCACGGAGTTTGTCCGGGAGCAGGGGCAGGGCTGCTCCATCCCCGTGTCCTCCGTGCTGCTCTGGTGTGCTTTCCTCGTTGGCTGCATGTCAGTCTGGACAATTCCTGGCACAGCAAGGAGCTCTGTGGTTCCCGTGTCGGTGCCCCTCCGTCATCTCTGTCTCTGCGTTGGTACAAGTGCGCTGCTTGGTTTCACTTGGGATCCGTGTTTTCATTCTTTTTGTGCTCTTTTTTTTCCTTTCTTTTCTTTCTTTCTTTGTTTCCTTTGCGTTTCTTCTGCTTGTGTTATCAGAGGATGATGCTTTTATTGACAAACTGCCCGCGTTTGAGGGGCGCAGTGAAACGCCGGCAGGTACTGTACTAGCAGGGAATTGCCGAGAATTCCGCCCTCGGAGCGGCACCCACCGCTCGCAGCACCTTGCATGACAGTTTCTCAGTGACTCAAAGGACTCGGAGGTGGAAGGTTGGCACCTCCCGAATTCCAAAAGGTTCATTTAGCAGCTCCAAAAGCTGTTTGCCCCACGCCCCCCTCCGGCCCTCACATCCCGAGTTATGGCAGCGCGGTGGAGCGCAGGGAGCTGGCTGTGATGGGAAGGGAAGGCTCCAGCTAGGATCCGCTGCTCTGTGTGCGTGTGTCCGGTTCTCTGCAAGTGTCGTGTCCTGAGGTGCGAGAGCAAGCAGCCACGTGTCACTGTCCCTGAGTGTCACTGCGGGGCGGCGTGCGGAGCAGCATCCGCCGGGAATGCTGAGCAGCGCCGGCCCCGCTCCGCGCAGGCGGAACCCGGAGCGCATGAGCCGACAAACCTCTTCTACCGCGGCCAAAAAAAGCGAGAGCACCCCTGCGAACCGCTCGCCCGGCGGGCAGAACGACTCTTCCATCTGGGCTTCCATAGCTTTGCTTCCCGCTTTCTGTCCCCAGCCGGCGACCGCTGTCACGCCCCTGTCCCTGCACGTGTGACCGCCCTGCAGCGCCTCGCCCCCTCCCCGTAGCGACATTAATGACCTGCTCTGTGACTCACACTGTGTCCTTCTCTCTCCCTCTCCTTAACCTTTCCCATCCCGCTTCAACTCCTGGCCATACAGAGAATGAACAGCCTTCCCTCGTTTGGTTTGACAGAGGAAAGTTTTATTTGACTTTCGAAGGTAAGTAGCGCCAAGCACAGCCGGTAACCGCTCGCTCCCCTCGCTCTCTCGCTCCCGGGGTTCCCTTCCAAGGCTCCATCCAATCCAGCTTTCCGGGCTCCATCCAACCCAGCTTTCCGTGCGGAATGCTATGGCTACTTAGATGACATCGCCAGTCCGACCGGAATCGGTTTGATTTGATTTGGTTTGTGCCATTTGTCCCGCTGATCTCTTTTTTTTTTTTGCCACGTTGATTTCATTTTCAAAAAAAAAAAAAAAAAAAAAATCCGACCCAAGCAAACCAAAAGCCCAAAGAACATTGCGGATATTCCCAGACGGAGGTGAAAACCAGGGAGCGGAGCCGCTTGCGCTGCCGAGGAACCCGACCCTGCCAGGCAGGGCTCTCCCCGCCGGCTCCCGGAGCTACTGTGGGCGATTCCAGCCCCGAGGAGCCGCTGCCCCTGCGCTGCTCCGGGCAATTCCAGCCCCGAGGAGCCGCGTCCGCTGCCCCTGCGCTGCTCCGGGCAATTCCAGCCCCGAGGAGCCGCGTCCGCTGCCCCTGCGCTGCTCCGGGCAATTCCAGCCCCGAGGAGCCGCGTCCGCTGCCCCTGCGCTGCTCCGGGCAATTCCAGCCCCGAGGAGCCGCCTCCGCTGCCCCTGCGCTGCTCCCGTCCCGCTGTGGGCACGAAGAGCTCCGGGGTGCGCTGGCACTGCCAGCACCGCCCGAGCCGGGCCAGGCTGTGCTGCTGGGGTGCTCGGCTGCAGCTGCCGGAGGTTTTGGGCTCCCTCGTGGATGAGGGGCGCTGGGGAGGGGAAAACCTCGGTTTGGGCCCGATGGCACCTTCTCCGAGCTGTGTCACATCCCAGAGAGGACAACCCCCCCAGGCTTTGGGGGCAGCCTCATCCCGCAGGCACGGAGCCGACATTTCCTTTCAACAGCAGAAGGAGAGGCAGGGGTTTGCCTGCAGCGGGGAGGGATTCCCGCAAATCCCGGGGAAGCACCCGGGAGCTGCTGTGCTGCCTGCAAAGGAGGGGCCTGGGGTGGCACTGCCTGGCTGGGGAGCTCAGAACTGCCCCAGGATGGCACTGCCTGGCTGGGGAGCTCAGAACTGCCCCAGGATGGCAGTGCCTGGCTGGGGAGCTCAGGAGTGGCCCAGGATGGCAGTGCCTGGCTGGGGAGCTCAGGAGTGGCCCAGGATGGCAGTGCCTGGCTGGGGATGGAAGGGATGGCCCAGGATGGCAGTGCCTGGCTGGGGAGCTCAGAACTGCCCCAGGATGGCAGTGCCTGGCTGGGGAGCTCAGAACTGCCCCAGGATGGCAGTGCCTGGCTGGGGAGCTCAGAACTGCCCCAGGATGGCAGTGCCTGGCTGGGGAGCTCAGAACTGCCCCAGGATGGCAGTGCCTGGCTGGGGAGCTCAGGAGCGGCCCAGGATGGCAGTGCCTGGCTGGGGAGCTCAGGAGTGGCCCAGGATGGCAGTGCCTGGCTGGGGAGCTCAGGAGTGGCCCAGGATGGCACTGCCTGGCTGGGGAGCTCAGGAGTGGCCCAGGATGGCACTGCCTGGCATGGACTCCTTGGGCTCATGGAGCAAACCCATCCTGGTGACAGTGATGGCTGAGCAGCAGCAGGAGGCAGGGATCAAGGTGGTGACCAGGGGGTTTAGGTCCTTCCTTTCCTCCTTTTTCCAAGGTCCCCTCTCTGACAACTCCCACTTTCATGTCCCAGCTCCAATGGCATCTCCCAGCTCAGATCCAGGAGGGGTCATGCAGGACCTGCTTCCTCCTGGTGCTCAGGGCAGTTTTGGTGTCTCCAGCAAAATCCCTGTTTGGATTTCCTTTCTCAGGGGCTTGTTGGGAACACTGGGAAGAGCTGAGGACAGCAGGGACAGCGTTATCCCTCAGCAGGAACATTCCAGCTCCACATTCCCCTTGCTCCGTGCTTCCTCCCTGCCCCTCGCCCAGTCCAGCACCAGCACTGCACACCTGGGGCTTTTCCTGTGCCTTGGAATCTTAACCCTGTACTGGAATCCTTGGCCTTGGTTCTGGTGGTGTGAACGGTCTGGAGCTGGGGTGGGGTTATCCCAGGAATGCAGGAGTGTGACACTGCCCCAGGATCATCCCACAGCCCAGCAAGGAGCTGTCTCGCTTCCTCACGCTGGATTTCCTCATTGAGCTCTAAATGTTTAAGCCCAACTTGAAAATCAAAAAATATAAACTTCATGTGCAGGGAAGTGAGAGGAGATCTGCTGAGTTTGGTGTCTGGAACTCAGGGCATGGAATGCCAGAAGACAAATTATGGTTTCCTTCTGGATTTGGTTGTTTTGGGGTTTTTTGGGATTTTTTGGTGGCAAGATCCACGTGCTTGATGAATGTGGGACAGTTTTTCCCTGTGTGGAAGGAGATGTGGTGATGCTCTCATGTTCTGGGATCACTGGCTACTCCACAGCTGCATTTTCCATCTTTTTTGTAGGGAAAAATAAGGCAAATTAAGCTGGTCTGCTGCTTACAGCTGGATCCAAAGCTCCATAAAGTGGATTTATTTTTTTCTCTGTTACTATCAGGTCATTTGTACAACTGAAATGTTCATAAAAATGACTTTTGAAGCAGGAGCTGAAAAGGCAGGTTTGGGGTGGAGCTGTGCCACAGCAACTGCATTTGTCTCTCAGGTTTCTGGACAATAATTGCAATGCTTATAGTAGTTAATACTTTTCTTTTTTTAGTGAAAACATGAGCATAAAAAATAATTTATTCCCTGAAGCCATGAAGAGAAGGATTTACAGATTCATGAGGGAAGAGTGGAGGGAACCAAGAACCCCAATTCCACCCACATGACCTTCAGACCATTAGAAATGAGGATGTTTTGTTGTTGTTGCTGCTCAGATGGACTCACATTCTCCAGCAGCACTGACACAGCCAGAGCACACAGCCTCAAGGGAAATACAGGCTGGACAGCAGGGAAAGCTTTTTCCAGCAAGGTGATAAAGCTCTGGAATGGCTGCCCAGGGAGGTGGTGCAGTGCCCATCCCTGGGTGTGTTTAACAGAGCCTGGATGTGGCACAGGGTGCCAGGGTTTAGTTGGGGTGTGGGGCTGGGTTGGACTCCATGATCTTGGAGGTCTCTTCCAACCCAGTCATTCTGTGAATTTTGGGATTCTGTGAATTCTGTGATTCTGGGAATTCTGTGAATTTCCAGGTGGATGCAGTGGGAAAGTCCCACTGCCAGGGTATTGGCTGTGATTGATGCTCTGAGGGGTCATTGCTGTGGGTGGGCAGCAAGGATTTGCTCCCAGTGGTGTCTTTGGGAAGGATTTTTAGAAAATGTTGTCCTGTGTGTCCCCTCAGTCCTGGAGTTTTGGGGTGTGGTGTCCTGTGGTTTCGGGGACCATGCCCTCATCTGGAACTGTCTGTTCTTCGGTGGGAATTCCAGCAGGGAATCCCTGATGGACATCCTGGGCTGTGGGCTCAGAGCAGGAGGCTCTGGGCTCGTTAGGATAATGAATGTGTGTGTGGCCGTGGGTCTGTGTGTGTGGGTGAGGCATTCCAGGAACAGCAGGACCCACTCCCTGAGCACGCCCATCCCGGCTGCAGCTGCAGTCCCTCATTCCCTGATTCCCCCGGGGGTGGCACCGGCAGGGACACGTGTGGCTGCATCAGGGTTTGGCACTTTTAGGCTGCATTAGGCACTGCAAGGGAAAATCCCTCATCTGAGCCTCCAGGAAAGAGCACTTAGGATTTGTCCATTAACGTGGGTGCCTCGGGGAGGTGTGAGGGTTCCTCCCTGCTGGTGGAAACCATCATTTCTCCCATTAATGTCTCCAAACTCAAAGTGTCATTGAAGTGACAGAAGTGCTTCTCCCAGGGGATGTTGCAAATCCCAATTTCCTGCTCCCAAACCCCTGTTTATTCCCAGGGCAGCAGCAGAGGAAGAAGGGAAGGGACCATTTCTGAGGATGGCCCAAGCAGAAGAGCTCACCAGGAACGTGACACGTTTTGCTCAGCTTTGCTTCCCCCTTATCCTGTGCCTGTGGGAGTGCTGCCCTTCCTGGGGCTGGTGTTGGAATTCCTGTGGCTTTGGAGTTCCTACAGCTTTGGCTGGAGCTGGCAGGTGCTCGTGTGCTCTGAGCAAACTCTGGGCTGGACCTGTCGCCCTTTCCACCTGCCTGGCAGGATGGTGTTGGACTGAGGGGGTCCCTGGATAAGCTGCCCCTCTGGAGTCCTTTGCTGCTCCTTTTTAGCAGATTTAGGGCAAAATAATCCTCGTGCTTCACCTGGTGTACACGATTTTAAAAAGGTTCCAAAATGGTGCATTGCAGGTAATGGATGAGGCTGAAGGGCAGGAGTGACCTCTCTAGGATTTTTTGGGTGTCTGTGGGATCAACACCCAGACATGTGGGCTGATCTTTGGATACTTTCCATGGGGAAGAGGTGTGGGCTTGGCTGTGCCAACCCCTTGGTGGTGGGCACAGGACTTGTGGCCCCACAGAGGGTTTCCAGCACACCTGGAGCTCCTGAGGAGCACTTGCAGTGATGAATTCATCCTCAAATGTCTTTTGGAAACAACAATTCCTGGCCAGCAAAGGGAAACCTGTGTGTGATCCTGCAGGGCTGAATTATTTCAGAGCCTGGCAAGTGTCCAAGGATGCACAGCAACACCAAGGCAAGCTTTTCCCCTTTTCCAAATCACAGAATCCTAGAATGGTTTGGAAAGAACCTTAAATCTCAGCTTGTTCCAGCTTGTTCCACTATCCCAGGTGGCTCCTGTCCAAGCTGGCCTTGGACACTCCCAGGGATGCAGGGGCAGCCACAGTTTCTCTGGACAAGCTGTGCCAGTGGCTCTGTTTTTCCAGGTTTCTGATGATTTGCAGATTTCCTGTCGGGCACTGAGGGTTTCGTGGAGCGAGCGGGGTGTGGAGGATGCTCCAGGCGTCCACAGGGCAGGAGAGCAGAGCAGAGCAGAGTGTGCTGGGGATGGCAGGAGCCCCCTCAGCTCGGGGGGACATCAGGGGGACACTGCCAGCACCCCGATCCCCAGGGTGACACAATGAACCCCCCAGCCCCTCGTTGTGGGCCCCAAAAAGCGACTGCAAAAACTGTCATGCAAAGCCTGCCGTGAGGCAGCCCCGCATGCTGCTCCCGCCTGGCCTCCTCCATCCTTTTCTTTGCTTGCTTTCGGCAGCGGGGCGGGGGCAGAGATCATTTCCCAAACGTTCTAAAGCCTCATCCGAAGCCTGGGGGGTTCTGGTGGTTCTCTGCCCGTGGAGTCAGGCTGGGGGCACGGCGTGGTGCCCGCAGGTGCCAAGGGGGCTCTTTGCTCTGTTGCAGGCTCGTCACGGGGCCCCAGCCCCCTGACCATGGGGGCACAGGACACCCTGCCCGTGGCCGCCGCCTTCACCGAAACCGTCAACGCGTACTTCAAAGGGGCTGACCCCAACAAGTAGGTGCCGACCCCCGGGCTGTCCATGATGTGGGGGGATGAGGGGTTTGTCAGGGATGAGGAGGGGACTGAGGCCTTCCTCTGGCTTTGGTCCAGGGGGTTTTCCACATGCCTTCTGTCCCAGCTGGGTAGCCAGAGACTGATGCCTTGTGCAGGCTGAGCTGGAGCTGAGGCTGTACAGAGTTCCAGAATAAAGAAGGGATTTATTAGAAGGGAACGGATCTCCTCCATGGATGCACCTTGGGCTGCACCCAAGATGAACCAAAATGGCCCCAAAATGCACGAGGGGCACGGGGTCTGTCCCTGGGATCAGTTCTGCTCCATTTGCACCTTGCAGTTCATTGTCCCATTCCAGCTTTAGCCCCTGCAGTCCCACCCTGCTTGTTTTTCTCTCTCCAGCCCACGGTGTTTGTGCTCCTGGGCTGAGATTGGGATCATTTGTCCTTGGTGCCCAGCTGGAGCAGGAATTGTTTTGTCTCCCTGCTCTGTGCACAGAGCTCAGCATCCCTGATGTGAACCCAGACCCACACACTAAAGCAGCTCAGAATGTGAAAATAGAAAAGCCAAAACCCAGGGCATCAGGACAGGAGGTGATGTGGCCTGGGGTGTCCAGGGGCAGGACACTGCTGTGGTGCCCCATTTAAAAATGTTCCTGCTGTGGGAAAGGGAGGTGAGGACTTTGTGTGAGAATCTCAGAGAGCAGCACAGGAAGGGTGGCAGGGGGGCTGCAGCCTTCCCCTCCCGTGCCTGGCCAAAATGGGATGGCATTCAACAGAAACTTGGAGGGGTTTCCCACCTATGTTTAAAGACCCTTTAATAGATAAAACCCAAAAGGACAAACCAAAGACAAAATAATTTCTCTGAAATACTGAATGATAGCAAAAATAAGAAGCTCAAACAGGGTTTATTTAAGAAGATCCCTGTTACCCCTTGTGCTGCTTCTGCTCTCTCTGAGGCCCCCAGGGGCTCAGATGTGTCGGGTGGGAGAGGGCACTGTCCCCACAGCATCCATGGTGCCAGCCCTCCCTCGCTGCTGCCTGTTGAGCCCCCTTTGCTCCCCCTGGCTCTGTGTGCCGGGCGCTGCAGGTGCATCGTGAAGATCACGGGGGAGATGGTGCTGTCCTTCCCGGCGGGCATCACCCGACACTTTGCCAACAACCCCGCCCCGGCCGTGCTCACCTTCCGTGTGCTCAACTTCAACCGGCTGGAGCACGTCCTGCCAAACCCCCAGCTGCTCTGCTGGTAAGCATTCGCCAGCAGCGTCCCAAGGGAGGGCGGCATTCCGGGAGAACGGGGAGTTTGCAGAAATACACGGCCTGAAGTGTCTTCCTTGGAGAGGCGCTGATTGTGGGAGTGAAACTCTCAAATGATCAAACACCTGATGAAATCCCAGAATGGTTTGGGTTGATAGATCATCAGGTTATCCTGGTATCAGGGTTATCCCATGGGCAGAGACACCTCCCATGTCCCAGGCTGCTCCAGCCCCAGTGTCCAGCCTGGCCTTGGGCACTGCCAGGGATCCAGGGGCAGCCACAGCAAATCTGGGAATTCCATCCCAGCCCCTGCCCACCCTCCCAGGGAACAATTCCCAATTCCCAATCTCCCATCCATCCCTGCCAGGGAACAATTCCCAATCTCCCATCCATCCCTGCCCTCTGGCAGTGGGAGCCATTCCCTGTGTGCTGTCCCTCCATCCCTGTCCCCAGTCCCTCTGCAGCTCTCCTGGAGCCCCTTCAGGCCCTGCCAGGGGCTCTGAGCTCTCCCTGGATCCTTCTCCTCTCCAGGTGAGCACCCCCAGGTGTCCCAGCCTGGCTCCAGAGGGGCTCCAGCCCTGCAGCAGCTCCATGGGTTCCTCTGGGCTCTCTCCAGGTGCTGCTGATGTTGTCCCCAGGGCTGGGGCAGCTCTGCAGGTGGGGCCTCACCTGGGAGGGGCAGAGGGGCAGAATCCCCCTTTTGCTGCTGCCCACACTGGGGGATCAGCCCAGCACTGGGGGGTTCTGGATCCCAGTGGAGATGGATCAGGACAAGCCAGAGCTGGGTGGGAGGGAGCCAATGTTCCTCTGGAGGTGGGATTCAGTGCAGACCCTGTGCTGTGTAGAACAGCCCTGTCCTGCCCAGGCAGGTTATCCAAAGGGTTCCTTCTCCTCTGTGCAGTGACAGCGTGCAGAGTGACTCCAACTCCAAGGAGTTCTGGGTCAACATGCCAAATCTGATGACTCACCTAAAGAAGGTATCGGAACAGAAACCTCAAGCCACCTATTACAATGTGGATATGCTCAAATACCAGGTAGGGTTTTTTTGTGAGATAAAACCGTGCCAAAAAAATTTAAAAATAGAAGTGTGCTGATTATGGCTGTAAAAAATGGTAAATGTAAAATAAAAAATGGTAAATGTAAAATAAAAAATGGTAATGTAAAAAATGATGTTTCCCTAGTGCAGAGTGGAGCTAATGTGAGGCGGGGGCTTGTTGTCCCACTGTCCCTTCTGTGTGGCACTGGGTTGTCTGGCCTTAAGCCCAGTACAGAATTCAGGGGGAATTCAAGGTGTTGCCTCCAAGTGCGATGTCCGCGTCTGTAAAATGGGATTTCTCCCTTCAGCCCTACGGAAACTAAATGTTTTTTCTGTCATTTTGGAAGGTGTCTGCCCAGGGTATTCAGTCTACTCCATTAAACCTTGCAGTGAGCTGGCGGTGTGACCCTGCAAGCACTGACCTGCGCATCGACTACAAATACAATACAGAGGCAATGACCACGCCTGTAGCTCTAAACAACGTCCAGTTCCTCGTCCCCGTCGACGGAGGAGTAACCAAACTGCAAGCTGTGCTTCCTCCTGCTGTCTGGTAGGGATTGCTCCTCCTGTCCCTGCCCAGAATGCCCATCCTGCTGCAGGGGGTCTGTGGGTGGGAGCTGGGGACACGCTGGGGACCCAAACCCGCCCTCCTCTTGTAGGAGGAAATGTTAACCCCGCTCTGATTCCCTTTCTCTTGCCATTCCCACAGGAAAATGGTCAGGGATGAAGGGACATGTGCAGGCAGCAGAGCATCAGCCCTTATTTTGTGTTTTGGCTGCTTTACCCAGGGTTTAGAGGGATGCACAGGCAGGTCCTGGTGCAGGGTGCCCAGAGTAGCTGTGGCTGCCCCTGGATCCCTGGCAGTGCCCAAGGCCAGGCTGGACATTGGGGCTGGAGCACCTGGGACAGTGGGAGGTGTCCCTGCCATGGCACTGGATGAGTTTTAAGGTCCCTTCCAACCCAAGCAGTCTGGGATTCTGGGATTCATGGAAGGATGTGTGGCTATTGCTGCCATAGGCACTGGCACATTTCCACGTCTCTTGCTCACCTGCAATCCTCATAACAATCATACAAATATTTTGTTTGAAAAAGCTTTCTAAGACTATCAAGTCCAACCATGACTTGAACTTTCACTTGCTGTGAAACCCAAATCCAAGCTCCCAGAATTGCTGCTCCAGAGAGCAGCACCAGAGTAGTTCCCCACCCCACCACCAGCCTTTATCAAAATTCAAATTACTCCCCGGCAATTCCTTGATTCCTACAGAAATGCTCTTCTCCGTGTGTTTGCAGGAATGCTGAACAGCAAAGGATATTGTGGAAGATCCCTGATATCTCCCAGAAGTCAGAAAATGGAGGTAATCCTGCAAATATGCACATCATTATCTCGGGATCCTTCAGGCAGGCACGGACCCGCTGAGGGTGCCGGCACACAAGCCCAGACACTTGGGTTCCTCCTGGGGATAAAGCCGTTTAATTTTGGAGCTCAAAAAGCAGGGCTGTGTGCCACCAGTGCTGCTTTGCCAGCCACCTTGGCATCCCGAGGGGCATTCACACACCAGGGTGGGGTGCCAAGCCCTGGGCTCCCCTCTGAGGGAGGCTGAGGCCCTGTTGGGAGTGTTGCTGTGTCCCACGGGAGGTTTTCCAGGTGGGAAGCTGTTCCCAGCGCTGGGGTGTGTGAACAGCCGAATGCTGCTGGGAGGATGAGGGGTTTGGCTGTGCCCGCCCAGGGATGCTATGGCTGGGGTGGCGCTTTGGCCACCGTGCCGGGATGCTCCGAGTGCCCTCACTGGCTCTCTCCGGTTTCCATCGCAGGTGTGGGGTCGCTGCTGGCGCGGTTCCAGCTGTCCGAGGGGCCGAGCTCGCCGGCCCCGCTGGCCGTGCAGTTCACCAGCGAGGGCAGCACCCTGTCCAGCTGCGACATCGAGCTGGTGGGCGCCGGCTACCGCTTCTCCCTCATCAAGAAGAGGTTTGCGGCAGGTGAGTGTCCCCGCAGGTCCCCCTGGCCGTGCCGGCGTGCCGGGAGCGCTGGTGCTGTGTGTCTGTACGCTACAGCTCGGGCAGGGGGACAGACGGACAGACTGCGTGAAATAAATCCTGCTGCCACCCGCCAGCCTGGGGTTCCATGGCTCATGCCTGCTCCTGCAGGAACGGCAAGGGCTGGCATCTCCAGGGCATCTCCAGGAAGAGCTTTTGCCCCCTTGCTGCAGAGAATAACCAGGATTTTCCTTGTGTTCATAACTGTAGAGAATAACGAGGATTTTTCCTCATTGCTGCAGAAAATAGCAAGGATTTTTCCTCATTGCTGCAGAAAATAATGAGGATTTTTCCTCACGGCTGCAGAGAATAACGAGGAGTTTTCCTCATGGCTGTAGAAAATAACGAGGATTTTTCCTCATGGTTACAGAGAATAACGAGGATTTTTCCTCATTGCTGCAGAGAATAATGAGGATTTTTCCTCATTGCTGCAGAAAATAAAAAGGATTTTTCCTCATGGCTGCAGAGAATAACGAGGATTTTTGCCCATGGTTGCAGAGAATAACGAGGATTTTTCCTCATGGCTGTAGAAAATAACGAGGATTTTTCCTCATGGTTACAGAGAATAACAAGGATTTTTCCTCATGGTTACAGAGAATAACGAGGATTTTTCCTCACTGCTGCGGAGTATAACGAGGATTTTCCCGTGGGCAGTTAGGGCTGGTGGAGGTGGGCAAGAACTCCTGGGAATCAGGGCTGCTCCCTCCCCCCAGCTGATTTCTGATCCCGTTTCTAGGTAAATATTTGGCGGATAACTGATGGAAGCTTATGCAAGTCCATGGAAAATACTATGGAAAATACCCAAGGACTGCTGTGCGTGGAACGGGTTTTAATTACAGTTTAAGGAAAATGAACTAAATCCTGAACTCGGGACATTTCTGTTGGAAGTGTCGACAACTTTCAGCATTTTTTTTCCTTGGAAAACACCGTCTTGACCAGTCCTCCAGTATTTACTTCTAGATGTAACATTGTTAATGGTTTTAAAATGTAATTATTGTATTTGTAAATTGTACTCATTCCAGTAAGGCTGTATTTTGGCAGTTAGACACTTGAGTTTTAGCATTTTACCATTCATGAAATGGATGTAATTTAAACTGTGGTATATAAATCTAATAGTAGTACTGTTGAATGGCACAATGCTTACAGAGGTAGATTGCATTTTGTCAATATATACAATTTAAATACGATACTGGTAGCTGTTATGAAGGGGGTGCCTCATCAAAAGAGAGCTCAGTAGGGCCCACAGGCTGATTTAGTTTTCCTTCAGTCCTTCGTACGTCTCACAGCAATCAATAAAAACCTTCAGGTTTACCTGGTTTAACTCCAGAAAGATATTCTTGGAAAGGTGGAGGTTCCTAGGACAGTCTCCCAGGAAGGAAATCTCACTTCTGCAAGGAGTATTGACTCCCAATTTCCAGCTCTGTGTTCTCTTACAGCTGCAGATTCCCTGTTGGAATCCCAGCAGCTCTTCCCTGCCCCGTGCCCAGGTATTTTGCAGGGATACAGATGAGGAAAGAAGCAGCAAAGAGGCTGGGTGGTCCCTCTGAGCTCCCAGCACTGGCACAAAATGTCTCTGTTGGGATCAAGGATGTGTTTTCCAAGCTGCCTCCGGACATTCGGCTGTGTTTTTATGTTGCTTTCCCAGCTTTTTTCTGCCTTTCTCCCTCATTTTTGAAAGCTCTACGGGTTTAGAAAATGCTTTAAAGGATTGCAGCCGCACCTGCTTCTCTGTTTTAGCACTGAGGCAGGGAAATGTGTATGGAAAAACACTGGGAAAGGATTCCCCAGGGAGCAGGAGCAGCGTGGGGGCTGTTGGGAGCAGCCGGGGCAGGAGCCCAGCTCGCCAGCACTGGGAGCAGCTGTCTTGTAGAGATGGGAAAACACATGGAAGTGCTGAACTGGAGAATGGGGCACAAAACATTATCCCTCTGTGTTTTCCCTGTCCCGCTGTGTGAGTGCTGCTCATTCCTGTGGATCTCATCCCACTCCTGGCAGCACGGTGAGAGCGTTGGTGGCATTCATGTGCTGCAGCTGGGCCTGTGAAACAGGAGAATTTGGCAATTTTGGGAAGAAAAATGAAGCAACCTGTGTGAAATTAAACACAGATGCACAGAGGAGCATCCATGAATGGGGTGTTGGGACTCTGGGAATGTGTAAGGTGACACAAACTGCTGGTTTTCCAGGTGTTGCCAGGGTTAGAGTGGTGAATTTACACTGGAAGACAGCCTGGGCATGTTGGGAAGTGCTTGCTCATGGAGCAGTTTGATGAAGGAAAACAGAGATCTGTGCCCATCATGAGAGAAAAGAAGGAAATGTGGGGATATTTCAGGTGTGAGGTGGCTCCCAGGCTGAGATCTGGGGGGTGAACTCTGTGTGAGTTGACAGAAGGCAGCAGCAGGAAAGGAAAAGCACAATTTGCTCCTGCAGCTTCCCACATCCTCACAGATTTTGGGAGTGCACTCCCCCGTGTTCCACTCCATGAATGATTTTCCCCCTGAACTGGAAATTTGTATAAAGTGTGCAGCTCACCCCTTTCTGACACAGAAATACAGGGGTAAACCCTAAAATCAGGTTTATGGTGTGTACAATTGCTCCAAACCCATCCTTCCAAAAGAGATCTATGGCATAGACCTGGAAAAAATGGATTTATAATGTAAATATTACCAGAACATAGAGATTTTACTTTATATTTCATTTGAAAGACAAGGTGTTTACATTAGCATTGGGTTTTTGAGTGCTTTTAAACAGAAAAACCCATAACCCAAAGCTCCCAAGCTCACCCTGTTTGAGCTGGTGAACAAAACAGAGGTCGGTCACTTTGTGGGGACAGAGCACTCACGGCCTGGAGAGAGAGATGGGAACAGCCTGGGACATTTTGCCCTATTTTTGGGACATGTGGGATGCGCCAGCACTGCCAGCCCCACAGGGACACAGCTCCAGGCACTGGCAGGTGACACCAGCCCTGTGACACTGGGAACAAAAGCAGCGATTTGGGACAGGTTTTTCCACACTGCTCTTCCCGGTTTTTGGCACAGGGTTTTCTCAGAGTGCCCTGGGGTTTGTTGGGAGCTTGGTGAGAGCAGCTGGCTCCAGAGAGGGACTTGTAGTGCTCAGGGCATTCAAGCTCTGCAGGCTTCACCTCGGCTTTTAGGAAGGAAAATCTGTCTATTTTCAGGGATTTCATCTGTTTGGGGTTGCCTGGCCCCTCACAGAGAGCAGGGAGGTGAAATGGCACTGGTTTTGTTCCATACAGATCCCAGACTGGTTTGGGTGGGAAGGGATCTTAAAAATCATCCTTTTCCACCCTTGCCATGGCAGGAACACCTCCCACTGTTCCAGGCTGCTCCAGCCTGGCCTTGGGCACTGCCGGGATCCAGGGGCAGCCACAGCAAATCTGGGAATTCTATTCCAGGGTCTCAGCACCCTCCCAGCCAGGAGTTCCTTTCCAATCTCCCATCCATCCCTGCTCTCTGGCAGTGGGAGCCATTCCCTGTGTGCTGTCCCTCCATCCTTGTCCCCAGTCCCTCTCAGCTCTCCTGGAGCCCCTTCAGGCCCTGCCAGGGGCTCTGAGCTCTCCCTGGATCCTTCTCCTCTCCAGGCTGGGCATTCCCAGCTCTCCCAGCCTGGCTCCAGCCCTGCAGCATTCCCAAGGGAAGCACCACAGCTCTGTTTCCCAGCAGGGCTTTTCCCAAGTCAGGCTGAGGCTGCAGAGGGGGCTCAGCCCAGCCCTGGCACCCCCGAGCTCAGCAGCACCAGGATCCATCTGGGTGAGCAGAATAACAAATAAAAGCGGCATTCAATCATAAATATGTGAATGCATGCACAGAGAGGCTTCAGCTCCATTCCTTCCATGGACATTTCCCTTTAGACTGTCCTCAGCAGCCTCTCCCAAAGGAATTTTCCCCTGGGAATTTGGCAGCCCACACCTGCAGAGTCAAGGTCCCACTGGCAGAGCAGGAGTTTTTGCCCATGGATACCTTCAGA
The DNA here is from genome assembly GCF_028551555.1 of Melozone crissalis. Taxonomy (NCBI): domain Eukaryota; kingdom Metazoa; phylum Chordata; class Aves; order Passeriformes; family Passerellidae; genus Melozone; species Melozone crissalis. The sequence continues at coordinate 204,593 of NW_026536012.1, forward strand.
CTTGGAATCTTACATGGTAGGAGCAGGAACTCTTTTTTTACCACCTTTCTGCTGTTTGTTGCAAACAGCCACAATTCTCAGCCAGCTCATGGTGCTCCTCACAGGAGACCTTTCAGAGCAGTTTCCTGCTTTAACAATATTTCTTAATAACTCTGAAATCTCCCAATAGTAGTAAAAAACACCAAATACTGAGCTTTTCACTTGGTGTCTACATTTGTTCTTAAATATCACTGCCCTGTTTTACATCTTCTTGGTTTTGTTGTCATTTGGTATTCCAATGAAATTAATTTGTCTTCACTCTGCACTTTCAGGTTTTATCTATCATTTCTTAAAACATAAGTGGGAAAACCTGCAAGTTTCCATTGGAATGCCCTCCCTTTTTAGCCAGGCAGAGCGGGGATGGGAAGGGAAGGTACAGCCCCCCTGCCACCCTTCCTGGGCTGCTCTCTGAGATCCCTCCAGCAGGAGCATCCTAAATAAAGAGTCACCATCTCTTTCTCCCAGCAGAAGCATTTTTCAATGGCTGGAGTGCACTGAAAAGGTGACAGATTTTTAATTTGCCTAAGAGAGAGTCAAACATTTTTTTCCCTACCCTTTTGTGGTTTTTATGTGAAAATATATTGGTTAAAACCCCTAATTTTGAAGCTAGTCATGACCAAAATACGTAATGCCATCCTGTTGTATTTTCCAGGTTAGAAATTACTGTCTCAAAGATTTCATTTCATAGCCATTTCTTTTCCTCACGATTTCCGGAGGAAATGAATCCATGTAGAGCCAGGAAGGTTTTATGATAATCAGGATTATTCCAGTCAGGATTTTAACTCTTCTGTCACTGCAAGGCAAGGAAAAGATTTGCAGGAATCCGCCCCGCTCCTGCCTGGCTTCCCTTGTCCCTTTGGGAGGGATGATGGTGCTGGCAGTGGTTCTTGGAACCATGAATTGATGGTGGGATGCTCTTCAAAGGCCTGGGGACAAGCAGGATGTGGTGGAACACACCAGATCCCAGGGAGACTTTGGGGATGCCCTGTTCACCCATAGAAATCCAGATTTTCTGGGACAGCAGGAATCGCTGTGGGTGTGCTGCCCCCATGTTGGGTTCCTCATCCATGCAGGAAGGGATTTTTCACTCCCAAACGTTGTAAGGTTGGTGAAATCCCCTGGCTGCTTGGGTGACATGAAACAAACAGAAACGTGGCATGGTCTGAGCCAGGATTTGGGTTGGGATGTGCCAGGAAGCTCCCAGGGCTGGTGGGAGGAGAGCCCAGGGTGTGGGACAGCCCCACTGTGACACCCCAGCAGTGAATCAGATATCCCCAGGGATCACCCTGGACCACTTAATGAACTCCCTCGTGTATAAAATGTTTATAAATATTTGTGGATGAAGATACACAGGTCTATTTTTAAGATTTAAGTTAAATAAGTTAATGAATGGCTGGCCTTTTCTGCCTGAACGTGCAATGAGATATAATATACCTTTAGTCTACGATGGCCTAGGTACTGATTAGTCTGTGATGAAAACTTTGCTGCTTTCCTACTGTTCTCAGAGAAAAAAAACAACCTATAAAAGACGTACAGGTTTGTTGCACAGGGACTACTGCAGCGAAGCTTTGTATTTGACCACTGGTAATATGAATGTGTTGTATTGACTTGTTGAAGATAATCATGAAACAACATATTTTAAATGTTACTTGCCTTATAGATTAGAGTACGACTATGTGGATATCATTTTTGTAAATACTGTTTTTTATAAATGTCTCTCCTCCATCCTCCCCGTCACCAATTTCACCGACTCTCAAATATGCAATTATTTACCATGCAGAGCGTTGTGACAAAGAAATCCCCACGTCAGAACAAAGTTTATTCATCCTATACATAAGAACCACATGAAATACCCAACTGAGTTGCAATTTAAATGTGATTATTATTATTTTTTTTCCTTGAAAATAAACAAAAAAATGTAAAACATTTCTTTTTCTGAGCTGGTTTTGCTACCACATGCAGGAGTACCCAGAGGAGTGGGCAGAGGGGTTGAAGGCTGGCCCAAAAAAGGGTCCCTGTCCCAAAAAAGGGTCCCTGTCCCAAAAACCAGCATTGCTGCTGGAGTTATGTGCAGTGTCCCAGCATGGGGGCAGGTCAAGGGTGGCATGTGGGGACACACAAGGATCCATAGGGATCGTGGGGCTGGATGGAGCTTGAGGGAATGGGGCTGTGGGGACATGAGGGATGTGGGGTTGGAGGACACTTCAGGGCTGTGGGGACATGAGAGATTGGGGCTGGGGGACCTGTGGAGGTCATGGGGACACTTCAGGGCTGCGGGGACACAGGGGTTTGTGAGGATCCACAGGGATCACGGGAATCTCTGTGGGCTATAGAGCCCCATGGGCACCATAGGGACCCACATCTGGGGGGGCTGTGGGAACCCCTGGGGGCCATGGGGACCCGAGGAGGTCACAGACACCCTCAGGAGCCCTGAGAACATAAAGGACATGTGGGGACATTTGGAGGCCATGGGGCCACACAGAATCTTTAGGTTTATGTGGGGACATGTGGGAGCTGTGGGGACATGTGGAAGTTATGGGACCATGCAGGGACCGGTGGAAGTCATGGGGACACAGAGGGAGCTGTGGAACCTGTAGGGATACGTGGGAGCCATGGGAACCTCTGGGGACTGTAAAGAAACCCAGAGACCTGTGGAAAACATGGGGACATGCAGGAGTCATGGGAACCGGTGGGGACTGTAGGGACACACGGGAAGCTGTCGGACACCAGGGACTGCAGGAATACGTGGAAGCCACGGGGACACACAGGGAGCTGTGGGGACCCGTGGGAGCCATGGGCACCTGTGAGGGCTGTGGGGACACGCAGGGACCGCTGGAAACTATGGGGAGCCGGGGGAGCCGCAGGACCTCAGCCGTGAGGGGGGGAATGGCGGGGCCGGGAACGTGGGGGGACGAGGCGAGGAACGGGAATGCGGAGGCGGGGAACGGGAACACACAGGGACGGAGGCCGGGAACATGCCTAAATGGAGGCGGCGAACGGGAATGTGGGGGGACGTAGGCCGGGAATACGGAGGGTGGAGTCGGAGAACGGGAACGCGGCGGGCGGACCCCGCTGCCGGCGCCGCCTCCCCTCACGCAGCTGAGGGCAATGGAGGGCGGTGAATCCCCCGCCGAGCCCGGCCCGGGTGGGTGTCGGTTGCCCCTCTAAAACCCTCCAGCGCCGCGCTTGTTCCTTCCTAAACCCCGGCTTTGCCTCGCAGGGCCTGCCAGGCGCTTCCCGGTGGCGGCGGTGGAGGAGATCCTGAGGGATGTGCTGGAGAGCGCCCTGAGGGAGCGGCGCTACGAGCCGGGACCGTGCCTGGAGGCGGCCAAGGACATCGCCGAGGTGCGACCGGGACGGGACACTTGTGCCTCCACGGGTGCCTCAAATGTCCCCCAAAATGGTGATAAAGTGTAAGATAAAGGCTGGAGGCGGTGTCAGGGTGCCGGCAGGGGTTGCTCAGAGGAGGGTACAGACATCGACGAGTTAGTTAATCGGTTTACAGGCTGGTTTGGGTGGGGAGGGGCCTTAAAGCTCATCCAGCCTCAGGGACAGCTCCCACTGTCCCAGGCTGCTCCCAGCCCCAGTGTCCAGCCTGGCTTTGGGCACTGCCAGGGATCCAGGGGCAGCCACAGCTGCTTTGGGCACCTGTGCCAGGGAACAGTTCCTAATTCCCAATATCCCGTCCATCCCTGCCCTATTGTCACTTCAATACCATTCCCCCTTGCCCTGCTGTAAATCCACCCCCATTTTGGAACCCGTCTGGACTGAATCTGTTTTTCCCCGCAGGTCATTAAGGCGCGGGTCAAGGCGCTGGCAGTGCCCAGGTACAAGATCGTGGTGGTGGCGCACATTGGGCAGCTGGGTGGGCAGAGCCTGCAGATCAGCAGTAGGTGCCTCTGGGATCCCAAGAGTGACACCTTTTCCTCCTACGTGTTCAAGAACACCTCGCTGTTTGCTGTGGCAAATGTCTATGGTGTGTACTTTGAATAGGGAGGTAGTAGAGTTTAGCAGCAGGAGAAATTAATATTCAGCCTAACTCTTCCTGGCTCTGTTGTTGAAAATATCTGTGAAGGACCAAGGTACTCTCACCTGCTTTGAAATGTGAGCCTGTGGGTGAGTGGAATAAGGATCTTTCCCGGGGTTTTCTCTGGGAAGTGGCCTTCTATGGCACAGTTTTGCAGCTCATTGCTGCTTTCAGAACTTGCTCTGTAGGGGAAATATTTTTAGAATATTGCCTGTAAGTAATGTTTTCCCTGTTCTGCTCCAGGAAACATTACTGGAAGTATTTGGATTAGGGAATAAACCATGGGTTTTTCCTGCCCACTTTTGGGGCTGGTACTGATGGTCCTGAGTCTCTCCTCGTGCAGCCATTCCCCACCAAACTGGGGTCTGGCTCACCTTGCTCTGAATCTGAACCCAGACTTTTTGCTACCCCTATTTCCCAGCTGAAGCCTGCTGTTGGGTTTTCCTGAGTGAGAGAACAAACCTATCACAAGCTGTTTATTTTATTACATTTTAGGTGCAAAGCTGAAACCCGAACAGCAGTTAGTTGGGAAGAAACATTTCATGTACTCATGACTAAAAGTTTAACCCACTGTAAACACTGTGAAATGCAGACAACCTGAAGCCACTTGCTGGTGTGCACTGTGACATTTTAACACCAAAAGCTACAATTAAAGAACACAACTGAAAGGACTGTGGTTTCTGTCACGATTATTTTAATCCCTGGACGCTGTGACTCTGAGCTGCTGCGTTTCAGCACAGGGAGCTGATCTCTGTCCTGCTGCAGCCCTCGTTGCAGCAGGATGTGGCCAGCAGCTTGGCTGCCTCACGCTTGCTGAGCACAGGAACTCTGCTGGTGTTTTGCAAGTCTTGCTCAGCTTTGACGTCCTGGGGCTCTTCTCTGTGGATCCCCAGCCTGGGCTCTGGGCGTGGTGAGAAGTCAGCATCACCCTCGTCCTCGTGTGGGAAATGCTGGGGGTTTTCACTCTCTGGCGCAGGAAAATGAGAAGTTAAAAGTCGTGGGAAGATGAGTAATTTATGCTTTTTATCTTTGCTAGAAAGGCAGACCAAGCTACAGGCAGGGAGCTGAGTGTTGCCCTCTGATAAGAGCACCACATCACGGACTGCTCACTGTGAGGAATAATCTGTGATCAACGTGGTAAAACTGAGGAGTTGAGGGATTTATGTTGAAAAGTGTCCTGTGGTGCCTTGAGTCTTACACTAATACATTGCTTCTCCAGGAAAAGCTGTGATCTGATGTGTCAGAGGCTCTTGACCAGCACATTAAGCTGGACCTGGGGGGTTCCTGAATTGCAGGTGTTGCATTAAGGCATCAGCTAGCCCAGAGTTCTGGTGTTCCCACAGAAATTACAGTCCAGCTGCAGCTGAAGTACCTCAGTACAACTGGGCCTTGTGCAGTCTGTAAAGGTGTAGTAGCTCTCAATTTTTAAAGGCAAGGTTCTTCAACAGATTTTGGGGAGGGGGTTGTCCATGCTACCACTTTTGTATTTGTTTAAAGCTGTTGCCACAAGAGAATTTTCCAAAAATGGAGATGTAGGAAGTGTAGAAAGCCTCTGTTGCTGTCACCTGCCTCCGTTATTTTCTTGTTCCCCATTTATTTTGATCAGAGTACACATGTCTAGCTGTGCATGTAATGGTTGAATTTTCTGACCATCAAATCAAAATTTTCTGAGTATCAAGAAATGTGCTAGTAAGTATAAATATACACAAAAGCATGTGAATGTGCTTAAATTGCAGAGCAGACATTCAACATGCTTTAATTACAACGTTTTATAAAGTTTCTGGTTTCTAGTGGAGAAAATGGAGACCACAGCAAGACACTTGCACAAGCAGAATTTGTCACTGAAATGCGATGGCAGATTTTCAGTGATAGCCTTGCCTTGGATCCTGTTCCTCAGGTGAGCTTGGAAAATCTTGGTCTGAATTGTTTTTCTTTAGCAAAACAGCCCATGTGAAGGTGCTTAAATTGCAGAGCAGATATTCAACATGCTTTAATTACAAAGCTTCGGGTTTCTAGTGGGGAGAGTGAAGACCACAGCAAGACATTCGCACTGCCTTCAGTGAAACTTGTCACTGAAACGAGATGGCAGGTTTTCAGTCATAGCCTTGCCTTGGATCTCATTCCTCAGGTGAGCTTAGGAAGTCTTAGAAGTCTGAATTATTTTTCTTTAGCAAAGCAGCGCAGGAAGCTGAGCCAGACAAGCTGCAAGGAGAGGGAGCAGAGCACAGCCTTTGCGGGGGCCTGGAGCTGCAAGGATCGAGGGGAGCAGGGATGTGCTGCTCCCCAGCCCCTGGGATGCCCTGGGATTCCCTGGGATCCTGTGGGATGGGTGCAGCAGGCAGGACAAGCCCCTGGGATGCCCTGGGATGGGTACAAGCAGGCAGGGCAGCCCCTGGGATGCCCTGGGATGGGCACAAGCAGGCAGGGCAGCCCCTGGGATGGGTACAAGCAGGCAGGGCAGCCCCTGGGATGCCCTGGGATGCCCTGGGATGGGCACAAGCAGGCAGGGCAGCCCCTGGGATGCCCTGGGATGGGTACAAGCAGGCAGGGCAGCCCCTGGGATGGGCACAAGCAGGCAGGGCAGCCCCTGGGATGCCCTGGGATGGGTACAAGCAGGCAGGGCAGCCCCTGGGATGCCCTGGGATGCCCTGGGATGCCCTGGGATGGGTACAAGCAGGCAGGGCAGCCCCTGGGATGCCCTGGCATGGGCACAAGCAGGCAGCCCGGGTTCCATGGCTGTACTCACCCCGCGGGTCGCGGTCCCTTCTCCAGCGGGAGCCGCCGCAGGTGAACACCACGGCTCTGATGAAGTCTCTCCCACAGAGCCTCACCTTGCTCCCCTCCCCTCTCCCTTCCCGTGCCAGGAGCAGGAGAGCGAGGCAGCCCAGAGCCAGCAGCGTGCCCCTCATGCTGCCAACGTGGTGCTTCCCACCAGGGTGTGGGGAATTCTGCTGGAGCCTTCCCATTTATACCGACGGTCTGTCCACTCCACTGGGTAACAGCTCACTCTGAGGGTGGCAATGTTTGCTGAAAACAAATAAACTGCTTGTTTCTGGTCATGGTTGAAGTGCTTTGGGATCTCAGTCAGGGATGAAAGATTTCTGTACGTAGCTGCTTTTCTGGGAACACCTGAGGTGTGACAGTTTATGGGGTATGGCTTGGATGGATGCATTTAATGTGTGTTCTGCTAGAACAAAAGGGTGTTTGTGATGGGCTTTGTCCTCAGTGGGTTTGGTGTCTGTGTTCCCCACACAGCCTGGTGCCCAGTCCTGACTGGGGTCTGTTTGTGTTGGTGGTCCCAAAGAAGAATGGAATGAACTCCTCCCCATGATGTCTGCATCGTGTCTTCATTCCCCACCTTGGTTACTGCTAGCTGTGGATGCTTGTGGGGAAACCCTGCCAGTGCCAAGCACTGCGGACAAAATTCACTCCAGAGGAGTTTGTGCCATGTATTGCTATCCCAGCCAGGATTCCCAGTGTGCCAAGGACAGGACGTGATCCTGCAGCACATGGAGCTGAGTCTCTGCTCTGGGAGCAGGGCTTGGTTTTGAGTTACTGGTTCCTAATGTTGGCTTTGGTGTATTTATGTTTCTATAAAACAATCCTTGCAATAAAATGCCTCTAGGAGGAAATGTCTGAGTTATATGGTCAGAAATTCCATATTTAAGAACAAAATAGATGAGGAACTTCGGAGATCTTGAGCCCTTCCTAGCACCACAAGAATTTTCCAGCACCATAAAGTTACAGGTAATTGATTTTCACTGTGTGCAGGGTGGGTTATGATGGGTTACAGAAAGCTTGTTTTTTAGCAGTAAGCAAACAGTCACGGGCATGAATGGAAAATACAGGGTGTATTTTGGTTGGATTTATAATAATGATTAACAAATGATTCACCTTAACGAGTGTCTTTCCTTGGAACACACCAAGATGAATTTTATGTCGGGGGAAGTTTGCATGTCTCCTGTCAGGTGTGCAGCACACAGGAGGAAGTGGATGTTAATGCAGCACAAATGATCCTTAATTCAGTGCTGTGTTTGAGTGCTGGGTGTTTATTGTCAGGATAATGAGAGAGGCTGCATGTTCTGCATCCATAAAATACAGGTTTCCATACGTCATGTGCTCGGAGCAGGGCTGCAGCTTGGGCTTAATCACTCCTCTGGAGATGCTCCCTGTTTCCTGTGGCCAGCAAGTGCCTGGAAATCCAGCTGGGTATTTTTTTCTGTTTCTTCTCAAAAAAGCCAGCCCAGGCAGCCAAACACTGCCTACTTTCAACCCAAGGAGGAAAGACTTAGGGGGAAAAGCAGGAAGGGATAAAGGCCCAAGGAGAAAAGACTGCGGAGACCTTTCCATGATCAGGATTCCAGAGAAGGCCACCCATGCATGAGCACTGGTGGTGCACTGAGGGGACTTCCAGGAGGAAGTCGAGGCCATTTGAAAGAAGTTTCTAAGCAGTGTGGCTTCAAAGAGAAACTTTATTGATTAAAAAACATAACCAGTTTATGTTCACACTACAGCATTTCCTGAAGGGGAAGGGAAATCAGCTACTGTTTAACAGCTCCAGCAGGAGCAACAATGTCATACAAGGAGCCAACCTGGAAAACAAGAGGAAAAAGAGCTGATTCTTCTGTGGAATTCTGTTAAAGCTGGAAAACAGCACTTTTGGCAGGCCAGGTTGGGTTACATTTGCACTGTGCTATTTGGCAGCATGCAAACATTTATCTCGTTTATAAAGGAAATGAATTCCCAGCGGTGCGGCAGCAGAAGAGCAGGAACCACCACCTTTAACCCGGAATGGTGATCCCACCTATTGCAGTATTGACAGCTGGGTGTTTCCCAGGACTGCAAATTGATGGATTTATAATTAGAAGGAGCCCAGGCCCTGAGGGCACGGCCGTACCTGTTCGGAGCTGGGGACAGCCAGGCTGGGCAGCAGCCACACGCCCACCTGGCCACGGCTGTCCCCCAGGAGCAGGCACTCGGCGTTCCTGGCAAACAGCAGCGAGCTCAGGGTCCCCTCGGGGCTGCCAGCACAGCACAGCACCGGGTCGAAGCTGCAAGCCAAGAGTCAATGGGCACCACGCATGCATCAGCTGAAGGGCTGCACGTCTCGCTGTCTGTGGTCTAGGCTATCTCAGGGATTGGGAAGTGAGGCAGGGCTTGGTTTGGGCTCTGCCTGCAGAAAAATCCCAGCTGCTGTTAACTGAGATATCCTGCTTGCCTAAAATCTGTCCTAACCTGGACAGTGGTGGTTAATATTTTTATTAGATGAATAATTTGCAGGATCTGGCAGAGCTCTGGATCCACCAGGGCTTCATGCTGTCAGTAACACAAAACCCAGAGCAGCTGGACAAGGTCAAGGTAACTGAGGCACCTCAACTTCAGACCATCCAATCTTTACCAAAGTAGCTCAGTTTTGTTATTTTTCTTTCTAACTCTGCCACAATTTCTGCAGAGAAAGGGCAGTTTCACACTTTATCAGCTCCAGGAGGCATCCAGCTCCTTCTCTTCTCACCCCAAATCTCTGGTAACCACCATCTGCTTTTACACAAGTATTTACAAACACAGTGGTTTGACCAGTAATGATCTGATAAAAACACTGATGAGGTAACAATGTGTGACAATTACATTTCAGACTCTTCCTTGAGAAGAGTCCTTACTCACATGCTGACACTCAGATCCCAGATCTCCACCCTCTGCTCGTTCACTGCTGCGAAGATGAGGGCTGAGTGTGGAGACCACTTGATGTCGTGAACAACAGCTGTGACAGAGGTGAAGGTTAAAAGGGGGGTGTGGGAATCCCGGTGCCACAAGAGGATGCTCCAGTCTGCAGAGCAGCTGAGGAACATGTCAGTGCTGGTGGGATTCCAGGCAACTTTGTACACAGGGCCCTGTTCGGAGAGAAACAAAGCAGAACTGGGTGCTGCTGCAGAGCTACAGAATCTCTTCTAGAACTACCCAGCCTTCCTCCCACAGGTAAGACTATTTAACTCTACAGGACAATCAGGTTTCTGATTGCTGTCTTAGAATAAAGCCAGAGCTGAAGCTTTAAACAGTTTATAGTATCAGTTTTAATAAATTACTTGAAAAATTCCTGATAGATTGAAAATTCCTGACAGAAAGTAATACTGTAGGACTGTGATGCTTTATGCTATGGGAATTTGTTCCTAATATAAGAGAAGAAGTTTAGGTTTCTTTTGTTGCAGATGTTCACTAAATATAAGCAAAGGTTCCATTTTTGAGTTGAGCAGTTCCTGCTGTCCTTGCTTACAGTGTCACTCACCTCATGGCCTCTGTATGTGCCCAGAATCTGCTCCTTGCCTGAGCAAGAGCAGCAGTAGATGTGTCCCTCTTCTGTTCCAGCAAGAAAAATATCAGTGTCCTGAAAGAAAGGGCAAAGTGGCCTAGGCTGGATGGATTTATCACTCCTGCAGAAATCATCCAGGGCTGGAGGAGCTCAGAGCCAAGGAGGAGCTCCTGTGAGTGCTGGGGAAAGTGGAACCACAACGTTGCACGTTTGCTGGGTGTGTTCTCCACCAATGCACATCGTGCTGGGGTTTGACTCCTCAAAATCTTGGATTTACAGCAATCCATGTGGAAAATGCATGAATTCTTCGAGTGCTCTGTGGAGGAAGGACTCAGCTGGATGAAGAGAAGCCCAGCTGAGTCCTGGATGTGGGAGGTGTTGGACAAATTCTCCCAGCCCTGGCCATCACTCAGAGGGGAACTGCCCTGAGGCCTGCCCAAGGAAAGGTGAGTAACGTGGCTGGGAGCGATGCCTGAAGTTTGAGCTTATTTACCTATAAATCCATTTCCCACAATTCTGTACTGCATTAGTGTATAACTCTGAACTTCATATAAATGTTAGCAAGTTGTCCTCACAGCTCAGGCACACTGAACGATCCTTTTCCAGCCCAAAATGAAGGACACCACTGCAGCTTCAGCCCCAAAAATTGCAAACAACAGGGAATGGGGGAGAGCAATCTCAGAGGATGAGACTGCAGAACCTGGAGCTGGAATTGGACACTGAACCCCAACATGGAAATGGACCAAAACTTATAAAAGGGTGAAAACTCCCGACCTGGGGTCCATCCTGGGTGTAGCCCTGGCCAGGCTCTTGCACTGCCCAAGGTGTATCATTGAAAGGCCTTTTAATAAATCCCCACTTTGTTCCTTTAACACTGCCCAGCCTCTGTTCCAGGCAGCCTCTCTGGGCATCAGGAGGACAGGGCTTGTTTTACCATTTCACCCATTTGGGGTAAACCTTAGTAGCTAGAAAGCAATTTATTTCAAAATTAACATGCTTTAAATAGCAGTGCCAAGTCCCTGGCTAGCTCCCACCTCTGCTGCAGAGTTTTCCTGGATAACACTCCAGCCAGGATGGGCTTTCTGAGCCTACCTTTGGATGGAAGTCAAAGCACATTCCAGCTGCCTGCTGTGATATGGGACCTTCACTTTTCCTTTCTCTCTCACCCGGTAATTTTTTCTTCTCACTTTCTGTTCGTTTGATTTGCATCACATCTGTGCAGAGAGCAGGAGGCTTTGTCAGACAGGAGTGACCCCATGTGCTGCTCTGGGATGCCCAGCAGCTCTGAGATGTTTTGTGGGATTACTGGTGTAAAGAATGCCAGCTGGGCTCAGAGAGAGCAGTTTCAGGGCTCACCAGAGCAATCCAGCCTTTGCTGAATGAACCACTGGGTCATCCTCCCATCTCCTGAGATGCACATCAGTCTCTCCTCTTTGTCACCTGCTGTTGCACCTCCTTCCTGCTCCACCCACTTCAGCTGCCACACAGGACCTTTATGCTTATTTAGGGATGCACTGGGACAAAAAAATACATGTGGTAAATCACAGATGAACAAAGACAAGACAGCATGTCTGAAAAATAATTAAGTTTCCACTTTGTAACGAGTGTTAAGTATTATAACAGAAATGTTTAGCTTTTCTTTTTAAAAAATGGTCTGAACATTGGTTGTTTTCTCTAGAAGAATGTTTCCTTATTAAACATGTTTGATAACTAGTTTCAGGGCACTGTTTATGTGCTTGTGCCATGAAATCAGTCTGCACCTTGTAGGAGAGACTTGGGGAGCTGCCCTTAGGGCAGGTGCTTCCCTCATCACCCACCCATCCCCTGTCTCATTTTCTTATTAATTCCTGCTCACCCCTCACTTTTGTTTTGGCAAGGGGGATCAGAGAGAAAGCACCAAAAGCTACCCCTGGTGTGCCACAAGGATTTATTACCCAGGGCTGGACTGTCCCAGGTAGGACACAGAATATGAATCATAAATCCATGAATTTATAATGTATGGGGTAAAGAGCTGCAGTCCCTTAGAGGGTGAGGGACTGGCAGTCCCTGTTGCCCTGTCCAAGGCCTGCTGGCTCAGGGGAGGAGGTGGAGGCCAGGCTGACCTGCTCCTCACTTTTGCTGATTTCTCTCCAGTTTTGGCAAGCGGGATCAGAGAGCAAGCACCAAAAGCTACCCCTGGTGTGCCACAAGCATTTATTACCCGGTGCTGGACTGTCCCAGAATATGAATTATTTATTAATTAATTTCTAATTGATGGGGTGCATAGCTGCAGTCCCTTAGGGTCCCTGTCGCCCTGTCCCAGCCCTGCTGGCTCAGGGGAGGATGAGGATGAGGATGAGGAGGATATCCCTGACCTGCTGTCCAGCAGCGCGGTGTCCTGGCGGCTGCGCACGTCGTACACGGCCACACGGCCACTGGCCGTCCCCACTGCCAGCAGGTGGGGCCTGGCCCGGGAGAAATCCACAGCGGTGACGCCGTGCTCGCAGCGGAAAATGCGCTCTGGCCACTGCCACGAGAGAGCACAGCAAGCCTGAGCCGGGCCGGCAGCCACCTCGCCTGGCTGAGACCCAGAAATGCCAGGGATGGTGCCCACAGGGACCAGAAATTCTGACTGGCACCGTGTAGTTATTGCTACAACTGATAAAATTAGGAAAAGGATAAAGATCGGGCAGAAATAGGACGCTGGAAAATAAGTTTGGTGAGGCTACTCCAGACCACATATATAAAAATATCTATGGTGGCAGCAGGGAACCATGAAAATATTTGGTATGGCAAGGCTACTCCAAACCAAATATATAAAAATATCTATGGTGGCAGCAGGGAACCATGAGAGTATTTGGTATGGCAAGGCTTCTCTGAACCAAATATATAAAAATATCTATGGTGGCAGCAGGGAACCATGAGAGTATTTGGTGTGGCAAGGCTACTCTGAACCAAATATATAAAAATATCTATGGTGGCAGCAGGGAATCATGAGAGTATTTGGTGTGGCAAGGCTACTCTGAACCAAATATCTAAAAATATATGTGGTGGCAGCAGGGAATCATGAGAGTATTTGGTGTGCAAAGATGCATCAAAGATTTGAGTCTGCCTGGTTTAAATTAGTCTGATGCAGTTTTGGCCAAGAGAAGTTCGTAGTAGAAATCAAACTGGAATGTTGTAATTTATGGCAATCTGAATTTTTTTACTTTGGGACATTTTGTAAGTGAGATTTTCAAATTATTTTTTTAAATGGTTGGTTTTAATGATTGGTTTTAAACGATCTATTTTTTTAAATGGTCGGTCTTGAATGATCCCTTCTCAGATGGATCTGCAGAGGTGTAAATGTTACATCTATGAAATTTCCTCTCTCACTGACACCGTTGTGAGAAGTTAAGAGTAAATAACTGTAGCTAAAAGGGAAATACAGCAGAAGTTGTCCAGAGAAAAGCAGATTGCAGGGAAAGCAAACAAAAGGGCTCATTACCATGGGGTTCTTCAGTGACCAGCAGCAAGCCAGGCCTTTCTTCTTACCCCGAGAAACAAATTCCCTGTAGCCAACAGCCAGGAGATCCTGCAAGCACAGAGCAACAGCAGGGCCTCAGTTCCACCTGGAGCTCAGCAGGACCTTTGTGTCTGGAATAACAAGGCTTCTCTCCCATGCAGGAGACACATTGCTCTATAATCATATTTCACTGTGCATTATTTAATGGAGCACTTCTAATTTTCCCTCTCAGGGTCAGCTATAAAAGGAGCTTCAGAGAGCACCTCAAATTCCGGGTTTTAGCTTTCCACAATCCAGTGAATTCCCTTCATTCCTTTCCATAGGCAGAAGTGAAAACCAGCAGCCTTTAGCCTTCAGCTCCAGTAATTTTTCTTTTCTTGCGCTCAACAAGTAGTTTGTGGAACTCACATTTTAAAAGTAGCCGATTGTTTGCCCTGTATTCTAAGACTGGAGTCTCTAAATGTGTCTAATTTTTTAATATCTGGAGATTTGGTGTACTAAAAGCACGAAATGGTCTTTGTTTTCTCTTTTTTCCCCCGTCACTGGGTTTCTGTTTCTCATCCTCAGCTGCTTTTTGCCTCTCTTCCATTCATTATTTTTGTCAAAAAGTGAGTTGAGAAAACAGAGCTTTACATGCCCAGATTTAGGAAGCTTTGCCTTCTGTGCTGTTATTGTGCATCTTACCCTTAAATTTGGAGGAATTCTGCTGTTTTGGTGGGTTCCTGTTAGAGACAAAGACGTGGTGTCTAAACTACCACAAACAAACTCCATCAATGATAACAAAGTTTAGCAGCAGGGGTTAAATTTCAATTTTAGAACAGCCCAAGTCTATGAACATTGCTGCTCAGGGAGCAATTAATGAAATTCTGGGCCAGTTAAAGCTGTGATGTGTAGGGAAGCCCATAGGTTAAAGGAGAGTGAGGGATTGGATCAGAATTTATTGCCAGCCCCAGCTGCCTGTCCCAGTTTGTGGCCAGCTCAGCTGAGGAGGGTTTGTGCACTCACAGGGTTTGCTTTGTTCCAAGACATGCTGCTCACGCTGTGGCCCCTGGTTAAATCACACCTGAAGGACCACAGCAGCTCCAGCCTGGGGCCTGCCTCCTCTGCTGGGCCTTCAGCTGCCTCTGCTGCTTCCTCCTCATCCTCATCCTCATCCTCCTCCTCCTCTTCATCTTCTTCCACCTCGGTGTCTGAGGTGACAACAGGTTCTAAAATGCACAGGTGCAGAATCTGAGTGGAAATATTTCACTTACCTCATTACAGGTATAATTGTATACATATATCTATATTTATTTATATTAATATTTATTTTTACATATTTTATATATATATTATTTTATATTTATATATTATTTTCTATTTTTATATATATAACCTATGTAATAGACCCTATATTATTATATATAACCCATATTATATAATCTGTATTATTAAATATAGCCTATATTATTATAGGTTATATCTCACTCCAATTATTCACACCAGAAGAAAAATTTGCCCTTTCAGCAAATATTTTGCAAAAGGATAGGAAAGGAAAGGAAAGGGGAAAGGAAAGGGGAAAGGAAAGGGGAAAGGAAAGGAAAGGGGAAAGGAAAGGAAAGGAAAGGAAAGGAAAGGAAAGGGGAAAGGAAAGGGGAAAGGAAAGGAAAGGGGAAAGGAAAGGAAAGGAAAGGGGAAAGGAAAGGGGAAAGGAAAGGAAAGGAAAGGGGAAAGGAAAGGGGAAAGGAAAGGAAAGGAGAGGAAAGGAAAGGGGAAAGGAAAGGGGAAAGGAAAGGAAAGGGGAAAGGAAAGGAAAGGAAAGGGGAAAGGAAAGGAAAGGGGAAAGGAAAGGGGAAAGGAAAGGAAAGGAAAGGAAAGGAAAGGAAAGGAAAGGAAAGGAATTGAATTAAGACATCCTAACTTGTAAAACTGGCTGGGAACAGAGCAGACAGCTGGAGAGAGCCAGGTGTGCTGCAGGTGGGTTTAGCTACCCAGGCAAAAGTGAGGAATTGCTGTGGAAAATGAGGAGTTTCTGGCTGGAAAGAGGGCACTGAGCAAGGAACAAACCTATGAGGACGGGAATCTGCCGATAGACTGCGAGCTTGGGTTGGAAAATGTTCTCCATGAGAATCCTCTCCATGACAACTAAATCCTGCTGCAGCTTTGCTGAGGTCAGGATTGCTCCTGAGTGGCATTCCTGCTCCTCGGGGCTCCTGGCAGGAGCAGCACTGTCTGCAGGGGGGATGGAAGAAGCTGAATTACAGAATCCTGGCATATTCCAGGCTGGAATGGACCCACAAGGATCCATGGATGGAGCCCAACAGGCCCATGCAGCCTGGTAACAGATACATGGCATAGAAATGCTTTGAACATGGTAAAACTGCACACAAGAAGAACAAGGGATAAGGATTTTCCTCCACTGCAAAAAGCAGAGTATTAAAAAAAAATACTTTCATTGTGATTTTTTTTCCTATAATTTTCTTATAATTTTATAATCTTATCATTTTTTCTCATTATAATTTCCTTATCTTTTTCAGCTGCTTCTGGAATTTCTCACAAATGGTGTTTTGCTTCTACTTTTTAAAGTGAGTACCAGCCAACCCTGCCCCTGGGTATTTCTCTTTATTTAAGATGATTTCTGATGGCAGTGTGCAGAGAAGTGCAGCCCTGCCTGAGATTCTTCAGCAGACTCTCCTGCAGGTTCCAGGCAGTGTTTTCCAGGAAGCTTTCCCCACAGATCCCAGGGATGTGCCTGCTTTAGGAGGATGAGGAAGGGCAGAAATGGGGAAATGTTACCTGTGGCAGAAGGGACAGCCCCAGGCCGACCCTGCTCTCCAGCTGTGAGAGATGTGCTGCTTGTCCCTGCTGGGGTTTTGGGTCCTTCTGTCTCTGCAGGTTCTGCTCCTGAGGCATCCAGGGGATGGTCCAGATCCCAGGGAGTCACCACCACCCCTGGGAATGAATTCCCTGTCACACAGGGCTCTGCTTTTGCATTATTATCTTCTTCTTTTACATTATTGTGGGGAGCTTTCTACACCCCAGCTGCTGGGCTGGGCTTTGGAACCACCTCTGCTTCCAAAGCTGTTGATATTTGAACTGATACTTTTCATTTAACATTTTAATTTCATCATTTAATTGCCATCCTTTACAAATTTTTGCCTGTGCTTAATAAGAATCATTAAAGCAGATAAAATAACTTTAAAGCTCCTCCTGTTGTGTGATGCTGCAGCTCCATCAGGGTTTTTGCCTTGATGTGCTGAGGGGCTGGAATGAGCCCTGCTGATGCCACAAAACAAGTGGAAAATAGCTTTTCAAAACAGATTATTATCTACTTTTGGGGTTTTACATACACTAACAAAGGAAAAGTGTTTGGAACAGCATTCCCTGTAATTTCTTTAGCCTCTTACACACAACAATAATATTCTCTGGGAGTGTTAACAACAATTTTATTGCAATGGATTCAGTGTTCCAGCACGAAATTCGAGATTTAGGAGAGGGGCAGAAAAGGCCACCACAAGCCACAGTGTCCTGCCTGCACTTAAAGCTCTGGTAGTGGAAACTGAGGGAACATCTGCTCAGAGGTGGAAGTAAAAATTCCCTTTTGTCAGCCCCAGGTTTACCTTTCTCTGCCACGGTGATGGTCTCACATTGCACCTCCTTGGTTTTGGCAGCTCCAGAGAAGGTTTGCGCGATTTTTTCTTCAAAGTACTCACTGTCAATTTTAGCCTCACAAAGCTCTGTGTAAATCTTATTCCTCTCCCTGGGAAACAAAGGAAACGGTGCCTGGTGAGTCCCTGGGAAATCCTGCCTGGAATTCTCAGGGTCTGGAACAAGGAGCTGATCAGGAGAGGCTTTGCCATGTCCCCCATGTCCTGCTTTTGGATCGTTGGATGGAATTTCAGCCTTTGTGTTATTCAGCAGCTCGTTCTGATCTTTGTGATGCTGCTCTAAAACAGGAACGGCCTGGGCAGAACAGAGCCCAGAAAAAGCAAAATTCCCTTTCCCAGCTGCCCCTGAGCTTTGGGGAATTCAGAGCTCTCAGAGCTGGCAGTGAAAGGCAGGAGACAAAAAGGAAACTTCTCCTTTTCTGTTCCAGCACTCCCACACAGCCCTGGTAGCTCAGGGAGCACCAAGGGGAGCTGCCTGCTCCACCTGCCAACCTTTAACTCTTCTTAATTAATGAATAATTAGAAGCTACCCCCAAGAATCAATGCAGCAGTTTGGAATGTCTTACTGCTTTCATGAAAATCAAATTATCGCCCTCCTCCACCCCTAAGCTGCCGTGGATTTTCAGTGGAAGGGAGGAAGAATTTCACCCACAACAGGGAGCTGTAAGAAATGGGTGCCAGCTGTGAAAAAAAACATTTATTTTCTTGTGAAAATTTTAAAAGTTTCATAAAAGATAAGAGGAGATAAGGAACAAAGAGTAAAGATGAGGGCTGGGTGCATCTTAGCCCTCAGCCAAGAGCACACTTATTTTTGGAGAAACCTTTTAAATATTTTTTCTCTTACATTAGCTTCTTGTATATTCATAACTAATCAAGGTGAGTAAATTCTTTCTTAAACTAGTTTACATATTCTAAGAATTGTTTAGCATGGCTCCTCTTTAGGTCTACTTTTATATAGCACCTGCATTTTTTGGTCATGGTTTCATTGTTTTAGTTATCATTTTTATATGTATATTTATTTATTTTAAAATTTTATTTAAATATTTTTATTTATTTATTTATGTTATTATTTTATTTAGTTTTGGTCCTGGCTCACACTGTCTTTAGACAGTGAGTGCTGATAGTTGGTATATTTGTAGTAGGTGTCTTCTTTATGTGTTTATTGGGTATTATTTAATCTAAGTTGGTACTTTAACACAAGTATACTTATATCAGCTATTTCATTACTGTGTTGAAGCCTAATTAACATAAAATTAAAAAAAATAAAAATTATAAAAATAAAATAAAATTTTAAATTACTGTATCTTTATAGCAATATATATAATATATAGCAATATATAAAAGTATACATATTAAAATATATAAATATATACATATAATATATAAAATACATGTTATATATTATATATAGCAATATATAAAATATATAATATATATAGTAAAATCTAAATAAAATATTTAATATTTACTATATATTTATATAGTAAAATATAAATAAAAACTATATATTTAAGCAAAGTAATTTTAACCCTACATGTATGAAATCTGTTTTAATATTGGCAATATATATATAAATATACATATGCAATATATATAGCAACATATATAGAGAAATAAAAACTATATATTTATAGCAAAGTTCTTTTAACACTACATGTATAAAATATATTTAAATATTAGCAATATATATATAAATATAACACATATATAATATATATAGCAACATACATATATAAATAAAAACTAGATATGTATCACAAAGTTCCTTTACCACTTCATGTATAAAATCTATTTTAATATTAGCAATATTATATATTATTATATTATTATTATATTATTACAATATATAGCAATATTATATTATTATATAATATATATATGTATTATATATATAAATATAATACATATGATATGTTATATATAAATAAAACCATACATTTATAGCAAAGTTCTTTTACCACTACATGTATAAAATATATTTTAGTATTTATATTTATATATAAATATAATATATAACAATATATATATATAAATAAAACCGATATATTTATAGCAAAGTTATTTTAACACTGCATGTATAAAATCTATTTTAATATTAGCAATATATATAAAAATATTATATATATTATAAATATAAATAAAACTATATATTTATAGCAAAGTTATTTTAACACTGTATAAAATCTGTATACATGTATAAATGTATACATGTATACAGATACATAGATATATTTTATAAATATAAATAAAACAGATATATTTTAATATAAATATATAAAATATATATAAATAAATAAATATAAATATAAATATAAATATATAAATATATAAATATAAATAAATATAAGTATAAATATAAATATAAATATAGATATAGATATAAATATAAATATAACCGATATATTTATAGCAAAGTTCTTTTAACCCTACACATATCAAATCTATTTTAACATTTCAAAAGCCAGTGTTTGCAGTGCCATTGGTGACTTACAGCACCCTGGGAGCCTCCTCTGCCTCGGTGGACACGAGGGCCGTGGGCAGGTCCAGCATCCAGCGCGTGTCTGTCTCTGTCAGCAGCACCTCCACCACCTGCTCCAGCTCTGCCTCTGTCAGCGCTGCCTCCTCCTCCTCCTGCTGCTGCTGCTCTGCTGGGGACCAGAGCACAAACAGCACCGTGGCTGCTCCAAAGGAATGGAAAAATCATGCTGGGAATCCAACAAATCCCAGGATCCAGGATTTCACATGGGAAACGTCCAATTGTTGGGGGTGCTCTTTACCGGACAGGCTCAAATCTGCGTCTTCTTCAGGTTCTGCCTCGTCTAAGCCAGGCTTGGGCGGTGATGTGTCCTGTGGGGACGTCCACAGGCTGCTGCCATGTGTCCTTCAGGGAAGAGAAACAAGCAGGAATTGTCTCAAAAACTAAAAAAGTGTTCATTTTTTGGAGGTATTTTTAAGTAAGTATAAGTATTTTTAATTATTAGTATTTTAATTATTAGTATTTATATTTAAATATCATTAGTATCTATAATTATTAATTATTAGTATTTATATTTAAATATTATTAGTATCTATATTTAATTATTAGTATTTTAATGATTAGTATCTATATTTAAATATTATTAGTATCTATATTTAATTACTAGTGTTTTAATTATTAGTATTTATATTTAAATATCATTAGTATCTATAATTATTAGTATTTTAATTATTAGTATTTATATTTAAATATTATTAGTATCTATATTTAATTATTAGTGTTTTAAATATCAGTATTTCTATTTAAATATTAGTAGTATCTATATTTATTTATTAGTATTTTAATTATTAGTATTTCTATTTAAGTATTAGTAGTATCTCTATTTAATTATTAGTATTTTAATGATTAGTATTTATATTTAAATATTATTAGTATCTATTAATTATTAGTGTTTTAAATATCAGTATTTCTATTTAAATATTATTAGTATCTATATTTAATTATTAGTGTTTTAATTATTAGTATCTATATTTAAATATCATTAGTATCTATAATTATTAGTATTTTAATTATTAGTATTGATATTTAAATATTATTAGTATCTATATTTAATTATTAGTGTTTTAATGATTAGTATTTCTATTTAAATATTATTAGTATCTATATTTAATTATTAGTATTTTAATGATTAGTATTTCTATTTAAATATTATTAGTATCTATATTTAATTATTAGCATTTTTATGATTATAATTTCTATTTAATTATTAGTGTTTAAATTATTAGTATTTATATTTAAATATTATTAATATCTGCATTTAATTATTAGTGTTTAAATTATTAGTGTTTATATTTAAATATTATTAGTATCTATAATTATTAGTGTTTTAATTATTAGTGTTTATATTTAAATATTATTAGTATCTATATTTAATTATTAGTATTTTAATTATAATTTAAAAGTTATTTTTTATATATATTTGATCCTGGTTGCTATCCCAAGCCCTGGGATTGTCCTTTGGAACAGCCAGCCTGGGAAACATGGCAGAAAAAGCAATCTTCATCCAGAAATCAGTGGTTACAATTGTAATTATAAATTGTGAACAATTACAATTATTCCTTGATTTTGATCATGCTGTGGCTCAGGATTTTTCATTTAAAACACCAATAATTATTTCCCTTCTTTGCATGACTTAATTGAGTATGTCAGCCCAAATACCACTGAGTTTGTTTTTTCCCTCTGTGCTGGAGGTTTGTAAATGAAAGTGTAGTGAAACATAATTTAGGAGTTTTAACTCCAAATTTTTTGTTCAAGAGCATTTTTGGAGATGGATGCACATAACCACACAGAGGTAACTTGCTTAAATATTATTAAAGCAGAAAATTTTTATTATGTTAAACATATTTTGATAGTTGAACTGGTATTTTTAATATCTTAATTCGATATTTTAATTTCTATATTTTATAATTTTGCATAAAAGCCTGTCTGCACTTACAGATAAAATACTTTAAAATACATACTTTACTTTTTAAAAAGTACTTATAATGCTTTATTTTTTTTAAATAAAACTTTTCTTGCCTGGCAGCATTTGGGTCTGGCTGGAAGAGGGGTTGTGGTGTCACATTCTTCCCTTCCTCATCAAAAACCTGGAGAAAAATTGGAAGAATTTTCAGGATCATTTCCCTGTGTTATAGGGAGGGCACCTGGAAGGGGTTTGAATTCCTGCCTTCCTGCAGGACCAGCCCCAGTTTTTGGGATTCTTTGGGAAAAGCCACTCCTGTCACTGGGCTTGGAGGGGCAACCCAACCCTTCCAGGCCTTCCCACCTTTCCCAACCCAATAATTCCAGGGTTGCTGAGATCCTTCCTGCACATGGATTTGGGGCTCTTCCCACTTTTCCCAACCCAACTATTCCAGGGTTTCTGAGAACCTTCCTGCACATGGATCTGGGGCTCTTCCCACTTTTTCCATCCCAAGAATTTCAGGGCTCTTTGGTTTTTCCCACAGGTGGATTTTGGGCTTTTCCCACCTTTCCCAGGAGCACCCACCCCAACTATTCCAGTTCTTCCCACAGGTGGATTTGGGGTTCTTCCCACCTTTCCCAACCCAAGCATTCCAGGGATTTTTGGTTCTTCCTGCAGGTGCTTTTTGGACTTTTCCCACTTTTCCCAAGGTGCCCAACCTAACTATTCCAGGGTTTCTGAGATCCTTCCTGCACGTGGATTTGGGGCTCTTCCCACCTTTCCCAACCCAACCATTCCAGGGCTTTCTGGTCCCTCCCACAGGTGGATTTTGGGCTTTTCCCACCTTTCCCAACCCAACCATTCCAGGGTTTCGGAGATCTTTCCTGCACGTGGATTTGGGGCCCTTCCCACCTTTCTCAGCCCAACCATTCCAGGGCTCTTGGGTTCTTCCCACAGGTGGATTTGGGGCTCTTCCCAAGGGTGTCCAACCCAACCATTCCAGGGCTTTTTGGTTCTCCCCACCTTTCCCAACCCAACCATTCCAGGGTTTCTGAGATCGTTCCTGCACGTGGATTTGGGGCTCTCCCCACCTTTCCCAACCCAACCATTCCAGGGTTTCTGAGATCGTTCCTGCACGTGGATTTGGGGCTCTCCCCACCTTTCCCAACCCAACCATTCCAGGGTTTCTGAGATCCTTCCTGCACGTGGATTTGGGGCTCTCCCCACCTTTCCCAACCCAACCATTCCAGGGTTTCTGAGATCGTTCCTGCACGTGGATTTGGGGCTCTCCCCACCTTTCCCAACCCAACCATTCCAGGGTTTCTGAGATCGTTCCTGCACGTGGATTTGGGGCTCTCCCCACCTTTCCCAAGCCAACCATTGCAGGCCACGCCCCGGGTGGATTCTGGCTCTCCCCCCTCACCTGTGGGGCTCCCAGGCTGCCCCCGAGGACCCCGCCCTGGGGGGCTGTGCCCAGCGAGGCCGAGGAGGCCGAGGAGGCTCCGCGGGGGCTCGGGGCTCGGCTGGCGCCCGGCCACGCCCTGCAAACAACACACGGCAACATTCATTTGTAAATATCAAACTGTTACCTGCTATTGTAAAGGACTTAAACCATCTATAATAAAGGAGTTTTACCATTTCCTAAATATTTTATTATATATTACCTAAAATTTATATACTTATATTTATATATTTATTTTATATTTATATCACCTATATTTTAAAGGATGCAAACCATTTATAAGAAAGGATTTTTACAATTTCTTAAATATTATCATTTATTATATATTACCTAAAATTATAAGGGACTTAAACCATATGTAATGAAGGATTTTTATGTTTTCTTAGATATTATAATAGATGATATATTTCGTAATATTATAAAGGATGTGAACTTTTTATAATAAAGGATTTTTACCACTTCTTAAATATTATAATAGATTATATATTACCTAATATTTTAAAGGATATAAATCATTTATAAGAAAGGATTTTTACCATTTCCTAAATATTATAATAGATTATATATTACCTAATATTTTAGAGGATGTAAACTTTTTATAAGAAAGTATTTTTACAATTTCTTTAACATTATAATACATTATATATTACCTAATATTTTAAAGGATGTAAGCCATTTATAAGAAAGGATTTTTACAATTTATTATATTAAAACTTATTTTTAATAATTACTTATAATCCCCAATATTTAAAAGGATTTTAACAAAATTTAACCATTTATAAGAAAGGATTATTATAATTGATTATCTATTACCTAATATTATAAAGGATGTAAACTTTTTATAAGAAAGTATTTTTACATTTCATAAATATTATAATAGATTATATATTACGAAATATTTTAAAGGATGTAAATCATTTATAAGAAAGGATTTTTACATTTCTTTAATATTATAATACATTATATATCACCTAATATTTTAAAGGATGCAAAATTTTTATAAGAAAGTATTTTTACAATTTCTTAAGCATTATAAGAGATTATATATTGCCTAATATTTTAAGGATGTAAATAAGCAAGGATTTTAACAATTTCCTAAATATTATAATATATTATATATTACCTAATATTTTAAAGGATGTAAACTTTTTATAAGAAAGGATTTTTACCATTTCTTATATAATACAACTTATCTTTAATAAATACTGTATAATTGCTGATTATTTTAAAGGATTTTAACTATTTATAAGAAAGAATTCTTATAACTGATTATATATTATCAATTATTTTAAAGGACATCAATCATTTATAATATACAATGGTTATAATTGATTATATATTACCAAATATTTTAAAGAATGTCAGCTGCTTATAAGAAAGGATTTTTATAATTTCTTTTATAACTTATTATTTACTACCAACTATTTTAAAGGATTTTAACCATTTATAAGAAAGGATTATTATAATTGATTATATATTGCCAATTATTTTAAGGGATGTAAACCACTTCATAATCAACATAATAATGTAATAAATAAAATATTTGTAACAATTTATCATAAACTATTATATATTATGATAGTATATAATGTAATTTGTTATGTATTATAATTTTTATGTATTACCAATTATTATAAGGGATGCAAATCATTTATAATACGGGATTGTGGGACTGCAGCTACTTAATGATTATAATTTATGATATATTATAATTCATTATATATTAATAATTATTTCAAGGGATCTTAAGCATTTATAAGAAAGGAGTGCAGCCATTTGTTATAATTTATTGTGCATAATAATTAATTACATATTACCAATTATTATAAAGGATTTTGACCATTTATAAATAGGGCTTTTGACTATTTATTTGTTATTACTTCTTATGCCTCATAATTTATTATAGAGCACAATTTATTATAGAATATAATTTATTATATACTACAATTCATTATCTATTACCCATTAATTCAAATATGTAAACCATTTATAATAAAGGCTTTTTACCATTGAATTATTATGACATTATAGAATATAATTTATTACATATTACAATTCATTAAATGCTACCTTTTGTTTTAAAGGATGTAAACCATTTATAATTAAGAAATTTGGACATTTGTGTAATTTATTAAGTATAATTTAATATTACAGAATATAATTAATTATATATTATAACTTATGTATTACTAAGTATTTTAAGGGATGTAATCCATTTATACCAAAGGAACTTTTCCCATCATAAATTATAACTAATGATCTGTTATAACTGGGTCTGTACTACAATTTATCATTTATTCCCAGGCATTTTAGGGCTTTAAATCTTTTTAATTTCCATAACGTTGCAGTTTTAGGCCGGACCGCTCCCACTCACCGCGGAGGCCGCGGCCCCTGCATGGCGTCGCGCCGTTACCGTGACAACGCCGCCAAAGACGCGGCGCGCCGATTGGCCGCCAGCAAGGGCGGCGCCGATTGGTCGGCGTGCGGCGCGCGGGCCGCGCTGTGCTCGCGGCCGCAGCCCCGGGCCGTCCCCGGCCCCGGTTCGGGTCCCGCCCCCGCCCCCGCCCCGTGTCACCGAACCGGCGCTGCCCGCGCCCGCCGCGACACCGCCCCGCCCGCCGCTCGGCCTTCCCGCGGGGCTGCGGCGCCTCGCTCGCGGGGGATTCACCCCTGAGTCAGCAAAGTCGCGCCCGCCGGCTCTTTCGGCACCGCCCGCGGGGACCGTGTGAGGGTCGGGGATGCGGCTCCTGGGCGGAGGCGCCGGGCGCGCGTGAGCCGCGGCTCTGCAGGGGCACGGCCGAGGCCGCGGTGTCCTCACTGTGACACGGCCGCGATGCCCGACGGGCGCGTCGGGCGCTGCCCCGCGCCGGCCCGGGGACATCGCTGAGCGGGGCAGGTGAGGCACTGGGGCTGCACGGAGGACACGGTGAACGACCGCCGGGTCCGCATCTTTGTTCTGTTTATTCGGGGTGGTGTTACGGGTGTTGTGTGTAACCTGGAGCTGTTATTGTGTCTCCCAAGAGCCTCACGCCCAGCAAGAGCCCCCGTTCCCCGAGGACCCCCCGTTCGCCTCACGGCCGATGAGACTCCCCCCGCGCCTCTGCGGCTCCCCGCGTGAGTACGGCGGCCGCGGCCGGGCTGCGGAGGGGGAGCGGGGCGATGATGCCGAGGCGGCGGGCGGGGCCGGGGGCACTCGGGGGCCGTGGTGAGCGGGAGCTTCGGCACCGAGCACCGGCCGGGGCGGGGCCCGGGCATTGAATGAGCTCAGAGGAGGCGTGGCCTCAGCGTGATTGCCAGGTGAGGGGCGGGGCTTGCTCCTTGTGACACGTGAGGGGGCGTGGCTTGTGCCGAATGACATATATGGGCATGAGGGGGCCGCGGCGGCCGCGCCTCGGCGGGCTGGGGGCGTGGCCTTGCGGTTTGAGTGACAGGCGGGGCCTGTGGCGTCGTGACAAACGAGGGGCGTGGCGTGTGTGCTGAGTGGCAGGCGGTGGGGAGCGGTGTGCGCTTTGATTGACGTGTAAGGAGGTGGCCTTAGACTTTGAGTGACAGATGCAGCCTTGCCTGTGCGTTGCGTGACAGGCCAGGGCGTGGCCAATCCCCCAAGTGACAGGAAGGGGGCGCGTCCTCCGCCCTGACTGACAGGTTGAACAGCGCTATATTACATACGAGTGGGCGTGTCCTCCCGTTGACTGACAGGCGCGGATAGGCGTGGCCTCCCCTGACTGACAGGCGCCGCACGCGCCCTGCCCGCTTCCCGCGGTGCGCGGTGACGTCGTGCGTAACGTGGCCACGCCCCTCCCGCCCCGCCGCCGCTCCCGGTCCCGTCCCCGCTGCTCCCGCCGCTCCCCCCGGGACCCGGCGGCGCTTGCCGGCGATGTGACCCCTGCCCGGGAATACCAGCGACCATGGCTGAGGTGAGAGCGGCGGGGGCCCGCCCGGGAACTTGTTGCGCGGCGCCGCAAGTTTGTTGCGGGGAGCGGAGGCCCGCGGGCACCGGCGGTCCCGCCCGCTCCCCTCAGGGAGCCGCCCGCTCCCGTTCGGGGCCGTCCCGGGGGCTGAAGGCGCCTGAGGGGAGCGGGCGGGACCGAGCGCGGCGCCTCCCGGTTCTTATAGGAGCGCATAAGCTAAACCAGCGCTTTATTTCCTTTAAATATCT
The DNA here is from genome assembly GCF_028551555.1 of Melozone crissalis. Lineage (NCBI taxonomy): Eukaryota > Metazoa > Chordata > Aves > Passeriformes > Passerellidae > Melozone > Melozone crissalis. Next base: position 232,154 of record NW_026536012.1, read on the forward strand.
TTTTTGTAATCCCTAAAACAAAGGGGAATTGCTTAAAAGGCAGCCCGGGAGAGCTTTCTGGTGGAATTCCCAGGATTTGCGGGGATGGGGGGGTTAGCTGGGGATAATGGGAGTTGTGTTGTGGGATGTAAGATGATAATGATAGGGAAATAATGGGGAAATGGGAAAAAAGCCTCTTTATCGCAGGGCTGGGTTGCTGGGGTTGGATTGGCCCGTCCTAATCGGAGCAGCTCTTTCCCTTTTAGGAGGGGGCTGGTGAATGGATATTCTCTGAAGTTTTCCCCAAATTATCCCCAGATCGCAATCTCGGGGCTGTTTGCTGCTCTAACAGTGCTGACAAACGTGTTGGAAATGGAAATTTAAAAAGTATACTTTGGTAAAGTAAAATTTGTGGGACAGGTATTGCTCCCAGGGCGAGCTGGGAGTGTCCAGATTTTGGATTTTACAGATGGAGCTTCTCCCCTTGAAATTCCTGCATGGATGGGGTTTTCCCCTCAAATTGCTTTCTCTTTCCCTTCCAAACCAAACCTTTAATGGAGCACTCTTCCTGTTGTTGGGACAACACGTCCTGAGCTAATCTTAGAAGTTCTAAGAACCTGCCTGGGTGGTTTTGTATCTCCAGAGGGAATCACAGGTCTGATCCCAAAAATGTGGGTTTGAAACCCACTCCTACAGAGCTGGAGAGGCAGTGGTGCCTTTGCTGTGGGCATCAGAGTATTGGGGATGTTTGGCTGGAGTTTTTGTCCATTTTTTGGTGAATTAACCCCAATTTCCTGTGACAATCTCTCTGTGTCGTGTGGGGCTGAGCTGGGTCAGTCCCTGCTCGCTGTGCCAGCCCCAGGGCAGGGAGGTCCCACCGGGATGTGGGGCTGCCCACCTGTGGCTTTTCCCTTGTGGATGTGGCTCCTGTGGCTGAGGTCCCAATTCTGGGACCTCAGGGGTTTCATCTTGGCCTTTTTGGAGGTGAATTCCTTATTCTTTTGGGGCAGGGGCGGCGTTTGATCAGCCTGTGGGTGAGTACATCCCCAGGCAACTGTTGCATCTTCATGGGGAAACAGTAATGATTTAAAAAATTGATACTCAGAGTGATTTAAGGTCCTGGATACAGTTTCCAGCTCGGTTTGTGTCCCTGCCCCTGGCAGAGCTGGAAATGGATGATCTCTAGGGTTCCTTCCAGCCCCAAGCATGCCAGGATTTCATGAACTTAGGAAACCCACAGGGAGCAGAGTGGGAATTCTCCTTAGCATAGCATTTCCTCATAGCTGTGGTGGCAGCCACCGGCCTGGAGGAGCTGCAGATCACCAAAGTATGGATGGGAAGGTGGCAGGCTGATGGTTCCTGCCCTCTTTGCCATCCTTTGTGCCAGTGGCAGACATTGTGCTGCTGTTTGGGGGTGCACAGAGCCCATCCTGCCCTCAGAGCCATCCTAGAACCTTGTGAGGGGTGCACAGAGCCCATCCTGCCCTCAGAGCCATCCTAGAACCTTGTGAGGGGTGCACAGAGCCCATCCTGCCCTCAGAGCCATCCTAGAACCTTGTGAGGGGTGCACAGAGCCCATCCTGCCCTCAGAGCCATCCTAGAACCTCGTGCTGCTGTTTGGGGGTGCACAGAGCCCATCCTGCCCATCCACAGGCACAGCCCTCCAAGCCCAGTGTGGCTCTGGAACTTGTTGGGTTGCACAGGAAGGCCCTTCAGAAAGCAGGGCTGGAGGCCAGAAAGTGAAACTAAATTCACCAAAAGTGCTGCTTCACTTTTGCAGAAGCGATTTGAATACAGGACAGACAAAGAGGAAAAAAAAAAAGATTTTGAATATATATTAAATTTGGGGTTAATAACCTGTGTTAGGGATCCTTTTACATGATTCCTCATACTCCAACATGCCAGAAGTTTGTTCCAGGCATAAACTGGAAAGAAAATATCTCTAACTTAAGATCAGCTGAAGCTTTGTGGCTGTTCCAGTATCCTGCATTAAGCTGCTTACAGGGTGCTTTTGGTGGAGGGAATGCTGATACACACAGATTTTCTCCAAAATAAGTATTTTAATGCCTCCTGAGAAGAAAAGGTTGGTGCTGAAAAGCTTGATTAGCAGCTGAAAGAGAATGGGTTTTGTAAATTCAGCCTTTATAGTGGTGGAGTGAAATGTAAGTGAGAGAATGAGATCTTCTGATCCCCACTGGAAGAGCTGGGGTCAGGCTTTTGTGTTGAGCAGAGGCAGCTCAGTACCTGCTGTCGTTTCCAGAAGTGCCAATCCCTGCTGTTCCCTGTGTTCCGTGAAGGGATGCACCAGCCAGGTTCCTGCAGGATATCCTTGCCAGGGTACTGAGCGTGCAAAAATGAAGGGAATCAGAGGGGGTTTGGGGTTTTTGTTGTCCTTCAGTGAACAGGAGTGGGGAAAGGGTGGCCATGTGTGGTCAGAGGTGAGTGGGAGCACTGAGGACTAAATATCCCTGGTTTTTGGCTGGCATAGCTTGGAATTCCCTGCAGGCTGGTTTAGCTCTGGGTTTAGGGGTGTGACAGGTCCCTAAAGGGGAGATCCTGCTCCTGCTGCCTTTGTGTCCTGGCCCTGAGCTTCCATGGGCTGATCCATCTTGCTGAGAACCTCAGGGCAGGCAGGGAGAGATCCAGCAGGAGCAGCCCTGGGGCCAGCAGGTCCCCAGGAGGGTCAGGGGACAGCTCCTGCCAGGAGGGGACAGCCAGGGGGTCGGGCTGGGAACAGGGAGCAGGGACAGGAGCAGAGGGAACGGCCCAGGCTGGGCCAGGGCAGCTCAGGGTGGATTTTGGGAATATTCCTCCATGGAAAGGTTCCCAGGGTGGATTTTGGGAATATTCCTCCATGGAAAGGTTCCCAGCCCTGGCACAGCTGCCCAGGGCAGGGCTGAGTGCCCATCCCTGCAGGGATTCCAACCCCTGTGGATGTGGCACCTGGGGACACGGCAGGGGTGGCCTTGGCAGAGCTTGGAATGGATGGGCTTGGGGATGTTTTCCAACCCAGAGGATTCCATGGTTCCCTTCCCGTGACTGATGCTGGAACATAATTCCTGTTTCTCCCAAAGCTCCACAGGCAGCTGAGCAGCTCCGTGTGGTTCTCACACAGAATGCCTGAGGTTCCTCAATTTTCTGACTTGCTGAAATAAAAACTAAAGTTTTGCTTCTGCAGAGGGAATTTCTGAGGGGTTAAAAATCTGGACTGGCATTTTATGGTGTTGGGAAAGGATGGGAAGGAGCAGGAGCTCTCCTCTGGTGTCAGTGGACAGTTCAATGTCTCAACCTAATTTCTTTGAGTGCACTTCGATGTTTTTCAATTTCTGAAAGTTTAGTTGTGTTCAACCAAAAAATTAGTTCATTGACATGGTGTGCTTTAAGAAGTCATCTATAAATCCCTATTGTCTGGAAAAATTCCCCTTTTCCTCCATGTTCTGCTTCTTTCAGCTGAAGAATTTTAAACTTTGGGAATGTCACTGAATTCTGTTTTCATACTTGGAGCATTACTTTCTGATTTCTGTTTTGGAACAGCTTCAGTGCTGAAGGAATACGTGACCTGCTAACTGTTCTGAGCAACCTTTTCACTTTCTCGGTCTTTTTGTTGAACTAAGGTGTAGTAGGAAGTTCACACAGTCGCTGATGTGTTTGCTAATTGAGCTGTTTGAACAGTCAGGGTTTTTGAGGAGCTCCTGGATACAGAACAAGGTTAAAATAGATTAAATCCAGTTTTCCTACTGATCTAAATCACCATTAAAATCAGGCATTGACAGCAGTCAATCATATTTTTCCTGGTTTGATCTTAGCTGTAACTAATTGGGGGTTTTGTGTCATTTTAAGCCATGTTTGTGGAATGCTGCACTGAGGTAGCAGTGAACCTAAAGGAGAGCTGGCAATTCTGGATTTTCCCTTCCTTGGTGAGGGAATAAACCCCAAAGTGGTTGTTATAGGCACTGCTTGGACCCCCTCAAGGGAATTGCAGGGATACAGTGGCACTCTGCATTTCTAATCTTAAAAAGAGGGTGGCCCTTGAGTTCTTTTGTCGTAGTAGAAGAGTTTTGAGGATATTTTCCACATGTGATCAAACACTGATGTTTGTGGGCTTCCAGTCAGGACTTCAAGTCCTTCCTGAGGCAGCAGAGGGATTTAGGCAGAGGCTGGAATTGTTGTAAAGTTGTTTCTTTTTTGAGCCTTTTCCTGGCCACAAGCCCCAGGCTGCATTAATATTTCCCTCCTAATCCATTCACGTCACAAATTGTCCATAGGAATGTTTGCATGTGCTGCCTGGCATATGACTGGGGCTGGTTGCTTCTGGGATTCTATAGCAGGATCCAATCACTCCATAAAATCCCAGGTTTCTTAGCATGGTATTTTAGATTATTACAGGAAGTTAAGGTGAAAATGAATAGGAGATGGGGAAGTGTGGAACTGTGTCCTTCAGGCAGGGCAGGTGGAGTTGTGATTGTGATCCCAGCCTTCTCTTGGAATGGGGAGCTCTCCTGGGGAAGCTGCAGGGGATTCATCTCCTGTCCCTGCACAGCTTCCTCAGGCGGGAGCAGCAGCGCTTCCCTGAGGCCAGTCCCTTGGGAAATGCCTGCCTGGATGCTGGGTGGCACCTTGGGCAGAAGCCGTGGGCAGCACCCTGCAGTGCCCTGTCCCTGGTGTGCCTCGGCACCAGGAGCTGCAGGGTGTGCAGAGGAGGGGTTCCAGCTGGGATGGAGCCCAGTCCTTCAGTGCAGGGGTCCAGGGGGATCAGCTGCTGGCCTGGCACTCTGGTGCCCCTGTCACCTCTCTGCCCTGCCCTGTCCCTGCCAGGGCCTGAAGGGGCTCCAGGAGAGCTGCAGAGGGACTGGGACATGGCATGGAGGGACAGGACACAGGGAATGGCTGGAAGCTGAAAGAAGGTGGATTTAGGTGATATTGGGAAGGAATTCTGGCTGTGAGGGTGGGCAGCCCTGGCACAGGTGGCCTGATTTGCTGTGGCTGCCCCTGGATCCCTGCAGTGCCCAGGGCCAGGCTGGACACCCTGGGACAGTGGGAGGGGTCCCTGCCATGGCAGGGAGGGTTCAAGCTCTCCTCTCCAGGCTGAACAGGCACAGCTCTCTCAGGAATCTCAGAGCTCAGCATTGTGGGATGATTTGGGGTGGAAGGCAGCTCAGGAGGTCTCTGGTGGGACCTTCTCTGCTCTCAGGGCTGCCTCCAGCCTGGTCTTGAAAACTTCCAGAGAAAAACCTTGGGAAAAGTCCTGTGGATACAGGGGTCGAGTCTCAGAGGGAAATGGCCAGGGCAGCTTTGCTGAGGTGGAAGCTGCAAGGCTTTGAGGGTCACATTTGGGATCTGGGAGTTCAAACACTGCTCTGGATCCTTGTCTTCTGGGAGGACAGGAATTTAAAAAAGTGAAAATCCATGGGTGTAAAGGCTTCCATTTGAGGGATGTCACTGCAGTTTGGGCTGTGCAAAAGTTCACATGTAGGACTGGAAAAGAGGACCAGAAGTGGTTTTCCTTTTTTCCTTGCTTCAATGTTGCCATTTTCTCCCCAAGATAAAAATGTGGCCTTTTTTTAAAATATTTTGACACAAGTTAACTTGCAACACAACACACAGAGAGGGGCAGGCTGGGACTGTAGCCTTCCTCTTATGGAAAGGGACACATTCCCTCTGGAATAAAAGGTGTTTTTCCCTATTTTACCCAGTTCTGTTCTCCAGGCCCAGCTCACAGGAGAGTTTATTAACTTTGGGATATTTTGCTGTTGCAGAGTTCAAAACCTGGACAAATTGATGGGCTTGTCAGGCATATTTCTATCAATATAAAGAGAATTTAATTCTCGTTTTTAAGTGTTTTATGTAACACTTCAGGAGCTATTAAAGATAACTGAGTCAATTTGGACAGGATGTGTATTTGTCTTGTAGACACTTCAGATTATTCTGCAAATTTTAAGATGTTTCATTATTAATCAGTTCTGTTAAACAGTGTGAAAGGTGTTAGCAGAGACAAGAGTTTTGTGGGCAGGAGTGAAACTGTGCAGTGTCTGTCCCTTCTGTTCAGGTGGTTTTGCTGTAGGGGAGAGAAAGCTCAGTGCATCCCCCTTGGAGTATCCCAGTGCATCCCCTTGGAGTATCCCAGTGCATCCCCCTTGGAGTATCCTAATACATCCCCCTTGGAGTATCCCAGTGCATCCCCCTTGGAGTATCCCAGTGCATCCCCCTTGGAGTATCCCAGTGCATCCCCTTGGAGTATCCCAGTGCATCCCCCTTGGAGTATCCTAATACATCCCCCTTGGAGTATCCCAGTGCATCCCCCTTGGAGTATCCCAGTGCATCCCCCTTGGAGTATCCCAGTGCATCCTCCCTGGAGTATCCCAGTGCCTCCCCCTTGGAGTATCCCAGTGCATTCCACGTGCTGGAGTATCCCAGTGCATCCTCCCTGGAGTATCCCAGTGCATCCCCTTGGAGTATCCCAGTGCATCCCCTTGGAGTATCCCAGTGCCTCCCCCTTGGAGTATCCCAGTGCATTCCACGTGCTGGAGTATCCCAGTGCATCCCCCTTGGAGTATCCCAGTGCATCCTCCCTGGAGTATCCCAGTCCATTCCACCTGAACTGAATGAGCTGTCACAGTGCCAGCTCAGGGGGGTGTGTCACTGCCATCCCAAGGGAGGGGATGAGCCAGATCCCAAAGTCCAGGCAGATGTTTTCAGGGAGTGCTGGGGTTGTTCCCATGTGTGACACATCTCTGCTGCCTTCGCCTCTTGGCAGTCACAGGTGTCTGAGGGACACTGGCCAGCTTCAGTCCACCTGTCCCATATCCACCTGTCCCATATCCACCTGTCCCATATCCACCTATTCCATGTCCACCTGTCCCATATCCACCTGTCCCATATCCACCTGTCCCATATCCACCTATTCCATGTCCACCTGTCCCATATCCACCTGTCCCATATCCACCTGTCCCATATCCACCTATTCCATATCCACCTGTCCCATATCCGCCTGTCCCATATCCACCTGTCCCATATCCACCTATTCCATATCCACCTGTCCCCTGTCCCATATCCACCTGTCCCATATCCACCTGTCCCATATCCACCTATTCCATATCCACCTGTCCCATATCCACCTGTCCCATATCCACCTATTCCATATCCACCTGTCCCCTGTCCCATATCCACCTGTCCCATATCCACCTGTCCCATATCCACCTATTCCATATCCACCTGTCCCATATACACCTGTCCCATATCCACCTGTCCCATATCCACCTATTCCATATCCACCTGTCCCATATCCCCCTGTCCCATATCCCCCTGTCCCATATCCACCTGTCCCATATCCACCTGTCCCATATCCCCGTCCCATATCGACCTGTCCCATATCCACCTATTCCATGTCCACCTGTCCCATATCCACCTGTCCCATATCCACCTATTCCATATCCACCCGTCCCATATCCATGCCTGGGGAATGGATTGGATGGGATCTGTCCCATCTCTCCCATATCCAGGGGATGGATTGGATGGGATCTGTCCCATTGGATGGGATCTGTCCCATCTATCCCATATGCAGGGAATGGATTGGATGGGATCTGTCCATCTACTCCATATGCAGGGAATGGATTGGATGGGATCTGTCCCATCTATCCCATATGCAGGGAATGGATTGGATGGGATCTGTCCCATCTATCCCATATGCAGGGAATGGATTGGATGGGATCTGTCCCATCTACCCCATATGCAGGGAATGGATTGGATGGGATCTGTCCCATCTATCCCATATGCAGGGAATGGATTGGATGGGATCTGTCCATCTACTCCATATGCAGGGAATGGATTGGATGGGATCTGTCCCATCTATCCCATATGCAGGGAATGGATTGGATGGGATCTGTCCATCTACTCCATATGCAGGGAATGGATTGGATGGGATCTGTCCATCTACTCCATATCCAGGGAATGGATTGGATGGGATCTGTCCCATCTATCCCATATGCAGGGAATGGATTGGATGGGATCTGTCCCATCTCTCCCATATCCAGGGGATGGATTGGATGGGATCTGTCCCATTGGATGGGATCTGTCCCATCTACCCCATATGCAGGGAATGGATTGGATGGGATCTGTCCATCTATCCCATATGCAGGGAATGGATTGGATGGGATCTGTCCATCTATCCCATATGCAGGGAATGGATTGGATGGGATCTGTCCATCTATCCCATATGCAGGGAATGGATTGGATGGGATCTGTCCCATCTATCCCATATGCAGGGAATGGATTGGATGGGATCTGTCCATCTACTCCATATCCAGGGAATGGATTGGATGGGATCTGTCCCATCTATCCCATATGCAGGGAATGGATTGGATGGGATCTGTCCCATCTATCCCATATGCAGGGAATGGATTGGATGGGATCTGTCCCATCTACCCCATATGCAGGGAATGGATTGGATGGGATCTGTCCCATCTATCCCATATGCAGGGAATGGATTGGATGCGATCTGTCCCATCTATCCCATATGCAGGGAATGGATTGGATGGGATCTGTCCATCTATCCCATATGCAGGGAATGGATTGGATGCGATCTGTCCCATCTATCCCATATGCAGGGAATGGATTGGATGCGATCTGTCCCATCTATCCCATATGCAGGGAATGGATTGGATGGGATCTGTCCCATCTACCCCATATGCAGGGAATGGATTGGATGCGATCTGTCCATCTACCCCATATCCACACCCTGAGGATAGGGATAGATCCCATCCATCCCATATCCTATTGGATACATCCTGGGAAAGCACTGGATGTGATCTGGCTGGTTGTTGCTGCCAGTGTCCCTCACCTTGGGAAGTCCTGTCTTTCCTGAGTTCCCTGAAAATACCCCTGGAATCCAACAGTGACATTCCAGCAGTGCTGGTGCTTTGGGGCTCAGTGTCTGTGCTTTCCCTCTCTGCCTGGGGTTTGTTCCTGCAGCCCCCAGAGCTGGGCTCCCTCCAGGCCCTGGAGCATTGGCAGGAGAGCTCCTGGGTGTATCCCTGCAGCAGGAGTCCTTGCTCACTGGAGATCTGCTCAGTGTCCATGACTTAGGAGTTCCTGGGTGATTTTCATTCCTTTGAGCTCACAGCAGGCTGCTCACTGTTACCTTTGCTGATGGTGCGCTTCCAGAACAATTGCAGCGTGCATTGCCTGTGGATGGTCACTATCCCTGATTTTTCTTGCATTTTTCTCTCCCGGGCCTTGGATCCCATTATCCTTTGATAGGTGGCAGCTCGTTGTTCCCAGGAGTGCCCTTGAGGCAAAAAGTGCTCTGTGCTTCCCTGGGAATGGCTGGGCAGGAAATGAATATCCACTGAAGAACAAGAATCCTATCAGTTCTTCTGTGATAGAATTCCTGTTGCCTTTTCCCAGGAATTCCTGTCCCGTGGCTGTGCCATCCTTGTGAGTGTGGATCTGTGATGTGACCCTCAGCAGTGCCAGGAAATTGTCCTCACTAAATGCCCCCAAAGCCATCTGTTGTGCCCTGGCCAGAGCCACCATCCCTTGGAGGCAGGGAATGGGACTGACCAGCCTTGTCTTGGAGCAGCTCTGCAACCAGAGGCTGCTCCCTCACCCTCAGCGCTGCCAGCCTGGCACTGCAGGGTTTTCCAGCCCCAGACTGGTGTTTGCAGCACAGCTGGCACTCACAGAGGCCAGAGTCAGGGAGAGGCTGCAGAAGTGGTGCCAGTCACCTTGGGGATGGGCTGGCACAGCTGGCACTGGAGGGGTGCCAGAGGCCAGGGCTGCTCCTGGCTGCAGCTGGGCATTAATAAAGATGAGCAGGAGTGTGACCCTGCTCAGGGCTGGAAATAGAAGCAGGAAATGATTGGCAGCTCGTCCCAGGCTGGAAGGGCAGGAATGCAGACAGGAGAGTGCACAGGCAGGGCAGGTGTCACTGGCAAAGCCTGGGAGAAGGGGCACAGAGCCAGGGGCTGCTTTTGGGAGCCACAGCTCCCTGAACTCCCCTGATCCCTGCTTTGTGTCCTGTTCTTCCTTCTGCATCAGGGCCTTTCCCAGAACTTCCCTGCCCAGGCTGGAGCTGAGCTGGGTCAGCCCCTTGGGCATGGAGCAGCCAGAATTCCCATGGATTGTCACCAAATCAGGGCTGGCACTGCTGAGTGATAAACCCATAACCTGCTTTGCAGCTGAGACCTCCTCAAAACTCCTCTGTTACAGCCAAAATTATCTAGGGAAGCAGGGAATGTTTTGGAAAGAGGTTTTTTTGGCAAAGTGAGTGTCAATTTGGGTAAGAGCTCCCAATAACAACACACTTTAATGGCTTTTCCTTCATTCCATGAGGAGTTCTCATTGTGGTTGGGGATTCCTTTAAAAAGTGTGTCCCTGAATTGAAGGAGAACAGGAATTTGTGCTCAGCTTCAAACTGGAATGATTTCTCTTGGACTGGGACTCACTGGCAGTGCAATCTGGGATATCCCTGGGCTGTGGAAAGGGGGATTTATACCTGGAGTTAGATCACAGCTAAAGCTTTAATAATTTTAATTCAAGAGGAGTTCTAAGATGGTATTTGCAGAATTGATTGTTTCCTAAGGAAATTATTTTATCCCTCAGAATAAATTCTCCTCAGGCCTTTGAATCCAGCTCTGTTCCTTGGAGGGCAGAGTCATTGCTGGAATAATTTTTCATCCTGGAATTAAGGTTGGAAAAGATCATAGAATCCATGCCATGAGTCCATGTCCCCAAGTGCCACCTGGTTTGGGACACCTGCAGGTGCTGATTCCAGCCCTTTCCAGGAGGAAAAGGGGAGGCTCTCTGTGGCTTCCCTCCTGGTCTGGGAAGATTGAATTGATTTGGTTTCCTCTGGGAAATGGATTTGTAGAGAAATGTTCAAGTCTGACAGAAGATTCCCATAGTGTGGATTTCTATGTAAATGTTGAGATAAGAAATGTTGATTTAGAAATGGAATAGGATAGAAATTGCTGAGAGAGAAATGGAATTAGAAACAAGTTTTAAAGAGCGGTTTTGTAAAAAAGATGTGATATTTTGGAGAAATACAGTTATGAAAGGTGGATTATAGTAGGATTTATGAGGGGTCATTTCAGATTATTGGTTTTAAGGTATTTTTAACATACTGTTATGAAAGTTGATAGGTTAAGAAATGTTTATAGTGTATTGCAACTAAGAAATAGTTGGGTCACACTTTAAGATTTCTCTGCAAATTCATTTCTCACAGTTTCCAACCAAAGATTGCTGCAATAAACTCGTTAAGACTTTGTTAATTTGTATTAATGGTCATGTATTGCATTCTATTAATTATGCAGGTTCATCAGACAAACAAATCACCAAATAAAGACCAGTCCAGGCTGCTGATCCTGATATTCAGCTCCAGATCAGGAGTCCTGGACTCTGGAATTTGTTAAGATAATCTTTGCAAATAAAGACTTTTTTGGGTGTAGTGATTAGCAAAACTTCCCCTGGTGTTGTGCAACAATCTGCAAAAACATTTGTGGGGTTTCCCCATTAATGGGAATTTCTATGGGAGTCCTGGGGGGCCTCAGGAGAGCTGGAGAGGGGGACAAGGGGACACAGGGAGGGATGGGATGCTGGCAGGGAATTCAGTGTTTATATTCTGCATTTTCCTGATTCTGGACACTTCTGGAGTCCATTGATACACTGGGGACTCCCACAAAAGAGAGGTGGACATGCAAGGGAAATTATTCCATAAGAAGGTCTCTTCTCTCTTTGAGGAACTTTTGTTATAAAAAACTTCAAATCAGACAGAATTTTTTCAGTTTTAGCTTTTGATATAAAAAAACTTCAAATCAGACAGAATTTTTTCAGTTTTAGCTTTTGCTTTGCTGCATCACTAGCCTGAGTTGAGAAGGAGGCAAGGGGAAGGAAAACCCTTCAGAAAATCCAAGTTTTTCCTTGAGGACAGCATTATACATTAATTAATGTAGCAAAATCCACGGTGCCAAACAATATCTGAGTTTGCAGGAGGTGGCAGGAGCACCACGGGGAAAATTCAGTTTTCCTGCCTTGGAAATAAACATTTCATTACTGTGAGCCTGAAAAGAGTGGGAGCATTTGCTTGAATTATCCAAACAAATGAGCTTTGAATGGCTGACATGCAAATTTCCCCCCAGGGGTTCAAGGCACAGGGAAAGCAGGATTTTATGGGAGAATTTGTTTGTGGGGGTTGTAAAGACCAGGGTACCAAATTTTGGGCCAAAGAGGGGCTCTGCTACCTGGATAATTAGGGAATAATTTTCTTTATCTCAAAAATAATATTTTTTCATTTTTCCTCACATCTGAGTTAGAGATTCAGATTAAATTGGTTTTTTTCCTTTATTCTGTAAGGCGTTCTTATTATGATTTGGGATTTTTTTAAAAAGTGTGTCCCTGAATTGAAGGAGAACAGGGAATTTGTGCTCAGCTTCCTCTTAATTTATTAAATGATAATTAAATAATTCCTTAATAATTCCTCTTAAACTGAGACTCACTGGCAGTGGAATCTGGGATATCCCTTGGTTGTGGAAAAGGGGATTTATACCTGGAGTTCAATCACAGCTAAAATGAAAGTAATGTTTACCTTGGTAAATAATTTTATTTATAAATGTATACATTTATTTATCAATTTAATTATTATTTATAGACATTTATTTATAATATTTATAAATTTATTTTAAAATTTATTATTTATAAATCTGTTTTTCTGCAGTGAATTGTTCTCTATCAGCTAAATAATTTTATTTACACAGGTTCAACATACCAAAAATAATTTCCTTTCTTTTCTTTTTTTTTAGCCTTCTGTTGAGTCTTCAAGCCCAGGTAAATATTTTTAATAATTTCCAAGGGTTTGGGCATCTTATGGGTGGAAAACTTTCCAGGAGTTCCTTCAGCTGCATTGTTGTTTTCTCCTGAGATTTTATTTCTTTCAGAGAAATAATTAAGTGCTTCATAATTAAATCTTAGAGTCACTCCTCCCTGTCACACCCTCAGTGTGGGGCAAGGCTTGGAAAATGGAATTTAAATTGTCCAGGGAAAAAAGGGGGGAAAATATGGGCAGGGTTGGGATTAAAAATCAGAAAAGGGGGAAAATATGAGCGGAATTGGGGCTAAAGATCAGGAGAAAAGGGGGAAAATATGAGCAGGACTGGGATTAAAATTCAGGAGAGAAGATTAGCAGGGTTGGGATTAAAATCAGGAGAAAAGGGGGTAAATATGAGCAGGACTGGGATTAAGGGAGAATTTTGTGAGGTTTTTTGTTTTACCTGCTGCATTTTTAGTTGTGAGGTTTTATTTGTTTTTAGTTGTGAGTTTTTATCTGTTTTTATTTTATAAGTTTCTATTTGGTGAGTTTTTATTTGTGAGTTAGATTTAATTTGCATGTTTTTATTTGTTTTTATTTGCGAGTTAGTTTTTGAGTTTTTATTTGTTGACTTTTTATTTGATTTGATTTGTGAGTTTTTAATGGTGAGGTTTTGACTCTGTAGAGCTCAGTGGAGGCAGGTTTGTGATTATTTAAGGCTGAAATGCTCCCAGATAGAATTTCCCATGTGCTGTGCAGGGGGTTCCTGCTCCTTCCTGCCAGGATCTCCCCACAGGGGGAGTTTCCCTGGGCAGAGGCAGAGGAGCCATAACTGGAATTTCTGCTCACAACTCTGCTGCGAGCCTCCCCTGCAGACACAGCTGAAGGCCAGCAGAGCTGCAGGCTGCTGGGGTTGAGCTGTTTCTGGAATGTTCCCAGGAGGATCAGCAGCCTCTGACGACCATGAGTTCGACCCCTCGGCTGACATGCTGGTGCACGACTTCGACGACGAGCGCACACTAGAGGAGGAGGAGATGATGGAAGGGGAGACAAACTTCAGGTCTGAAATCGAGGATCTCAACAGGGTAGGTGGCCTCCAGGAGCCTGTCTGGGTCTGGAAAGACAGGAGTCTGCTAGGGAGGGCAGGAGCCTCCCCTGAAATGGAGAATGTGAACCCCTTCCCTCTGAATTGCTATGAATTTTACATGAAGGGGCTCAGGCAAAAAGTATGGGAGCAGAAAATAACAGTTCTGTAATAGGGAAGGAAATAAAAGGATAAAATAAACAATGCAGTAAACTAAACAACACTGCCAGAGTCAGAACCCAACCTGTCACCCTGTGGGTCAGGGTGTTGGCAGCAGTCCCATTGGAATTGTGGCTCAGCCCTCCTGCAGTGTCAGTGTGGTTCTGCTGGAGCAGGGATCCTGTAGAAATCCCATTGGAATTGTGGCTCAGCCCTCCTGCAGTGTCAGTGTGGTTCTGCTGGAGCAGGGATCCTGTAGAAATCCCATTGGAATTGTGGCTCAGCCCTCCTGCAGTGTCAGTGTGGTTCTGCTGGAGCAGGGATCCTGTAGAAATCCCATTGGAATTGTGGCTCAGCCCTCCTGCAGTGTCAGTGTGGTTCTGCTGGAGCAGGGATCCTGTGACATTCCCATTGGAATTGTGGCTCAGCCCTCCTGCAGTGTCAGTGTGGTTCTGTTGGAGCAGGGATCCTGTAGAAATCCCATTGGAATGGTGGCTCAGCCCTCCTGCAGTGTCAGTGTGGTTCTGTTGGAGCAGGGATCCTGTAGAAATCCCATTGGAATTGTGGCTCAGCCCTCCTGCAGTGTCAGTGTGGTTCTGTTGGAGCAGGGATCCTGTAGAAATCCCATTGGAATTGTGGCTCAGCCCTCCTGCAGTGTCAGGGTGGTTCTGCTGGAGCAGGGATCCTGGAGAATCCCATTGGAATTGTGGCTCAGCCCTCCTGCAGTGTCAGGGGTGGTTCCCTGTAGAAGGGTGGAAGATCCAGGGGCAGAGGCAGCTGCTGTTCCTCTGGGCAATCCAGTGCAGAAGCCTGGCTGGTGTTCCAGAATCTCCAGATTCTATCCAGGCAGGAATGCTTGGCTGGTGTTCCAGAATCTCCAGATTCTATCCAGGCAGGAATGCTTGGCTGGAGTTCCAGAATCTCCAGATTCTATCCAGGTAGGAATGCTTGGCTGGTGTTCAGGATCTCCAGATTCTATCCAGGCAGGAATGCTTGGCTGGTGCTCCAGAATCTCCAGATTCTATCCAGGTAGGAATGCTTGGCTGGTGTTCCAGAATCTCCAGATTCTATCCAGGCAGGAATGCTTGGCTGGTGTTCCAGAATCTCCAGATTATATCCGGGTAGGAATGCTTGGCTGGTGTTCCAGAATCTCCAGATTCTATCCAGGCAGGAATGCTTGGCTGGTGCTCCAGAATCTCCAGATTATATCCAGGCAGGAATGCTTGGCTGGTGTTCCAGAATCTCCAGATTCTATCCAGGCAGGAATGCTTGGCTGGTGTTCCAGAATCTCCAGATTCTATCCGGGTAGGAATGCTTGGCTGGTGTTCCAGAATCTCCAGATTATATCCAGGCAGGAATGCTTGGCTGGTGTTCCAGAATCTCCAGATTCTATCCAGGCAGGAATGCTTGGCTGGTGTTCCAGAATCTCCAGATTCTATCCAGGCAGGAATGCTTGGCTGGTGTTCCAGAATCTCCAGATTCTATCCAGGTAGGAATGCTTGGCTGGTGTTCCAGAATCTCCAGATTCTATCCGGGTAGGAATGCTTGGCTGGTGTTCCAGAATCTCCAGATTATATCCAGGCAGGAATGCTTGGCTCCTCCCTCTGGGCTCACATCTCCCAATGGGATGCTGTAGTTCTTATCAGCCATGCAGGGACATTCAATAGCTGTTATCATTCAATAGCTGTTATCAGCAGATATCTCCCCTGAGGGAGGAGTGATTGTGGTCACTCAGAGAGATAAGGCAAACTGCCCACTTGACAAAAGACAACTGACACACAGAATACATCTTGCCTTGCAATCTGGAACAGATCCCAAAGCACACCCACAAAACATGCAGGAATTAAAAAACAAACAAAAAAAATTAATACATAAATAATAAAGAGAGGGAAAGGCTGAATAAATTTACCAAGAATTGGGGGAAATAAATGGTACATAAATATTTATAATGTGCTTGGTTAGTTGTTTTTTGCATCTACAGGATGTAAATTTTAGAACTACTGTAAATTAAAATATCATCTGACTAAACTTGTGTATTCCAGCTGCACCAGAGTAGTGCTTGTAGGTTCTTATTTTAAAACAAAACCTCTCATAATTCACATTTCTTGTGCATTTTGATACAGATATCTGTGAACTAGTGGAGCACTTAGGAATAGCCTCATTTAAAGGAAGATGCAGAGGAAATGATGTCCAAACCCTATTTAAGCATGAATGATTATGCCAATAGCACTTTAAATTAATTTGGTGCATTTAATCAATATTTCCAGTGTAAATGCTAATTTCTTCCTGGTTCTACTGTCACTTCTGTATTGTCTTCAATTATTTCTCAGGCAGGAATAATATTCTTAAATTACCAAGTGGGTTCATTATAAATGCAGAGTAATTTAGATCCTGTCTGTGGCCTTGTTGGCCTCCAGAACAGATCATTAATGATTCACTAATGAATATTTGATGTACAAATCCTATTTAGCTTAAGTGATTCTGCCAATAGGACTTGAAATTAATTTACTCTATTTAATCTATATTTCCAGTGGAAATTATCTTTTTTTTTAATCTGCTAATTTCCAGGTTGATACTAAATGGAAAACATAAAGATACATAAATAGTTGGTGAATCTAAATGTGCTTTATGTAGATTAAATGAGGAGTGGAGCTCCACATGTCTCTCATGTGGGGTTTAAATTGAAAATTGGCTTTTTTCCCTTCGTATTTCATGTAACTCTCTCACCACATTACAGCCCTTCAGTTTATCCCCTCATAGCCAGTGGTTACCTCTAGCTGTGGGTAAATAATAAATAAATACATTCATTTTTTTCACCTTTTCCATTTTGCAATACCCTGAAGCGATGAAGAAATCCCAATTTTTGTTTTCTCTTGGAGAGCTGCTGGTCCCTGGAGCTGTTGGAATTGCAATGGACTATTTGAAGTTAAGAGGCTTAACCTGAGAAAAACATTATAAATACAGAAAAACATTATAAATACAGAAAAAACATTATAAATACAAACCCCTTTGCTGGGTAACACAGGGTCAATGATATTTCTGTTCCATAATTCCCCCAAAAAAATGCAAATTCCAATTTTTCATTTCTAACTCTCAGCTCTGTGGGATTGGAGTGCTTAAAGACTTTCCAAAATGTCCTGGAGCGCATTTGGATGATTCCAGGATGATTTTTCTGCTGGCTCTACTGCCAAGTTTAATTAAGAGCACAGGCCTTTCATGTTATCTGTGTCAGTAAAATATTTATTCCCCATCAAGTGGCACTGTGGGGACCAAAAAAAACCATTTAATTCCATGTTTTTTGTATGGTTGGGTGTAAAGCTTAACCAGAGAGTAGGGGAATAAGATCTAGAATGGCTCAGTTCTATAAAATATAAAATAAAATAAAATAAAATAAAATAAAATAAAATAAGCACAGATAACCCCTGTCACTCTTGTTTTTACAGAGCACAACCAGCTCCACTTTTGTCATTGGGATTATTGGGATGTTTCCAGAAATTAGATCAGGGCAGGCCCTTAGGATAGGAAGTCTAAGGTCAGCCAATAACTAAAAATATCTGATTATCAGCCAACATGTGCATTAGATACTAGGAAAAAACTGTTTAGAGCAAGCACACAACTCCAAATAATAAACAAAGGATTTGATGCTTTGAGAGAGAATTTTTAAATGATCCCTGAGAATTTCTGCTCTGAAAAATCTCACTTAGGGAGAGAGGCTGGACACTGAGGATTAAAAGTAATAATGAAATTAATTAGCAGAGCCAGCAATTTTTACTGATACTATTTATTAACCAAATTTAATTAAAAGTATTTATTAGTAGTATGTATTAGTAATTTTTATTAATAAAGGTGAGAGTTTGGGAGCCTTTGTTGTACTTGAATTAGTTTGAGACCTGACAGTACAAATTGAAATGTCTCCTCAGAGCAGACCAGCTTTTTCATGATGTTTAAATAAAATTTTTTAAGGTTTAGCAGGTTTGTTTCCAGCTGGGGAAGGAATTCCTTTTGGAATGGCCATTCTTGGTGTGGGTGTTAGTGATTCCTGTAGTTTGGTGAGAATCTTGATGCTGCAGAGCAATTCCTGTGGGATATCCCCGTTAATTCCCAGTTTTTGTTGGGATTTTCCCAGGAGAGTGACATGCCCATCCAGGAGATCCTGTTGGGGTGGGAGGTCTGCTGCAAATAAATCAAGGTTTGGGAAATAAATTATCCCACACAGAAACCCCACATTTTCCTTAAGAGCCCAAACTTCCAGTTTTGCCAGCCCATAGTGGCCAATCTGGGTGTAGTTCTAGTGACCATTCTGATCACTGTGCTTTGGTGAGAACCATGGTGCTGCAGAGAAATTCCTGTGAAATATCCCTGTTAATTCCCAGGTTTTGGTTGAATTTTGCCCAGGAAAGTGACATGCCCATGCAGGAGATCCTCTTGGGGTTGGAGTTCTGCTGCAAATAAATCAAGGATTGGGAAATAAATTATCCCACACAGAAACCCCACATTTTCCTTAGGAGCCCAAACTTCCAGTTAATTTTGCCAGTCCATAGTGACCATTCTGGGTGTGGGTGCCCTGCTCCCTGTGCTGTGGTGAGAGCCTTGGTGCCATGGAGCAGTTCCCGTGGGGTATCCCATTAATCCCAGTTTCTGTTGGGGTTGGTGCCCCGCTCCCTGTGCTGTGGTGAGAGCCTTGGTGCCATGGAGCAGTTCCTGTGGGGTATCCCATTAATCCCAGTTTCTGTTGGGGTTGGTGCCCCGCTCCCTGTGCTGTGGTGAGAGCCTTGGTGCCATGGAGCAGTTCCTGTGGGGTATCCCATTAATCCCAGTTTCTGTTGGGGTTGGTGCCCCGCTCCCTGTGCTGTGGTGAGAGCCTTGGTGCCATGGAGCAGTTCCTGTGGGGTATCCCATTAATCCCAGTTTCTCTTGGGGTTGGTGCCCCGCTCCCTGTGCTGTGGTGAGAGCCTTGGTGCCATGGAGCAGTTCCTGTGGGGTATCCCATTAATCCCAGTTTCTCTTGGGGTTGGTGCCCCGCTCCCTGTGCTGTGGTGAGAGCCTTGGTGCCATGGAGCAGTTCCTGTGGGGTATCCCATTAATCCCAGTTTCTCTTGGGTCCCCAGGAGAGTGACATGCCCATCCAGGAGCTGCTGAGCCGCTACGGCTACGACGGCACCGTGCCCCTGCAGGAGGAGGAGGAGGAGGAGGAGGAAGAAGAGGAGGAGGAGGAGGGAGAAGACGACGATGATGTCGATAACGATGACAACAGCGGCTGCAGTGGGGAAAACAAGGTAAATGCGTGCTCATTTGCATATGTAAATTTGTGATTTGCATACCCGCACTACTCTGTGTCCCAGGTCATGGCAGAGCTAATTTGTAATAGAGTTGATTTCATAAACCTTGCTTTACTAATAAGGTTTACTCTTAATTACCAATCTGTATTTCTCTTAATTGCTCTTAATTCCATCTCTCTCATCCCAAGCAGAGGCAATTGAAAATCCCTGGATGCAGCATCATGTGAGGGATGGGAATTGTCCTTCAGCCTCAGCACTGACATTTTAAATGCCTGCAGACACCTTTAGGGATACAGCTGAACACTCACTTGGAGTAGAAAAGCTGATTATTGAAACTGCACAAACTGCTGGATTAAATGTGGCTCTGGCTCTTGGAAATCCTGCAGGTTTTCCAGCCTGAGCCTTTTAAATTGTGTTTTTCCAGCCTGGTTGTACTTGAATTAACTCACCCTAATGCTTCAAGTATCTTTGCCAAATGTTTAGTTTTGAGCTTAGCATTTTGAAACTCCTTTTCTGTGTTACCTTCAAATATTTTTCTGATTTTAAAGAAGAGATTTTTCTACTTGGAATGTAGAGTCCTGTCATGGGCACAGCTGCTGCATCCTGAATTCCATTAAGATCCAAACTCCTTGGAATTGTCAGTGACACAAAAGCTGAGGCCTTAGAGGAGGTTTCATTTCCTAATGTGGCTTTAAAAGAGATCCATTCTGGGCTTTGGTACCTTCACCTATTTGAGAAACCCTGGAATGGCACGCAGGGATGAGGAATGGTGCATCTGAGTCAGGAACTGAAGTTGCTGGGATTTACAAGCTGCCTTGACAGGTGCTGGAGAGGATTGTTCTTTGTGGGGGCTGAACAGTTCAAAAGGAAGATCCAGAGTGGGATTGGATCAGGAAAGGTTCAGGGGAGGGGGAGAAACTTATGTAACATGAAGGCTGCAGGGAGAATTCTGTCAGGGAAAATTCTCTCAGGAGAATTTCCTCATGGAAAGGGTGGTCAGGCTTTGCAAGGGGCTGGAGTGTCCTGGGAGCCCCTGGCTGTGACACTCTGGGCTCTGGGCTGGGTCCCAGCTTGGGCTGGGTGATCCTGGAGGGCTTCTCCAACCTCAGTCACCCTGTGCAGAATCAAACTAAGGCCCAGATGTTCGTTTGGCTGAGCTCGGTGCTGCTCCTGCAGGGTCACTTGCTGCTGTGCCCTCAGTGCTCAGTCCCTGCTGGCACAAATGCCATCCTGGCTGTCCTCGGGGCTCCCAGCAGCTGATGGAGGGAAGGCCCTGCCTGTGCTGTCCCTGTGTCCCACACAGGAGCCACCCCTGTCCTGTGCCCTGCAGGGCCCCACTCCAGGGACAGTGCAGGGCTGCCACTCTGCCCTCAGCAGCTCTGGCCCAGCTCACACCAGTTCAGCCCTGCGCTGGGAGCAAGGACCCTCCACTCCCATCCCAGTTCACACCCGTTCAGCCCAGCCCATCCCAATTCACGCCAGTTCAGCCCAGCCCATCCCATCCTATCCCAGTTCAGCCCAGCACTGGGATCAGGCCCTCCCAGTCCATCCCAGTTCACACCAGTTCAGCCCATCACAGCCCTACAATGGGAGGAGGCACCCCCCATTCCCATCCCAGTTCACTCCAGTTCAGCCCAGTCCATCCCAGCCCATCCCAGCCCATCCCAGTCCATCCCAGCCCTAGGATCAGGTCCATCCCAGCCCCCCCATCCCAGTCCATCCCAGCCCATCCCAGTCCATCCCAGCCCCCCCAGTCCATCCCAGTCCATCCCCCCCCAGCCCATCCCAATCCATCCCAGCCCCCCCAGTCCATCCCAGTCCATCCCATCCCATCCCCCCCAGCCCCCCAGCCGTGTGTGCTCCCTGGCTGTGGGGCTGTGCTCGGGGCGCTGCAGGCTGTTGCTGTGGGGGTGCAGCACCGTGGGATCAGAGCTCTCTCCTCTCAGCTCTCCCAGCCCGTTTCCCTCCCTGCCCTCACTGCTGCTATTTTTAATCTGCTCTGAGCTGCACGTGTGACAGGGCTCTGCTGGAGTGCACACCCTGTGTGCTGGCCGTGGTGCTCCTCACAGCCCCTGGGTGGCCAGCACAGAGCACCACACGTGCAGCAGCAGCCTTGGGAGCACCAAAATCCATTTAAAAAAATATTTATCATTTTCTCTGCCTGTAATAATTCCTGTAGTTGTGGTGGTTTGTCTGCAAATAAAGGAATTTATTTGGATTTTTAGCTCAATGTACTGGGCCAGCCCTGTGCTTCCTGTGGGGTTGAACCACTCAATTCACATGGATTTTTATGGCAGGTATCATTTCCATCTAAATGCCTCCCTTTTTTATTGAAAATTCATGAGAAAGGATTTTAAAGACCAAAGTAAAATTTCATTGAAATTAAATTCAATAAAAACCACAAGGATTTAAAAAAAGCAAAGATTCAGATTTCCTTTGGATCCATATTTCTGATTTGTTACAGTCTGGCTGTTCTATTGATCTGCTTAAAAACAACCTCAGAGTATGTTCACGCATTAAAATGTTACTAATAAAAGAATTTATTCTAATTAAGGAATTTATTCTTATTTTTGATCTTGTGTCAATGTACTGAGCCAAGCCTGTTCTTCCTGTGGGGTTGAACCACCCAATTCACTTGGATTTTTATGGCAGGTACTATTTCCATCCAAATCTCTCCCTTTTTTATTGAAAATTCATGAGAAATTATTTTGGAGACCAAAGTAAAATGTCATTGAAATGAAATTAAATATAAACCATGTGAATTTAAAAAAGCAAAGATTTAAGTTTTATCTGCTTAAAAAACAACCTCAAAATGTGTTCACACGATAAGAAGTTACATTTGTGGTGGCTCAGCCTGGACATGCCACAAATAAAAGTGATTTGGGGTTAATCTATTAATAAAATATTGCCAAAAGCAGATTTTTCACTGCCAGGGATGAGTGAGGTGCTGCTGATTTTCTCCCCCATTGGTTGTGGTTTGCTGTTGTGGCAGGAGGAGACCATCAAGGACTCGTCGGGGCAGGAGGATGAGACCCAGTCCTCCAACGATGACCCAGCCCCGTCTGTGGCCTCTCAGGACCCCCAGGAGATCATTCGCCCTCGGCGCTGTAAATATTTTGATACCAGTAAGTCCAGTTTCATCAGCCCCAAAATCCCAGTATCCTGAGCCAGAAATGCATTTTGAGCCCTAAAAAAATATATTGAGTTTTCCTCCTCATGGCACTGCTGTGCATGAGAATCATGCTCAAAACAAAGAAGGGAAGTCCTGGTTTTAGTTGAGGGTTGAGGCTGCTCTGCTGGCTCTGTGGAAGGACAGGAGTTATCTCTGATTTTACGAGAAAGATTTGGGAAAATGAATAATTGAAATTTGACATTTTACAGGTTCAAATTAATTGGTGTGCTCTGGTTATTTGCCAAAGCCTGGGCTCTGTCCTTATCCAGAGGAGCTCAGAGTCCACCTGAAGGGAAGAATCAACTGAAATTTCCTACAAATAAAGCACAGATTTCCTCAGAAACAGAAAAGCAATAAAATCTGAAAAGACCAAGAATTGCTAACCCTGAAATAGTGGAAGGGGGAGGTCACAAGGAAGAAAATTTGCTTCAAGAATTCCAGTTTTGCCAGCACTGAGCTGATCATTCTCATACTTATTTTGTTTACAAATGGATTTTGCATCCTGAACTCTGATTTCCCTGGAATCTCCCCTGATGGGATCTGACCCTTTTGGGCTGCTTGGGAAAGCAGATATTTTATCTTTTTTTCAATAAAAGTGGCTGTTGCAATTTGAATTCCTTCTGTTCTGTGTTTGAACAAATAAAAGGTTCCTCACCATACCTTACACTTGATAATTATTAGTTAGAAATGCAATTATTATTTTGTGGTTTATTTAAATCCAAAATTGCCAAGGAACCTTTAAATTTAAATGAAGAATTGCCAAGTATGTAGCTGTGCAGAGGATTGCAAATATATTGAATAAATTCCTATTTTTAAGCACAGAATTAACTTAATTCAAGTGTATTGCAATAAGTTTGGGGGTTTCCACGGCTTTCAGCTGTCTATAAAATGTCATTTAATGTCTAGATAATTTTAATGCTGCTGTATCCCATCCTGTACAGAAACCAGCACCTTGGGAAAGGCAGCTGGCCTGTACCATAAAGAGCTTAACATTCCTGCCAGTCCTTATCCCAAATAATCTCCTGAAGTGCTGCTGGGCATCCCAGGCTCCCAAATCCCAGGAGGAAACACTCCCAGATTTCTGCCACCTTCTGCTGAGATCTACCTGAAATTCCCTGAAAAAACCAGCAGCAACTAAGCCAGGAGCTGATGGAAAAGGGCTTGAAACCCACAAAAATATTCCCACAAATTCAGAATAAACTTGGATGGGGATCCTTCAAAGCCAAGGGAAAAGAAATGTGAATTTAGTAACAAAATTTAGGGATGTTTTTATTTATGTCTCAATTTCTCAGAGCCTGGCTTGTATCTTAATCCAAATCTGGGTGGGTCATTTTTTAATCTTGTCACTGCTGAGCCAGGAGTGCTGTCCCCAAAAGTGTCCCTGAGATAAGGAGGGAGGCAGGGAGCAGGGCTGGGGCTGCTGGCTCTGCCAGCCCTGCTGCTCTGGCTCACATGTCTGTGAAATTCCTTGCAGATAGTGAAATAGAGGAGGAATCTGAAGAAGATGAAGATTATATTCCCTCAGAAGACTGGAAAAAGGTAAATATTCAGCCCACATTTCATGAATAATTAATTAATCTGTTACTGGGGAACTCTGAGCTCTGTGGAGCACCTAAATCCTCTGCAGATTTTCCCCATAAATAGCAGAGTTTTGGTAATGAGAAGTCTTTAAATCCTCCCCAAGCAGTCAAAAATCCATTTCCATATAGCTGCCTTCAATTTTGAACCTGTTAATTGCATTTTTAGATTTTAAACAACAAAAGTTTCAAGAGGGGAGGAAAAAAGATGTGAACATGCTCCTGTTTGCTAACAAAAAATCTCAGGGGGGGTTTCACTTTTTCTTTTTATTCCGCTCAGGAAATCATGGTGGGCTCTATGTTCCAGGCTGAAATTCCAGCTGGCACCTGCAAATACAAAGAGAATGAAAAAGGTGAGATTTGACCATTTATTGCTGCTTGGGATCCAAGTCTGATTAGGAGAAGGAAAAGACTGGATTGATGTCATGTGTCTTAATAAATGAGTGACAATTAGAGCCACCATCATCACATTAGAGCTCATCCTGTGCTCAGCAGAGCTGGAGGAAGAGGAAAAGAAGGATTTTATTCTTGGCCTGGTGCCTCTTGAACCCTTGGATTCTGATTTAGTGGTCCACACAAGCTGCAGCCTCTTCACTTCTGGATTTCTTTTGTGTGAAATGAAACAGCTAATGGAGAAATTGCACTGCTGGAACTGGATTATCACAGTAAAAAGGGCAAAATGGTACCAGCAGCTTTGCTTTTCACATTTTGTACCTCTTCAATCAGGAAGAAGAAGTTCTGCTCTTGTGGATTTTTTTCCCAGCAATTTTTCCCCTCATCCCAAGCAGAGGCTTTGGCTGGATGCTGTCAGGAAAGGCAGATCCAGTTTGAACCCAGCTGGGAGCAGAAAAAGGAAATTTTCCTGCTCATTCAGCCCATTGCTAAGGATTTGCTCACACTGCAGGTCAATGAGAATGGATTTCTTTGTAGCTGTGTAGAATTTAGTTTTTAAATAACCTGGAACCCTCCCAGAACCCAAGTTTGTGCTCAGTTATCCCACTGCCCAGGGAGGTTTGGATTCCCTGGATCCCTGGGGATCCCAGGCCAGGCTGGACAGGGCTTGGAGCACCTGCCACAGTGGAGATCCCTCCTCCCAGGGGAATCCGTGGAATTGGATGCTTTGTAAGGTCCCTTCCAACCCAAACCATTCCAGGATTCTCTGAGGGTTCCTAGAACTCTTTATTTTTCTTGAGTGAGCAGCCAAACATCAGCTGAGTGGGAACCTCTGGAACAAAAACCCCAAAAACTCCTGGGAGCTGTTCCCAAAGTGTGTCCTGGGGGAAGTGAAGCTGCTTTCTTTGCAAGACATTTAATGATTTCTTTACCACCTTGGGGGGTTTATTTGTATTTATTTCCATGATAAAATACTTTTTCCAAGTAGAGATTGATGTCTGAGCCCCCTGAGCTCCCCCACACCTCCCTCCCTGAGCTGGCTGTTCTGTCCCAAGCATTCCTCTTGGAATCAGTGCCCAAATTCCTTCCTTGCTGCTCTTCCTCAGGTTGTTGGAGCCCACAGCCAAGCTCTGGATATTTTCCTACTTTAATAGCCAGAATTTCACTTTATTTTGCTGCAGTCCGAGCTTGGCTCTTCCAAAATAAAACTCTTCCAAAATAATCAGGAGATATCTCACTTGGCCCACATTTCTCCATTAAATTCAGTTTACTGTGGCTTCCCTGCTCTCAAACTCCTGTGAAAGCTCTGGAAAAGGTGGAGATTTAAATTCTGGAGCTGCAGGATGAGTTCTAAAATCCAGAACCCAGATCATGCCAGAGATTTGAAAGCAAAGTCCAAACCCCAAGACCAAAACCGAGATCATTTGGATCTCAGATTAATGGTGCCCCCATGATCCCCCAGGGTTGATCAGAGACAATAATTACCTTTATAATTATTTCATTTTATTATAATGGTGTCATTTTCTTGTGCTCTCCCTGGGGTCTGTCCAGTGTATGAAAATGATGACCAGCTGCTCTGGAACCCTGACTTTTTACCAGAGGACAAAGTCATAGAATTCCTCAACGAGGCCTCGAGGCGCACGGGAGAGGAGAAGGGCCTGGATGCAATTCCTGAGGGCTCCCACATTAAAGACAATGAGCAGGTATAAAAAAATAAACATGCGGTTTATTTTCTAGAATTAATCATCTTTTTATTTCACTTTACTCCCAAGAGGTGAAATTGGGTTTGAAGTTTTATTGTTCCTTGTGGAAATAGAAATTTGATGAGGATTTTACCTCTCAGAGAATATTAAACTGTTAACTTGGGCTTAATGTTGCTTTATGTAAAATAAATATATCATAAAAAATAAATTAAAATTTTATATATATATATAAAAATCTGTATGAATTAATTCTCTCGGGTACAGAATTTTTCAATGATTAAATTCTTTATGAATGCACACTTAATTTTTTTCTTCATACCCCAAAAAACTTCACACATTAATTTTAAAAATTTGTGTAGTGAATGAAAAAGCTTCAAAAAAAAACCCTACACATCAATTTTACAAATGTGTGTAGTGGGTGAAAAAGCTTCAAAAAAACCCTCCATCAATTTTACAAATGTGTGTAGTGGGTGAAAAAGCTGCAGAAAAACCCTTCCATCAGTTTTACAAATGTGTGTAGTGGATGAAAAAGTTGCAGCGCTCTGCCTGGGCATTTTCTTGGCTCTGTAAATAGAGATTGGAAGTGTAAACTCAGTAAATACGTCTTAGATTACTCTGTGTTGGTTCCAAGGGTTTGTTTTTAATCCTCAGAGGTGTCAGGGCTTTCAGCAGGGTCTGGGTGGCTCTGCAGGGTCCCTGTGCATTTTGCTCCCTGCAGGCCCTCTATGAGCTGGTGAAGTGCAATTTTGACACGGAGGAGTCCTTGAGGAGGCTGAGGTTCAATGTCAAAGCAGCCAGGGGTGAGTTTCTGTTCCTCAGTCCCCATTGATTCCCACCCCCATTGGCTGCCACAGGCTCAGAACATTGGTTTAATCTTCATTTAAATGCATCTCTCCTTGTTCTCTGGGAGACTGGAATTAGCAGATGTGCAAATTCCCTTCCTGGCCATATTTGATACAAATGTCTGGGATTTCAGCCCCAAATTCAAATTGAAAATTACTTCTTGACAACTCACCTGGGCATTTTTTAGGTATTTTATTGTGCTCTTCTAGACCTTTCAGTCATCAAAGTGAATGCAACAAACATGAGACATGAAATAATTCTAAATAAAGGAGCAAATAAACCTTTTATCTTACAAAAATAACATTACAAATCCTGCTTTGTAAAATGAATTAATTCTAAATGAAGGAGTAAATTATATTTTTATTTTACAGAGTGTCGCATTGGAAACCCTGATACGTAAAATGAATTAATTTTAAATAAAGGAGCAAATTAAGTTTTTATTTTACAGAGTATAGCATTAAAACCCCTGATATGTAAAATTAAATAATCCTAAATAAAGGAGCAAATAAATCTCTTCTTTTACAAAGTATAACATTACAAACCATACATAAAATGAGTTAATTCTAAATAAAGGAGAAAATTGATTTTTTATTTTACAGAGTATAGCTAAAAACCCTGATACATAAAATTAAATAATTCTCCATAAAGAAGCAAATAAACCTTTTATTTTATGAAGTATAACATTAAATGTTATAAATGAGTTAATTCTAAATAAAGGAGAAATTTAATTTTTTGTTTTACAGAGTGTAGCATTAAAACCCTGATATATAAACTAAACTAATTTTAAATAAAGGAGAAAACTAATTTTTTATTTTACAAAGTGTAGCATTTAAATCCCTAATACATAAAATTAAATAATCCTAAATAAAGGAGCAAATTAACCTTTGATTATACAAAATATAACATTACAAATTCTACATAAAATGAGTTAATTCTAAATAAAGGAGAAACTTTTTTTTTTGTTTTAAAGAGTGTAGCATTAAAACCCTGATACATAAACGAAACTAATTTTAAATACAGGAGAAAACTAATTTTTTATTTGATAGAGTGTAGCACTTAAAACCCTAATATATAAAATTAAACAATCCAAAATAAAGGACCAAATTAACCTTTTATTTTACAAAGTATAACATTACAAACCCTGCCACATAAAATGAATTAATTCTAAATAAAGGAGAAAATTAACCTTTTATTTTACAAAGTATAGGGTTAAAATCCCTGATACGTAAAATGAGTTAATTCTAAATAAAGGAGCAAATTAATTTTTTATTTTACAGAGTGTAGCATTAAAAACCCTGACACATAAAGTGAAATAATCCTAAATAAAGGAGCAAATAAACCTTTTCTTTTACAAAAATAACATTACAAACGCTGCAGTCAGGCACAGCAAACTGGGGGAGCTCAGCTTCCAAAGCTCTCCCTGGGCACATCACAGGCAGGAGGGATCCAATAAATGTGATTATTTTGCTCTCCCACCATTTGATTTACTGTGACCCAAAGGATCAATGAGACCAGATCAGATTTTCTTTATAGAGTCCCTACAAACCAGCTCCTCCCATTTCCCAGTCTGGTTCTTCCAAGGAGAATTCCCATTTTTCAACAAAAAGTGAAATTCCTCGGCTGGTTCCTATGGAATCAGCAGCTGGAGAAAGGGCCCAGATCTTTTCTGTCACTTCAGTTGCCTTTTTAAATTAACTATTTTCTTTATTGCTTTTATTTTTGATTTTGCTGTAGAAGAATTATCTGTTTGGACAGAAGAGGAGTGCAGGAACTTTGAGCAAGGGCTGAAAGTCTATGGCAAGGATTTCCACGTGATTCAGGCAAATAAGGTAAACTTGAAGTGCAATTCTCACTTTTTACATTTTAAAACAAAGTAATTATGAATTACTTCACAAAGAAATGGACAAAATTATTTCATTTTTTCTGTTGAATCAGAATCCTGGAATGCTTTGGGTTGGAAGGGACCTTAAAGATCCCATGGGCAGGGACACTTCCAGTATCCCAACCTGCTGGGATATCCCAACCTTGCTCCAGCCTGGCCTTGGACCCTTCCAGGGATGGATCCAGGCAGGAATTTTTTCCTCCTCAATTTTTTCCTCCTCAAATTTTGCCCAATATTTACATCCAAATTAGTTTCTCAAAGCCCAGAATTTGTAACTGGAAGTGCAAAAATCCTGTGGGAAGAGCTGCTTGCTTGCTTTCTTTCTTTCTTTTTCTTTCTTTCTTTCTTTCTTTCTTTCTTTCTTTCTTTCTTTCTTTCTTTCTTTCTTTCTTTCTTTCTTTCCTCTCTTTCTTTCCTCTCTTTCTTTCTCTCTCTCTTTATTCCTCTCTTTCTTTCTTCCTCTCCTCCACTCTTCCTCTCTCCTTTCCTTTCCTTTCCTTTCCTTTCCTTTCCTTTCCTTTCCTTTCCTTTCCTTTCCTTTCCTTTCCTTTCCTTTCCTTTCCTTTCCTTTCCTTTCCTTTCCTTTCCTTTCCTTTCCTTTCCTTTCCTTTCCAAACCTTCCCTTCCCAAACCTTCCCTTCCCCTTCCCTCCCCTTTCCCTTTCCCTTTCCCTTTCCCTTTCCCTTTCCCTTTCCCTTTCCCTTTCCTTTTTTCCCTCCAATATTTTTGCACCCTGAACTTCCCTCTCAATTTTGAAATTTTACCTCAAGAATTTCCCCTCTTCCACGCAGCGTCGAGTTGGAATTTGTCACTTTTTGCTAGAAATTCTGAATTTTTTTTGACCAGAAGTTGTCTGTGCGTGCTGCAGGTGCGGACCCGCTCGGTGGGGGAGTGTGTGGCCTTTTATTACATGTGGAAAAAGTCAGAACGTTACGATTTCTTCGCTCAGCAGACCCGCTTTGGGAAGAAAAAATACAACCTGCACCCTGGGGTCACGTAAGATGTGCCTGATTTCATCATTTTTGGGGTTCAGTCTTTGTTTTGTCTTCCTCTCAGCTGAAAATTCAGGGATTCAGAGCCTAATTTGCAGCAGGAAAACAGCCAAAGTGTAAAAAAATGCCCGAAGTGTGTATAAATAATACGTAAAATACATTTATTTGGGGCAAGGCCAACACTTTGCACTGAGGGGCAATCTGAGTTTGAGTTCTGTCAGGATTTGGTTGGTTTACTTTTTAAATGTTAATAGGGTTTTTTTTAATGTTTGTTTTAATTAAATATATTTTCTACAAAAGCATGAATTCCCATTCCCAGGTGGAATTTGTGGTGCATTGTTTGTCCATCATTCTGGCCAGCACAACACAAATCCCAGGGGATTTTGGGCTCTCCAAAGCTCCTTCCCCATTCCCATCCTTGCTGAGGAGAGAGGGGATGTGTGAGCAGAGCTCCCAGCTTGTTCTGCTGCCCTTCATTCCAAAGCTCTGATCTGCCTGTCCCACTCTTTCCACTGCCTCCTGCCAAGCTGTTTTACTATTATTTTCATTCCTCATTTCTTCCTGGCTCCTCTCTTGATCCTTCTTTGGAATATTATTGTTCCTCCAAACATTTCAGGGCTCTGGGACGCCCAGAGTGCCATCAGGGACTTTGTGGGTGTTACAGAGACTTTCTTACCTGGCAGGGACTGCCTGGCTCCCCCTTCCCTTCCATCTCTTGGTGGGTTTTTTTCCCCCATATTTTCCATTTCTCTCTATTTTCCATTTCCCCCTGTTTTCCATTTTTTCCCCCCATTTTCCCTATTTTCCATTTTCCCCAAATGAGACATTTTTGGGTCTCTTCCTGCTGTTGGGTGCAGCAGCAGTGTCATTAAGGACTGGACTTGTCTGCTCTTGAATGATTTTGCAGATAAATTCAGGGAATTCAGGGTGGAATTCCAGGATAATTACGTGTCAGGAGGAGTTTCTGGAGTTACTCCAGCCCTCCCACCACATCCAAGGGTTTAATCCACCAGCTCCCTTGGTTTCCACCTTCATCCTGCCCTGAACTGGAGCTCTGGAATAAATGGCACAGATGGGAATGTCTTGGACTCCGGAGTTTTTCACTTGCTGTTAGCTTGACCCCTTTGGGGCTTTTGTGCACAAATGGGATTTATTTTTACTGGAATGGTTTGGTATTGGGGGCTCAGCAAATTCAGGTTTAGTGCCTGGAGGGATCCCCTTGGGAGCACATGAAGGGTTTGGAATCATGGAATGGTTTGGGTTGGGAGGGAGCTCAGAGCCCATCCAGCGGGCAGGGATGGGGGCAGAGGACACTGCCAGGTGCTCCAGCCCCAGTGTCCATCCTGGCCTTGGGCACTGCCAGGGACCCAGGGGCAGCCAGAGCTGCTGGGGAATCCCATCCCAGGGAGCAATGCCATCCCAGGGAGCAATCCCATCCCAGGGAGCAATGCCATCCCAGGGAGCAATGCCATCCCAGGGAGCAATGCCATCCCAGGGAGCAATGCCATCCCAGGGAGCAATCCCATCCCAGGGAGCAATGCCATCCCAGGGAGCAATGCCATCCCAGGGAGCAATCCCATCCCAGGGAGCAATGCCATCCCAGGGAGCAATGCCATCCCAGGGAGCAATCCCATCCCAGGGAGCAATGCCATCCCAGGGAGCAATGCCATCCCAGGGAGCAATGCCATCCCAAAATCCCAGCCCTCCCTGCCCTCTGCCAATGGGAAACCTTCCCACAGCTGCAGTGTGTGCAGGAGCATCTCCAGCCTGTCCCAGCTGTGTCTGTCTGTCTGTCTGTCCCGCAGGGATTCCATGGATCCTGTCCCAGCTCTGTCTGTCTGTCTGTCTGTCCCGCAGGGATTCCATGGATCCTGTCCCAGCTCTGTCTGTCTGTCTTGCAGGGATCCCATGGATCCTGTCCCAGCTGTGTCTGTCTGTCTGTCTGTCCCGCAGGGATTCCATGGATCCTGTCCCAGCTCTGTCTGTCTGTCTGTCTGTCCCGCAGGGATTCCATGGATCCTGTCCCAGCTGTGTCTGTCTGTCTTGCAGGGATCCCATGGATCCTGTCCCAGCTGTGTCTGTCTGTCTGTCTGTCCCGCAGGGATACCATGGGTCTGTCCCAGCTGTGTCTGTCTGTCTGTCTGTCCCGCAGGGATTCCATGGATCCTGTCCCAGCTCTGTCTGTCTGTCTTGCAGGGATCCCATGGATCCTGTCCCAGCTGTGTCTGTCTGTCTGTCTGTCCCGCAGGGATTCCATGGATCCTGTCCCAGCTCTGTCTGTCTGTCTTGCAGGGATCCCATGGATCCTGTCCCAGCTGTGTCTCTCTGTCTGTCTGTCCCGCAGGGATTACATGGATCCTGTCCCAGCTGTGTCTGTCTGTCTGTCTGTCCCGCAGGGATTCCATGGATCCTGTCCCAGCTCTGTCTCTCTGTCTGTCTGTCCCGCAGGGATTACATGGATCCTGTCCCAGCTGTGTCTGTCTGTCTGTCTGTCCCGCAGGGATTCCATGGATCCTGTCCCAGCTCTGTCTGTCTGTCTGTCTGTCCCGCAGGGATTCCATGGATCCTGTCCCAGCTCTGTCTGTCTGTCCCGCAGGGATTCCATGGATCCTGTCCCAGCTCTGTCTGTCTGTCTGTCTGTCCCGCAGGGATTCCATGGATCCTGTCCCAGCTCTGTCTGTCTGTCCCGCAGGGATTCCATGGATCCTGTCCCAGCTCTGTCTGTCTGTCTGTCTGTCCCGCAGGGATTCCATGGATCCTGTCCCAGCTGTGTCTGTCTGTCTGTCTGTCCCGCAGGGATTCCATGGATCCTGTCCCAGCTGTGTCTGTCTGTCTGTCTGTCCCGCAGGGATTACATGGACCGCCTGCTGGACGAGAGCGAGAGCGCCGCCTCCAGCCGGGCCCCGTCGCCGCCGCCCACGGCCTCCAACAGCAGCGCCAGCCAGTCGGAGCGGGACGAGAGCGCCTCCAGCAGCACCCCCAACGGTGAGGGGGGAGACACCATCCCCATCCCGGGCTGCCCTGGGGAGCCATCCCTGCCCTGCCAGGGACACCATCCCCATCCCTGCCCTGCCAGGGACACCATCCCCATCCCGGGCTGCCCTGGGGAGCCATCCCTGCCCTGCCAGGGACACCATCCCCATCCCTGCCCTGCCAGGGACACCATCCCCATCCCTGCCCCGCCAGGGACACCATCCCCATCCCTGCCCTGCCAGGGACACCATCCCCATCCCTGCCCCGCCAGGGACACCATCCCCATCCCTGCCCTGCCAGGGACACCATCCCCATCCCTGCCCTGCCAGGGACACCATCCCCATCCCTGCCCCGCCAGGGACACCATCCCCATCCCTGCCCTGCCAGGGACACCATCCCCATCCCTGCCCCGCCAGGGACACCATCCCCATCCCGGGCTGCCCTGGGGAGCCATCCCTGCCCTGCCAGGGACACCATCCCCATCCCTGCCCTGCCAGGGACACCATCCCCATCCCTGCCCTGCCAGGGACACCATCCCCATCCCTGCCCCGCCAGGGACACCATCCCCATCCCTGCCCTGCCAGGGACACCATCCCCATCCCGGGCTGCCCCCAGCCAGCCTCGGGCACTGCAGGGATGCAGCATCCACAGCTCCTCTGGGAATTCCATCCCAGCCCCTCCCACCCTCCCTGGCTGCTCCTGTTCCTCTCTCCCCATGTCCCATCTGTCCCTGGCCATTCCCTGTGTTCTGTCCCTCCGTGCCTTGTCCCAAGTCACTCTCCTGGAGCCCCTTTAGGCCCTGGAAAAGGCTCTGAGTTCTCCCAAAGCCTCCTCTTCTCCAGGTGGGCACCCCCACAGACAAGCAGCCTATTTCAAGTTCAAACTGGTTTTTAAAGACCCCTCCATGTTTGCATTTGGGCAAGGGCCTTGTCAGGAAGATAAAGCCCCCAGGAATTTCCTGTGACCTGAGGTTTGTGGGTTCCTGCGTGCCCTGTGCCGTGCAGAGGTGGAACTCAGGGCTGTGGGGAGTCGGGAGCTGGGCCCTGGGGAGCTCCTGCTGCTCCTCAGGAGCTGTTCTGAGGGCTGGGAATGGGACAGGAGCCAGGGGGGAGAGCTGGGCTGAGGGAGCAGCTGGGGACTCACTCAGAGCCTGGAAATCTCCTGGAAGCTGCACAGAGAGCCCAGTGAGCAGAGCCCACCTGCAGCCCTGCATCCTGGGGTTCCAGAACATCCTCTGCTCCTCTTAAGCACTCCATGAACTCCCTGTGTCAACCGTGTGCACATCAGTCACTCAGTGAGGAGAAGGAAAAAATACTGGATTTTTAATGAATTCTGAGTTCAAATTCTGCTTTCCTGAGCCAACCTAGGTGAGGAGAACCCACCTGGGGTCCTGGGATTCCAGGACATTCTCTTCCTTTTAAGCACTCCATGAACTCCCTGTGTCAGTTGTGTGCACATCAGTCACACAGTGAGGAGAAGGAGAAAAACACTGGATTTTTAAGGAATTTGAGTTCAAATTCTGCTTTCCTGAGGAGAGCTCACCTGGGGTCCTGGAATTCCAGGACATTCTCTGTTCCTTTTAAGCACTTCCATGGGTTCTGTCAGTTGTGTGCACATCAGTCACACAGTGAGGAGAAGGAGAAAACCCCTGGATTTTAAATGAATTTGAGCTCAAACTGCGCTTTGCTGAGGCAGCCCAGGCAGTTGTGCTGCTGAGCCTCGCTGAAGGGTTTCTCTCCCTGCCAGGTGTCTCTGCCAACGGCCCAGGGGAGGTGCCAGGGAAGGAGGAGGCCAAGCTGGAGGGGCTGCACGCCAATGGACCTTGCAGTGGGAAGAAAACTCCTCACCCAGAGCTGGACACGAACGGCTACGAGCCCGAAAACCTCCCCAGTGAGCCCAAAGGGGCTCACTCAGCCCCCAGGAACGAGCCTGAGCTGGAGGAGAAGAGCGAGAGGCCTCTGAAAAGAAGGAGGATGAACAGCAACGGGAAGGAGAGCCCGGGTGCTGCGGAGTTCTTCCAGGAAACCAACTCCCACGGGAAGCTGGAGGAGCTGGAAACTCTGGAAGACTGAGTGCTGGGAGCTGATTTTATTCCTTGGAGTAAATTCTGGGTGTCTAAAATTTTCAGGGTTGATGGGTTACCTTCCAAAGTCCAGTTCCATAAACAATCTGAGATTTTTGTTTTTGTTTCCTGAGACCTTCTAGTCGGCTCTAAAGATCCGATGATTTGGTTTTCTTCAGTGCTGAAAAGCAGCAGGAGAATATTGGATTTCTCAGAGCTGGCAGCTGCAGTTCTGGGATTAAAAGGCTCTTAAATATTTAAGGAACAAAGCAGTGAGTTGCTGCAAAAATATTCCCAGCCTAATACATTAAAGAATGTGTTAATACAGCATTTAATGTATAAAACAGCATTTAATCAGTGTACAAGTGAACAAAGCATTTGGGGCTTTGCAGGAAGTTAAAATAAAACAGGAAAAGCCAAGACAGAGCAGGCACAGAGACTTCCACTCCTGCTGGAGAGAGGAAAATGTCATCCCATCATTAAGGAACCCTCATGAATCCTGAAAGTTATGAGCACAACTATTTTTATATATAGAAGTTTTAAAAGGTAAATAAATAAACCAGGTCAGGTTTGTCTATGTAAAATTGTTGACATCAATGATGTCTTTCCATATTCTTTATCTGGGCTAAAGAAATACATTCTGTATTTTTCCAGATTTCTTTGTAGCCTTTGAAAGATTTTTACAGTACTTATGTCTTGATTGAACTGTCCTTTCTTAAAACAAAAGCTTGTATAATTTTCTTACCTTGTACAGTTGGTAAACTTTTATGAGAGAGTTGATACCCTGAGTCTAATGTCAGCTTCCTTTTATTTTGCTGAAGTCTTTTCTAAAAAAAAACCAACAAAAAAAAAACCAAACCAAACCAAACCAAACCAATGGAGTTAAAAATTAATCACCAACGTGTTAATTTTCTTCCCAGAAACTGGTAAATAATTAACATAAGAATGGTTAGGAGGCATTTGATTTTGGAAATGTGCTTTATTTTCTTGTTTTATGGCAAACAATGATGTTTCAATTTTTGTTAAGCATGCTGCTTGCATTGCACACATTTCCTTGCTTTCTTTCTCCCTTTGTTTGGAAGGCAGAGAAATCTCCCAGCAGCCAAATTGTGGAGTTTGCTGAACCTTCTGCAGGTCCAGCTGCTCCACCGTGCCCTGCCGGGCTCAGGGAGCACAGCAGGGCTGGAAATGCAGCTGGGGCTGGATGGAATTGCTGAGGAGGCTGCACCGAGAGCCCCTGATGAGCTCAAAGGTCTTTTCCAGCCTAGGAAATCCTGGAATTCTGTGCTGGTGCACAGGGACACACTCACCTGGAGAAGGGAGAGCAGGAATTTCACATTGAGCTGGGGAGAGCTAATTCCAGTGTGAGAACCAAAAATTCCTCATCAATAAATGGCAATAGGGTGCTGTCACCCTGCCAGCAGCACCAGTGAGAAGTTGTGGGTGTAGGATTTACATCCAGCAATCAGGAACGTTTGAAATCCCAATTCACTTTGGTTTTGTTTGGTTGTTTTCTTCAGCCCAGCTCCACTTCTGCTCTGTTCAAATCCGGGATAATTGTTCAATTGTACCATTGCTGACCCCGTGTCCTCCTCCTCCTCCTCACAGGTGTGCTGTTCATCCTTCACTGGTTATTTTCTCTGCAGGGTTATGCTCTTTATGGTTGCAGTTGAACTGAATGGTTTGAAATGGATGTTTCAACCCAAACCCCAGTGCTGAGGGCTTGGGCTGATTTGGTTTCTTCTGCACTGACCTTCCCTTGGACTTTGTGATCAGGAATGAGCCAAGCCTGGGGATGAGGATGGGCTGTGGATGCGGAACCCTGGGGAATGATCAGCTCTGCCTGCCAGCCCTGCTCCTGGAGAGCCTCTGGGTGAGGCTCATTAATTGAGGCCTGTGTTAATTAAGGAATGCAGTGATTAATGCCTGAGGCAGAGGTTGCTGTTAACTCTCCCCTCTGGTCGTGAGCAGAACCTCAAGGACGGTTCCACACAAGCAGAATCCTATTTTCAGTTTCATTTTGATGCTCTTTGTTCTCGGTTGCAAGTTGGAAATACTTCCCAAAAATCCATAGGAAAGTTTCCAAATGAATTGTCTCAGGCTCGTGTGTGAAATCCAGCACTGTGTATATTTTCAGGAGTGTTGCTTTGTTTTTTATCTTTCCTTATTTTTATTTTTTCTTTTGGTGATACTTAGAAGAGACCTGACATTCCATAATCCACTATGTAATGCTCAGCTAGACTTTAAGAATATTTAATTCTAATTTACCTTTTGTTTATGCTGGTGTTTTATACAATATTTGTTCATGTTTCAAACTGCAGCCACTGTAACTCAATAAGTCATTGCACTACTAAAGCTATTGAAAATCCTGGAAATCTGCTAACTTTGCTTTCATTTTCCAAACCTTCTGTACAGTTGGGAATCCAGTCCAACAGGAAATCCTTGGGCTTCCCAGAGGGTTCAATGTGCTATAAATTCCCCCCACACACACAAACCCCACAGATTATTTGGATACATTTTTTCCACACAGTATTTGCACTGTCGGTAATTCCCTCCTCTTCCTCCCCTTCCCCGTCTGCAATTCTGGAAAAGCTTATTAAAATATTTTTAAACTTACTGTCTGCATCCAAAATTCCTGATTTCCTTGCTCCAGAGGGGTGGAATATTCCCTCTCAGAGGCTGGGAGAGCAGTGACTCTGGTGCTCTGCACTGAAACCCATGGAAACAAAACCCATTTTTCTGCATCACCTTCCCGCTGTTCCCTTCGTTCCCCGTAATGTTTCCAAATCCCTTCCCAAGGAATATTCAAAGCTGGAAACCCAGAATTTCCCCCCTCACCCTGCAGGGCCTGGGGGCTGTGAGGAGCCCCTAAATCCCAGATTTATCCACCCCAGCATTCCCATCCTCTCCACCAGGGAAGAGAGGCTGAGGCAGCAGCAGCTTTGGTTCATTGGTTTATTGGAAGCAAATACAAAAATACAGAGGCACATAAATCCTTTCTGCTCTCACTCCTCACATCCACAGCCTGCCATACATTCAGGTTTTCATCACTAAAATGCTCATTTTGTAAATAGATTCTCTATAGAAAACATTTGTTTTTTAGTCAATTAATAGCATAGAAAATACTGTTAGAGGAATTCTTGGCTTTCCCAGTGTTTAGGATCCAGCAGGATCCCAGCACGGACAAAAAAAAGCTTTAAAAATCCTTCTCTGTTAGAACTGCAAATCTAACCAGTAGATTCAAAAACAAACAGAAAATCATAAAAACCCCTCTGGCAGAATCACCCTGCTGGCTGTGACCTCAGCACGGTGCAGCTGGAGCACACGGGGGAGAAAATGGGATTTGGGAATTGGGATTTGGGAATTGGGAATGCTGCAGCAAGGGCAGGAGCACCTGGGCACTGGGAACCAGGACAGAACCAGAACAACCAGTACAAAACCAGAACCAGTACTGGGACCCTCCCTGCCCGGTACAAAGCCAAGGTTTTACTGGAACTTTGGGAGACAAAATAATCAGGGATTTCTTTTTGACTGTGCTCACAGGGGGAATGTGCAGAGGGGCTGCTCCAGGACACCCCAAATGCCTGCAGTGACCACAAAATCCCCCAAAAAAGGGGAGTTGTGGCTCTGGAATTGCTCCAGGAGTGGGATGTTGGAGCAGGCAGCAGCTGACTCGCTCCACACCTTCCCCAGCACACCAGGCTGGAGCTGCACCCTCACAGAAAATCTCCTTCCCATCCAAAAACCTCCAGAAAATTCCAACAAATGCAGCTTTGCCCAACAGCAGTTCAGCTTAAGCAAGTATCTCCTAAAAAAATCCCACTGTCAGTGTCTAGAGAAGCTGTTAGGGTACAAAAATCTTTAAATACATTATTTTACTAAAAGTTTTTTAACCAAGCTTAAAAACAATCCTTTTAAAACCAAAAGACAACCTGGAAAGAGGCGCTGGGTAAGACAACCTTTAAAAATCACTGAACTA
Organism: Melozone crissalis; assembly: GCF_028551555.1. Taxonomy (NCBI): domain Eukaryota; kingdom Metazoa; phylum Chordata; class Aves; order Passeriformes; family Passerellidae; genus Melozone; species Melozone crissalis. The sequence goes on from NW_026536012.1 coordinate 271,030, forward strand.
AACAGTGTAGAACAGTGTTCTACAGTTCCCATTCTTTTAGTGGGTCACAAACCCAGGGTGATTCATTCCATGGAAAACAAGAATTATGGGGCCCCCTGTACTTGCCAAAAAAGAAGATTTAAGTCCTTGTGCCTCTTCCAGGGCTGGGAGCTGCAGCCCCTGCGATTCCCTGATGTGCTGTGCCAGTTGTGCCACCTTGGCTCTCCTGGGATGCTCCCAGTGAGGCAGCAGCTTTCCCAAAGCCAGGCTGGACCCAAGGGAGGCTGCAGAGCTCAGCAGGGCAGGAAAACCCTTCCTGCTGGGAATGTCACCAGCCCCGGAGAGACTGAGGTGGATGCAGGGCTCTGACAGAGCCAGGAGGGCAAACCCAGCTTGGAAAGTGGGTTAATGGGCCAAACAAACAGAAAACCAACAGAAAACAGCTGAAATTCAGTCCAGAGAGCAGTGAACATTCACCCAGGAGGTCTCAGCCCAGCCCAGGAGCAGCTCCCAGGGCATTGCCCTGTGCCAGAGGGAGCAGGCTGGGCACAGAGCCAGCCCCAGCTCCCAGCCCGCCGGGATCAGCAGATCCAGATCCCAGGGAGCAGATCCAGCATCCCAGGGAGCAGATCCACAATCCCAGGGAGCAGATCCAGATCCCAGGGAGCAGATCCACAATCCCAGGGAGCAGATCCAGATCCCAGGGAGCAGATCCATGATCCCAGGGAGCAGATCCAGATCCCAGGGAGCAGATCCAGCATCCCAAGGAGCAGATCCACGATCCCAGGGAGCAGATCCAGATCCCAGGGAGCAGATCCAGCATCCCAGGGAGCAGATCCAGATCCCAGGGAGCAGATCCAGCATCCCAGGGAGCAGGTCCAGGACCCCAGGGAGCAGATCCACAATCCCAGGGAGCAGATCCAGATCCCAGGGAGCAGGTCCAGGACCCCAGGGAGCAGATCCACAATCCCAGGGAGCAGATCCAGATCCCAGGGAGCAGGTCCAGGACCCCAGGGAGCAGATCCAGATCCCAGGGAGCAGATCCAGGACCCCAGGGAGCAGATCCAGGACCCCAGGGAGCAGATCCAGCATCCCAGGGAGCAGATCCAGAATCCCAGGGAGCAGATCCAGATCCCAGGGAGCAGATCCAGGACCCCAGGGAGCAGATCCAGGACCCCAGGGAGCAGATCCAGCATCCCAGGGAGCAGATCCAGAATCCCAGGGAGCAGATCCAGATCCCAGGGAGCAGATCCAGGACCCCAGGGAGCAGATCCAGGATCCCAGCAAGCAGATCCAGCCAGGGACACCCTGGCACACCCCGGGGCAGAGCTACCAGCCCTGCCCGTGCCCATCTCCACTGCCAGCCCCACCTTGATTAGAAACCCGTTAATTCCTCCCGTTAATCAGGCTCAATTAGGCTCCTCGTTCCCCGCGCAGGCCGGGCGGGCGGTGCCGAGGGTTTGAGAAGGAAGGCAGCGATCTCAGCCGTGCTAATCAGCAGCACCCCGGGCTCCCTGCCCGCATCAGGCCGGCAGGAGCAGCGCCGGGCTCACACCGAGCTCTTGCCCCGCAGGTCCAGCCGGGCGCCGGCCTCCGGCTCCTTGCTCAGCTGCTCCTCCGTGAAGGTGATGTACGAGTACACCAGGCTCCCGGCAATACTGCAGGGGATGCGGGGAGAACGTGGGGAACAGCTCCGGGAAACTCACGGCAATCAAACACACCCCGGGGAAAGGCAGAGCCCCAGCAGAATCCCCAGCTTCCCTCCCAAACCCACAGCTTTGTGTCATTCCACATCTGTGCCACCCCAAAGGACAGGACAGACTCCCACCACACAGCCCACAAAGGAGATATTGTCCAGTATTATATTTTCCAATAACAAGAATAATAAGATTAACATAATAATAATAATAATAATAATAATAATAATAATAATAATAATAATAATCCCCAAATAATGATAATATGGATCCTCAAATAACAATAAGAATAATAAGATGGATCCTCAAATAATAATAATAAGATGAACCCCCAAATACTAATAACAATAATAAGATGAATCCCCAAATAATAATAATAAGATGGATCCTCAAATAATAAGATGGATCCTCAAATAATAATAAGAATAATAAGATGAACCCCCAAATGATAATAAGAATAATAAGATGGATCCCCAAATAATGATAAGAATAATAAGATGGATCTCCAAATAATGATAAGAATAATAAGATGGATCCTCAAATAATAATTAGAATAATAAGATGAACCCCCAAATAATGATAAGAATAATAAGATGGATCTCCAAATAATAAGAAGAATAATAAGATGGATCCTCAAATAATAATAAGAATAATAAGATGGATCCCCAAATAATAAGAATAATAAGATGAATCCCCAAATAATAACAAGAAGAATAAGAAATAATAAGAATAATAAGAAATAATCCCCAAATTCTTGGAATTGAAATAACCCCCAAAAATAATAATGCAAATGGAATAATTCCCAAAATTTTTCTTTTGCTGCCTTAATTCCATGACTCTGCTTGGTAACTCAGGGAAAACTCCATTTTCCTGCTAAAATACCCCTGTGGGTTCTCCTGGCTTTAAAACAAACCAAGTTTGGGAACATCCCACAAAACCGAAGCACAAAGCACAAAACCCAAGCACAAGCACAAAAAATAATCAAGTACAAAAGCCCAAAACCATGGGGGTTTTCTGGGGGGGGGGGAAATCCATTAAATGTGTCAAATAGTTTCAGTTTCACCCCAGTTTTCACTTACAACTCATAAATAAACCTCTGCTCTTACCTGATATTTAGACCAATGAAGTTCATCCATGTAAAAATATAATCTCCTCCAAAAAACATCCCAATATAGGTTATTAAAATATTCTGCAAAGGAACAAGATGGGAGGAACAAACAGCCTGAGATGAGGGAATTGTATGAAAAATGGAATTTATGGGAAAGGGACCACAGGGGGTGGAACACGAGGGTTAACACAATTCCCAAGGGATAAGTGAGGGGCTTTTTTGGGGAATGCCACGCACCTTAATGCAGCCAACTATTGTAGTTGTAAGAGCAGAGTTGTACTGAGTGCAAAGAACCGTGGAATACATCAGAATAAACCTATGGAAAGGAGCCACCATCAGGGACAGCCCCTGGGAACCCCCTCATGCCCCCACCCTGGCCTGGGGAGGGGTCCCTGCCCCTCAGGGCATGAGGGGAGCCTGAGGTGCCTCCCAGCCCAAAGCACTCCAGGATCCCAGGATCCATTCCCACCCTTTGTTCCCACTTTTTCAGCTAACCCTGCACTGGAGGAGGGTGGGAGATAATCCCCACACACCAGAGCTCCCAGGAATGGTCTCCCCAGCAGGACTGTGACGGTTTTTAGTAACACCAGGGCACCAGAATCCCCATTTCTGGGATGGAGGTGCCTTCCCTGCCCCAGCCCAGCAGCCCCTGCTTACCCCATCACACAGGAGAGCGTGAACTGCACGAGGAAGAAGGTGTCAGCCCAGCCCCGGTACTCCACCGCCTGCAGAACAGCACCTGCTTCAGAGCCCTGGCACCCACACGGCTCCCAGCAGGACAAGGAGCACCCCCAGCACTGCTGTCACCTCACAGCAGGAAAAACCAACCCTGCAGTGACACCCCAAAGCTGGGGATCCCCCCTGGCGGCACCTCCAGGCTCAGCTCTCAGCTCACTCCCTCTGGAAAGGGCAGCGAAGGAGTGTGACAAGCCAGAGGGCTCAGGAGAGGCCTCTCCCAGCTGGCTGCTCCCCAGGACTGGATCATTCTGGCTCTCGCTCCCTGCAAACCACAACTCCATCCCAAGGGAGCTGTGGCCTGGGGACGCTGCCGAGGCAGCCTGGGTTTCAGGGCAGGGCTTTCCCTGGGATTCTGGGCTTGGGGAGCACCTGCAGGGCTGGATCCAGGGCCACAGAGAGCCCAGAGGGGCCACCAAGGGCTGGAGCAGCCCTGAGGACACTCAGGGTGTCACCCAGGAGCCAGGCTCTGCCCAAGGTGCCCAGGGACAGGACCCCAGAGCCAGGGGCACACAAGGGACACACAGGGGCACACAGGGGACACCCAGGGGACACCCAGGGACACCCAGGGACACACAGGGGACACACAGGGGCACACAGGGGCACACAGGGGACACCCAGGGACACACAGGGGACACACAGGGGACACACAGGGGCACACAGGGGACACACAGGGGACACGCAGGGGACACACAGGGGACACACAGGGGACACACAGGGGCACACAGGGGCACACAGGGGCACACAGGGGACACCCAGGAACAGGACCCCAGAGCCAGGGGCACACAGGGACACCCAGGGACACCCAGGGACACACAGGGGACACACAGGGGCACACAGGGGACACACAGGGGACACACAGGGGCACACAGGGGCACACAGGGGCACACAGGGGACACACAGGGGACACACAGGGACAGGACCCCAGAGCCAGGGGCACACAGGGACACCCAGGGACACCCAGGGACACACAGGGGACACACAGGGGACACACAGGGACAGGACCCCAGAGCCAGGGGCACACAGGGACACCCAGGGACACCCAGGGACACACAGGGGACACACAGGGGACACACAGGGGCAGGACCCCAGAGCCAGGGACACCCAGGGACACCCAGGGACACCCAGGGGCACCCAGGGGCACACAGGGGCACCCAGGGACACCCAGGGGACACACAGGGACACCCAGGGACACCCCAGGACACCCAGGGACACACAGGGGACACACAGGGGACACACAGGGGACACACAGGGGACACACAGGGACAGGACCCCAGAGCCAGGGACACCCAGGGACACCCAGGGACACCCAGGGGCACACAGGGGACACACAGGGGACACACAGGGACACACAGGGACACCCAGGGACACACAAGGGACACACAAGGGACACACAAGGGACACACAGGGACACACAGGGGACACACAGGGACACCCAGGGGCACACAGGGACACACAGGGGACACACAGGGGACACACAGGGACACACAGGGGACACACAGGGGCACACAGGGACACCCAGGGAGGTCCCCCTGGGTGGCTGCAGCACTTGGAGAGGGACAAAGCTTCCCCGGGGAACCGGGGGAGCCTCCAGCCTTGGAGACACCCCAAAATCCAGGTGGAATCTCACCTGCTCCAGCTCAGCCACGGGGCAGGAGCTGCTCCCCTCACCCCCTCCCGGCTGGGCAGGGGATGCCAGGGCACCCAGGGCTCCCGCCTGGCACCTGGGGATGCCCTTCCCCCAGGGACACCAAATCCCAGCCCCTCTGGGGGGGCCCCTCTGCAGCTCCTGCCTCCCCTCGGCCCAGGAATCCTGCACATCCAGAGCAGGATGTGTTACCTGGGCTGCCCCAGAGCCAGCACAGCAATTGCCAGAGCCAGAGGCACAGGAGGGGCCCGGCCCCCCTTTCCCAGCCCTTCCCAGGGGTTCTGGGGCTGCAGTTTCCTGGCAGCAGCCCCGGCACACAGCACATCTTTGTGCAGCCCAGAAAGGAGTTTATTCAGGGGAAAAGCAAATTTCAAAAAGCCATTTCTCTCCCCGGGCTGAACAGAGGCTGCTCACAGCCACGTTTTCCTGCCCAGGCCCAGCTCCTGCTCCTAAATGAGCACTTTGATCCCAAATGCAGCCCTGGGAGAGGGCGGGGCTGAGCCACCTTCACCCTCCTGCCATCCCTGCTGAGCCCAGCTCATTATCCCCGCGCTTTAAGCTCCTAACGAGGACAAAGCCACCAGGCTGGGGGACAGGGAGGGTGGCAGGGCCACCCCCAGGGTGGGCAGCACCTCCAGCCTTTGGGGGAGAGGATTCTTCTCAATTCCCTGCACGTGGAGGAGATCCCAAAAAACAGGCAGGAAAAAGGAATTTGCTGCTCAGGAGAGCCAGCTGCACATCAGTGAGGGCAACAACAACAAAAACAATTAATAATAATAATGATGATAATAATAATGGTAATAATTATAATAACTATAATAGTAATATTAGTAATATTAGTAATAATAATAATAATAATAATTAATAATTTCAAGTATACAGGACCACAGGTAGATAATTATGATCATAGTAAAAATAAAGAATAATTTCATGTATTCAGAACCATAGCCGCTATTATTATTATTGTTGTCGTTATTATTATTATTATTATTATGCTATTATTGTTGTTACTATTATAAATACTATTATTATTTTATTTATTTATTAGTATTATTAATATTATTATCATCTCCAGGATCACAGGCACCACAAACAAAGGAAACCCACACAGCAGCTCCACAAAACTGCCCCAGCGAGAGGGGAAGGACGGGGAAAAAGAAAGTTTGAATAAACTCATTGATTCTAAAATTACTCAGCTTCTTTAAATAATATTTGGGTTTTCTCCTCGCCCTCCACTTCCCCATTCCTCAGGCATTACAAAAATGCCTGAATGGAGCAACTCTGTGGGTTTGGGTCCAACGTCGAAGCTGTGGCTCCTTTCTGCTGGGGTGGTTTTGGGGCACCCCCTTCCCCATGTGACAGTGTGCCACGGAACCCATGGGGTTTGGGATGGATTTGGGATGGATTTGGGATGGATTTTGGGATGGCTGTCCTACCTTCTGTGCATCTCCAGTGATGTAGGCGATGGCCAGGGTGGGCAGGATCATGAACAGTGCATTGTAGTAGAGCAGGCCGTACTTCCCCAGCTCCTGGAAATGGGAACACCCAAGGGTTGGAGCGGGAACAGAAATTCCTGCTCACACTGCCACTGGGCCTGGAGCTGAACCCAGGTGGGAATTCTCACATCTCATGGAATTCCAGGCTGCTGTGGGCTGGGAGGGACCTTAAAGCTCATCCAGTGCCACGGGCAGGGACCTTCCACCATCCCAGGGATCCAACCCGGCCTTGGGCACTGCAGGGATCCAGGGGCAGCCACAGCTGCTCTGGGAATCCCATCCCAGCCAGGAATTCCTTCCCAACATCCCAATATCTCAATCTACCTTCTTTCAGCTTCCAGCCATTCCCTGTGTCCTGTCCCCCCATCCCTTGTCCCCAGCCCCTCTGCAGCTCTGGACAGATTTTGGGAATGGGATGGCTGAGCCTCCCCCTCCGCCCTCACAGAAACCAAAATCCCAACATCCCAGAGGAAGCCAGAGCTCATCCCACCTTGGAATCCAGCTTCTGTTTCACGTAGGCACCGTTTGCAGCTGTTAAGGCGTCGTTGATGAGGATGAAGATGTATCCCTCCAGGTCGAATGCCAAGTCAGCACTGGGAAGGGGAAATCAGGAGTTAAAGCTCTGGCTGGGCAGGGACAGCGCTGGAAGGGTCCCTCCACCTTCTCTGGAGCCAGGAAAAGTTCATCATGGCAGGAGGGGGTGGGATTTGGGTCAGGAAAACATTCTTTCCTACTGGAGAGCACGTCTGGCAGCGGGGAAGGTCAGTGTGGAATCCCTCTGCTCCTGGGACACTCCAGGGAACTGCACTGGATATGGGAATGGGGACAGCTCACCTGGCAGCCACAAATGCACCAAAGATCATGGCAAACACTGTCATCTGAATGCTCCAGGAAAACTTCTTCCTGCAAAACACAGGCAGCAGGACCTGGCATCAGGCCTTGGCAACACCCGGAGCAGGGAGCAGCTTTTCTTCCTGAGGAAAGGGGGGAAAACCCCAAAACAACCCCAAAACAACCCCAAACCAACCCCTGCAGGAGCTGTGAGTGAACACATTTTAGACAATTATCTCTGTGATTTTTAGAAGATGAAGAACTGAGGCTGGAGGAGCTGCAGCTCTGCCTGGGGCAGGGCAGGGCAGGCTCAGCCGGGCACGGAGCAGCCCCAGCCCTGCCCAGGGGCTCTGGGGTCCCTGCAGGAGCTGGGGCTGGCACAGCACCCCACACCTCCCACAGGGGAGCCAGAGCAGCACAAACCCCTCTGCCAGCTGCCCCGGGATGGGATAATGGGATGGGATAATGGGAGGGGATGGGATGGGATGGGATGGGATGGGATGGGATGGGATGGGATGGGATGGGATGGATCCGGCAGCTCCAAACCCACCCCTTCCTCCCAGAGGCAAACCCAGCCCGGCCCCAGCACTCACTTGAGCAGGAATCCCTCGGCAAACATCGTGAACAGGATGGAAAACCTCCGCAGCACCGTGAACATGGGCAGGCTGCGGGGAAGGGCAGCGCTGAGGGGCTGTGACCCCTTCCCTGCATCCCAAACTGAGCGGGGGTACGGGATGGGAGCAGGGATAGGGGACAGGAACAGGGATATGGGATGGGAGCAGGGAAATGGGATGGGAGCAGGGATAGGGGATGGGAGCAGAGATATGGGATGGTTAGCAGGGATAGGGGATGGGAGCAGAGATATGGGATGGTTAGCAGGGATAGGGGATGGGAGCAGGGATAGGGGATGGGAGCAGGGAAATGGGATGGGAGCAGGGATAGGGGATCAGAATAGGGATATGAGATCAGAATCGGGACACGGGACCAGAATAGGGATATGGGATTGGAGTATGGATATGGGACTAGAATAGGGATATGAGATCAGAATAGGGATATGGGATCAGAGCAGGAATACTGGATCCCAAACAGAGCGGGGATATGGGATCAGAGCAGGGACATGGGATCAGGACAGGGATAGGGGACTGGAGCAGGGATATGGGATGGGAGCAGGGCTATGGGCTTGGCTCCTGCCCTTAGTGGGGAATTCCCTCATGGGAATGGCACAGTTCCCACACCCCATAGATCCGAGCCTGCGGGTACAGGGCACCCCAGGGACACCCCCAGCCCTCAGCCCGTGCTCAGGGCCAGCCCCGTGTCCCTCCCTGCCCGCGGGGAGCGTTTGGGAACACGCACGTGGCACATCCCGGCGTGGGCAGGGAGGGAAGGAAGGAAGGGAGGGAGGGAGGGAGGGAAGCGCAGGGCCCCGAGCGGCTCTCCGAGCCCCATCACCCGCAGCCCCGGGGCCCGCTGGGCTCCCCGGCAACCCCGGAAAGCCCCGAGGAACCGCGAAACCCTCCCGGGCGGGAAACCCATCCCTACTTCAGCTTCTGTGTGCTGAACAGTCCTGTGATCTGGTTCCCGAAGTACAGGAGAGGTAGAGGAAATGTCTGGAAAGGAGAGGAGGGAAAAGAGGCTGTGGGAGCGAGCCGGGAGCTCCCCGAGCAGCCTCGGGGGATAAAAATAGAACGGAATTGTTCCCACCCGCCATGGAAACCTTCACACACTCACATACACACTCACACGTGTCTGGAGCTCCGGGATCCCCGGAACGGGCACGGGCATCCCAAAGAGCCCCTGTGGGACAGGGACCCCGGCAATGGGGAATGGAGCCCGGGGAGGGGATTTGGGCGCTGGAGAGGGGATTTGGGTGCCCGAGGAGGGGGACTGGGGTGCTGGAGAGGGAAAATGGGTGCCGGGGAGGGGATTGGGGTGCTGGGAAAGGGGATTTGGGTGCCGGGGAGGGGTCTCACCCGCCGGGGGATGTGTCTGTCCAGGTCAGGGAACTTGACCACCCGCAGCGCCTTCCCGGCCCAGAGCACGGCCACCGTGGCCACCATCTGCAAGAGAGCAGGGGTCACCCACGGCCCCCCAACCCCGAACACGGCGTGCGGGGACACCGCGGGGTCCCACTCACCTGGCCCAGCCCCACGCACAGCGAGGACGGGAACCTGCGGGAGGAGAGCGCGGATCAGGGGGGTCCCACACCGGGGGTCCCGCACACGGCCCCACGGCCATGGGGACACGGCATGGGGACACCGGGGTCGGGGAGGGGACAGGACGGCATGGAGGGGCGGCAGCCCCAAACCGGGGGGGGGCAAGGGCTGAGAAGGACCCGGGGCAGGGGGGGGACACAGGGGGGGACCCGAGCGCAGGGACCGGAGTGAATGGCGGGGTCCCGATCCCCATCCCGCGGGGGTCCCCACGCCGACCCCGGGGGCATTCCCGATCCCGGGGGGGTGGGGGTATCCCGATCCCAGGGGGTACCCCAATCCCAGGGTGGGGGGTCGGGGTCCCATTCCCGGGGGGGTATCCCGATCCCAGGGTGGGGGGTCCCGATCCCGGGGGGGTATCCCGATCCCAGGGTGGGGGGGTCCCAGTCCCGGGGGTATCCCCGATCTCAAGGTGGGGGGTCCCGAAGCGGAGGGAACTCCCGCTCCCGGGGAGGGGGTCCCGGCGGCGCGGCCGTACCCGTAGGAGGTGAGGACGCTCTTGTTGACGACGACGATGAGGAAGGAGCTGAGGCCGTAGAAGGCGGCGGCCAGCAGGCGCAGGCAGAGCGGCGGGGCCGCCATGCCCCGCTCCGCATCGCCGGGCGCGGGGGCTCCGGCGGGGGCTCCCCCCTCGGCCGCCCCCTCGGGCCCCCCCCCGGCCGCGGCCCCGGGGCGTCTGCGCGGCTCCGACATGGCTGGGGCGGGGCCAGAGCGGCGGCAGCGCGCAGGCGCGGGGAGGGACCGGCGGGAACGGGAGGGACCGGGAGGGACCGGGAGGGACCGGGAGGGAACGGGGCGGGGCCTGGGACACCGGGCACGGGGGGGGGGACGGGGTACCGGGGGGACGGGGGTGGGGACAGGAATGGGGAGATGGCATGGGGCGGGAGGCAGGGATGTGGAGATGGAGACGGAGGTGGGAACAGGGATGGGGACACGGTACAGGGATGGAGAGAGGGATGGGGAGAGGGATGGGGAGATGGGGACAAGGATAGGGACATGGCACAGGGATGGGGACAGGAATGGGGACAGCGCACAGGGGAGGGACAGGGATGGGGATGTGGCACAGGAGACAGGGGTGGAGATGGGAATGGAGACATGGTACAGGGAATGGGACAGGCATGGGGACATGGCCCAGGGAGGGACAGGGACATGGCCCAGGGAGGGAGACGGATGGGGACAGGGATGGGGGACATGGCATGGGGATGGGACAGCGGTGGGGAAGCGCACAGAGGAGGAACAGGGAAGGGGACATGGTAAAGTGATGGGGACAGGGATGGGGACATGGCCAGGGGTGCATGGGACGGGGGGACATCACACAGAGTTTGGAGGAGAGTGATGGGGGACATCGCCCAGGGGGCTGGGATGAAGGGACACCACACAGAGGGTTGGGATGGGGACAGTGATGGGGTGGGATGGTGGCACAGGGGCTGGGATGGGGACATTGATGGGGGCAGGATGTGATGGGGGCTGGGATAGAACGGGGGGTTGGGACAGGAGGATTCTGCCTGGGGTGGGCAGAGCACGGGGACGGGCTGGGGACACTGCGGGCAGGGGTGGGCAAGGCACAGGGACGGGATTGGGGGCATTGACGGGGTGGGACGGGGCTGGTGCGGGGGCACAGCAAGGGGGACATCGCAGGGGGTTTGGGGTGGGCAGCATCGGTGAGGGGAACCCCCGGGTCTGGCACGGGGGGCATGAGCAGGGAAGGGGAGTGGGTGAGCCCACACATGGGGTGGCACCGCAGGGACAAGGGGACACCAAACGCGTGTCCCCCGTGCGGGCAGGGGCACAGGGCCCCTCCGCCCTCCCCGGGGCACAGCCGGGGATCAGAGCCGAGCTGGCACCGCTGTCCCTGGCACGGCGGCCCCGGGCCCCGCGCCCTGCCGGCTGCTGCCCTCGGCTCACCCCGCACGCAGCGTTTTGGCACCGGCCCTTCCCTTGCAGAGATTAAATCTCCCCCTCCGGGCCACGCTCTGCCAAGTGGAAAAATCCCAAAACAAGGCGGCTCGGAGCACAAAACCGCCCCCGCCCTGCGGGACACAGCGGGCAGATTGAGGGCTGGGGCACAGGGGTGACACGCACACCTCGGTGTCTGTGGGGCACAGGGGTGACACGCACACCTCGGTGTGGGGGGACAGGGGTGACACACACACCTCGGTGTCTGTGGGGCACAGGGGTGACACGCACACCTCGGTGTGGGGCACAGGGGTGACACGCACACCTCGGTGTCTGTGGGGCACAGGGGTGACACGCACACCTCGGTGTGGGGGGACAGGGGTGACACGCACACCTCGGTGTCTGTGGGGCACAGGGGTGACACGCACACCTCGGTGTGGGGCACAGGGGTGACACACACACCTCGGTGTCTGTGGGGCACAGGGGTGACACGCACACCTCGTGTGGGGGCACAGGGGTGACACACACACCTCGGTGTCTGTCAGGGGCACAGGGGTGACACACACACCTCGGTGTCTGTGGGGCACAGGGGTGACACACACACCTCGGTGTCTGTGGGGCACAGGGGTGACACGCACACCTCGGTGTCTGTGGGGCACAGGGGTGACACGCACACCTCGGTGTGGGGCACAGGGGTGACACACACACCTCGGTGTCTGTGGGGCACAGGGGTGACACACACACCTCGGTGTCTGTGGGGCACAGGGGTGACACGCACACCTCGGTGTGGGGGCACAGGGGTGACACGCACACCTCGGTGTCACCGAGGGAATCCCTTCCTGTCAGCCCGGTCCCTCCTGGCACAGCTCCGTCCCCAGGGTGTCCCGGAGCCCCCGAGGGGACAGGGCACGGGTGGGGGGACAGAGCTGCAGCCTCGGGGGAGCTGCTCCGGGGGTGTGGGGGGAATGGAGGTGGGAATGGGGATGAGGGATCAGCTCAGCCTGGAAACGGCAGCAATCCCATCAAACCTGGGATCGTTTAGGTTGGAAAAGCCCTCGAAGCCCATCTAGCCAAGGCCACCCCCATCCCCTGTGCATCCACACGGTTTTAAATCCCTGCAGGGCTGGTTTGGGGATGGCTCCCCAAGTGAGGAGGGAAGGCAGCAGCGGGACGTTCCCTGCCCGTGGCCAGGGCGGTGTTTACAGCCCCTTTTGGGAAGGGTTATTCCCCATTTCCCCGCTGCCAGGGCCTGCCTGGGCACAGCCAGGGCCTGCAGGCTCCGCAGGGAGGTGGAGGACGATGGCCCCGGGTCAGGAGCTTCGCTTGCCCGGGCACGCCGGGCTGGGCCTGGCGGGGAAAATCCAACCCTGCCCGAGCTTTGCTTTTCCCGGCCCGTTCCCCTCTGTGCTGCTGCAAGGAGCAGGGGCTGTTCCCTGGCAGGGTTACAGGAAGGACAAACCGGCTTTAAAGTCCGGGAGCAACCTCCCCGTATCTCGGGTGCCCTTTTACCCCAGCCAAAAATCACAGCTCTGACATTGGCATCACCTTCCTTGTTCCTGCAGCGAGCCCGGGCTCGGGAAGGGAACCGCGGCTGCTCCAGCGCGGGGAGGAACCGAATCGTGCCCGGAGCGCCGTGCCAGCGGGGCTGAGGCCAGCAGCGCTCATTCCTGTGTCCCTGGCGTGTCCCTGTCCCACCGCGGGGACGGGGGAGCCCCGGAGGGACAGTGTGCTCAGCCCGGCTCAGGTGCCACCGCGGCAGCTTTGGGATCAAATATCCGAGTGTCCCCTGGCAGCTGCCAGCAGCTCAAGAAGGGTTTGAGCCTGTTCCTGTGTCCCATCTGTGTCCCCCTGCTCTGGGGGTGACACAAGGGTTCAGGCCTGTTCCTGTGTCCCATCTGTGTCCCCTGGCCCTGGGGGTGACACAAGGGTTCAGGCCTGTTCCTGTGTCCCATCTGTGTCCCCCTGCTCTGGGGGTGACACAAGGGTTCAGGCCTGTTCCTGTGTCCCCTGGCTCTGGGGGTGACACAAGGGTTCAGGCCTGTTCCTGTGCCCCATCTGTGTCCCCCGTGTCCCCCAGCAGCAGAGCCGTCTCCCTCCCGACCTTTCCCTTCATCCCCGAGCGCTCCCACCAAGGATAACAAATCAAATGTTCCATTGATCCACTAATGATGTTTTCATCTCCCTGCCTGGCCCTGGGCGCTGCAGGATCCAGGGGCAGCCGCAGCTGCTCTGGGCCTCCCCAGCCTCACAGGGAGCAGTTCCTGCTCGAACCCAGCCTGACCCTGCCTCAGTTTCCATCGGGCTCTGAGGGACACCCGAGCAGAGCGCAGAGAGGCCGAGGGAGATGGGGCTGGGAAATGCGGGAACCGCAGCTCTCACCTGTGCCGGGAGAGCTCCACATCCCCCCGCACTGTGCAGCTCCAGATGTGCTGCCCTGGCTCCAGATGTGCACGCTGGCCGTGCAGCCCCAGCTGTGTGCCCCGGGCATTGAGCACTCCCAGGACATCCCAAAGCTGAAATTCCCACTAAAACTGAACAACTGAACCCCCCAGTGCTGCTCGGGGTGTGTGTAACCACCCAAACCCAGCCGTTCCTGCCGCCACACAGGCACATGGCACACATTATACACATTAAACACATTATATACATTACATAACCACACCACCCAGCAGGCTCCTGCTCTCCCTTCCACAAAACTCCCCGTGGATCAGGCAAATCCCGGAGCACCGGGGTTTGCTGGCAGGGGAGGCTCTGCCTTCCCCGGGGGTGAATTCTGCTCCCCGACGTTTCCTCCCCGAGGCGGAGGCGGGAGCAGTGCGGGGTTTCCTGTGGTTGCCGTGTCTAATGAGGTTAACACTGTTTTTGAGGTTTAACTCTTGAGGAGGCGAGGGAAGGAAGCGCCGGGCTGTGCTGTGGGAGCCGCGGAGGGAGCCGGGGGTGCGGAGCCCAGGAGCATCCCCGGAGCATCCCCGGAGCATCCCCGCGCTGGGAATGGCTGCCTGTGACAGCTGGGGACAGCACGAGCACCGAGGGGTGGCACAGGGTGTCACCGAGGGGTGACACTCGGTGCTGGTGACAACACCCCCGTTCCTTAAGGAGTTTCCATCGGCAGGAGAAGCTCCTTCCCTGAGAGCTCTCGGGACTCTGCCGTGCTCCGAGGACAAAAAACAACCGTGGGGATGGGCTCGGCTCCACCACGCTGAGCCCAAACGCTGCCGGGACGCCGAGGAGCCCCTTCCCTTCCCTTCCCTTCCCTTCCCTTCCCTTCCCTTCCCTTCCCTTCCCTTCCCTTCCCTTCCCAAACCTTCCCAAACCTTCCCAAACCTTCCCAAACCTTCCCTTCCCAAACCTTCCCAAACCTTCCCTTCCCCTCGAGGGGACGCTGGGTTTCCCCAAGGACTGACTCACACCGGGAGGGAGCTCGGCTGCTCTGTGCCCTCTCCCGGCGGTGCCACACGTCCTGAGCGCTGCCAAGGTAAGCATTGCCCAGCTCCCAGCCCCTGATTTCACCCAAAACGTCCCCTGCTGCTCCTCACCCTCTGCTCCTGCATTTGTCCCTCCTGGCACAGCCCCGGGGAAGGTTCTGTGGGGTTTGGGTTGGCACCGCGGAGCAGCCTCTCCCTTCCTGCTGAATTCCCGTTTCCTCAGCCCTAATGCACCAGCAGAGCAGCTCAAAGCCCAGCATCTCCCAATGGCCTCGTTCCTTTGGCTCTGGAGTCTGCAAACGCCTCTAAACTGGAATAAAAACACAAAGGTGATTCCAGAGGAGGCAGAGCTGGGCACATTCACAGCTCCCAGCTCTTCTCACAGGACCCCAATGCATTTTTTTCACTTGCCCTGGTTTGCAGCAGGCTCGTGGGCACTTGGGAAGTGACAGCCTCTCTTTGTAGGTCAGGTAATAGGGAGGCACTTGAGGTTTGAGTCACCCACGGCGAACGCTTGATCAGCCCCAAAACCAAACCAGGTCACCTCACCCCGCACGAGGAGCACCAGAGCACTCGCTGCTGCTGCTGCTGCTGCTGGCCTGCTTTGGGCTGAAAAGCTGCGTTTTGAGGCTTTTACCGAGGACTCTGGCCTCCCTCCAGGGAAACTCGCCATTGCTGACAGCAGGTATTGCACGGGGACGGGGAATGAGGGAGCGTGGGCTCTGCTCAGCCCAGGCAGGAGAGTGGGGTGGCAGGGCTGGTTTGGGGTCTGCTCTGTGACCCCAGAGGGGCCTGGGGGTGCTGGAGCCACCCCAGCTCCAGGGGATGCCTCCAGGGGGATGGAAAGGAGCAATTCCCCCCCGGGAGCTGCATCTCCCTGCTCCTCACCAGTCTGTGGGTGCTGCAGAGCCCTTCCAGCCCCAAACACAGCCCCACCAGGCTGGTGAGGCTGGGGTTGCTTTCCTGGCTTGTGGGAATTCTCCCAAAGAGGCTGTGGAGAGAGGCAAAGGGAGCAGGGGAAGATTTGAGCAGCAGTGGGGTGCAGGCACAAGGGTGGGAAGCATGGCCTGGGATTTTGGGGCTGTCTCTGGGGGTTCAGTGCTGGGAAGAGCCTGGCTCAGCCTGGGCAGGACCTGTGGGGAAGATGCGATGGAAACAGGGAGTTTCCATCCTATAAAAGTGTGTCTGAGCAGCCCCGGGGATGGAGACTGCAGGACCAAAGCCCTCAGGGCAGCCAGCCCCACTCTGACATTTATAGAGCCTTTTTTATGTTAAATTGGAATTTCCTGATTTCCTGACCCCGTTGCCTCCTGTCCTGTCGCTGGGAGGAGTTTGCCTCGCTCCCCTTTACTCCTCATCAAACATCCATCCCCAAGGATCCCCTTTGAGCCCCTCCTCTCCAGGTTGAGCAGCTCCCCCAGCCCTTCCACACCCTCGGGGGGCTCATTCCAGAGCATCCCCAGCCCTTCCTCACATCCCAGGTGCTCCCGACCCTCGGGGGGCTCATTCCAGAGCTCCCCCAGCCCTTCCACACATCCCAGGTGCTGCTGACCCTCGGGGACCTCATCCCAGCGCATCCCCATCTCCGCCGTGTCCCTGGGTCCCCAGCCCCGCAGGCAGCACCCGGGGGGCTCTGAGCAGAGGGGCAGCACCCCCTGAGACCCCCGGTCCCACCTTCTCCAGGGCAGGGCTGCTCAGCTCTCCCTGCCCCGACCCCACATCCTCCCTGCAGGAATTTCTCCACGGTTTTCCACCCCCAGGCGATGCCGCAGCCCAGCCCATGGCGGGGCCCGGCCAGGCTTTGGTGCTGCCCGTCCTGCTCTGCTGCCTGTGCCCGGGTGAGTGACGGTGACAGGGACACCGGGATGGCACCCGAGCCGCGCCCCGGGCCCGCGGGGGGTTTGGGGTGGCCACGGGACAATTCCAGAGCTGTGGGGTTTGAGGGGAGCATTGTGGGAGGGGTGCCGTGCCCTGAGCTCCTTCTCCTTCCCCTTCCCTCCTTGGAGCGGGGACATTCCCAGGGACATTCCCAGGATCCCGGGGACATTCCCAGGGCCCTGCAGCCCCCGTGCCAGCTCTGCCCCTGCCCCTGCAGCCCCCGGGCTCAGCCCTGCCCTTTCCAGGAAGGGCAGATGGAGCCGATAGCGCCGAGAGCCGGCGCTGCTGCCGAGCTCCATCTGATAGGGAAGGGACGCGCCCCCGCCGCGTTAATCTGGGGGATCAGAGCTCTCGGAGCTCGGGTTATTTCCCTGCACTCATTTAACGTTAGAGCGGCCCCGCGATGGGTGAAACCGGCGGAACGGGGCCGTTTCTGAGCGGCCGGGATGAGTCAGCGGGGCCGGGGCGCTGCAGCGGGGGCGGGGGGCGCATCCCAGGCCTGGTTTGGGTGGGAGGGACCTGGAGCAGGGACAGAGCGCTCCCAGCTCTATCCAGCCTGGCTTTGGGCATTGCCAGGGGTCAGGGGGCAGCCGCAGCTGCTCTGGGCACCCTCAGGGGGACAATTTCTCCCCGGCATCACTCGTGCCTCAGTTTACCTGCATCCCACGGGGTTGAAGGTGAGCAGGGCGGGCTGTAATCCCCTGGCTGCAGGGCATCCCAGGGAAGGGGTCCGCTCCCTGCCGAGCCCTGCAGCCCCGGGATAGCCCCGGGACAGCCCCGGGATAGATCCGGCATAGCTCACCCGCTTTGGCGCAGGTGCTGCGAACTTGACGTGCAACGGGCGCGTGTGGATCGAGCCCGAGCCCGGGCCCGTGGTGCTGCTGGGCTCCGACATCTCCATCGGCTGCGAGTCCTCGTTGGATTGCCCCTCGCCGCAGCAGCTCTTCATCTCCCTCAACTACAGCTCCCTGCTGGCCCTGCGCGACGGCGCCGAGCGCCTCCACCTGCCCCGCTTCCAGCTGCCCCTCGTCACCGTCACCTGCTTCTCCCGCTGCGCCCAGAGACACCGCGTGGTGTGCGGCACCGAGCTCCGGGCCGGCTGTGAGTGCCCCGTGGGACCCCCGTGTTCCCCCGGGGCTGGGCTGTGAGAGCCCCGTGGGACCCTCGTGTCCCCCCGTGTCCCCCCGTGTCCCGGGGCTGGGCTGTGAGTGCCCCGTGTGCCCCCGTGTCGGGCTATGAGTGCCCCGTGTGCCCCCGAGCCGGGTGTGAGTGCCCCATGTCCCCCCGTGTCCCCCCGTGTCGCCCCCTGTCCCGGGGCCGCGCCTCACCCGGGCTCGCCCCGCAGACCCCCCGGACCCCCCCGGGAACCTGAGCTGCGCCATCGCCGAGGGCTCGGAGCACCTGCGGTGCGGATGGGAGCGCGGCCGGACCACGCACCTGCCCACCCGGCACAGCCTCCACCTGCGCAGGTGAGCCTCGGGGGCGGCAGCCCCTGTGACAGCCCTGGGGACAACCCCAGTGACAATCCCGGGTGACAGACCCCGGTGACAATCCCGGGTGATAGCTCCGGGTGACAGACCCCGGTGACAGCGGCCCTGCCGTGTCCCAGTTCCACTTCCTTCAGCTCACGTTTTGTCACCTCCTGCCCCAGAGCCGCACGCTCACCGCAGCGCCCTGGCTCACGTCCCACCGTGCCCTGCCACAGGAAGCTGCAGCTTCCAGCGGCTGGGGCTCCCTCCGGGGTAAGGAGAGGGTGACCCCAACACTGCCCAAACCCCAAAGCCCAGCTGGAAGCTGAAGCAGAGGTGCTGGCTGCCACACAGTGTGTCACAGTCCCACCCGGGATGCTCCCTGCCACTAAGGTCCTCACCTGGCATGTCACACCCATGCCAGGATGCCATGGCTGATCCCAATGGCATACCTGGCATGTCACACCCATGCCAGGATGCCATGGCTGGTCCCCATGGCCCCAGCCCTGCAGGCTGTCAGTTCTCCTGACTCAGTTTTAAAGGCATTAAATCCCATCACATGGAAGCTTTGTGAGGAGAAGGGACAAAGCTCCTGCCGAAATTTGGGATCAAACAGATCCGTGCAGCCAGAAAGGGAGGAAGGAGTTCTCTCCCCATTGTGGAAATACAAATCCCCAGCAGCAGTGTCAGGGAAAGGAATGAATTCCCAGCTTGCTTTAGGGGTGACAAACACCAGGTTTGGAGGTGGCCATGCCCTGGTCACGAGCTGTGACACCCCAGGAGCAGGGGTGGCTGTGCCAGCGGGGATGTGGTGCTGGAATGGGCACTGACAGGGCTGCCTTCTGCTTCCAGGGTGGTGGCACAGGATGAGGAGGATGATGAGGAAGAAAAGACCTTCCCTGCAGACTCACCTGTGCTGCTGAGGGAGCTGCACAACGACAGCCAGTACTGGGTGTGGGTGCAGGCCAGCAACGCGCTGGGCACTGCCCGCTCGGCCCCTCAGCGCCTCAGCCTGCAGGAGCTGGGTAAGGACATCCGTCCATCTGTCCATCCATCTGTCCCTCTATCTGTCCATCTTGTGTCTCCATCTATCATCCATCCATCTGTCCATCCATCCCTCTATTGATCCTTCCATCTCTCCATTATCCCTCCACATCCATCCGTCCATCTGTGTCTCCATCTATTATCCATCCGTCAGTCCATCCATCCATCCATCCATCATCTATCCATTGATCCTTCCATCCCTCCATTATCCCTCTACATCCGTCCATCCATCTGTCCATCAATGTCTCCATCTATCATCCATCCCTCCATCCATCGATCCTTCCATCCCTCCATTATCCCTCCACCATCCCTCCCTCTGTCCCCCCATGAGCAGCATGGCGTGCTGCGGCCATGCCTGGCCTCCCTGCCCTGCCGTGTCACTCTGGGGACACCCCTGAGCCCAGGGACAGTCCCCACGGCCCCGTTCCCTGCTGTGCCCGCAGTGGTGCCCGCCCTGCCCGTGCCCATGGGCGCCGAGACCACGGACACGTCCCCAGCCGTCACCACCACGCGCTGGAGGAGCCTCACGCGCCTGAGGGACGTGCGCTGCCAGGAGAGGCACAGGGCCAGGGGGGCCCCGGCGTGGCACGTGAGAGCCCAAACCCCCTCACTACCCCAGTCCCGCTCCTGCTGGAGACCCCCGGGCAATGGGAATACCTGGGGGTATTCCAGACTCACCCCTGTGCTCTGGCGTGCTCAAACGGGCACCCCCGGCCACAGGCAGGGGACAGCAGAGCTGGTGCCACCTGGGAGGGACAGCGGATGGCCTCGTGGGCAGGGTTAGCTCGGCTTTCTGAGCAAAAACACGGAATTCCAAATGTTTCCAAAGGTTCTGCTCTGCAAGGACAAGGCACAAAATCCTGGGGACGCTCAGAGCACACCCCAGACAAAAAACCCCAAACCCACGCTGGGGCAGGGATGGAAAATCCCTGAGTGCTGCCAGGGCTGAGCCTGGACCCCCGCTGCCACAGGAGCCCCAAAATCTCCGTGCTGGCACTCCCGGTGTGGCTGGGGGCTCTGGCAGTGCCACGCAAGGTGGCACCGGAGGGGACAGGGCGGGTCCTGCCCATCCCGCAGGGGTGGCACAGGGACCCGCTGTGTCCCGCTCGCCCGTAAAACGCGTCACCCCCAGCGCCCCTGTGCTTCCCTGGCAGGTGGAGCCGTGTGCCGAGGTGCCCCCGGAGGGTCCCCGCTGGCAGCACGAGCTGCAGAGCGACACCGAGTTCGTGTTCCAGGCCAGGTGCCGGCTCGGCAGCGCCCGCAGCCCCTGGAGCGCCTGGAGCCCCCCGTTCCTGTACCGCACCCCCGAGGCAGGTGCGCTCAGCGCCGGCGACACCCGCGGTCCTCAGTGCCCCGCTTGCTGCCCTGGGTGGGAAAACCACACCAGCCGAGGTGTCGCGACAAATCGCGGTCACCCTGAGCCAGCTCCGCCCATCCGTGCCAGCTGCTGGCTTTGGCACGAGCCTGGCACGGATGAGCGAGGCAGCGCTGCCCTCCCGTGCCGGTGCCAGCGGGAACGGGGGCGGCTCATCCCAAACAGCAGCGCCCACTCCTGCTCCTCTGTCAACCCGTCGAGAGGGGCTGCGGGTGGGTGGGAGCCCCGGGTGCCCTCCGGTCGGTCACGGTGTCACTCCCAGTGTCACCGCCGGTGTGTCACGCTGTCCCCTCGGTGTCCCCCGCGGTGTGTCACTCGCGGTGTCCCCGCTCCTCCGCAGCCCCCGCCGCCGCTCCCGCCGTGTGGCGGCGCCTGGGCCGGGCCCTGCCGAACGGCAGCCACGAGGTGACGGTGTTGATCAAGGTACGGGCTCGGGGCGGCCTCGGCTCCGCCGCTCCTCCCCGGGCAGCGCCGGTGCCGCCTCCCTGCGGAGCCCTCGGGCCGGGTGTGGGCTCAGACCCCCCGATCCCGGCCGGGTGTGGGCTCAGACCCCCCGATCCCGGCCTCTCTCGCCCCCGCAGCCGCTGTCGGCCCGGGATGCCCGCGGGAGGATCCTGGGCTACGCCGTGAGCGCCGAGGGCCCCGCGGGAGCGCTGCGGCCGCTGTGCCTCACCGCGGGCACCGAGTGCTCGCTGCTGGTGCCGCCCGGGGCCCGCAGCCTCCTCGTCACCGCCCGCAACGCCAAGGGCGCCTCCAGCCCCGCCAGCATCCCCCTGAACTGGGCGGCAGCTCCGCAAGGTACGGGGGCACCGCCGGCACCGACCCTGCCCGGATTGGGCACCGGGAGAGCCCTGGCACAGCTCTGCCCGCTCCACCAGGGGCACAGAGCCCTCCAGACAGGCCCCCTGGAGGTGTTCCCCAGCTGGATGTGGAATTATGGAATTCTGGAGTGGTTTGGGTTGAGAGAGACCTTAAAGCCCAGCTCATTTCATTGTCCCATGGCAGGGACACCTCCACTGTCCCAGGCTGCTCCAATGTCCAGCCTGGCCTTGGGCACTGCCAGGGATCCAGGGGCAGCCACAGCAAATTTGGAAATTCCATCCCAGCCCCTGCCCACCCTGCCAGGAACAATTCCTAATTCCCAATGTCCCATCCATCCCTGCCCTCTGGCAGTGGGAGCCATTCCCTGTGTGCTGTCCCTCCATCCCTGTCCCCAGTCCCTCTGCAGCTCTCCTGCAGCTCCTTTAGGCCCTGGAATCTCAGCCCTGCAGCACCTCCTAAGGCTACAGCAACAAACTCATTTTTAAGTTTGCCCTGCCCATGTTGGCTGGCAAAGCAAAGGGTGCCAGGCTGCTCCTGGGAGCTGGGTCCTTGCAAACTGAAAAAGAAGGGGGGGAAAAAATCCTTTTAAATCCTTTTAGGGCCGCATTATGGTCCCTGTGCCCCGAGGTGTGGTTTCCCCCCACAACCACGTTTTGCTCGTTCTGAAAAACGTCTCTGAATGAGCAATGGGAGGGGAAAGTCCCATTCAGGCTGAGGACAAACACATGACTAAAAGGAAACTGAAGAGAAATAAGGTGGAAAAACCTCTCTCGGCTCTGATGCTTATCAGAACCCTGCATGTTTCTGGTAAGCAGGGACAGCTGAAGCATTTCAGAGCTGAGGGTGCGGGGTCTGCAAGCACAGAGCTCCACATCTGGCTGGGGAGGAGCACAGCTGGAGGGCCACGGACACCTGGGCTGTGCCAGGCGCAGGGCAGGGACTGTCCCCATGAGGGACAGTGAGGGGCTGGAGAGTGCCCAGGGCAGGGAATGGAGCTGGGCAGGGGCTGCAGAATCCCTGAGGGAGCTGGGCAGGGGCTGCAGAATCCCTGAGGGAGCTGGGCAGGGGCTGCAGAATCCCTGAGGGAGCTGGGCAGGGGCTGCAGAATCCCTGAGGAGCTGGGCAGGGGCTGCAGAATCCCTGAGGAGCTGGGCAGGGGCTGCAGAATCCCTGAGGAGCTGGGCAGGGGCTCAGCCTGGAGCAAAGGAGGCTCAGGGGCCCTTGTGGCTCTGCACAGCTCCTGACAGGAGGGCACAGCCGGGGGACAGTCAGGAAGCAGGGACAGGAGCAGAGGGAATGGCCTCAGGGTGGATATTTGGGAAAATTCCTTCATGGAAAGGTTCCCCAGCCCTGGCACAGCTGCCCAGAGCAGGGGTGGAGTGCCCATCCCCGCAGGGATGCAAAAGCCACATGGATGAGGCACTTGGGGACATGGGACAGTGGTGGCCTTGATCTTTAAGGTCTTTTCCAACCTGAATATTTTTATGAAATACAGATCAATACATATACATATATATATATATAATATATATATGTGTTGATGTAAATATATAAAAATATATATCATATATATATATATAGTTTATATACAAACCCTCCACATTCTATAATTCCCTGCTCACAATTCAGCTTTCAAACCCCTCCAGGAAAGCCACATTTCCCCTGGGCTGGGCTGACCCTCCCCAGTCCCCAGGGATGGGTTTGGGCTGTTTGAGTTGCCCCTGCCCCGTTTCCCCACAGAGTTCCCGGCCCCGGAGGCACTGGAGGTGCAGCAGGAGCAGCAGAGCAGGGTCCTGGTGCGGTGGCAGCGCCCCCAGCCCAGCCAGAGCCCCCTGCTCTGGTTCATCCTGGAGTGGCTGTCCGGCCCCCAGCACGGCCTGCAGGAGCAGCACAGCTGGGACAGAATCCCAAAACACCAAACTCACACCTACATCCCAGGTGGGACAGCCCAGGAAGCCCCTGCTGCTGGGCACTGCTCCTCAGGACCTCAGAAATCCAAATCAGACTGTAAATCTGGATTAGATTATAAATCCAAACCAGACTGTAAATCTGGATTAGATTATAAATCCAAATCAGACTGTAAATCTGAATTAGATTATAAATCCAAATCAGACTATAAATCCAAATTAGATTATAAAACTGAATTAGATTATAACTCCAAATCAGACTATAAAACTGAATTAGATTATAAATCCAAATCAGACTATAAATCCAGATTACATTATAAATCCAAATCAGACTATCAATCAGGATTAGATTATAAATCCAAATCAGACTATAAATCCAAATCAAACGATCAATCTGAATTAGATTATAAATCCGAATCAGACTATCAATCTGAATTGCATTATAAACCCAAATCAGACTATCAATCCAGATTAGATTATAAATCCAAACCAGACAATCAAGGCAGCTTCACTTGAGTTTGAGCCCCTGCCCACTTTTTGGGGGGAGGGAGTGGGGCCATGAAGAGCACTTAGGGAAGGAGGGGAGGGAAGCAGCTGGAGATTTGAGGGCAGACAGTGGGATTTGGGTCCCCGGGTGAAGATCACAGGGGATGGGGAGGGAAAGAAAATGAATTAAATGCATTCATTATTTAATGAATTAAAAATGAGCTGGTGGGCCAGGAACAACCCCAGTCCCCCAAGGGCCAACCCAGCTGCTGTCACCGCTCTGTACCCAGCCCTGGCCCAGCCCAGCAGACAAAATCCCGTTTTGAAGGTAAATCTGTGCTTTGCCGGCAGGGACAGCGGCTCTCCAGCAGGTGCGGCTGTACGCGGTGTATCCCGGCGGGATCAGCGCTCCCCGCTCCAGCCCAGGTGAGCCTGACGGGGAAACTGCTGCTGCTGCTCCCCTTGGGGCTCCCCGGGCTGGGAACAGCGCAAACCCTCCCACCCAGCGGGGCAGGAAAGGATAGAACACATTTAATCAATGTACTGGTGTCAGACCCACCTCCAGCTGGTGTTTGCTCCCTGCACAGACCCAGAACAGCCTAGAACCTCATTTCCCATCAGCAGAGGCACCAGTGGAGCTGTTGTCCCTTTCCAGGGCAGAAAAGTGAGGTTGCACATGCAGAACTCACAATAAGATTGTGCAGATAAACCAAAATCCAGCACAGAGCTTTTCCAGGGAGCAGCTGGGCAGAGCCAGCCTGCCCTTCCTACCTGGAGTCACAGAGCCCTGCGAGGGACATCTGCAGCTGGGTCAGTGCTGGGAAGGGTCTGGGGAAGGAAAACCTCATTTCCAGCACTGGGGGGAGCTTTGGGTGCCCTCAGAGTTGGGCAGGTCCCCAGGAGGGTGAGGACACCAGAGCAGGGTCTGAGCCTCAGAGCTGCCCCAGCCCAGCCCAGCCAGGGCTGAGGGCCAGGGCTGGGCTTAAATAGAGCCCACCCTGGGGCCAGCTGGGGCTGGGCTGGGCCATCAAGGGCTGTCAGAGCCCGAAGTACCTGCAGGTGACACCTGAGAGTGTCCCCAGCTCCTGGCTCCGATGCCACCTGAGATGGGCCCTCTGTGGCTGCACAGGGGTTTCTCCTGGGCCAGAGCAGCCCCGTGGCCCTGCAGGAGCCCCTGGAGCAGGGCAGCTGTTCCCAGGAAATGCCAGCAGACATTCCTGGCCAGGAAATGCAAACAGACATTCCTAGATGGGTGTCCCAAGCTGGCCCTGGCTGTTGGTTCTCAGGGCAGGGGTCTCCTCTGTGGCACCAAATCAGGGACAAGGGATCCCAAGGGAATTGCTGAATTGGCCAGGATCAGAGGGAATTGCTGAACTGGCCAGGATCAAAGCTGGCTGCTTATCTCAGCAGAAAGAGGCTTCTTGCCATGGCAGGGCCTCCAGCTGCAGATCTTCCCCCACTGCACAGAAATAATCAGGAAATCCATTCCCAAGGGGTGCAGGCACTTTGGGAATCTCACAGAATCTCACAATGGGTTGGGTTGGGAGGGACTCAAAGCCCACCCAGGGCCAGCCCTGCCATGGCAGGGACACCTCCCCCTGTGCCAGGCTGCTCCAGCCTGGCCTGGGACACTCCAGGGATCCACAACTTCTCTGGAAAAGCTGTTAAACAACCTGGGAGTGCTTGTGGAAAATGATGGAGCTCCCCAGGGGGAATAAATCCTTGTTTTGGGTGCTGAGGGCAGGGAGGGATGTGCAGGGAAGAGGTTCTGTAGGTGGGGACAGGATTGATCAACATCTCATTTAATTGTGGGGATGATGTGGAGAGCCCAGAAGAGCTGGAGTTACTCATTGCTTCAGGGAGCTTAATTGCTCTCATTACACATCAAAATTACAAAAAGTTACAAAATCATTGCTTATTTTTCTGAAAAGATAGAACCAAGGCAGGTTTTGTGTCACCCAGAGCCCTCGGAAGGACCCACAGACATTTTCCCCTCCCTATTCCAGACCCTGCAGAGGAGCCGCTCCTGGGCAGCACCTACAGCGAGATGTCCCAGGGTAAGGAGGGCAGCTCTGCCTTGCTAGGCCAGGCTTTGTCCTGTGGCAGCTCTGCCTTGCTAGGCCAGGTTTTGTGCTCTGGGCAGCTCTGCCTTGCTGGGCCAGGCTTTGTCCTGTGGGCAGCTCTGCCTTGCTAGGCCAGGCTTTGTCCTGTGGCAGCTCTGCCTTGCTGGGCCAGGCTTTGTCCTGTGGGCATCTCTGCCTTGCTAGGCCAGGCTTTGTCCTGTGGCAGCTCTGCCTTGCTAGGCCAGGTTTTGTCCTGTGGCAGCTCTGCCTTGCTAGGCCAGGTTTTGTCCTGTGGGCAGCTCTGCCTTGCTGGGCCAGGCTTTGTCCTGTGATAGCTCTGTCTTGCTAGGCCAGGTTTTGTCCTGTGGGCAGCTCTGCCTTGCTGGGCCAGGCTTTGTCCTGTGATAGCTCTGTCTTGCTAGGCTAGGTTTTGTCCTGTGGGCAGCTCTGCCTTGCTGGGCCAGGCTTTGTCCTGTGACAGCTCTGTCTTGCTGGGCCAGGCTTTGTCCTGTGGCAGCTCTGCCTTGCTGGGCCAGGCTTTGTGCTCTGGGCAGCTCTGCCTTGCTAGGCCAGACTTTGTCCTGTGACAGCTCTGCCTTGCTAGGCCAGGCTTTGTCCTGTGGCAGCTCTGCCTTGCTGGGCCAGGCTTTGTCCTGTGGGAGCTCTGCCTTGCTAGGCCAGGCTTTGTCCTGTGGCAACTCTGCCTTGCCAGGCCAGGCTTTGTCCTGTGGGAGGTTTAACCCAGGCAGCTCCTGGCAGCGGGAATTGAGAGCTCCCAGATGCTCTGGGTTCTCATTCTCAAGGTTGTTTATTGTTCCTTATCTATAAAATTCTTTCTCCTGGCCTGCCAAGGTCTGTTCAGCAGGACAGACAGACACACTCTGCCTGCTCTGGGGCAGTGTTATCTTTTTATACTGAAAACTACCTGTACAATATTTACCATAACTTCCCAATACCTATCACCTGTGTTAGACAGTGAGCTTCTACTCTAAACCAATCCCAAAGTGCCACCATCACAGCAGGAGAGGGAGGCCAAGAGGAAGAAGAAGGAGAAAGGCTGGACACAGATTCCTCCATCTTACCCCTTGGACACCCATTCTAAAAACCCTGAAAAAATCTCTTTTTCACTCTGTGACAAACTATTTTTCTACTTAAACTCTTTTGACTTGTAATTCTTCATACAAGGTTGGTAATTGTTTTTCCATGGATCAAGACCAAAGGCACAGGGCCTTGCGCTCTGTGCTGAGGTCTGTGAGCCCCCAGGCAGGGGCTGGAGCCCTCCAGGGCAGCCAGAGGGATTTCCTGGGTTCCAACAAGGGCCGATAAAGGAGATTTTCCCCACGTGCAGGGAAGGATGAGCAGCACCCACAGAATGCGAGCTTTGAGTTCTGCTCTCAAACGAGGCCAAAACACAATGCCCAGTCCAAGGGGAGGTGTCAAACCCAGGAAACACCGAATTAACCCATGCAGGAGGCTGATTCCACCGTGCAGCTGGGACCAGGGACGTGTTTCAGCATTTCCCACCCGTCTGGGGATGCTCAGCCTGCACATCCTCTGGTAAAGGTCACGGTCTGTTTCAGCTCCTAAACCAAAAGCAAAACCAGCCCGGGCTGAGGAATTCACGTCAGCACTTCTGGGGCAGGAAATGGTGAATGGTGAGGGCAGCACCAGGCCGTGACCTCCTCCCTTCCATCCCCTGCAGATGATGACATCCAAGTTGTCCTGGGACTGAGCCTCAGCGTGGTCGGATTATCCGTTCTTTTTGCAGTTGTGATGTTTAAAAAGTCAGTCAGGAAAAGGTATTCCTTTCTCCTCCATGCCTTCTTTCCTTATTCCCAATTCAGAATTTTTTACCCCTTTTTTTGGGGAGGTGTTTGGGGTTTTGGGGGGATTTTTTGGGGGGTTTTGTGGGGTTTTTTTCTTCCTCTTTTTTCTTTTTTTTTTTTTTTTTTAATATATAGAAGAAATATAAAATTTCTTCTGGGATGTTTTAAAATCAACTACAGGTTCCCTTTCACCTCAGCCTGAGGGCAATATCACACATTTATCATATGAAAGGACTTTTTGGTGCTCTACAGTAAGGCAGAGAGCAACAAAAAAAAGTCAAATAAACATGAAATTGGTGAAATTTAAGAATGAGGAACCCAGAGTTTCCAAGGCTGGGTGTTCTTCATGCGTCCTTCCCACCCAGACAGTTTCATCCTGCATGAGGAATATCTGAATAACACACTGCAGTAACATTTGGGGTTTGTTTTTCCCTTTTGCGAAGGGTCAAGGCCACCCTCGTGTCCCTCTTGCCAAGGTGGATGTTTGAGGACTTTCCCCACATGGAGAACAGCACCGTGGTGAAGTCACTCCAGGTGAGGGCAGGGTTATCTCCTGCCTCTGCTTCCCCTCAGATTAAAGCTGGGCTTTACAGAATTATCCAGGTTGGAAAATCCTCTGAGACCATCGAGTCCAACCACCACCACCACTGCCCCGTGTCCCTAAGTGCCACAGCCACAGGGATTGGACAGCCCTTTCCACACAGACATTTTCCCAGAAATCCAGCCCAAAGCTCCCCTGGCATGACTTGAGGCCATCTCCTCTGGCAACATTCCCTGTTAGATGGGGAAGGGCAGGTGTGTGAGGAGCAGGAATGGGATGGAGGAGTAGGAATGGGATGGAGGAGCAGGGCTGGGATGGAGGAGCAGGGATGGATGGAGGAGCAGGGATGGGATGGAGGAGCTGGGATGGGATGGGATGAAGGAGCAGGACTGGAATGGAGGAGCAGGGATGGGATGGAGGAGCAGGGATGGATGGAGGAGCAGGGATGGGATGAAGGAGCAGGACTGGAATGGAGGAGCAGGGATGGGATGGAGGAGCAGGGATGGATGGAGGAGCAGGGATGGGATGAAGGAGCAGGACTGGAATGGAGGAGCAGGGATGGATGGAGGAGCAGGAATGGGATGAAGGAGCAGGACTGGAATGGAGGAGCAGGGATGGGATGGAGGAGCAGGGATGGGATGGAGGAGCAGGGATGGGATGAAGGAGCAGGACTGGAATGGAGGAGCAGGGATGGGATGGAGGAGCAGGGATGGGATGGAGGAGCTGGGATGGGATGGAGGAGCAGGACTGGAATGGAGGAGCAGGGATGGATGGAGGAGCAGGGATGGGATGGAGGAGCTGGGATGGGATGGAGGAGCAGGACTGGAATGGAGGAGCAGGGATGGATGGAGGAGCAGGGATGGGATGGAGGAGCTGGGATGGGATGGAGGAGCAGGGATGGGATGGAGGAGCAGGACTAGAATGGAGGAGCAGGGATGGATGGAGGAGCAGGGATGGGATGGAGGAGCTGGGATGGATGGAGGAGCAGGGCTGGGATGGAGGAGCAGGACTGGAATGGAGGAGCAGGGATGGGATGAAGGAGCAGGGCTGGGATGAAGGAGCAGGACTGGAATGGAGGAGCAGGGATGGGATGGATGAGCAGGGATGGGATGGGATGAAGGAGCAGGGCTGGGATGAAGGTGGCACAGCTATCCTCGTTTCCCCAGGACAAGGCTGATTTCCCCAGTGCCAGCCTCCAGGAGCCCTTCCTGGACCCCGCAGTCTCCGATGTTCAGGAGGTGCCAGCACAGGAGCGGCCCCAGCGCCGGGACCCTGAGGCCAGGGCAGGGGTGGCCGAGCCCAGGGAGGTGCCCAGGGGCGTGGTGGCCCCCAGGAGCCCGGCCCCAGGGCAGCTGGGTGCCTACAAACCCCAGCTCTCCGACGGGAACACTTTGGGGTACGTGGCTGCCGGAATCTGCCCGGCGCAGCCACCCACGCCCGTCCCACAGCCAGAGGTGGGAATCTTCTCCCAGGATTACACCAGCCCTGTCCCCCAGCTGTGGGACACGCAGGGAGGGACCCCCCAGCTGTGCCTGCTGGACAAGATCAACCTGGTGCTCAACAGCAGCCTGGAGTTCCCTGGACACGGACACGGACACGGAGCCGTCCCGGAGCAGCGCTGGGAGCCCGGCCCCGAGCAGATGCTGGTGCCCGAGGAGCTGCTGTCCTGCCTGAGGGCCACCAACAGGGACCCTGCATCCCACACGGCATGGCAGGGCTGCTCTGAGGGCAGCTGGGACTGGGGATAAACCTGGAGTGGGGACACAGGTGGTGTCAGCACCGGGATGGCCAACGGCAGAGCCAGAGCAACGCTCCCCGCTGGAATTGTGCCTTCTTACTCCACTGCAGCTTCTTGGGGCTAACTGGGAATCCTGGGCCAGCAAATTCTGATTTTAACCTTACCTCACACTGCCAGAAGCAAAAAAAAAAAAAAGCCATAAAGCTTGGATTCCTGGGATGCTAAGCAGGAGATTCCTGCAGGATGCAAAATCTTCAATTACTGCTCAGCATCATCTTCCTGTTAAGGGTTTGGAGCACTTCATTCCCAAGGGTTTGGGACATTTCATTCCCAAATGTTTGGAGCATTTCATTCTCAAATTTTTGGAGCATGGCTTTCCCAAATGTTTGGAGCACTTCATTCCCAATTGTTTGGAGCACTTCATTCCTAAAGGTTTGGGGCATTTCATTCCCAAGAGTTTGGAGCAGTTCATTTTCAGAAGTTTGGAGCATTTCATTCTCAAATTTTTGGAGCATGGCCTTCCAATTGTTTGGAGCACTTCATTCCCAATTGTTTGGAGCACTTCATTCCTGGAGGTAATTGCAGCTAAAATGGATATAAAAGTCCCCCAGACATCCTGGCAGAGATGTGGCAAATATTTTGGGATTGCTCCTGATGAACAGGCACTGCACCAAGGAGGATTTATGTGTCACAGTGGTACCAAGAACATGGAATATTTTCCATATTTCATTTTCCTCCCGTTCCCAATAAAAACCCACTCAGGTGAGAACACACCTCCACCTCCTGCCAGACTGATTTAAAACCCCTCTGAAGTGGTCACTGCTTCCCTTTGGGTGAGGGATTTATCATCTCACAGCACCCTGTCACCCCCCAGCCTGGCTGTGGGAAGGGCAGTGTGGCACAGGAAAATGGGATTTACCCGGCACATGAGCATGGATTTGGATCTTTGGTAAAACACAGCAGCTGCCTTCCTTCAGCAGCCCTGAAACCATCTCCAGGTGTCCTGGGACTTACAAAATATTCCCATTTTTTTCCCTATTGTTTTTCCTATGCACTGTGAGCATTTCTCCACCAGCTGCTGCACAAATGGATTTATTTTGTTGCTTGCCCTCCACACTCCCAATCCCCCTGGTGTGTGCTGTGCTGGTTCCTCCCTGCCCCAGCAGTCTGTCACAGTGTCTAGAGGAGCAGTGACCTGCAAGGAGGGGAGGATTCCCCCTCAGAAGCAGCAAACCAGCACAGAAATGGGAGTGTGGCAGGGCAGGGAGCCCAAAATTGAATAAATTGAATTAGAGAGTGCTGCCTGAGCAGGAAGGAAGTTGTACAAGAACACCACAGGACTCTGAGCAGCCCAAGCGTGAGGAGGGGAAGGGTTTTTTGCAGAGTCCACATCCTGAGGCTTGTGCTGCTCTTTCACCTGAGCTGCCAAACCTGGCGGGGAATTGTTCCCCAGCCAAACAGGGCTGGTGCTGCCCTCCAGGAGCTGCTGGGTGCATTCCCAGCCCCAGGAACCCTGCAGATCCCCCTGGGCAGAGCAGCACTGCATTCCCAGGAGCAGGGATGGAGAATTCCCAGCTCCCAGCATGGATGGACACCAGAGAGCCACCAGTGCCATCCTGCCCTGATCCCTGGGAGATACAGGGAATATTTCTGCCAATAAAGGGAATATTTCTGCTAATAAAGGGGATATTTCTGCTACAGGATAGATTTCACAGGTGCCCAGAGCAGCTGGGGCTGCCCCTGCATCCCTGGTGTGCCCAGGGCCAGGCTGGAGCAGCCTGGGACAGTGGGAGGTGTCCCTGCCATGGCAGGGGTGGCACTGGGTGGGATTTAAGGGTCCCCAAACCATTCTGGGATTCTGTGACCCCAAACCCCATCCCAGGCTGCTCCAAGCCCCATCCAGCCTGGCCTGGAGCATTTCCAGGGATGGGGCATCCCATGAATCCCATCACACTGTCACTCCCAGCTGATTTAACTTCTCAGGGTTCCCTCCTTCCCTCAAATATTCCAAAGCCCCTCATTTTTGGTATCAGGATTTTCTATCCCCTGTTTTAAGCTCGGTTTTACCATTGGCAGTCAGATCCAGTGGCAGAGATTCCCTCTTGTTTATCAGCTCAGGAATGAATTCCATGATTTTCAGGACCCACAGAGATGCACCACGGTGTTGTCTCATCACCACGGAAGTTCTAAAAAAAAGAATTTTTTTTTATAAAGAATATTTCTTTTAAAAAGACATTTTTTTATAAATATAAGGGAAGGAGGGAACAAGTTAAAAGGAACAAGGAATTGGGTGCAGGCAGCTCAGGGGGGTTGGAAAACAGAGAGAGGCACTCACTCCTGCTCTGAACTCCAGATGAGTTTTTAAGATTAAAATATTAAAAAGATAAAAAATATAAAATCATCTTACAGAGAAGCTAAAATGAGAGTGGATGTGCCTCTGGATGAGCCCCTTGCTCTGAGCAAAAATCCTATTTTTTGTCTCGGGTGTCTGTGTCTACCAGGGGGAGCTCAAGGTGCAAGGAGGTCCCAGCACCCCCAGGGATCAGCCAGAGGCTCCCCTGTGGGATTTGTTCACCTCCCCAAAAAGTCAGCCTGGAATTATTGAACCTGAAACGAGACTGAAGAAGCAATAAATAAATTCAACACATAATAAACGGTGTATTAATGTGCCTCTGAGCTGCGGTTTTAACCCCTTCGTGCCACTGCCATGCAGGAGGAGTGGGATTCATTCTGTTTGAGGCTGGCAGCACAGAGAGCTGGGTTTAGGCTCAGCTTAGTCACCAACTGATGGCGTCACTTCATTCGTTCCTTATCTACAGAGTCTGGGTTCCTGCAGCTGGCAAAGCCTCAGCACCAAAGGCCAAAAACCCCTTAAAGCCCTTGGGAAGAGCAGCAGGAGGTGACAGAAACCTGCTCTGAGTAACCTGGCGCTGCTGGGTTCACTCCTGTCTGCACCTGCCCACCCTGCCAGGGCCCGGCTGTCAGTGAATTGTGGAGAGATCGTGGCTGATAAAGGCACTGCAGGGCTAAAATTGGATTCCAGGCAGGGAGGGTTCACAGAGCTCAGTAACACCCAGGCCTCGGGGGATTTCTGAGCACACAGAGTGCAGATCAAAGCCCAGATTGCGACCCAGGCTCTGCAAAGCTGCAGAGAGAAGTGCCTGGCTCAGCAGAACCCTGCTGAGAACCTGCCAGGGCAAAGCCAGCAGCAGCTGGGGCGGCCTCGCAGAAAAACTGGGGATAATCCTTAAAAATGATGGGATTTTGGGGAGCCTCTGCCATCCCTGAGCCTCTGTGGGGTTTGGGGAGGAGGGTGAGCAGCCCTGCCCAGGGCTGAGCTCAGACTGAAACCAGGCTGGTGACTCAGAGCAGGGGATGTGAGAGGGGAGGCTGTGGTTGGGTCTCACCAGGCTCCCCAACAGTGCCAGCCCCCAGTGCCACCTTCCCATGAGGGCAAATCCCATGGGAATGGCACTGGGAGAGCCCTGGGAGCAGGGATGGGATGGAGGAGCTGGGATGGGATGGATGGAGGAGCAGGGATGGGATGGAGGAGCAGGGATGGGATGGATGGAGGAGCAGGGATGGGATGGAGGAGCAGGGATGGGATGGAGGAGCAGGGCTGGGATGAAGGAGCAGGGATGGGATGGAGGAGCAGGGCTGGGATGGAGGAGCAGGGATGGGATGGAGGAGCAGGGATGGATGGAGGAGCAGGGCTGGGATGGAGGAGCAGGGATGGGATGGAGGAGCAGGACTGGGATGGAGGAGCAGGGATGGGATGGAGGAGCAGGGATGGATGGAGGAGCAGGGATGGGATGGAGGAGCAGGGATGGATGGAGGAGCTGGGATGGGATGGAGGAGCAGGGCTGGGATGGAGGAGCAGGGCTGGGATGGAGGAGCAGGGATGGGACGGAGGAGCAGGGCTGGGATGGAGGAGCAGGGATGGATGGAGGAGCAGGGATGGATGGAGGAGCAGGGCTGGGATGGAGGAGCAGGGCTGGGATGAAGGAGCAGGGATGGATGGAGGAGCTGGGATGGGATGGATGGAGGAGCACGGCTGGGATGAAGGAGCAGGGATGGATGGAGGAGCAGGGATGGGATGGAGGAGCAGGGATGGGATGGAGGAGCAGGGATGGGATGGATGAAAGAGCAGGGCTGGGATGAGGCAGCAGGGCTGGGATGAGGCAGCAGGGCTGGGATGCAGCTGTGGATGTGTTTTGTGCACCATCCAATCCCCCAGGGCACTGCTGGACCCAAAGCCTCCCTGGGCCCTCCCTGGCCGGGCTGGCAGCTTGGAGAAACATGAACAATGGGATTTTCCAGGCTGGGTGACTCATTCCATCCTGCTGGGGACAGCAGAGTCACAAAGGGATGGCAAACAGGAGCCACGGCAGGGGGACCCCAGAGCAGCCACCTGCGGGGAAGGACGGCTCCTCCTGCTGCTGCAGCTGGGGCAGAGCTCCATGGCCAGCTCCAGGGAAGGACAGACGGACACCAGGAGGGAGCAATGGAGCTGCTGCAGGGCTGGAGCCCCTCTGGAGCCAGGCTGGGACACCTGGGGGTGCTCCCCTGGAGAGGAAAAGGATCCAGGGAGAGCTCAGAGCCCCTGGCAGGGCCTGGAGGGGCTCCAGGAGAGCTGCAGAGGGACTGGGGACAGGGATGGAGGGACAGCACACAGGGAATGGCTGCCAGGGATGGATGGGAGATTGGGAATTGGGAATTGTTCCCTGGCAGGGTGGGCAGAGGCTGGGCTGGAATTCCCAGATTTGCTGTGGCTGCCCCTGGATCCCTGCAGTGCCCAAGGCCAGGTTGGATGGGTTTGGAGCACCTGGGACAGTGGGAGGTGCCCCTGTCATGGCAGGGGTGGCGCTGGATGAGCTTTAATGTCCATTCCAACCCAAAGCGTTCCATGAGAACTGCTACTCCTGCAGTAAGAATTGCTGGGAAAAGCAGAGTTTGGGGCTTAAAAGTGTGCGAGAGGGGAAAGCAGGAAAGGAAAATGGAGGAAAAAGAAAGGGGAAAAGATAAAAAAGATAAAAAAGATTAAAAATATATAGATAAATAAAAAATATAAAAAAGATAGATAAAAAGATAAAAAGATGAAAAGATAAAAAAGATAAAAAAGATAGATAAAAATGATAAAAAACATAAAAAGAAAAAAGATAGATAAAAAGATAAAAGATAAAAAGGTAAAAGGTAAAAAAATATAAAAAGAAAGGGAAAAAATGATAAAGAAAAGAGATGATAAGATATAAAGATAAAAATGATGAAAAAGATTAAAAAAGGATAAAAAAGATGAAATAAAGAAAAAAAGATAGATAAAAAGATAAAAAGATAAGAAGTATTAAAAAGATAAAAAACATAAAAAGAAAGAAAAAAGATAAAAAGATAAAAGATAAAAAGATAAAAAAGATAAAAAAGGTTATAAAAAAGATAAAAAGATATAAAAAAGAAAGGGAAAAAGATGATAAAGAAAAGAGATGATAAGATAAAAAGATAAAAAAGATGAAAAAGATAAAAACGATAAAAACATGAAAAGAAAGAAAAAAGATAGATAAAAAAGATAAAAAGATTAAAGATAAAAAGATAAAAGTTAAAAAAGAAAGGGAAAAATATTAAAAAGGATAAAACGAAAGGGAAAAAGATGAAAAAGACGATAAAGAAAAAAGATGACAAAAAGATAAGATAAAAAGAAACAAGATAGAGATAAAAATATTAAAAATATAAAAATATAAAGTATTTTTAAAATATTTTAAAATATAAAAAGGGGGAAAGGATAAAGGAAAAAGAAAAGGGGAAAATAAGGAAAACGGGTCAAAAAGGAAAAGAAAAAGGACAAAGAAAAAGGAGAAAAAGAAAAAGAAGAAAGAAAACGCAATAGAAAAAGAAAGAAGAAAAATTAAACAAGACAAAGGCAAAGAAAAACCACGAAAGAAGAGAAAGGGGGGGAAAAGAAAAAAGAAAAGTGGCAAACAATTATATAAAGGCAAGAAAATTTACAAAGAAAAACCAAAACTTTTTTTAAAAGAGAAGAAAAAGGAAACAAGAAAAAAAAATAGAAGCAAAAAGGAAACAAGCGGTGGACTGGTGATTTCCTCCCGCCTGTCACTAGCGGGCAGAGCCGATCACCGGAGCCGTCCATCCATCCGTCGCACCGTCCCCCGAACGCGCTGGCACCGGCCCCGGGGCGGCGGCACCGGCCCGGCCCCGCTCCGGGCGGAGCTCGGGCACGAACGGCCCCGGAGCGCATGGAGCGCATGGGCCGCGTCCCACCGAGCCCCTGGGACCGCTCCGGAACACGGGAACCAACGCGGAAACCGATGAGCACAGACGGGAAACCAGAGGTAAAACGGAGCTTCGGATATTCGGGATTTCGGGGGGTATCAACCCCCCTCTGGCCGACCACAGCAAATGAATGATAATTGTTGGCAGATCGGGAAAGGAGCCCAAATGGTGCTCCTTCCTGGGGTTTGGGGGCAGGAAAAGCAGCTGGAGGCTCAAAGGCAGGATTTGGGGTTCCTGGGGGCTGCACATGTTGTGTCCCCTCGTTTCTAGAGCTGCCCTGACACACCCGTGCTGAGGCGTCCGAGGTAAGGAAAGCTGATCGCAGTCAGGCAGAAAAGCCGAGTTTATGTCATTGATGGCCTGAAAAGAGAAGGAACAACAATAGCAGGATATTAATTAATTTAAAGCTCTGTTAAATGCGGCGGTGGGTTGCGGGAGTGCTGAAAAAATGAGAGAAAGCAAAAATCATCTGACAGAGAAGCTAAAATGAGAGTGGATGTGCCTCTGGACGAGCCCCTCGCTCTGAGCAAAATTTCTATTTTTAATCTCCTTTTCCTCTTCCTCGCCTCTCCCTCCCCTTCCCTTTTTCCCTTTGTTTTCTTTTCCTTTCCTTTCCCGTCCCGAGCATCCCCCGGGGCACAGGCGGCACTCGGGTGAGGAACCCTGGTGGGGGAACCGGGGGGTGCCGGGGGAGCCCCGAAGGGCTCGGGGTGAGGAACCCCGGCCGGGGCACCGGGGAAAGGCGGCACCACGCGGGATGCTGCTGCTCTGGGATTTTCATTGCCCTGGGATTCTCCTGCCCCGGGATTTTCATTGCTTTGGGGTTCTCCTGCCCCGAGATTTTCACCGCTTTGGGATGCTGCTGCCCTGTGATATTCTTGCTCCAAGATGTTCCTGCACTGGGATTTTCTTTGCCCCCGAGTTTTCTTTGCCCCGGGATTCTCCTGCCCCTGTGATTTTCATTGCTTTGGGATGCTGCTGTTCTAGGATGTTCATTGCTTTGGGATGCTGCTGTTCTAGGATGTTCATTGCTTTGGGATGCTCCTGCCCTGGGGTATTCCTGCCCTGGGATGCTGCTGTCCTGGGATGTTCAATGTTTTGTGATTCTCTTGCCCTGGGGTGCTTCTAACTCGGGATTTTCTCTGCTGTGAGATGCTCTTGTCCTGTGATTTTCCTTGCCCTGGGATACTGCTGCCCCAGGGTTTTCTTTGCCCCAGGATGTTCCTTACCTGGGATTTTTCTTACCTGGAATTTTCTTTGCCCGGGATCTTCTTTGCCCTGGGGTGCTTCTGTCCCGGGATTTTCCTGCCTCGGGATCCGTGTTTTCCGGCCATGCTGCTGCCCAGGAATTCTCACCATCCCAGATATTCCCTGCAGGCTGGGATGGAGCAGCCCCAGGAGAGCAGTGCCCAAGGCCCCTCCTGGCATCCCTGGGCTCTGATTCCATCCCTCACTCCTGGCAGCTTTGGGAACAGCCCCGGGTGGGACAGTGCGGAGGTTTGGGGTGACCCGGGGTGCCACTGTCCTCACAGAGCTTCCCCAGAAACTCACCCAGTGCCA
The DNA here is from genome assembly GCF_028551555.1 of Melozone crissalis. Taxonomy (NCBI): domain Eukaryota; kingdom Metazoa; phylum Chordata; class Aves; order Passeriformes; family Passerellidae; genus Melozone; species Melozone crissalis. Next base: position 309,046 of record NW_026536012.1, read on the forward strand.
GGAACTGGGGATGGGTGAGATTCGGGGCACACGTTTGGGGTTATTGTGCCTGAAATGACTGAGATGTTCCTCTTTCCTCTGCTGCCCAGCCTGCTGTTCCTGCCGGTTCTTGGAAAGCACAGCAGAGGTTTTTTAGGGACAAGTGGGGTTGAAAGCCAGCTCTGGGCTGTGGTGCTTCTCAGCTGCTTTCACTTCGGAGCTGCAGGGACAGCCAGAGTCCCTGGGGCACATCCTCGGGGGCCAGAGAGGGTGGCCTGGGGCTCTCTGAGGAGATTTTGGGGTAAGAGCATGAACAGACCAGGCTGGTACCCACAGACAGCCCCTGAGGGTGTTTCAGTACCCTCCAACCAGCAAGGCTGATTTCCCTCCCTGCTGTGCCACCTGGGAGGGGGGTTCCAATTAATTTCCCCCTAATAATTCCTACTAATTTCCCATTAATTCCCCCTATTGATTCCCCTGAATTCCCCATCAATTTCCCCCTATTAATTCCCCTGAATTTCCTCCTAATAATTCCCCTGAATTTCCCCCTATTAATTCCCCCTTTTAATTCCCCCGAATTTACCATTAATTTCCCTCTATTAATCCACCCGAATTTCCCATTAATTTCCCTTTTTCTCAGCTCTGAGCTGGAGTTGCTCCTCAGCAGTTTCTCATCCTTTACTCCCATCAGAGCTCACATCCTCTGACCAAAGGCTTTGAAGCAGGGCTGGATTTTGAGGCTGGATTTTGAGGTTGGATTTTGAGGCCGGATTTTAAGGCCGGATTTTGAGGTTGGATTTTGAGGCCGGATTTTAAGGCCGGATTTTGAGGCTGGATTTTAGGCTGGATTTTGAGGCTGGATTTTAAGGTTGGATTTTGAAGCCAGATTTTGAGGCTGGATTTCAGGCTGGATTTTGAGGCTGAATTTTAGGCTGGACTTTGAGGCTGGATTTTAAAGCTGGATTTCAGGCTGGATTTTAGGCTGGATTTTAAGGCTGGATTTTAAGGCTGGATTTTAAAGCTGGATTTTAAAGCTGGATTTCAGGCTGGATTTCAGGCTGGATTTTGCCCGTTTTCTCAGATATTTCGGGCCCTTCGCTGTGAGCAGCAGCTGTTCGCAGGCTGTTGACACAGCCCCCAGGCTTAGTGGAAGGCAGAGCATTTCCCTGAAGAAGCTGCTGAGATTGCTCATCCTGGCACTTGCGAATCACCTACAGAAGGCACCAGCTCCTGGCTGGGCTGAGACACTGCTGAACAACAACACAGCCCCTGGCTTCAAACAAAACCAGAGAATGTTCACTAGAAAGGTCTCACAAAATGAGCGTTTGGGATTTTCTGAACAAATCTTTTTTCTACTTTACGACTTTCTACTTTGCAATAAAGTAGAAAGTGGTAAAGCAGGAAAATTAGAAAACCACCAAGATGTGTACATGATATCTCCACGTTTTTGGAGCTGGTAACAGGAATTCCTCTCTCCCCAGGCACCAAAATGCCATTTCCACGGATCGTGCCCTCAGCACTGTGGCTGGTGCTGCACCTCACAGCAGGTAAGAGAGGCTTCTTCCTACACAGCAATTAACTCTGAGATGAAGCACTCAGCCTAATTGGGGTGGGGTTTTTCCAGCTTCTGCCCCAAGTGCCAGTGAACATTTTCCTTTCTGGGTTTCATCAGTGATGCAGGGAGTTTGTTTGGTTTTCAGTTCCAGGCAGAGCTGTTGGGTTTGTGAGAAAAGGCACTGGGACAGGCAGAGCTCATAAACAGGAAAAAACGGGTTCACAGAATCCCAGAATTTGGGTTTGGGGTGGAAGGACCTTAAATCCCACCCAGTGCCACCCCTGCCATGGCAGGCACACCTCCCACTGTCCCAGGTGCTCCAGCCTGGCCTTGGGCACTGCCAGGGATCCAGGGGCAGCCACAGCTGCTCTGGGAATTCCAGCCCAGCCCCTGCCCACCCTGCCAGGGAACATTTTCAATTCCCGATCTCCCATCCATCCCTGGCAGCCATTCCCTGTGTGCTGTCCCTCCATCCCTGTCCCCAGTCCCTCTGCAGCTCTCCTGGAGCCCCTCCAGGCCCTGCCAGGGGCTCTGAGCTCTCCCTGGATCCTTCTCCTCTCCAGGTGAGCCCCCCCAGGTGTCCCAGCCTGGCTCCAGGTCCTTCCTGCTCCTCTGCTGACCCAGGCACTTTCCCCATCCCAACAAAAGGAGGGTTCTGGCAGTTCTTACCTGTGTTTACCTGGGATTTTGGGGACTGGGAGCGGCCCGTGGCTGCTGATCCCAGACAGGTGCCAGCAGTTCCTGTGCGCAGCCTGGCATTTCCCCACCGAACCCCTGGGGAGGCTCCTGCTGGGGCACAGCCCGTCCTGCAGGCAGCGAGGGCTCTGCTGAGGGTTCTGTTCCTGCCTTTCCCTCGCAGGGCCCTGCAGGAGGGGGGCAGCGAGCGCCGGCAGAGCCGCCCGCGGTGCCACAGAGCTCTGTGCCAAGGGCACCATGAGCGCCAGCCCCTGCTGCGCCGTCCCTGCGGGCACCAACGTCACCCTGTCGTGCCAGCTGGCAGCCCCGCGGGCACGGGGCTGGTGCCGGGCAGCGATTTTCCTCAACAGCTCCGAGCAAAGCCGAGCCCAGGGGGGCTCGGTGAGCAAAACCCTGCTGGTCACCGCCCAGGGCAGGCACTACTTCACCTGCAAGTGCATCGGCGGGGGCAGGACAGCGCTCATCTGTGGCATCGATATCCACTGTGGCAGTAAGGAAAATCCCTTCTGGATCGCTGCCCGAAGCTCTCCATTGCTTCTCGCAGCTCCCCTGTGGGAGAGGGAAGCCCGAGAGGCACTGCCAGGGGGTGGCTTTGTCCAGGGCTGCTGCTGGGAGTCCCATGGGAATATTCCTGGCTGGAATTGGGCAGCTCTGATATTCCTGAGGGGAGGGAGGCTCAACAAATGTCCCTGCCCAGAGCAAACACCACCCTCCCTGCCCTGCATCCCCTCCGTGTCCCCTACCCACATCTTTGGGGAGAGCCACTGGAGCTCTGGGCAGCCTGCTCTGGATGGAGGTGTTGGCCTGAAGGACCATCCTGAGAGATCAGGGATGTCAGGACTGACAGGAATTTCTGTTTCAGACCCTCCAGACGAGCCCAGGAACGTGTCCTGTATCCAGAAGGGGACACAGGGACGTCCCACCTGCACCTGGCACAAGGGCAGGCTCACCTACCTCCCCACTGCCTATGGGATACAGTGAGTGCTGGGGTGCCAATGCAATTAACGCCTAATTATCCCCTGCAGCAGCTTCCTCAGCGTGCCCTGCCAGCCCCCTCGGGGTTCAGTGAAGGGGCTGTGCCAATCCATCCCTTTGGAAAGGGAGCCCTGTGCCCATGTCCTGGGGTGAATCCCTAAACCAGGACACCCCACACCCCAGGACTGACCCTGTCCCCCTGTCCTGGGGTGAATCCCTAAACCAGGACACCCCACACCCCAGGATTGACCCTGTCCTGGGGTGAATCCCTAAACCAGGACACCCCACACCCCAGGATTGACCCTGTCCTGGGGTGAATCCCTAAACCAGGACACCCCACACCCCAGGATTGACCCTGTCCTGGGGTGAATCCCTAAACCAGGACACCCCACACCCCAGAGCTCACCTTTCCTGCTCCACAGAAACCCAACCAATCCTCTGCTCCTGCTCCAGGCTCTCCAACGGCACCAACACCTTTTCCTTTCCAGAAGAAGCTCCCAGCCAGGTGTTGTTTGGCTCTGGGGCTCTGAGCAGGCTGGATTTTGGCTCCAATTACAGCGTGGTGGTTTCTGCCTCCAATCCATTAGGAAATGCCTCTTCCCAGCCGCTCACCTTCACGCTGGTAGACATAGGTAAGGCACCCCTCAGACAGCTCCAGACCTTGGGGACACCTGAAAATAGTCAGAACCTTTTGGAAAAAACGTTAAACATTAAACCTCTTGGAAAAACCACCCATCCAGCCTAAAGCAACAATCCTATTTCCCACCTGACCCCCTTCAGGGCCGTGCTGCCTCACTGAGCCCTGTTTGTTTCTCTGTTTGTTTCTCTGTTTGTTTCTCTGTTTGGGTGCCAGTGAAGCCGCTCCCTCCCGAGTTTTCGGTGGAATTTGATGATTCCTCAGGCACCAGCTGCACCATCGTGTGGCACCACGAGGCACAGGCCCAGCACTGCAGGCTGAGGCACCGTCCCCTCGGCAGGCACGGCTGGAGCACGGTAATCCTGATGGGATTCTGGAATTCTGCAGCTGCTGGGCAGGAGAGAGCCCCTGGCAGGGCCTGAAGGGGCTCCAGGAGAGCTGCAGAGGGACTGGGGACAGGGATGGAGGGACAGCACACAGGGAATGGCTGGGAGTTGAAAGAAGGTAGATTGAGATGGGATATTGGAAATCAGGAATTATTCCCTGGAGAGGGGTTGGGATGGAATTCCCAGATTTGCTGTGGCTGCCCCTGGATCCCTGGCAGTGCCCAAGGCCAGGCTGGGACAGCCCAACCCAACCCAACCATTCCACGATTCCATGAAATTTTTACTGTAAGTGGCAAAAAGAACGCTTTGCTGGGAGCTTTTAAAATAGAGATTTTGCTATGAGGGATTTTTCAGATTAAACCCTGCAGGCCTGACGATTCCCTTGCATCATTCTTTGAGTTTCTGAGGCTGCTGTTTTTAAATCCGTGTCTGAATTTGTAGCTCGGCCTCTCGCTGCCTGCAGCCCTCGTTTCCTCGGGAGTCTAACACCAATTTCTCCATCCCCACTGAAGGTGGAGAGCCTCAGCAGGGAGAGATTCCACCTGCAGGGGCTGGAGCCCGACACAGCCCACGAGTTCCAGGTGAGCTGCAGGATGCTGCCGGGCCGGGGGCTGTGGAGCGACTGGAGCAGCAGCCAGGGCAGCACCCCAGCAGCAGGTAAAGGTGAACTGGTGTTAAACTGGGAAATTGGTAAAGATCTGCCCTGCCCAGGGCAGCACCCCGGCAGCAGGTAAAGGTGAATTGGTGTTAAACTGGGAAATTGGTAAAGATCTGCCCTGCCTGAGCCAGCTCTGGGCTCTGCACCCACAGCAAACTCCAGCTCAGGAGCCCAAATTGCTGCTGGGCTCCTCTGGGCAAGCTCCACATCCAGACCCCGAGCCAACAGGGAGAAGTTTCTGTAAGAAAATTGCGTTTTTAATGAGCAAAGAGTGAAGCTGCTCCAAACCAGAGCTCCCTGAGAAGAGCTGAAGGATTTGGGGGTTGGAATGAGATGATTGCCCCAGTAATTCTGCGATTCTCTGCTCTCCAGCTTGGCTTTGGCTGCTCGTTTTTGTGAATTACTGCCAGCCCGTGGGGCTGGTGCTGTTCTGACTCACCCAGTTCCCCTTTCCCCCGTGACAGCAGCGATTTCTGTAAGAGACATTGATTGATTTGGGAGGTGTGAACTTTTCCCTGCCTCCCCCACCTTCCTCTCAACAGCCTTCTCCCCGTTTGGTTGCACCCCGAGTCTGTGGCTGTCACCCCCACCCTGCCCCGGGGGTTTTCAGCTGAGCTTTGTGCCCTCAGAGCGAGGGGAGGCTGCACATGAGCAGCTCTGGGCGCCTCCCCACCGCCCGGTGCTGCAGGAGCTGAGCTTCTCCACAAGTTATCACCCAAAATCAACCCTTCCCAAGGAGAAATTCTTGCTCCTGCTCCTTTTTGTGTGAGCTGCCAAAGCCCCGGTTCGTGTGGCTCACAGGCTTTCAAAGCCAGGCTGGAGGGCAGCAGATGCAATCCCATATTGGGATTTTTCTGCTCCGAGCTTGCAGCCAGTGCTCTGGTTTTATTTCTGCTGCTGCTTTTTGTTTCTGTTCCTGTCTCTCTCTGCAGTCACCCCAGGACAAGCTGCTCCCATCGTGCTGACCTGGAGGGGTTTGTGCCACAGCCCTGGTGCTCCTCAGCTGCCCCTGCTCCAGCTGTCAATGATCATGCTTCAATTGATGAGCTGGTGCTGCTCAAGGAGCAAAGCTCTGCCATCCCCTGTCCCCTCAGCTTTCCTTCCCCATTCACCTCTGGTGCTGGATTTTGGGAGCCAGCTCTTCCTTTTGATGCCATTTTGGGAGGTTTCTTCAAAATACCAAGAGTTTCCAGTCAGAACTGTGGAAGGAACAGGGGTTGAAGCTGTTAAAGGCATTTACTGGACAGTAAAATCCCACACATCCCCTAAACGCCCTCATCCGAGGCTGCCTGTTATTCTGGGATGGATGGAGCCAAGCCCAAGGACCTTGAGGAGCCTCAAATTTATGCAAAGACAGGAGCTAATGCTGTGCTCTGATGTGTGGCTTCCCCTGGGAGCCACCCAGATTTACTGAGGTCAGGACACCCCAGCTCCTCTCCCTGGGTTCTTGTTCTCCTCCTGATCCCACCCTCAAAGCAGCCAAACAGCAGCAAACCCGGGTTATCACACCCTGCAGCACTTCAGGGCCATTTAAAGGATTACATTTGAATTTTCTCAGGGGTTTTACCTCCTTGTTTGTCGGCTCCAAGCCCCAACCACTGCCTCTGCTCTGCTTTTCCCTGTCTCCAGTGCCAACAGGGACCCTGGATGTGTGGTACCGGCAGCAGGAGCTGGGCTCAGGGCTCCAGAACCTCTCCTTTTTCTGGAAGGTGAGTGCAGTGAGACCCCACGGCCTGGCTGGAACAGACAGGTGCCTGCTCAGGAGGGCAGGAGCCTCCTTAAATGGAGAATGTAAAGGATTCCCCCTCCCTCCTAATTGTTATAATTTTGAAATTAAGGGGCTCTCAGGCAAAGATGCGGGAGAAGGAATTACAGGGTCCTTATTAGGGAAAAAATAAAAATAAAATGAAAATGCAGAAATACAAAACAAACCTGCCAGAGTGAGAGCAGGAGAAAGCTGCTCCTCTGGGAATGCAGGGAAAGGCTGTTTCTGTTGTCCCAAAGCTCAGATTGTACCCAGGTAGGAATGCTTGGCTCCTCCCCTGGGCGGAGCATCTCCCCATGGGATGATGGGATTGGATCAGCCATGCAGGGACACTCACTGGCCATGGACAGCAGATAATTAATAATTAATGGCCCATGGACAGCAGAGATCTCCTGGAGGGAGGATTGGGTATGGGAGGGATAAAGAAAGCTGCCCAATGAACAGAGACAACTGCCCCACCTCTGACAGATGGGATAGAACACACAGCCCCAGGCACACCTGGTAACCCAGGATAGCCCAGCAGAGGCAGCAAAACCCAGCCAGGTGAGAGGGGAAATGAAACCAGAGCCAGGTGAGAGGGGAAATGATGATTTTCAGGATGGCAGGGAAGGAGCACAAAGGTTTCACCAGTTCCGAGGGACAGAGACACAGACCAAGGGTCCCGTCCCTATTCCTCCTCTTACTCATCAGCATTTTTCTGCCTGCAATTTCACGGAATGCCAGAATTGTTTGGATTGGGAGGGATCCTGAATGTCATCCTGTTCCATGGCAGGGATACCTCCACTGTCCCAGGCTGCTCCAAACCCATCCAGCCTGGCCTTGGGCACTGCCAGGGATCCAGGGGCAGCCACAGCAAATCTGGGAATTCCATCCAACCCCTCCCCACCCTCTCAGGAACAATTCCCAATTCCCAATCTCCCATCCAGCCCTGCCCTCTGGCAGTGGGAGCCATTCCCTGTGTCCTGTCCGTCCCTCCCTTTATCCCAAGCCCCTCTCCACATTCCCCACCTGACAGCATTTTTGGGGTCTGCTGGGCAGAGCTGGGGGCTGGAACCCCACAGGGCACATTCCACACAGAATTTGGTTTAAAACCCACCAGAGTTGGGTAAAAAAATTCACTGTGTTCCCCCCACACAACACCACGCTGCAAGTGAAAGCAGAAATTCTCATGTAATTCTGTGACCCCAGACTTTGTGGCTTCAGCTTGCAGACCTTTATCTTGCAGCACTTTCTTTATCAGGGGTAACTTCCTGCAGCATCATTCATAAAACAGGGTAATAAACTGCCTTTAGAGGTTTCACTGCAGCTCCCAGGCCAGGCTGACACTCAGCACCACTTCCTACCCAGGGTGTGCCCTTGTTCTCACACAAACACCCAGGAAAAGGGTTGAAAATTTAACTTCAGCAGGTTTGCAGCGCTGCCTCAGGCCTGAGCTGCTCCCAAAGCTTTGCAAACGTTTTGGTTTGTGCTTTGTTTCATTATGACAAACATCAGCTAAATAAATGAATTAATGTCACAGAAACATCAGGAAACTAAAACTGAGACTACAACTGCAGGCGCCCAGAGGGGAGTAAAACCAGGGTGTGGTGTTCCGCAGACTGGCAGAGGTGTGTGCTCTGAGTGGCTCAATTTAAATAATTCTTTATGGTGGCTTTAAGTAAAATCCAGGGTTTTCCTCCCAAGCAAAACCTGGTCATTTTGACAAATCCAGCTGAGCAGCTGATCATCTTTTTTTTGCCTTCCTTGTGAAAAAGTGTGGCGTTCAGTGAAAAAAAAAGTGTGAATTCAGCTTGAGGGCAGGAAGGGTTTCAATGTCCTCAGGGCAGGAAGGGTTTCAGTGTGCTATCACAGCAAAACTGGAATTGGGTGGGACAAATAAATCCTGGAATGGTTTGGATTGGGATGGACCTTAAATCCCACCCAGTGCCACCCCTGTCCTGGCAGGGACACCTCCCACTGTCCCAGGTGCTCCAGCCCCAGTGTCCAGCCTGGCCTTGGGCACTGCCAGGGATCCAGGGGCAGCCAAAATTTCTGTGAGCATCCTGTGCCAGGGCCTGCCCACCCTGCCAGGAACAATTCCCGATTCCCAACATCCCATCCCTCCCTGCCCTGTGTCCCTGTAAAGCCATTCCCTGTGTGCTGTCCCTCCGTGCCCATCCCCAGCACTCCCAGGGGGCAGCCCCTCGTTCACAGCCGGTGACAGAGGCCCTGTCCCCGCAGGCTCTGAGCAGGTGGGAGGCAGGAGGGAGGATCCTGTGCTACAACGTGACCTTGGAAGCCCTGGAGCAGGGGAAGCTCCCGGCGCAGTCCCACCGCACCACCCAGACCAGCTTCTCCAGGGTGACCCCCAGGGCGGGGCACAGGGTGACGGTGACAGCGCAGAGCCCGCGGGGCAGCTCCGCCCCTGCCACCGTCCTGACACACCTGGGCAGCCCAGGTAAGGCTCCTGCGGCTGGGGATGGCTGGGAGAACTGCTCTGCTGGGCCACACCTCCCCTGTGCCACGCCCCTGCTGTGCCACACCCCCCTGCTGGGCCACACCCCTGCTGGGCCACACCTTGCTGTGCCACACCCCTACCGGGCCACACCCCTACCGGGCCACACCCCTGCCGGGCCACACCCCTGCTGGGCCACACCCCCCTGCTGTGCCACACCCCTACCGGGCCACACCCCTGCCGGGCCACATCCCTGCCGTGCCACACCCCTACCGGGCCACACCCCTACCGGGCCACACCCCTGCCGGGCCACACCCCTGCCGGGCCACACCCCTGCTGGGCCACACTCCCGCTGGGCCACACCCCTGCCGGGCCACACCCCTACCGGGCCACACCCCTGCCGGGCCACACCCCTGCCGGGCCACACTCCCGCTGGGCCATACCCCTGCCAGGCCGCACCCCTACCGGCCACACCCCTGCCGGGCCACATCCCTGCTGGGCCACACCCCTACCAGGCCACACCCCTACCAGGCCACACCCCTACCGGGCCACACCCCTGCTGTGCCACACCCCTGCCGGGCCACACCCCTGCCGGGCCACACCCCTGCAGGGGTTGCGGTGCCTCCGCCTTGTGCTCACCTCAGTGACCCTCAGGGACGTGCAGATCCCCTTTCCCTGCGGTTCCTGCTCTCCCAGCCAGAGGGGCTCCAGCCCTCGGGATGTCCCCGTTCCTCCTCTGGAATCACCGCAGCAGCTCCACATCCCAGTGCCTCCATTGGGGCAGGGTGCTGGGTTGTGCCCTGCCAGAGCTTGGGATGGCACAGCCAGGCCGAGCTGTGGGTGTCCCATCCATGAGAAAAGGCAGGAATGTCGCTGATCCTGCCAGCAAACCCTCACCCTGCCATCAGCACCTTCCCTTTCACTACAATTCATTTTATCCTCCCCACGGTGCCAAAGTGGATGAGACCCAGCAAACCCCACATCGCTGGGTGGACTGAGGCTGCCAGAACCTTGTGCTGACTCTGGGTTTTGTTCTCCCCTGCCAGATCTGCCCCCTCCCCAGCGCGTCAGCGCCGTGGGCCTGGGGAACAGCAGCATCCTGGTGAGCTGGAGCCCCCCTGCCGGAGCCGCCCTGCCCCTCGGGGGGTACCTGGTGGAGTGGGCAGAGCCCTGGGGGGAGCCACAGCTGCAGCCCCCCCACAGCTGGGTGAAGCTGCCCCCGACACACCTGTCCACTGTGATAGCAGGTAATGCCTCCTGTGATAGCAGTAATGCCACCTGTCCACTGTGACAGCAGTAATGTCACCTGTGACAGCAGGGAATGTCACCTGTGACAGCAGGAAATGTCCACTGTGATAGCAGGGAATGCCTCCTGTGACAGCAGTAATGCCACCTGTCCACTGTGACAGCAGTAATGTCACCTGTGACAGCAGTAATGTCACCTGTGACAGCAGGGAATGTCACCTGTGACAGCAGGAAATGTCCACTGTGATAGTAGGTAATGTCACGTGTCCACTGTGATAGTAGGTAATGTCACCTGTGACAGCAGTAATGCCACCTGTGATAGCAGTAATGCCACCTGTGATAGCAGGTAATGTCACCCCGGGCTGGCACGGCACCAGCTTGGTTGGAAAATATCCTTGGCAACAAGTCAGGTGGGAATTTGGGCTCCTCAGCCAGGCTGGATGGGGCTTGGAGCAGCCTGGGATGGTGGGGGGTGTTGCCATGGCAGGGGTGGCACTGGATGGGCATTGAGGTCCCTCCCAAGCCAAACCAGTTTGGGAGTCTATATTTCTATACATTTCTATACATTTATATATATATATAAATATATTTATGTATAGTCCATATTCTATAGTCTATATATTTCTATATATTCTATATATTTTCTATATATTTCTATCATTTTTACTAAAATCACTTCCAGGGATCCAGGGGCAGCCACAGCTGCTCTGGGCACCCTGTGCCAGGGCCCGCCCACCCTGCCAGGGAACAATTCCTTCCCAATATCCTATTTATCCCTTTCTTCTGGCAGTGGGCAACCATTAATTTCCAGTTTAAAGCCCAGTAAGGCTCTGCCAGGCTCAATAGATCAGAAAAAAATTCTTTCCCTTCTTTATGAAAGATCTATCAATAATCACAAGATTTATCTCAGATTTAAGCAGCCGCTGCAATATTTCTGCCCTGACTGCAAATCCCTGCAGGAGCAGCTCTGCAGCTGCGATTTCTCCCCCAAATCCCTGCAGGAGCAGCTCTGCAGCTGCGATTTCTCCCCCAAATCCCTGCAGGAGCAGCTCTGCAGCTGCGATTTCTCCCCCAAATCCCTGCAGGAGCAGCTCTGCAGCTGCAATTTCTCCCCCCAGAGCACATCAGAGATAACGTCTGCTATCAGATCCACGTGTCTGCACTTTATCAGGACAGAGCTGGGCAGGCAGCATCAGTCAGGGGAAACTCCACAGCTCAAGGTAAACCCCAGGAATGCTGTCCAGGTGTTTGTAAGGCGTTTAAGCCCAGCTCTAACACCACTCCTGTGCCTTGCAGCCCCCTCAGCTGGGCCGCAGATGTTCAGCACCCCCTGGGCCAGCGGCGTCCTGGTTTCCTGGGAGGAGATCCCAGCGCCCCAGCAGAGGGGCTGCATCACTGGGTACCACATCTACCTGCACAGGAAGGATGGGCAGGGCCAGCCCGAGGTCCACAGTGAGTGCCTGGCACTGGAAATGCTTCCCCTGCTCCCCTGTCATTGCTGAGGGTCTCCTGTGGGATCACTTTCAGCCTGAAAATATCACTTCTCCCTGCTCCTCCTATTCTTCTTCCTCCTCTTCTTATTCCTCTTTATCTTTTTCTTCCTTACCTTCCTCATCTTCTCTTCTCCTTTTATTTTTCTTCTTCCTCCTCTTATTCCTCTTCTTATTCTTCTTTCTTCTGCTTCTTCTTCCTATTCCCCCTCTTACTTCTCTTCCTCCTCCATTTTCCTCTTCTTCTTCCTTTTCTTTTTCCTTACTCCTCCTCCTCCTCTTCTTCCTATTCCTCCTCTTATTCATCTTCCTCTTCTTTTTTTCTCTTACTCATCTTCCTTCTCTTTTTCCTTAATCCTCTTCCTCTTCTTTCTCTTTTTCCCTCTTATTCTTCTTCCTTTTCTTTTTCCTAATTCCTCCTCCTCTTCTTATTCCTATTCTTCCTCTTATTCATCTTCCTCTTCTTTTTTTCTCTTACTCATCTTCCGTTTCTTTTTCCTTAATCCTCTTCTGCCTCTTCTTCTTCTTCCTCCTCCTTTCCCCTTTTATTCTTCTTCCTTTTCTTCTTTCTATTCCTCCTCTTATTCATCTTCCACCTCCTCCTTTTTTTTCTCTTACTCATCTTCCTTTTCTTTTTCCTTAAACCTCTTCCTGCTCTTCTTCCTTCTCTTTTCCCCTCTTATTCTTCTTACTTTTCTTTTTCCTTATTCCTCCTCCTCTTCTTCCTATTCCTCCTCTTCTTCCTCTTCCTCTTCTTTTTTTCTCTTACTCATCTTCTTTTTCTTTTTCCTTATTCCTCTTTCTCCTCTTCTTCCTTCTCTTTTCCCCTCTTCTTCTGCTTCTTCCTCTTCTTCCTATTCATTCCCTTATTTGTGTTCCTCTTCCTCTTTTTTTTTCTCTTACTCGTCTTCCTTTTCTTTTTCCTTAGTCCTCCTCCTCCTCTTCTTCTTCCTTCTCTTTTCCCCCTTTTATTCTTCTTCCTTTTCTTTTTTCCTATTCCTCTTCCTCTTCCTCCCCATCCTGCCTTCACGGAGAGCCCGGTTCCAGCTGCAGGCAGTAATTCCGGTGCCAGGCTCTCCATTTCCATCCCCGTTTTCCCGCAGCCGTTCCCGCCGGGGCTCCTCGCTCCCTGCACCTCCCTCACCTGGAGCCGGGCGAGCCCCACGAGCTCTGGGTGACAGCGGCGACCGCGGCCGGGGAGGGGCCCCGGGGCAACAGCGACAGCGTCTGCCTGGACGGTGAGGACACGGTGTGGGTGCTCCTGGCCCTGGATCCCCTTTCCTGCTCTCTGGGAACGCTTTCCCTGCTCCTCTGCAGTCACTGGAGCTCTCCAAGTGTTCTGAAGATCTCTTGGTGCTGAAGATTTGCAGTCTCAGCTGGGTTTGGGATGTGGAATCTTTTTCTTTGCCTTCAAATTCCGAAGTGCTGTGCTCTTTCCTCTGTGGTGAAGGGTGGTTTATCCATGGAGCACAGAAAGATTTGGGGTTTTTTTCCTCTTTCTGCTGGAGCTGAATGGTGGCTGCTCTGCATTCCAGGTGCTGGGGACTGGCTGACTCTGGGGCTCATCTGCAGCTTCTTCGTCCTCTCAGCCTGCCTTTGTTCTGTGCCTCCAGCAAGGAGAGTGTGAGTGGATCCATCAGCTGTGTCCCAGTAAAACCAGGGTGGTTATCAGGAGGGATTAAATCCCACAAAGGCTTGGGTTGGGAGAGATCTTAAATCCCACCCAGTGCCACCCTGCCATGGCAGGGACCCCTCCCACTGCCCCAAGGTGTCCAGCCTGGCCTTGAGCACTGCCAGGGATCCAGGGGCAGCCACAGCTACTCTGGGCACCCTGTGCCAGGGCATTTTAAAAATCTTCACTCCCATCTAATCTAAATAGATCCTCTTTCAGTTTAAAAACATTTTCCCTTTGTCCCTTTCCCATGACCATAGGATGGTCATGCCCCTTCATGAGCATGGAACAGTGAGGATTGTTAAAAATTAAGGTTTCAGGTACATGAATGATAATAAAAACAGGCTCTGAGCTTAAAATACACCTGTATCCCATAGATACTGTGAATTTTCAACCAGATCTTGAAACCAAACTGAAGGGGAGCAATCCCTGGGAATTATACCCACCCAGCCAAGAGCTCTGAGGGCGGATCCACGATCACACCTGGGTTAATTCCCCACCCGAGGAGCACACGGGCGCTGCAGGTCTCACCATTCACGTTTTTAATTGCATGTATCCCCCTGCAGGTTGCAGCGGCTCCTGTCCCTCCTGCTGCCGCAGTGGCAGAGCAAAGCCATTCCCGACCCTGCCAACGCCTCGTGGGCCAAGAGCTTAGCGGCTGCCAAGGTAAATTAGAGGGGTTTTCCTTCTAATCCCACACCCTTCATTAAAAAAGCAATTGGAGCCGTGCGAGCCAGTAATCTCCCGAAGCAGCAAATCCAGCAATCTGTGGCAGCAGATAATCTCTGCTGGGGGAATTAAAGCGCAGCTCTCCCGTTTCCAGCGGGACGAGCGGCCGTGGGGAGCGCGTCCCGGAGCTCCGTGCCGGGATTCACTCCGGGATTCACTCCGTGTCCCCCGCAGGCGGAGCTCAGCGCTCCCTCCAGCCCCTTCCTGCCCGGCGGCGCCTTCGAGGAGCCCGAAGCGAGCCCGGTGCAGGAGAGCCCGGCCCGGCCCGAGCCCCCGGACAAGGAGGAGGCGGGCAGCGCTGGCAGCGGGGGGCACGGCGAGTGGGCAGCGGAGGAGCAGCGGCTGCCGGAGCTGTACCAGCGGCTGCTGCTGGAGGCGATGGAGCCCCCCGAGCCCGCGGCCGAGTACATCTGCAACCCCGGCGGCCCGGCCCCGGAGCCGGCCCCCGAGCCCGAGCCCAGCCCCCTGTCCGTGTTCCCGACCTCGGCGTTCCTGCCCGCCGCCCTCGGCTGCCCGGGGAACCTGACTCTGGACCGAGTGAAACTCAGCGGCAGCTCCTGACCCAGGGAGGCAGGGGGCGGTGTGAGCCCGGCAAGAATTCTGGCACTTTAGAGTACTTCGATGTGAGCCCGGCAGCAATTTTGGCACTTTACAAAGCATTTCGGTGTGTTTTGATGCGAGCTCAGCCTGGGTTTTGGCATTTTACAAAGCATTTCGGTGTTTTCAATGTGAGCTCAGCCTGGATCTTGGCACTTTACAGAGTATTTGGTGTTTCAATGTGAGTTCAGCCGGGATCTTGGCACTTTACAGAGTATTTCAGTGTGTTTTGATGTGAGCCCAGCCTGGATTTTAGCATTTATGAAATATTTCAGTGTTTCAGCACACCCAATCCAGTCCCTCACGTGTGACACCTCCGAGTGACAAAACCCTTCCCCAGTCACACCTCACCTTAGGACGTGGCTGCTCCTCTGCAGAGGCACACTGGGGATGCCAGAGCTGGATTTTGGGGATTTGGGGAGCCCTTCCTGCAGCCTGGGCTGCCTCCAGCCCTGTTCCAGAATCAGAGTTAAAAATCATCATTTCCACCAGGAAGAGCAAGGAACTGCAAAAGGGAAGGATGGAACTGCAAAAGGGAAGGATGAAACTGCAAAAGGGAAGGATGGAACAGCTCAGCACCTCTTGTTCCTCCCCTGGCACCAAGTCGAGTCCCCAGTGTCACCAGACCCACAGGGGACACAGCACCAGAGCCAGGGCCCCTTCCTTGCCTCAGCTCAGGGCAGGAAAATTCCTCACCAGAACTAAAGCATCAGGCAGCATCTGTACTCAGTCAAATGGATTGTCAAGAGGAATTTCAGTGATTTATTGGAGTGTTCTAATTACAGGCTGCAAGGGTGTTACACATTTAATGACTTTGTTTACCAGGTGTGTGTGTATAGAAATAAAATGTTGGAAATCTGAACTTGGCTTCCTGTTGTTTTCTCTGGTCAAGCTCCAGCTTTACACAGAACAATTAAAAATTAAAACTAAAGCTGAAAGGTTGCAGTTAGAGAAGGAGCAGCCCAGGTATGAACTTACCTGGAGCATCCCCAAGCAGGGACAGAGCTGCTGCCGCCACCACTCAAGTGCAGATTTGGCTATTGCCAAATACCAGCTCAGCCACAGCACTTTGGGCTTCTGAGCTCTGCTCCCACCTGTGTCACCTGGCTGGGTGGCACCAAAGGCAAACATCTCCCTCAGAACTGGGTCAGACATCCAAAAAAGCAGAACCTGCTGCCTGGGAACCACCCTGCTGAGAGGGTTCTGCCTGAGCACCACAACTCAGCCCCTCCAGTCAGCTCTGCAAACCAAACTGGGCTAGAAAGGCAAATCAGATGCCAAAAACCAGGTTTTTTTCATAAAGCACTATTTTGCCATTCATATTTGTCTGAATGCTGATTTTCTACCTCACCCTAAGGATTGGAATTAATTTTGTCCTCACCCCACAAATCTCCAAATCAATCACAAAGTGGGATTCGTGTCCAGCCTCACTCCAAGAGACAAGGAGCAGAGCTCTGTGACTCCAGCCTGGCAGTCTCCCAGCGCTGTCCCTGAGCATCCCAGGAGGTGATTCCCCCCCAGGACACCCTTTCCAGCAGCAATACCAGGTCTGGCTGTCCTGGGGACACCCCAGTGGAACCTGGCTGGGGCAGAGCAGCCCAGAGTGCCCAAGGCAGGGAGGTGGGTCCTGGGGTGACCCTGGGGAAGCAGAAGCTGGCACAGCTGCAAGTGGCACAGCTGGCTGTGAGTGTTGGGTTTATTAAACCAGAGCTCTGTCTTTGCAAAGCCATCCCTGTGAGTACAGTTACAGGTGGGCTCAGCTCCACCACACATTCCCTCTGATTTCTGACATTCCAGGAGAATCCTTGTCCTTTCCCACACAGCTAACTCTTGGAGCTGACCAATCAACCCCCCCTGCTCCCTCCCAGCATTCCAGCTCTGATAACTCCCCTGCTCAAACCTTGCCCTTGCTCATTCCACAGCCAATCTGCTGCACACCTCCAACTTTCTCTGCTCTCTTTTCCAAAGGATGAGAATTTAAAAGTTGCAGTCCCCTAGATTCAGTGTGACAGCAGGAGCAAGCAAGAGGACAGAGAATGTTACTAAAAGCAAGTTCATTCATCACTAATAACCTACTTAGGAGATGCTTTTCCAAGGCAAAATCCATCCTGGGAATTGGAATGCAAACTGGACTTCCTGGGGCAGACCCTAGGTGAGCCACTAGGAACCTCAGTGGTTTCATTTCCATGTGGTTTTCAGCACATTGTTTTTAAAAGAGCATGAAAATAAACCTTTATTTCAGTTAACACCCACCAATATTAAAGATAAATGTTCACAGTTTTAGTTCTTGACACAAATGGACTGAAAGAGGTGAATTTACATCTGGCAGAACGACCAATTTTGAGTTACAAGCTGTGTTGAAAATCACTCTAGGTGCCATGTGGGAATGCTCTAGAGCAGAAAAAGGGAAAATCCAGCCAGCAACATCACCTGGGCGGCAACTGGAATAGCAGTTTGGATCCAGAAGGGGCTGTGTCCAGGGAAAGCTCTGCTCCACCTGTTTGGGTGTTATCAGGCTGTCCCCAAGGTGGAAGGGCAGCACATCCCACCAGGCAGTGGGAGAAGGAACAGCTGAGCTCCTACAACACTCAGAGCAGAGTCAGGAGAACCAAGGGATTCTCCCACCCTCAGATGGAAAATCTGCCTCCTCCTCCTGCCTGGGGCTGGAGATGCAGGTGAGGGAACTGATCCATGGTACTCACAGCGGGTCCCAACTGGAGCTCTGGTGGAGAACAGCTCAGGAAAAGCAAAGGCAGCTGCTAACACCCCAGCTGAGCAGGCTGCTATTCCACATTCCAAGGTCTCCAACACTTCCTGCCTGTCCTGCACAGTTTTTACAAAAATAGGGGGTTACCTTTCGTTTTCTACCTACCTACAAAACTACCAACATGCTCTAACGGCCAAAGAGGAAAACATGAAATAAAATGGGAGATTTGTTCCAATTCTCCTACCAAATGCTGATAAAACCCCTACAAAATCCCCTATTAGCCATTCACTCAACCCCTTTTGTGCATTGAAGGGATACACAGGGAAGAAACTGAACCTATGGTGGATTTTGAGGGAGAAGGAATTTCTTACAATCATTCCCTGGAAAAACTTTCCTTGGTGATGTCCCAAGCAGATCCTGAGCACTGCACTGAGCCAGAGCTGCATTTGGATGGAGAGGTGAAGTGTTGAGGTTTTGGGGTGGATTTTTGGTGTCCCATGCACAGATTGCCATTGTTCAAGCCCAAAACCACGAGCCCCAGCTCCCTCCTGAGCCAGCCCAGCTCCCTCCTGGGAACACCTGGAGCAGAGCTGGGAATGCCTCAGGTACTGCTGCACCTGGGTGCAATCCCACAGCCCACCTGGGATCACCTGGGCTGCCAGAGCCACGGCTGCCACCTTCCCCCCACTCCCAGCTCCAAAAATTCCCCCAGTCTCATGGAATCCCAGCTCCAAGGACCAAAAATTCCCCTGAACTCATGGAATCCCAGCTCCAAGGACAGGAATTCCCTCTATCTCAGGGTATCCCAGCTCCAAATAACAGGAATTCCCCCAATCTCAGGATATCCTCTCAAACAAAAAGCAAAGGTCATTAAAAAACTCTTTTTTCTTTTTTGCCAAAAAAGCATCTTGTTCTCTTGAAGGGAAGGAAGAGGAAATAAAGGTCCAGAGGGGGAGTGCAAGGTAGGATACAGGAATTTTAAAAACCTGGTTTTCAGACCAGTTACCCATTGCTGGGTCCATACACAGGTATTGAATCATAAACCAATGTGCTTTGACTCTTGATTTCAAGTATCTGCTTTCAATTTTCTAGAAAGATTTTGTGTAAACAAACTACCCAACAGAGATGAAAATATGACTGGTTTTCCATGTTGGAAGTGAAGCATTAAAAGTTAAGTACTCCAGGAGTTCATTCCATTCAGCACTAACAGCCTGCTAAATTAATATTCCACAGATTCCATGGGCTGAGAAAAATCTGCCAAAGAGGAATTAAGGAAACTGAAGTAGTGTGTAATAATTAAAACCTAGTTTGGAGTTTGGGGTGGGGGGAAAGGGGAAAGTCTAAAATGCTGACTTTAAATTAAAAAAAAAATGAACACAAATGAAGGGAAAGCTTTTAACTGGTACACACTGTTCACACCTATATTTCAAGTTTGGAAACGCATATTTTCAAGCAGCAATACAAAAAAGTATCCATGAAGAATGCATAATCTCTGAAAAAATTATGAAAACATCCCTGCTACCATTACATTTCTAAATACAAAACTTGACTACCATATTTTGTTGCTTCTGTGTAGCGAGAGAAGTTCATTTTCAAAACAGATAAAATTCAGTCTTTAGGTGTGAATGGTATGAATGACAGTCTCTTTTTTTTTTTTTTTGTTTTGTTTTGTTTTTTTCAATTTCTTAGTTGTTTTAGGATCCTTAAGCATGCAAGCCTCGGAGAGGAAGGCCCGACGAGGGCAGGGTTGGCTTTATGACATCCAGTTTAGGACAGAGCTGGGAAAGCCTCTGGGTCATCTACGTCAGGAGCAGAAGCACTTGACTGAAAGAGAAACATCACACAGTTATTGCCTGCAGGCAGAGGTGGCAGCACCTCGGGGACGGAGCAATCACTACAAAAACAACCCTTTTTTATTTATTCCAAGCATTACAACGCCTTCTATACTGGTTTTTTTTATCTGGAGAGGAATTGTAGGCAAATTGATGTTTGCACATCATTGTTGCACAATTCTCTTCTTAAACAAATCTCTGGGTTGGAAGGGACCTTAAAGATCATTGAATTCCAACCTCCTGCCATGGGTTGATCCTTCCCTGTGGACAATCCTTACTGAGGGACACAACTGAAAAGGCCCTTTCTGGAGCACAAATTAAGTTTTTCATATTTAATTTTTCTCAGAAACCAGGTGTTGATTAAAATAATTTTTGTGCCAAATTTTTAGCCCTAAAATTTCACGCATTAGCCAAGGATCTCCTCAGTAGTTTTCTGAAAGACTCTGCACCACATCTAAAAACCAGAGCAGAAATAAGGAATTTCATACTCTTGGTCTTTGGAGAAGAATAGGAAGATAGTGGAACTTTCTGTCATGGTATTAATTTATCAAGAAATATATTTAAAATGAGAGTTGCATCAACACCTGTAGCTGCAGAGTCTCTGCCTTACCTAAGACTCCACAGGCCACAAACCAGAATTAAAAAGTAACTTAAGCCACAGGCTCAGCATCTCCAGTTGCTCAGCACACAAGAACAGGAACAGCCAGAAAAAGGAGGGGAGTTTTGGTCCCTGATCCCAGGGAATGCTCATGCAGAGCTCACCCACCTGGTTGGGCGTGTGGATCACATCAAACTCCTTGACCAACTGCAAGGAAACAAAAGCAACACAAAGTCAGGTGCAGGAAAGCCTGGAATTACTTTATGGCAGCATTCTTGAAGAGTATTAGTGAAAGAACTCAAACCAAGCCACCACTGTTTAATTTCAATTCCTTAAAATATTCTGATACTGTTGTCAGGAGAGAGCTTCCCAACTAATAAACTAAAATTTGTGAAGTCTGTGTCTGCCAGAAGGGACAAAACCAAGCAAATCTGTGTGAAGGAAACCACAGCACACAGACTGAGCCCATTTTCCAACCAGTAACCATTTGACTGATGCCTTTAAGGCAAGTAAGTGATTCATAATAAATCAAATCTTCACTGTAGCTACACTGCAGTGCCTCAACTTCACATATTGTCTCCCAAACTCCAATGAGTATTTTTTCAGTATATTCCCCTTGTGCCTTAGCACCAAAGAAGGGAAAAACATCACTGGAGGTTAGAGAAAAACCAGGAAGAGCCCTGTTTCCAGCTGGGAAATGTGAATTCCTCAGGTTCAAGATGTGACATGCAGCTGTACAAGCAGTCCTTCACCCCCAGCAGGTCACAATGCACACAGAGTGTCCTGGCTGTGGCTGAAAATAACCAGCACTGGTGGTTCTGCTGGGGCACCACCTCAGGCAGCTCACGGTACATCCAGACCTGTCCACGCTGGGAAGTCATTCCTCAGGTTCAGACACAAAGACAGGCACGCTAAAAATCCACCCTCCCTTGTTTGTGTTTGGTGACAGCACTGCTCCAACCTTTTGTGCTAACAGCCTGGTTTATAGTCAGCTTTGCACAGAAGGGCTTTCACTTGGGCTTAAAACACTCGGTTTGCTGGCAGAGAAAAGGAAGATGGCAGCAGGGCGGGAAAAGGAAGATGGCAGCGGGACGGGAAGGGGAAGAGATGGCAGCGGGACGGGAAGGGGAAGAGATGGCAGCGGGATGGGAAAAGGAGGATGGCAGCGGGATGGGAAGGGGAAGAGATACCAGCGGGACGGGGAGTGAGGGAAGGCGCCAGCGGGACAGGAAGATGAGGATGCCAGCGGGACGGGAAGAGGGAAGGTGTCAGAGGGACAGGAGGATGAGGATGCCAGCGGGACGGGAAGGGGGAAGGATGCCAGTGGGACGGGAAGCGGAAGGTGCCAGCGGGACAGGAAGAGGGAAGGATGCCAGCGGGACGGGAAGGGGGAAGACGCCAGCGGGACGGGAAGGGGGAAGACGCCAGCGGGACGGGAAGATGAGGATGCCAGCGGGACGGGAAGGGGGAAGGTGCCAGCAGGACGGGAAGGGGGAAGGACGCCAGCGGGACGGGAAGAGGGAAGGCGCCAGCGGGACGGGAAGAGGGAAGGCGCCAGTGGGACGGGAAGGGGGAAGGCGCCAGCGGGACGGGAAGGGGGAAGGTGCCAGCGGGACGGGAAGGGGGAAGGCGCCAGTGGGACGGGAAGGGGGAAGGTGCCAGCGGGACGGGAAGAGGGAAGGCGCCAGCGGGACGGGAAGAGGGAAGGCGCCAGCGGGACAGGGAGTGAGGGAAGGTGCCAGCGGGACGGGAAGGGGGAAGGCGCCAGCGGGACGGGAAGTGAGGGCGGGAAGTGAGGGCCGTGTTCTGGGGTGGGCGGTGCTCACCTTGTCGGTCCTGCCCCCACGGCTGGCCCTGCCCCCGCGGCCCCGGCCGCCCCTGCCCCCTCTGCCGCCGCGCCCGGGGCGGCCCAGATCTCCGAAGTTGATCTCCAGCTGGGATGTGATGTCGTTGGCCGGCTTGCGGAAGTGGTGATCCATGACCGAGTCCTCAGCGTGAGCCTGCAACCAGCACACCTCCATCAGCCGGGGAACGGCAGCAAATCCCCTCCCGGGCACTGCAGCTGGGCTCTGCCAGCACAGCCCCATCACCCACTCCTGCTTTTCCCTTGGGAAACTTGGAATTTCTTAGCAACCAAAGTATTTTGCCTTTGCAAGATAATTCATGAGCTCACACAATCGCTGAGGTCGGAAAAGTCCTCCAGGATTGAGTCCAACCTGTGCCAAATCCCCACCCTGTGACCAGCCCACATCCAGTCCTTCCCTGGACATCCCCAGGGATGGGCACGCCAAACCTCCCTGGACAGCTCCTTCCAATGCCTGACCTCCCTTTCCTGACCTTTCCTTTTCCAAGGGGAAATCCTTCCCAAAATTCCACCACAGCAACATGTCCTTAATCCCAGACCAGACCTACTATTACCAAGCGTACTGGCTTGAATCTCATGTTGTAGCAACTCCCATTTTGTGTCCTGGTTCCACCAATTCCTTCCATTCTTTTTCCACTCTTGATCACCCACCCTGATTTTTCTGCCTGAGGATTCACACTTTTTTTGCTTTAGCCCTTGATAAATATTTAAGGCTAGGGATCTGCTGAGAATCCCTCACTGCTCTGCACTCACTGTAACAGCAAATGAGGCACAGAAAGCTCCAACACAAGGAGGTGAAGGAGCTAAAACACAACCAGTCTCAGCAGTGACACTGGAAAATGTGGATCTCAGCACCTTTCCCAGGATATTCCTTACTGGTTTGTTCCCAGTGCGTTTGGTGGAAAGCTGAGCCTGGAGGAGCAAGAGATGCTCCCAGGAGTTACCCACAGCAGCAACCTTGGAAAATTTCAGTTACTCACTGAACCCACCAGGTGCTTTTAAAGCAGTTATTTCTCCTGTTTCACACAAATAAGATTTCCACGTGCAAGGCAGTTTCTGGCATCCAGGATAATACAAAGAATGTAAAACCCTGCCTATCACAGCTCAGCCGTGGTGTTTTGCAAACATGACAACATCCAACACGTTCCTCCCCTCCAAGGCCCAGCTCCTGGCACAGCACTCATCAATTCCCTGCTTTTCCTACACAAATGCCACGTGCAGGCTCAAGCTTCCCAACTCCAACTGACTGCCCTGCTGCAGTTACACAACACTCGGACTTTCAAAGGCAACACATTGTGCAATTAAGCCCTGTGATCTTTAATTACCATTTGTGGAGCCTTTACAAGGCTGCCAGGGGATGGAGAGGTCTGGAGCCAAAGCTGCTGCCAGGGATTCCATGGGTGTTTCCCAATATCCCATCTATCCCTGCCATTCCCCCCTGTCCTCTCCCTGAATCCCCAATTTGATCCAAAACATCCCTTCCCTGCTGCTTTATTTCCAACACATTCCACTGGGATGTATCCCACAGAACAGCTGGTCCCTTCTCCACTCCTCATTTCATTTTTCCTGCCCCTGGAAATTTCTTTGCCTGACTTAGGAAGTTTGTCTCAACAAAGGAAAGTATTCCACACCTCAGCCTGACATGGCACTACTCAAACCTAACACCATCACTCTGTAAAACACTATACCACCTTAGAGATGCTCCAAATTCCTTTCTTGCTATTTCATTTTTTATCACTGCAGGGTACTGAGATTCTATTTCCAACTACTGCTAGCCATGTGGTAATTCCTTTTCCTGGGATTACAAGGAGTGGTGGGATCAGTGGATTTGTGCAATATTTCTGTGTGTTTCCATCCCTTATGCTGTTTTTATTTAAAAACAAATCACTAGTTTACTAAAAATCATTTTGATTTTGGTGTAACCACTGAACCAACCATTGCAAATTCCCTACGTAACCTGATGATTCCTCTATCCAAAGTAATTAAAGGTCATTTAAAACTCCAACAAAAGACTTGGCACATTGTCCTCAGCCTCTTCCATCACTGGGGTGATAAGTCAGACATACTGAACAAGTTGCTTATCCTGAAAAATCTGGGGAAACATTAAATTTCTGATCACTTCTTGAAGGCAGCGCTGCCCTTAAGAGTCTTAGGGAAGGCTGTCAAAAATCAAGAACAAACTACCAAGAGAGCCAAGGGCAGACAATGAGAGATGGAAAAACAGCAGCAACAAAAAAAAAAACAACTCATGATAGAAGCTCTTATGGTAAGGTTTGAAACCAGCAGGATGAGCAGCAAGGGGACCAAAACCATGGTGGGTGCTGGGTGGTGCACAGTGAGACAACAGGCATGGACAGAAAAGCTCCATGATCAGGAAAACTCTTTCTTTTGGGGAGTTTTCAATATCCAAAGGCTCCCTGCTGAAGGGGCTGATGCTCACAGCAGGTATCAGCAGTGACACAGAAAGGATCAGTACCTCATGTGAATCCAGCAGACTCCCCTGCATTTCTGTCATCGCCTTTGTCTGGTGACAGTTGTGTGTCCACGCCAAGTGACAAAGGGAACAAAGGGAGAAAACAAAAGGGAGAAATGAGACTCAACTACACACAGGAACAACAGGTAATCAGGTCACAGGAGCTGCTGGTACAGATGGCACTGAGCACATGGAGCAGCACAGGGAGCAGCTGTGCACGCAGCCAGAGACAGCACGGCATGGAGGTGCCAAGGGTGGAGACAAGAGAAAGCTCAGATGGACACCAAAAACCAGCTCAGATGGATGGACACCAAAGAAAAAGCTCAGGTGGATGGACACCAAAGAAAAGGCTCAGGGGGATGGACACCAAAGAAAAGGCTCAGGGGGATGGACACCAAAGAAAAAGCTCAGGTGGATGGACAGCAGAAGGTTGCCCAGGAGCTGCAGGAAGCCCTGGCAGACACCACACATGCAGGCTGGTCTCCAGCATGGCCACACGTCAGGCACAGAGATGAGAAGAGCTGGGATGTTTGAATCACTGCTCATGGAAATCCTCTGCAGAGCCTTCATTCAAGAGTCATTGCTCCCAGCTCTGAGGAGATGAATCACTCTTTTCCAAAATACATTTCCTAATCTCCCAGTGCAAGCTCCTCTAAGGAAGGATTGGATTAGTGAGGAGGTTTGAAGAGGCACAGCAGGGACAGTGTTCTACTGGGTATCAGTTTTTCCAGGAGTCCTGGATTCCATTTTTGGGATGAATTTTAGGATCTGTCCACAATATAACTCGTTCCTGGTTTTTTTTGGTAGGAACTGAAGACTCAAGGCACTAAATCAGCTGGAGAGAAAAAGAGGAACTCTGTGCTATGGCATAACCCTTGTCCTGGGAAGAGGCTCCTTGCAGCAGGGCTGCTGAAGATGGATGTCCTGGATGTCACATTAAAGCAGCAAGAACCTGAGACAGAACTGAGTCCATTCTGCCAGTACCTGCAGAGTAAAGGGGAACACAGCACAGACCTCAGCCAGGAGGAAAAGGAGGACAGATCTTCCCAAGGATGAGCAGCAGCAGATCCTCATTCTCCCTTTTCCTCAACTCCTGGGGCATCTCCAAGGAGTTTCCAAGCTACAGGAATGCAGGTGCTCATCACAACACCTCAGATTTCTGGGAGATCATTGGGGCACACAGGGTTTTTCAGCCATAAGAGTATGGAAGATTTGGGGCTAATACCAAAATTTACCTATAAACCAAATCACTTCCATCCATCATCTCCTTCTTACCAATAAGAATCAGAAAAACCTTAATTTCTTGACTCCTAAGTACATCCAAGAGGACAAAGAGAGGAAACAGCAGGTGATTGGTGGTTTTTTAAAACATGTTGCCTTCTAAAGCTGCTCACAAAGGAGCTGCAGTGGAAGCTTTCCTAAGGCCTGTATTATAGAGCTATTCTCCTATAATCCTGAGAGCAAATCCCCACACTGCTTCCCATGGGATCAGGGAACAATGAAGAAGGGAGATGGGGAGACACATCTGCTGGCTGGACAATAAAGCAGGCTACAGGCAGCTCAATTTGAAGGCACATTTGTTAATACCTCACTTTCATGCTTACGCAGCAAGAGGCCGTTACCTTCTTGTGTGATGGTGCTAAAAATATCCAACTTGTTTATTTGAGAAGTTCACCTCTTAAATAGAACAATCTACTAATTATGTCAGGTCTTCACGGCAGTAATTTGATTATTAACAGTTCTTCTTCAGATTTTTTGTTATTGTTTTTTGCTTGGTTGTTTTGTTAGGTTGGTTGTTGTTTTTTGAGTTAACTGATTCAGTTTTCAAATGGAAAATACAGTCTGGATTTTTCTAGCCTCTAAATTTCTCACAAGTAGCATCACCTTTACTATTAAATAGGCTCATATATTAAAAAAAGTGCTCTCAGATGAGTAAATGTCAAATAAATCTGATTCAGAGAGACTGAGGGAATTTGAAGAACTCCAGATTTAGTAAATCTTGGTAAAGTACATAAATACTTCTGTTTAATACATTCTTTCAGCACACAGTAACATGAAATGTAACTCAAATTCCCTTTTCTACCCAAGCCAGAGAAAGCAGCATTTAGTGAACAGCTCAGAGGAGACACAGCCATGCAATCACTCCAAGGACTGTCCCACACAGCAAGGAAACAAACAGCCTGGTCTGTCACCAAGTCAGCCTCACTGGGAGCTCAACCAGAGCAGAAATGGAACTTTCACTGAACTCTGAGCAGTGCCCCCCACCCTGTATTACATCCTAGCTCCCAGGATAAAAATTGGCAAGGTGTGAAAAAGCAGGAATACATTTTAGAGAGCAAACAGAGTATTACACACTATCCAGGCACTTCAAAGGACTCAGCACCATCAGTATACAAAGTTGCTGCCACCAATCTCTTTAAGTGAGCTACTTAACATATTACAGAGTGCTAAAAACAAAGATTAGAACCAAAGATTAGCACAGTCTTGCATTACAAAACAAGAGCCCTCAGCACTTCCCTCCCTGGTGCATCTCCCCTCGCCACTCTTGGAACAGAATAATGAACATTATGCGATGCCTGAAGTGAGAAACTACAAATTTAAAACAATTCTACAGCAGCTAAGCGAGTGTCACTGGAGCACATAAATCATTCCAACTGCCTCCCCAAGAGCTTGTCTGTGTCACAGCACCAAGTGAGGAGACACCCACACCACCAATTTCAAATGCACAGTTGGGTTTAAGGTCTCTGAGGCATGACCAGTCCTCCTTCAAGCTGACATCACTTAGCAGGTACCATGAACCTGTGCACTGCAGAGCAGATGCTAAATAACACAAGCTGCCTTTTTTAGGAAGCAGACTTGACAACATTCCGCTAGAACTCTCACCAAGAGGCAATTCTCACAAAGCTAAGGGCACAGCTCAGCTCCTGAAGCCAGCCACAGCCAGAATGGCCACTTGTGCTACTGCAGCAGTTCAATGCTGCTAAAGAATGCTGCTCATATGAACAAGAATGAAGTTCAAATTAAAACGCTGCTCCCACTTTCTAAACTTCCTACAACACGTCAGCATCTCCCAAAATGGAGCTTCCACTCCAAAAAATGCTCATCAACAGCAAAAGCCTCACAAGGTGGAGGCTCAGAGTATGGAAAGGCACTTTACCTCCTCGCTCTTTGACTTGTGGAGCACAAATCCTTTTTTCCATTGCCCATCAGCTCCCTCGTTTGGTTTGCGGATGTTGAACTCGACTTTTGCACGATCCTTGCTTTGAATGGCTTTCCACTCATCCAGGGTCATCTCCTTGGGGCCTTCCTCCTTCACTTCTTCAACCTCGTTCTCCCTGTGGTCAATTCAGGCACATCATGGTCACAACTGAGCATTTACGCTCTGCATACAATTCCAACCCCATGTGCTGGCTGGTACCAGATTATAAATTGAACTTTGTCAAGGATTTAGCAGTTAAGGGGTGAAAATATGAACACCACTTCCACCACGGGAAAATTCATCTCCTTTAGAGGGAGTGCCAAAAAAATTACACCCAGCCACCTCTGAGCACAGCAAAATGTTAAAATTAAAACTGGCACATGCCATCAAATCTCCACATTACTGTCAATTTTATTTCCAAATCTGAAAGCCCAAATTCTGGCGTGACTTGTTTGGAGCTCCTTCCCCCTTTCTGAAACACATCTCACATAAACATTCAAGTCAAAGCAGTGAAAACTTGTTCTTCCCACAGTTTTCAAGCTTTTTAGTATTTTAAAAACCAGAATTTAAGAAGCTTTGGATAATTTGCTTCCTTTGTTGAACCAAAGATATATTCAAGCAAGTTTTACTTCCAGCTAATTTGGAAAAGTAACTGCACACACGTTATTTGTGAGATACAGCACATCTCCCTATTGCCAAAGGCTATTTTTAAGTAAAACACACAACCACTGTGCTCAATAACAGATCATATTCCAGCCACTGGAAGCCTCTGGTCATTGTTCAGTGTGTTTATGCAACTGAATTTCTGATTTATAGGAAACCAATGCTGTGTATGTGCAGCAAAAAGATCATGCAAGCCTCAATATCAAAGGTTTTCATTTGACAGCCATTAATTTTGAACAACAATGCAAAGGTTTTATGTCAAATTACCCATATTTCAACTTTTTCTCACTGTGTAGGAGAGAATGATTTTTGACATAGGATGTAATCAGAATTTGTTTTGTTCTAGCCAAAGTTTGTTTTACTGCAGTAAAACATGCTACAGTTCTGCTGAAACTCTGAGAGCAAAGATCCACATAAAACCAGACAATTAAAAAGTTACCCATGTGGAGATGCTTTTTTATATAGAGGAACTTTTCAGCGAGGCAACCAAGCCATGGCAAACACCTTAGGAATCATTAGGAACAAGTACTTCAAAATTCTGTTTGAAGTTTTTGAGCCCTCTTCAAAGCCCACTCCTCATTAAAATACAACATTAGTCACACTAGGCTACCATAAAATTTTGTATTGTATTTTACATCAACTCAGTATCACTAAGGCGCCTTCTGCTTCTCTGGTTACTCTTTCATTCACCCAGTCCCTGGTTCCTCCTGTAACAGTGTCCAAGTGAGATGGGAAGAGACCCAGGTAACTTTGAAAACTGCCTGGACAATGAAAGATACAACTTTTCTCCTACAGCTCAGTCACACAGTCTCCAAGGCTGCTCTGGAAAATTAAGTTTAAAAAGTTGCCTTCCACTGGAATTTCTGTCCCATTTGCTTGGTGCTGCTACCTAGTCTGAGCACAGACACTTTTGGATTTGGAATCTGGAGCTGCAATCTCAAGACTCAAAGTGTATTAGAAATTATTATTAATAAATAAATAAATAAATCTGAAAGAGCCTGCAGGACTCCAAGGAACAGTTTAAAGGCAACAATTTCCAGACACAAGGTTTTTAAGGAGACTCATTCAGCAGCACTGTGGATGATCTACTGTTAATCTGAGTTTGGCCAAACAGATGTGGAATAAATAGCAGAGGTTAAAGGGAATGGAGCAGCACCTGTGAGGTAACCCAGGAGCACGGAGAGGGTGGTACTCACTTGTTTTCAGAATCAGCAGGCGGATGCTCCTCTCCCTCCGGCGTTTCCTCAGTTACAGCTGACTGATCCAATTCACTGCAATTACATAACGGTGGGAGTTGGGCCTTTTTTACAACTTCATCCCTCTTTAAAGCTATGTAAGATTAACCATCAAGATCTACTGTGGATTTACTGTTTCAGTAAGGATTGGTGCTCTCTGTGCCTTTTAAACTCTATGCTTTTCACTTAACTAATGGTTTTCCCCAATGCTTCCTACTACCCCTCCTGAAAGGCTCCCACTGTCCCAATACAAAATGGATCTGGGCATTAAAAATAGATCTCAATGGGACAGTTGAATTTTTGTATTACAAAATGTGTGTTTATCCTGATCAAAATTTACTAAAAGTAGAACAGTTTCATTTTAACCAAGAATTGTTACCAAACCAGCACAAGACCTCCCAAACTTCCCCAAAACTCTGGTTGAACAGTGAAGCTATTCTTATGCTACAAGAAATCGCTGGGGTTTTAAACTCTGCAGAAGCGTGGCAAAAACCATGGAGATCAAAGGCAAAAATGCAGCTCAATCTGGGTGTTCTGCAAGCCATAATTAGGGCTGATTAACATAGTGCTAACGGACAGGATACTAACGTTAGCTCGTCTTTGACGGTTCCCCAGTTGTGTGATCCGCTGCCACCGCGCTTGTCCTCGTGCTTTAGGCCGCTGAAATGTGAATGTGAAACAGAACTAACAAAACTGAGTTAACATTATAGTGTCCAGACACAGAAATTCAAAAGATCAATTTTAAACGGGGGGCAGGGAGGTAAAGGAGAGCCACGAGGGACAGGAAAAGGCAAAGACTCACGATCTATCGCTGCCACTGTGTCTGTCAAATTCCCGTTTGCCACGAGAGTCAAAGCCGTCGCCTCGGCCCATCCCGCGCCCGCGGCCGCGGCCCCGGCCCAGGCCGCCACGTCCACGCATGGGCCGGTCCAGGATGGGTCTGCATGGAACACACACAGGTCAGGATCCACCCCAGAAACACACAGCATCTCATGCTCTCGTCCCTCTCTGAGGATTTTATTTACTTGGTTTTGCTTTGATTATTACTGTCTGGAAGCTGGGTCCAGTGATCGGCTTCCAAAAATGTACCGTGTACTTCACGGTCCTTTTCATCCCTGAGAACTTTATTTACTTGTTTTTCCTTTGATAATTAGTTTGTAGCTGGGTTCAGGCTCTAATTTCAGGTAAATCACTCCTCCATCCCTGGAAGTGTCCCAGGCCAGGCTGGAAGGGCTTGGAGTAACCTGGGATAGTGGAAGGTGCCCCTGCTTGTGGTATGGGCTGGTACCAGATCACCTTTAAGCTCCCTTCCCACCCAAACCATTCTGCAGCTCCATGATTTTAGAATCTGGAAACAAATACTCAGGATTGTTGTTTGTGTCTTCTGGCACTAATTCCAAAATTCAATCTTTGTATTCTGTTACATAATTAACTGATGTTAAAACTTCAACTAAACTCACTTTTATCCAACTTACTTTTAAAAGGATTTTAACTTTGGCAACTAAAACATTAATATTTGAACATTACTCAAATTCTGGCTGCCTCACAATACTCAAGACAGTTTAAATTTCACATAGATCTAAGATGGCTTCACCACTTCCAGGTCTGAAGCCCCTGCAGCCAGGGTGCACACACCTACATGGACAAACTTTTGCTGGCTTTAAGTCAGCTGTGCAAATTAAAGCCACAGCTGTAACAGCAAACAAATCTCATCCTGCAGGAAGCAGCTATGTTTGGGTTCCCTTCCTGAGCTACCTGCTGTAGATGTAGAGAAATATGGTGAATATCCCGATTTAAACCATAATTCGGTTACACCTATGACCCTGTTCACACACATCACTCCCAGGCTATAACTGAAGTTTGCAAACAAAACCATGGCAAAGGGAAGTGTTATCACTTGCATGACAGGAATTCAATCCTGATTCAATCAGCTTCTTTACCTGAGCAGCAGAAGGCAGGACAGCCTGCCTGTCAGAGCTAGGAAAGCTGTTTATGAACAAGCCAAAACTCTTACTTATCCACGGAGAACTCTCCTCCGTCGCCCTTGTCCTCGGCGGGTTTCTCGAAGCGGCGCTCGCGGGGAGGCCGTCGCTCGGGTCTCCTGTCGATGGGTTTGCCCTCGCCCTGCTGCTGCTGCTGCTGCTGGTCAGGCCTCCTGCCAATCCTCCTTATCCCTGCAACATCAGGCCAGACACATCAACGGAATGTGCAGTGCTGGGGACAGATACCAGCCCCGGGCAACCGAGCGGGAAGAGAAGTTTTATTGCTGCATTAACTGAGCAGCCCCACTCCCACCTGGCTCTTCTCGGTCCCTTTTTCACCCGGGATTTCAAACTGGGTTTGACTGAGAACTCAGGTAATCCCTAATGAAACAACAGGGTCAACTTTCAAACAAAGAGCAAGGTAAGCAGGATTTTATTACTGTTTTTTTCCACTGAAAGGTGCTTTTCAGGTAAAACAAGTGGGTTTCATTTGAAGAACAGCCAAACAAAGCGAGCATCACCTCACTGGCCCGAGGACCAGTCAATCCTGTGCTCCCTAGGACAGTCATCCTGTGCTGCTCTAACAGCTGGAGCCCATGATCTTGGAGGTGCTTCCCAACCTGAATGATCCTGTGATTCTGTTCTTGGAAACTCTTCTGGGCAGCAGTGCCACCACCTGTCCTGGAGAGGTGTCACCTGCAGGTGCTGGTCAGTGACTAACCGGGCTCCTCACCCACATGGATCCTCCCAGCCCAACATTCCCTGACAAAGATTCTCCTTCTGGAGCACTCCTCAAAATAGCTGAGAATCCACAGTGCCACCGAGCTGCCCAGCCTTCTTCCTCCCTGCCTAGGCCTCCTAAAAGGGTTTTTATTGCAAATAAAAACCTCCCGTGGGCATTCTCTTCTCTACCAAGCCCTCTCAAAGATCTAGCACAGTTTTCTTTTCCACTCATGTGAAAGGCCTTGTTTACTCTTCTTTAAAAGATGAGGACAAACACATTTCTTACACCATTTTCTTGCCAAAGCACTGGCTCCAAAATTAACAAACCAGCTTTTAAATTCAAAGCTGATTTTTAATTATTTTTTAAAGAACCGAGTTCCTGCCTAGCAAGCAATGTCAAATTTGGGTGGGGCCACAGAAGTTGCAGTTGTAATGATATCCAAGCCAACACACCCAGATGAACAATGCCTCCCTCACCTTCCAAGCCGTGTTTAACATGAAGTTTGCATGGCACACGGAGCTCCCCGAGCATTCCCGACTCCCTGGGGAAGCAAGGGGTTAAAGCCAGCGGGCTGCACTGGGAGAAGGGCTCTCCAGGGGGGACGGGCATTCCCGGTGAGCAGGAGAAGCAGGGAGAGGAGCAGGCATGCTGCAGAACTGGAATGGAACAGCCACGGCTTCTGAATTTCGAGTTCAACGCCCTGCACTCAGAAAAACCCGGCTCCTGCTGAAGCCTAACCCAAAATACGAGTTATTTCTCAGCATCGCCAAGCTTTGAACTGCTAATTCAGCAGGCAAATCACTTGCAGCCTTATGGAGCAGTGGAATAGCTTAAAATACACTCGCACAGGAAACAAACCCTGGCATCGAGCACCTTTATGATGCCAGAACTGCAAAAACAGCCACGCACAAAAATAGACATTTTCAAACTTGACTTTGTTTACCACACTGCTACAACAGCAGCCCCGACTTTCTCTGTTTCACTACCACAACAAACCACGAAAATAGTTATTTTTCACACTGCTCTTGAAAACAAGCTGTGAAAATCGGAAGAGGGGCTGCCCAAAGCCCTCCTCCTGTGGCGCCGAGGACTCTGCGGTGTCCCAGGTGTACCTCGTGGGGCAATCCTGCACCCCGCTAAGGCTTCCAGAGGACACTGCCTTGGAGAACTGGGACTCCGGACAAACTATTGCATCCCTCACACAGAAAGCACTCCTAACGTTAATGGGCACAACATCCACGAGCAAAGAGTATTTCTAACATGCTCCTAAATTTGTCTTCTCACAAGCTGCTTTCGAATATTTACAAGACCCACTTTCCAAAACGAATAACATACTAAAATTATTTATTTCTTCAACAGCATAAACCAGCGGAGAATCAGAACCACTTTGTAACATAAATGCGGAAGCATTAAGATGCTCTTATGTTGCACCGTGCTCTGTGAAAAGCTTGCTGAAATTGCACTTAACCTGTTATTTATTCCCTTGTTCCCACGTCCCCTGCTGCCACCACGCTCCGATGGGGTTTTTTTCCAAGGATTCCTTGGAGCCCGAGCTGTGACCCACCTGCCGAGCGCTGGAGTTTGGGCGCGGTGGAGCCGCTGCCCGCACGGGACGCCATGTGCCCACATCCCTCCCTGTCCATGTGGGGCCCGGCCTCCCAGCTCCCAAAGCGTGTTCTTCAGTCTCTTTGTGCTTCAATCTCCTTTTTCCAAAGTTTTTCATGTCAGATGTCGTGAAAATTTAGAGAAACTAAGAATTCGTGCAAGTGATTATTTAAATATAGAGGAAAACAGGAAGATGGCTATCAACGCTGTTCCCCTAGAAAATGACCCAAACGGATCTTGGAAAGCAAAGAAACTTCCAGATATCCTGTAAAATCCATCGGAGCCCCAGAAACACGAGTCAAGACCAGGACACAAGGGTGGACGGGGCTTGGAGCAACCAGGCCTAGTGGAAGGTGTCCCTGCCCAGGGCATGGGGTGAACGAGAAGGGCCTTTCCAACCCGAACCACTCCAGGATTCCATGTGCCGGTTTTATGGGATATCGGAAAGAATTTTTTCCCTGGGAGGGTGGGTAGGCCTTGGTACAGGGTGCCCAGAGCAGCTGTGGCTGCCCCGGGATCCCTGGAATGCCCAAGGCCAGGCTGGACGCGGCTCGGAGCAGCCTGGGCCAGTGGAAGGTGCCCTGTGGCAGGGATGGAACGGGATGGCCTCTCCCATCCCTTCCAACGCGAGCCACCCCGCGATTCCCCTCACGGCTGGCCTTTCCCATTCCGCGTTGCCCCTCTCCCTCCCGCGGGCACGGAGGCAGCCCCAGCCGCCCCGCACGCCCGACTCCATTTTGCGCGGGCCGAGCCGCGGGACACGTGGGGCCGGCCGAGCCCGGAGCCGCCGCCGCCGGCCCCGCGGGCGCCCCGGCGGGCTCCGCCATGCGCGGCCCCACGTGCGGCTCGGCCCTGCCCCGGCCCCCTCCGTGCGGCCCGGCTGACCCTCCCCGCCGACCCCCCGGCCCGCTCACCCTCCTTCCGCAGCGGCGCTCCGGGCTGGCCCCCGCCATCCTCCCGGCGGTCCCCGCCGGCGAAGGGCGGCAGCGGGTTCTTGCGCTCCTTCTGCGACTCCCTGCGCAGCTGCTTGGCCGCGCTGCCCGCGCCGCCGCCCGCCTGGCCTGCTCCGCCAGCCCCGCCAGAGGAGCCGCTCTGGGCGCCCGCCGGGCCGCGGGCCCCGCCGCCCGCTTGGCTCCCGCCGCCGCCGCCGCCGCTCTCCTTCCTCCGGCTCTCCGCCGCGCGCAACACCTCGAAGGGGTCGGACTCGTCATCGAAGAGCTGATCGAAGCGGTTGGTGACGACGCACCCGAAGCCCTCCTGCAGGTGTCCGGGCATGATGGGCCCCCGTCGGCGGGATCCTGCGCGGATGCTACCGGGCCCCCCGCGCCCTGCTCGCTGCCGCACAAGATGGCGGGCCCTGAGGAGACGCGCTTCTCTTCCGGCGCGGCCACATCCGGGCACCCCCACGGGGCGGGCGCTGCAGCGCCGCCAGCGGCCGCGCCGCGAACTGCGCGCGCATTGTGTGAGGCGGGCGCGGGGTTTCCCGCCGTGGGCTCTACCATCGGGGAGAACGGGGGGGAACGGATCGACGGGGGAGGCGGAGGGGGGACGCGGGGCGGGGCGGAGCACCGCACCGCGCCCCCCCCCGCCGACCCCCTCGACCCTCGCGCCTCGCCCGCAGATGGTACCTCCCTCGTGAGGGCTCCCTCAGAAATAAAACCTAAATAAAGCGGAATTTAAAGATTTGGCGTTATTAACTAATAAAAGTTGATTTCTAGGCCTTGATCTGAAAGTTATGATAAGATTTGCCGCTTTCGTGGGCATTTCTGCTCATCTAATTAGCGGGCGAGGGTAGCAGGTAGTGTGAAGTGGAGGTGGTAAATGTTTGTGGTATAAACACATATTAGCTGTATTTATACATATTAATATATTACATACATTAATATATACATGTTATCAATATAGCAATATACAATATAAATAAATACTGTATATTTCTACATATAACAATATGTAATGTATAGGATATTATAATATCTATGGTAATGTATCATATGTAATACCAATCCATCATGCATAATACATAACATGCAATGCACAATTGATGTTAATATTAACATAATAACTATTGTATATTAATAGTAACATATTGATGTAATTATAGATCAGCATACCACTATTATAATATTGATATATTATAATATGTATATAGTAGTATCTGATTATAACCGAAAGGCATTATATGAAGAAATCAATATAAAACATAATATATAAAAAACATAATAAAGAGGTACATATTTGACTTGTCCTTCAAAACACAATTTGATTGCTCACAGTTTATATCTCTAAGTCATCAGAACACTTTGGCACTTTGTCATAAAATAAACTTTGTGCCTCAGCAAGGATGTTATTTCCAATATTTGCTTTGCCTGCTCCAAGAAGCTTGAAATAATTGCTTTAAAAATTAACTTAATTGCATTTGTTCAGTTCTTGGATGCGTATTGCTCATAAATTCAAGACTCAACACCAACTGGTTTGGAAAACTCCAAAGTTTAGTTTCTTAAAATTGGCATTTGGAAAATGCCAAAGCTTGGTGGTTTTAGTTCAGTTTCTTCAAATAAATGAATAAAGTTTTGGTTTCATGGATTGTTCTTCATTATATATTATGTATTATGTTTCCCTGCAGTGCCACAGCTCCCCGTGCTCACTTTTGGGGAGGATTTTGAGGAATCCCCTCCTGCGGCGACTCTGAGGGGGATTGCAGCAGCTCCCCCTCTTGTGGGATATGAATAATCCCCATAAATTACACCCTAAGGACGGAACACGTTCTCCCAGAGCCTTTTAGGGATGAATCAGAGGGCACCACGCAGCACCTACTGGAAAGGACATTCCCAGGAAAAGCCTGGGCTCCCCGTCACACGCTCCGAGGCACACGGCACCACACGCACGTTTTAGGGACAAAACAGCAACAATTCCCGCTCGCATCCCTGACGTGCTCCTGCCAGATGGCACCGGCAGCTTTATGGGAGGGGATTTGCTCAGGAAATGGGCTCCGAGGGCTGGGATTTGCAGCTCCAAGGGGAGGCAGAGCATCTGCCTTTTGTTGCTTTCCGAGGGGCTCCCCTGTGCTGCTGATATTTGCTCAGTACCCCACAAATTTCCAATGGTAAAAGGTTTGGGGTGACACTTTGGGTTAAACACATGCCAAACAGGACAAGGGGAATGGTTTCCCTCTCCCAGGTGGGATATTGGGGAGGAATTCCTGGCTTTGAGGGTGGGCAGGCCCTGGCACAGGGCGCCCAGAGCAGCTGTGGCTGCCCCTGGATCCCTGGAACGTCCAAGGTTGGAGCAGCCTGGGACAATGGAAGGTGTCCCCACCCATGGTAGATCCAGACAGTCTGTAAGGTCCTTTCCAACCCAAACCATTCCATTCTCTGATGAAAACAGGCTGGAGTGCGTAATACACAGAGGGAGATGCTCACCACGTGGGCACAACCAGCAGAGGTGTGCATTCCGTGCAGCAGGAAGCAGGAATTGCACCTGCAGGAAGCTCCAGCTCCGCTCTGGAGTGTCACACGCCGTGCTTGCACACTGCTGTTCGCATTAAAACGGCACCACAGTCAGCCACATGGGTCAAAAGTCCAAAAAACAACGTTTTCCTCGAGTATAATTCACAGTTTTCAGGCACTTCCGGGCTCAAGACAACATTACCATTCCTGATATTTAAAAAAGGGTGTTAAAAGTATTTAAACTAAAAGGAATTCTTTACACCGAGGGAAGATCCTAGTGCTGCACCCACACAAGGTCATTGCTCATGTGAAGGACAAGGACAGGACAGAAGTCACCTGTGTTTAGGCCTAATTTGAAGATCAGCTCATTAATTGGCACGTTGAAATTGATGAGTTTTCCCCAGCGGACAGGCAGAGCCCTGCTGGAATCCCAGCCCACAGTGGATCAGGACACAGACCCACTGCAGCCTCCGAGGGGAGGATGGGT
Organism: Melozone crissalis; assembly: GCF_028551555.1. Lineage (NCBI taxonomy): Eukaryota > Metazoa > Chordata > Aves > Passeriformes > Passerellidae > Melozone > Melozone crissalis. Next base: position 346,682 of record NW_026536012.1, read on the forward strand.
GGCAGTGTCTGCACTCAGACAGCGAGGGGGTGATTAAAAACCCAAAACACCCAGAGATCCTCCAGGAGCTGCCACCAAAGGCTGGGCTGGCTCCCTCCTGCACCACAGACTCATGTGTTCCCCTTTCCCAGCGAGCAGCCCGGCGTTCCCAGCGGCCAGGGGAGCAGATTCCCAGGGCTATTTCTGGCTGGGACACGCAGGGCTATCCCACCTAAGGAGCTGCTCCCGAGCTGCTGCCCAAAAGAGGCCCGGAGAGCCTCCGGACACGCCGCGCCCCTCTGCTATTCCCAAGCTTTGCCAGCAGCTGTCAGCTGCCTGCTTAATAAGCAGGAATAGGAAATGCAGCAAGTTCGCAGCAGGGGGAAAAGTGTCCGGCCGGGTCCCTGATCCATTCCAAAACCATGGTTTTCCTCATTCTGGACTTTATAAATCCGGTTTGTGGGGTTTTCAGTTATTTTGCTGTCAGCATAGGCTGACAGAATCACTTATGGACAAGGAGGATGTTGCTTGGAGGATTTTTTTATCAGAATTCTTCCCTTAGGTTGGATCTTGGATGTCTTTTCTGACTTTAATGGTTCTGTGATTCCAGGCCACGGGAAATACAGAGATTGCTTCCAAATAAAGTCAAGTATGGCCATGACTTCTGAGTGAGAAAAAATTCACACACATCACAGAGAAACGTAGCAACTTCTCAGCTTGCATCCGCACACGGATCCCTTCCGAGAAGAGCTCCCAGAATTAACCAGCACTGCCCAGCTGGACAGCAGGAACGAGCAGGGGAAGGCAGAGCTCACGAGGAGATCCACGATCTGCAACGCACATCTTTATCCTCCCACATATCCTGCTCATTTCAGCACATCGCCAGCTCTTTTATTTTTTTTTTTAATATGGCAGAAAATGCAGCAGTTTCATTACGAAGAGGGCTGTAAACATGTGAATAACAGCAGAATTTCTGCCCTAAGTACGTGCAGTGAAAAACGCCCTCCCACAGCATTGCTCCGTGCTTTAAAATGTGCACAGACGAGCGAAGCAAATCATGCAGACACAGAACTTGGCTTGTAAATTAAGGCAGACTAATTGAGCTCTGCCTGAACTCTCTTCCCCTGAATCCTAAACAACCTGCCGAGCAAGTGTTCTTCCTTGGAGCAGCCAAGGTAAAGAGGTATTTTTAGTTTGGAGAAGCAGCACTGGAGCCGCGCGAAGCAGAAGGTCGGGTACAGCAAACGCTCCTCCTGTCACTGCTATTTCTGTGAGCTGGGCTGGTTCCTGCGAGCTGTGCTCCAGCCACCCCTTCCCCGGCTCCCAAAGCTGTGGAATGGCAGTGCCAGGAGGGGCTGGGGGATGGAATCATGGAATCACAGCAGGGGCTGGGTTGGAAAGGCCTGAAAGCTCATTCCATTCCCCCCCCTGCCATGGGCAAGGACACCTTCCACGAGACCACAGTGCTCCAGCCTGGCCTTGAACGCTTCCAGGGATGGGCACACGGGAGCCTCCTTGGCTGCAGTGGCCAAACACCCCCTTTGGAAGCTGCCCTGGAGGAGAGAGGCTTTGCCTTCCTAATTTAAAAATACAGAGAAGAGGAGAAAATTATGTTTCCCCTCCTAGGAAGCTCAGGAGAGCTCAGGAGCACGGGGATCACAGCGCTGTGGGACTGAGGGAAGCCTGCACACACAGGACCCATCACTGCTGGGCTCAGCTCCTGCTGGGCACCAAGCCCTCCTGCCCGAGCCCCTCTCTGCACCCCCAGCAGCTCTTCCCACGCTCATTACTGGGGGAAATCAGGGGGAAAAATTAGAGATGTCTCCATGAAACAGCCGAGAGCAGCAGTGCTGAGAGGACTGGGACGTGCCCATTGGAACCTGCTGGGCAGGCTGGTGGCTGTCTGAGCAGAATCTGCTCCTCCCTGCCAGCTCCAGCTGCCTCTGCAGCTCACCCTTCAACAACCCCATTTAGCCTCTGTGTAATCTAAAAAAAATAAGGATTGACTGTAAACTGCCGTGCATTAAATAAAGTGACTCCACCGCTGAGCGCTGCTGTGCCAAACACACTAAAACTCCAGTACAAGCTAGAGTCCAAAGCAACAAAATAGTATGCACTATCAATATTGCCAATACATTTTTCTCCATTCCTCTAGCAGCAAAATACCAGCCTCAGTTTGCCTTCTCCTAAAGAAACACACAGTACACCAAAAACTGACTGCCCCAGAGGTAAAAGCACAATCCTACCATCTGCCATAGACTGAGCCAAAATGCACTAAAAAAAGGTAAGGCTCCAAATCATCTACAATATATTAATTACATCATTGTGTAAAAAAAACTAACAACAGCAAAAGTGTTTAAGAAAAAACACTCGGGTGGCACCAGCCATTGTGCTGCCGCTGTCCCAGCTTGGTGCCCACTGCCACTTCCCACCCTGGCACTGCCACATGGCCACAGGAATGGCTGGAGCAGGGCCTGCTCTGCCTGGTTTTCCCCCCGTGCCACGCTATTTCAGGCTGGGTGTGCTGGTGTGGCAGCCTGTGGGCAGCGGGAAGGGGAACACGTTAAACCACGGAGCGTGGGCAGCCCCGGCCGTGTTCTGTGTGTGTGTGGGGAGCTGTGCTTCCCCCGGTCCTGCCCCACTGCCCCTCCTGGGCAGCTCAGCCTCCTGCTGGCCCCCTCCCACAGACCCACAGGCCGTGGTGCTGGGGGAATTGAGTCTCTGAGAGGGGTGCCAGCGGTGATGGGGATGCTCTGGCTCGTGGGATGCGCACAGGAGCTCCAGGACCTGCAAGAGCCATCTCGCAGCGGCCTGACTCACTGCCCTGCGTCCTGAGCAGCCAGCCAGCCCAAATCTGGGCTGCCACTGTCCCTGGGGCACTGGAAACCTCTGAGCTACAAGTGTCATTGTGCCCCAGGGTGACACCGGCACCGAGCCCGCGCAGGAGACCCTCACCCAGGCGCGGTGCCTGGGGCAGGGATGGTGGGGATGGAGCTGAGCTGAGCCGTGCCAGCACGGAGCCGGGCTGTTGGGGATGGAGCTGAGCTGAGCCGTGCCAGCACGGAGCCGGGCTGGTGGGATGGAGCTGAGCTGAGCCGTGCCAGCACGGAGCCGGGCTGGTGGGATGGAGCTGTGCCGAGCCGTGCCAGCACGGAGCCGGGCTGGTGGGGATGGAGCTGAGCTGAGCCGTGCCAGCACGGAGCCGGGCTGCTGGGGACGGAGCTGAGCTGAGCCGTGCCAGCACGGAGCCGGGCTGGTGGGGACGGAGCTGAGCTGAGCCGTGCCAGCACGGAGCCGGGCTGGTGGGATGGAGCTGAGCTGAGCCGTGCCAGCACGGAGCCGGGCTGGGTCTCTGCCCGCTGCAAACCCGCCCGTCCTGTCGGGGCAGCCGCTCGGCCGCGGGGCCTGGAGCAGGGCCAGGGAGCCGGGCTGGGCTGGGCCGGGATCGCTGCGAGCTGGGCGGCCTGAGTCACACACAGCGCCCGGGAGAGGTGCGGGCTGCCCCTTTCATCATCGTCATCATCGTCATCAGCCTGCCTGCTCACCTTCATCATCATCTTCATCATCATCCTCAGCCTGCCTGCTCGCCTTCATCATCATCACCCTCAGCCTGCCCGCTCACCCGCAGCACCCTGCCCAGCATGGGGCTGCAAGGGACACTGCTCCCTTCATCATCATCATCATCCTCAGCCTGCCTGCCCACCTCCATCACCCTCAGTCTGCCTTCTCACCTTCATCATGATCATCTCCCTCAGCCCGCCTGCTCACCCTTTCAACCCAATAACTAATCACTCAAAGTCCACAATGCGGATTTTTCTGTCCGGTTCCAAAATACCATTTGAACTTATGAAGAATAAGCTGCAGAAGAACAGCTAGCTGTTGTTCTAAAACTTCTATTTTTCTCCATATATATCACTATGTTTTAAAACTTTAAACTCCTAAGTCTTCTACTTAGTGATATTACACACATCTAATCAAACTACAGAGTCATAATCCCACTGTTATCAATTAATTTTGGAAGCTTTTTTCACGGCCTCAGGTCAAATATGGTATTTTTTTTTTTTGTGGGTCTGTGCCCTTCAGCACAGAAAGTTTAAAATTTTCAGTATCTAGGATTCCAACAACCATTCTCATCCTTCCTGCTCACCCTCACCACGCTCAGCCTGCCGCTCCAGTGGCTGCGTGGAGCAGAGTTCATCTGCCACACAAATAAAAAAGGTCCTTTTGTTTTATGGAGCACAAGGCAGGGCAGGAACGAGTGTAGGTTTATTTTGGGGCACGGCCAAGGCAGGGCTGAGTTAAGGAAGACAATTTCCCACCTGGCAGTTGCAGGAGAGCGAGGAGCAGGAGCTGGGCCGAGCTCTTTGCTGCACCCTGAGCCTGGTGGTGCTGGGATAACCCTCCTGGAGCAGGGATCAGTGCCACCCATGCCAGGCCCCTGGCACCCACAGCCCTTCTCGCACCAGGGACCCGTCCCAAACACGATCCAGCCCCGGTGCTTCGGTTTTCTTGTCCCCGCAGCTGCACGTGGCACAGAACTGACTGAGCCAAGCCCTCGACGCCAGCTGGGAGCACCCAGGCACTGCTGTTTGCCCACGGGGCAGGGCCCCAGCTCTCCTCACCCAGCCCCATCCTCCTGTTTGGGTTCTGGGGGAGCCAGGCCTGCAGGACCCCTGGGGAACAGGGGAGATCCCCTTGAGGGTGTCAGCACACAGACTGATCCCGCCAGCATTTCCCCAAGCTCGGCTGAGCACCCCTTATCCCTGCTGGGCTTCCCTGGGGCTCGGCTGAGCACCCCTTATCCCTGCTGGGCTTCCCTGGGGCTCGGCTGAGCATCCCTTATCCCTGCTGGGCTTCCCTGGGGCTCGGCTGAGCACCCCTTATCCCTGCTGGGCTTCCCTGGGGCTCGGCTGAGCACCCCTTATCCCTGCTGGGCTTCCCTGGGGCTCGGCTGAGCACCCCTTATCCCTGCTGGGCTTCCCTGGGGCTCGGCTGAGCACCCCTTATCCCTGCTGGGCTTCCCTGGGGCTCGGCTGAGCACCCCTTATCCCTGCTGGGCTTCCCTGGGGCTCGGCTGAGCACCCCTTATCCCTGCTGGGATTCCCTGGGGCAGGCTCTGTGGCATGTGGGACCCTTGTGGGATCTGGGACCTCAGTGGGATTCTGGGCACAGCAGGAGCGGCAGCTCTGGTGCAGAAACCCTCGGCGCAGGGGTGACATTTCCTCTGCCACCAGCACCAGTTTTGGGCTGTGAGCTGGAGCTGTTCTTGCCGGTGCCAGCAGTCCCAGACCAGGCCAGCATTCCCAGGCTGGCATTCCCACTCTGCCATTCCCACTCTGCCATTCCCAGGCTGGCATCCCCAGGCCGGCATTCCCAGGCTGGCATTCCTACTGTGCCATTCCCAGTCTGCCATTCCCAGGCTGGCATCCCCAGGCCGGCATTCCCAGGCTGCCATTCCCACTCTGCCATTCCCACTCCGGCATTCCCACTCCAGCATTCCCAGGCCGATATTCCCAGGCTGCCATTCCCAGCCCGGCATTCCCAGCCTATATTCCCACTCCGGCATTCCCAGGAGCGGAGCAGGGCCCCGGCCGAGCCCGCAGGAGGCTCCCGGACCACGCGTGCCCGGGCGGAGCCGGCCCGGGTGAGGGAGCGCAGGAGCGGGGGATGAAAGGCGCCGAAAGGAGGTCACGGAGCTGCCCCTGCTGCTGCTGCTGCGGGCCCGGCACCCCCTCATTAGGCTGATTACAGGCACCGGCTCTGCTAACGAGCGCCGTGGGCCCCAGCGAGCCCCGGGGCTGTTGTGGCACGCTCGGCTCGGCTCGGCTCGGCTCGGCTCGGGTGGCAGCCGGGGAGGTGCCCCAGTGCTCCAGCCCGTGCCAGCGCCCTGCCCTGCACAGGGCACCCCAAATCCTGCAGGTGCAGTGCACCCCGGGCTCTCTGTGCATCCTTGGGGCGCTCCCTCAGCCCGGAGCTGGGAATATCGAGGAGCAGGGAGGGCCCAGAGCACCCAGAGCACCCTGTTCCATGGAATTTACAGGGGGTGAATATTGAGGAGCAGGGAGTGCCCAGAGCACCCAGAGCACCCTGTTCCATGGAATTTACAGGGGGTGAATATTGAGGAGCAGGGAGTGCCCAGAGCACCCAGAGCACCCTGTTCCATGGAATTTACAGGGGGTGAATATTGAGGAGCAGGGAGCGCCCAGAGCACCCAGAGCACCCTGTTCCATGGAATTTACAGGGGGTGAATATTGAGGAGCAGGGAGCGCCCAGAGCACCCAGAGCACCCTGTTCCATGGAATTTACAGGGGGTGAATATTGAGGAGCAGGGAGTGCCCAGAGCACCCAGAGCACCCTGTTCCATGGAATTTACAGGGGGTGAATATTGAGGAGCAGGGAGCGCCCAGAGCACCCAGAGCACCCTGTTCCATGGAATTTACGGGGGGGGGGGGGGGGGGGGGGGGATGAATATTGAGGAGCAGAGAGCACCCAGAGCACCCAGAGCACCCTGTTCCATGGAATTTATGGGGGGATGAATATTGAGGAGCAGGGAGCACCCAGAGCACCCTGTTCCATGGAATTTACTGGGGGCTGAATATTGAGGAGCAGGGAGCACCCAGAGCACCCTGTTCCATGGAATTTACTGGGGATGAACATTGAGAAGCAGGGAGCACCCAGAGCACCCAGAGCACCCTCTTCCATGGAATTTACTGGGGATGAACATTGAGAAGCAGGGAGCATCCAGAGCACCCTGTTCCATGGAATTTCAGGGTGATGAAGGGGCTGCACCTCGGGGCAGTGCACAGGGGGCTGCTCACAGGCTGAGCATCCAGGAGCTGGCTCAGCAGCACACGAAATGCCTGGGGAGGAGCTGCAGAGGCTCGGGATGTGTTCGGGAGAGCTCCTGCCCAGGAAGTGAACCCTTACCCGGATCCCACCCATCCTGCCTGGCCCCTGGGCTGCGGACAGAGCAGGAACATAAAGATGCTCAGCCTGCAGCCCAGAACCTGCAGACGCACGGGAGATGCTCAGCCTGCAGCCCAGAACCTGCAGACACACGGGAGATGCTCAGCCTGCAGCCCAGAACCTGCAGACACACGGGAGATGCTCAGCCTGCAGCCCAGGAGCTGCAGCAGGACCCCCAACCCCTCCCCGTGCCGAGGATTCAGCCCTGGGCGCTTCAGCCTCTGCCTCGTGTGGCTCAGGGAGCGTCCCAGGGCTGTGTCCCCAGGGCTGCTGCCTTGGATAAGGACACGAACGAGCGGGAGCTGCAGGGCTGACAGCTCTGATAAGGCACCGCAGTGAGCGCAGTCCCCAGGCTGGTGGCATGGTGGCATCGTCCCCAGGCTGGTGGCACTGCAGGCATCCCATCCTGCCCATGGCACAAGTTCGTGGTCAAAGCCATTGGATCACAGAAAGACCTTAATTAGAAAATGATGCACATTGGGCGGGGAAAGTGTATTTTCTCGAGACAAATAAGTCACCCTTGTTGCAGGTTCATGTTGAGGGATTGGCCTGACAGGTGCTGCTTCAGAAAGTGGTGGCAGGTCCTCGTCCCCTCGTGGCAGGTGGAAAGCAGTGTCACCACATCCCGGTGACACGGTGACATCCACGGGGCTGCTGCTGCCCCACGGGACATTGCTGCTCCGTGAGGCCAGGCAGGAAGCAGCTCCCTGCAGCTGCCCTGGGGCACGTGCTGCTGCATTTTTCTGCTGTTTCATCACCTCTAATTCCTGCTAAACAGCTTCTGGGCTTGGGGCACAAACCCCGCATTCCCCCACAGGGCTCCCCACTCTCTGCACCACTGGTGTGGAGGTGCCACGAGGATGGGATGTCCTGAGCCCCATCCCACCCTGCTCCTGCCTCCATCCTCTCCATGGGATGGTTTCTCACCCTTTTTCCTCTGGTTTTCAGCCCAAGTGTCTCCCTGGGATGGTGGTGGCCCCCAGCCTGCAGCCCCACAGTGGAGCACGGGGATCAGCACAAGCAGACCCTCATCCCACTGCTCCCACCGGGCTCTCCACGTCAGGATCCCGTGGCTAAGGCTGGACTCACCGTTCTCTTTTTCCTTACTGCAAAATCACGTTTAAATTAAAAAACAAACGCGTTCTTCCCCCGCGCGGGAGCCGCCGGGTGCTGCCCCGGCCGCGGCCGCCAGAGGGCGCCAGAGAGACGGCGGCGGCGTGTCCGTGTGTCTGTCCCTGTCCTGTCCGTGTGTCTGTCCTGTCCCTGTCCCTGCCGTGTCCGTGTGTCTGTCCTGTCCGTGTGTCTGTCCTGTCCCTGTCCCTGCCGTGTCCGTGTGTCTGTCCTGTCCGTGTGTCTGTCCCTGTCCTGTCCGTGTGTCTGTCCTGTCCCTGTCCATGTCCATGTTCGTGTCTGTGTCCTGTCCCTATCCTGTCCGTGTTCTGTCCCTGTCCGTGTTCCTGTCCCATCCCTGGCCTGGTCCCTGTCCCATCCGTGTCCCTGTCCATGCCCCTGTTCCTGTCCCTGTCCGTGTCCCTGGCCTGGTCCCTGTGTCTGTCCCTGGCCCTGAACCTGCCCCTGCCCCTGGCCCTGTCCCAGCAGGGACCAAACCCGGGCAGGGCTTCTCCAAACCCATCCAGCCTGGCCTTGGGAGGGATCCAGGGGCAGCCACAGCTGCTCTGGGAATTCTATTCCAGCCCCTCTCTCCAGGTGAGCCCCCCCAGGTGTCCCAGCCTGGCTCCAGAGGGGCTCCAGCCCTGCAGCAGCTCCATGGGTTCCTCTGGGCTCTCTCCAGCAGCTCCAGGTGCTGCTGATGTTGGACCCCAGGGCTGGAGGCAGCTCTGAAATAGGGTCTCATGAGCATTTTTAAAATATTATTTCTTTTAGTTTATATTTTTTAATCTGCTCTCAAATAAACACCTCAGTTCCATTATCTCTACTGCAGCAACCATCAAACCCTGGGCTTCACTCCACGCTCCTTCCTCTTTGCTTTCCAGACACTCTTCCCACTCCACGCATTTCTAGGAGACAAAACCAATCCAGATTAACGATTTAACGCCCCCTGAGCTCCCTGCTGCCCTCAGGAGCCCCAGTGAAGGTCACTGAGAACCACCCCAGCTCCCTGGTTCCGTGTGCATGGCTGGGGCTGGTTTGGCTCTGCTCACACCGGAGCTCTCCTGCACGCTGGGAAATCCAAGGAAAACCTGGGGAAAAAAGGGAACTTCGCTGCGGGAGGCAGCAGGGGCTGCTGGCTGGGAGGTGATTCCTTGTGGGGCAGGACAGTGCTCCCCCATGGAAGCGCTGCTTTATGGCCCCACGCTGGATGGACAAAGTTTGTTTTCATTCCAGCGCCGCTCTCCGCGTCCCCAGCCCGGACTTTGCCCGGCCTGGGCGATTCCCACCGGGGCTGCCACGCGTGCCCGGCGTGCCCAGGAGGGAACAACACCCGTGCCTGCAGGGAGAGGGGACTGGGGAGTGCATTCAGAGCAGGGGAATGTCCCCAACAGCAGCAGCACAGGATGGCAGGGCAGGCACAGGGAATGTCCCCAACAGCAGCAGCACAGGATGGCAGGGACAGGCACAGGGAATGTCCCCAACAGCAGCAGCACAGGATGGCAGGGGCAGGCACAGGGATTGTCCATGCCAGCAGCAGCACAGGATGGCAGGGCAGGCACAGGGAATGTCCCCAACAGCAGCACAGGATGGCAGGGCAGGCACAGGGAATGTCCCCAACAGCAGCAGCACAGGATGGCAGGGCAGGCACAGGGAATGTCCCCAACAGCAGCACAGGATGGCAGGGCAGGCACAGGGAATGTCCCCAACAGCAGCAGCACAGGATGGCAGGGACGGGCACAGGGAATGTGCCCGCCACAGCTTTGTCACAGGAGCCCAGCAGGGACTTGCTGGGGAGCACCTCACAAAAGATATCCCAGCTGGAAATATCCTTCAGCAGAAGGAAATGGTATTTCAGGTGTTTAGGCAGGGGGGTGGGACATGGGTGATCCATGAAATCACAGAATCCTGGAGTGGTTTGGGCTGGAAGGGACCTTGGACCTCACCCGGTCCCAGTGCCTTGGGGAGCAGGCAGGAACAGCTTCTCCTACCCCAGGTTGCTCCAAGCCAGCCTTGAGCACTTCCAGGAATGGAGCAGCCGCAGCTGCCGGGGTCTCACCGCCCTCACAGCCAACAATTTCCTGCTATCTGTAATCTCCACCTGCCCTCCTGCAGTTTAAAGCCATCCAAGCCCTCCCAGCTCCCGCTCCGCTCGCTGCTTGCAGAGCTGCTGCAGCAGCCAGGGCGACCCCGCTCCCTCCCAGCGCTGTCCCAGCTCCAGGGAGGGCAGCAGGAATGTGCTGAGTGCGGGCGAACCGGCCGGGACAAACACATCCACATCCACATCCACATCCACATCCACATCCACAGCCCCCTGCCCTGCCACCCTTGGGGAGCCGAGCCCAGGCAGGAGCCTGCAAAGGAGCCCGTGCCAGGCAGGAGGGGCCAACCCCGCTCTGTGCCCACCCTACCCCGTGCCAGGGAAGTGCCAGCCCTGCTCCGTGCCAGGGAAGTGCCAGTCCTGTTCCATGCCAGGGAAGGCCAGCCCTGCTCTGTGCCAGCCCTGCCCCGTGCCAGGGAAGTGGCAGCCCTGCTCCGTGCCAGGGAAGTGCCAGTCCTGTTCCATGCCAGGGATATGCCAGTCCTGTTCCATGCCAGGGAAGGCCAGCCCTGCTCTGTGCCAGCCCTGCCCCGTGCCAGGGAAGGCCAGCCCTGCCCTGTGCCAGCCCTGGCCCATGCCAGGGAAGTGCCAGCCCCGCTCCGTGCCGCCGAGCCGGGCTCTGGGCTGCATTCCCGTGCCCTGGGCGTTGGGAAAGCCGCTGGCACCGTGCCCGGCTCCGGAGCCAAGGCCAGGCGGGCTCAGACATCCCTGGGGCTGGCCAGGGCCAAAGCGTGCCAGCAGCAGGGGTGGCTGCAGCTGAACCCCGCTTCTGGCTCCACCAGGGACGGAGGGACTCCAAGGAAAACTCGGGAATTGTCTTCTTGCTCTTGTGCTGCCCGTGCTGGAGGGCACTGGTGGTGCCAGGGCAGCCGGGTCCTGGGGCAATCCCGGGCAATCCCGGGCAATCCCGGGCAATCCCTGCTCTACGGGAAGCCCGGGGTGGCCCTGGCATGGCAGCCCGGGGTGGCCCAGCAAAGGGGCACGGCCAGGGCATTTTCCACCGCAGCGGGATGGGACAAAGGTCCCGCGTGGGTAACAAGGGAGAGGATGAGGGACACCCCAAAAGGGCCAGCAGGGGCCAAGGGACAGGGAGCAGCTCCTGGCGCTGCTCCGGGCTCGGGGGCCGGGACACCCCGAGGCAGCCCCGGTGGCTCCGGCGGGGATGGGGCTTTGTCCCCTCTCGCTGACACCGTTTGGTGGCTGGTCTCATTCCCAAAAACCGGAATTAAACGACTCGATGCTCTTACGTGCAGGAAGCGCCTCCGCAGCTGGCCCAGACGCGCTCCCCCACCGAGGGCTCCAGCGGGCATCTCGCACATCCCTGGGTTAACCCATTGCTCCCCGAGCTCCTCCGGCCTCGGGCAGCCCAGCGAACATTTGGGGCGAGGGAAAGAGGAGCTGAGCCCCTGGGCAGAGCCCGGCACAGCTCCTGCCCCCCCGACTTTGTGATGCCAGGCACGGAGGGGAGGGCAGGCCCAGCCTGGAGAACGATGAAAGTCAGGATTAAAGGGCGGGGGGGAAGCGAAGCGCCCCGGCCGCTTTTGGCAGGCCGTGAAAGGGAGGTTCGGCAGCAGCTGCTGCCGGCTGGGAGCTGACGGAGAGACAACTGCGGGTCCGGCCCCATCCCGGAGCCCGGCACCGCACACCCCGCACGGGCAGCCTGGCCCCGCAGCGGGACCGGGGCACCCGGGAACGGGGGAACCGGGAAACGGGAGAGACGGGAAACGGGAGAGACGGGAAAACTCCGCGTTCCTGATGCTCCTCGGGAAAAGGGACAGCCGGGAAAAGGGACAGCCGGGAAACTGGAGAGCCGGGAAACGGGACGGCCGGGAAAAGTCCCCATCCCTGCTGCTGCTCGGGAAAAGGGACAGCCCGGAAAAAGCTCCTGTGTGAGCGCAGGGCCAGCGCGGTGTCAGAGCTTTGCTGCCGGCCCCGGAGGGACAGCAGAGGCTTCAGCTGCTCCCCAGCTGCCCCCACCCATCTGAGACAGATTTAGCTCAGGGCCGGCGCAGATGGGGCTGCGGGGCCGGAGCCACAGGCGGAGCCCTCGAGCCCGCATTGCTAATAGAGATGGAGCAAATTAAGCGAACTTAATTGGGAGGGTCACCGCACAATGCCCCCACCTGTTCCGCGGCGCTCCGGCCATCTGCCGCCCCGCACCTGATGCAAAAAGCGCTTTTCTCGCTTTGCCCCGAGCCGTGTCGGGTCTCACCAGCGGCAGGACGGGGCAGGGCCGGGCGGGGGCACAGAACAAACCCTGGGGACAGAGAAATCGCCCTCCGTATTCTGCTGCACAAACGCGTTGATGTGCCCCGAATGTTCCAGGCTGGACAGGACACGGAGCAGCCTGGGCTGCTGGGAGCTGTCCCTGCCACAAAACCATCCCTGGGGTCCCTTCCAGCCCAAACCATCCCAGGGTTCTGTGATATCCCATTTCCCACACGGCCAGCTCAGGGTTCTGCAGGAGGTGCACGGAGCCAGCATCACTCTGCGCTGTGCAAACCAGCTCCGGTGCTCAGGAGCTGCAGGAAAACCCTGACACAAGCCAAACTTTAAAGGGCACGCTGCCAAAATCCCCGTGAGGGACCACCAAGGGTCCCAGTGCAGCCCGTGGAGGGGGTGGGAATGTGCCAGCCCACAGCCAGGATGGGAAAGAGCTCTGGCTGTGGGAGGAGGGAGGGTCTGGGTGCAGCAGCTGAGAAAGCTCTGACACAGCAGCCATCAGGGGCCCTGCCCGGAGGTCTCAGGGCTGACACGGGACATCTGGAGCGGGAGCAGCTTCCCAGAGGAGCACCGAGTTCCTGGAAAGCTGCAGAGGGAGAGATCACAGAACCACAGGCTGGTTTGGGGTGGGAAGGACCTTAAATCCCACCCAGTGCCACCCCTGCCATGGCAGGGGCACCGTCCACTGTCACAGGCTGCTCCAAGCCCCGTCCAGCCTGGCCTGGGACACTGCAGGGATGGGGCAGCCACGTTGTGTCCTGTGCCAAACTCTGGCCCTGTGTTTGAAGTTGCTGAGGCTGAGTCTGAGCACAGGGGAGCTCCTGCAAGGAGCACGAGTGCAGTCCCTGTGGGGGCAGAGAACAGCATTCATCCAAGGGGGAATTCTGTCCCACTGCCCCTCCCAGGTGAGGCCCCACCTGCAGAGCTGCCCCAGCCCTGGGGACAACATCAGCAGCACCTGGAGAGAGCCCAGAGGAACCCATGGAGCTGCTGCAGGGCTGGAGCCCCTCTGGAGCCAGGCTGGGACACCTGGGGGGGCTCACCTGGAGAGGAGAAGGATCCAGGGAGAGCTCAGAGCCCCTGGCAGGGCCTGGAGGGGCTCCAGGAGAGCTGCAGAGGGACTGGGGACAAGGATAGAGGGACAGGACACAGGGAATGGCTGCCACTGCCAGAGGGCAGGGCTGGATGGGATATTGGGAATTGTTCCATGGGAGGGGCTGGGCTGGAATTCCCAGAGCAGCTGTGGCTGCCCCTGGATCCCTGGCAGTGCCCAAGGCCAGGCTGGGTGGGCTCGGAGCAGGGCCCCTGTCCCGGCTCCATTCCCGATCCGGGTCCCGCTCCCGAACAGGGCCAGGCCCGGCCGGACTTGGCAACGTTGTGGGCGTGGTCTCATTTGCATGACCCAATGGGAGCGGTGTATGCAAATGAGCCCTGCCGGGGCGGGCGGGGCGGCGCGCGCGGGGCGCCTTTGTCCGGCTCGGGCGGCGGGGCCGGAGCGGCCGCAGCGGCCGGAGCGCGGTGTCCGCCCCTGGCCCCGGCCGAGCCCCGAGCGGCCCTGGCCCCGTGATGACTCTGGAGGAGCTGCCCGGGGAGCGCCGCGCCACCGGGAGGTGAGGCCGGGGGGCGGCGGGGGCCGGGCGGGGAGCGGCGCGGGGTGGCCGGTGACGGCCGGTGCGTCCCAGCGCAGGATGGAGCAGGCGGGGGACGCGCTCGAGGAGGTGCTGAGCAAGGCGCTGAGCCAGCGGAGCCTCACCCTGGGCGTCTACGAGGCGGCCAAGCTGCTGAACGTGTGAGTGCCCCCCCCCCCGCCCGTGCCCGCCGGTGCCCGCTGCCCGGCGCGCTCGGTGACGGCGGTGCCCCGCAGGGACCCCGATAACGTGGTGCTGTGCCTGCTGGCGGCCGAGGAGGAGGAGGCGGGCGACGCGGCGCTGCAGATCCACTTCACCCTGCTGCGGGCCTTCTGCTGCGAGAACGACATCAACATCCTGCGCGTCAGCAACCCGGCGCGCCTGGCCGAGCTGCTGCTGCCCGCCGCGGGCCCCGACCCGCCCGCAGACCTGCACTGCGTGCTCGTCACGGTGAGCCCCGGCTGCCACCGCGGGGGGACATCCACGGCTCCCCGGGGCCGCTCCGGATCCCCCCGAACCGCCGCGCCCGGGACTCGAACCCGCGGCCTCAGGGGCTCCGCGCCGGGGGTCCCGCGGTGCCTCCCGGGGACAGCGGCTGCCTTCGCCCCTTGTTTGCTGTGGTTTCCCCATCTTCCTCCTTTGTTTCTCGCCTTTTTCTCTTGTTCTGTCTTTTCTTTCCCTTATTTTCCTCTTTCCCCCCTTCCCTCTTTATTTTCCCCCCACTCCCTCTTTATTTTTCCCCTTCTCTTTCCCCCTTTCCCTTTGTTTTTCTCTCCCTTCCCCCCGCTTTTATCTCTCCCTCCTCTTTTTTTCCCCCGTCCCTACTCTGCCCCAGAGTCCAAAGCTAAACTCCTCACATGCTCCCAGGCCTGACTTGTTTGTTTGCCTCGCCAGCAATTTAAGATGATTCACACTCCTGCTCTCTGTGCTGCGCTCCCCCCCCCCGCCGCTCTCGGGTTGTTTTTGCTGCCGTGCCGGAGCTTTTTGCCGTCCCCTTTCCAGAACCCGCAGGCGTCGCAGTGGAAGGACCCGGCGCTGAGCCAGCTGATGTGTTTCTGCCGGGAGAGCCGGTACCTGGACCAGTGGGAGCCGGTGATCAACCTCCCGGAGCGGTGACCCCGGCCCTGCCGCCAGCGCGCACTCTCGCTCAGGAAGGAACTCCCTGCCCCGGCTCCGCGAGGGAAAATAAAACCCGGCAGCAGCAACACAAAAAAAATAGATATAAAATAATAAAGCTAAACCCGATGTCATTGGGGGGTTTTGGCTGGAGCTGAGGAGAACAGGGATGAGCCCAGCCCGATTTCCTCCCCTCACTCCTTCTGTCCTTAAGTGCCACTTAAAAGTTCCTGCTTTAAACACCTTAACGAGCAAACGAGGTTAATCGAGGCCTTTTGCCAGCAATGTTGTTGTATTTTTGGGATGTAATTCTCACGTTTTTATGCTAAGATATAATAATAATAAGTTATTTTCTGATATCAATGGAGAAATTATTTATACTTGGAGGTTTGAGAACCAAAACGCCCTTGAGCAGTTGGTCTGCAACCACGAATCTTCTCCCAGCCGGCTGCAAAAGCAGTGCCATTAATATAATTGTTTGAAATTCGAGTGTTTTTTGGGGTTATGGTGTTCTTGTTTTGTGGGTTTTTTTTTTTTTTTGGAATAAAGTGTAAAATCAAACCTTTGGCCCGGGCTTTGATTTCCTCGCCCCACGAGTGCAGCAGACACAGGGGCTGAGCAGCAGCTGCTGCTTCCTCCTCCTGGCCATGGGCAAGGTCCTGTTGAGCAGCTCCAGTGTGGGTTCATTCCCGGCCCCTCCCAAGCAATTACGGGCTGAGGCAGCCCATGTGCTGCAGGAAATGTTGGGAATGCTATTCATTTATTTATTTATTTAGTTTGCTTGAGAGCTGCCACAACAGGAGCTTAAAAAATAAAATAAAAAAGGGCTTTGCTGCTGAGGTTTTTATGCTCCTGCAGCTCTTTGGCAGGTGGGAATCCTCATTCCCTGGGGAGGAAAACGTGGCCTGGGTTTTCCTTACAAAGCCCTGGGATTTGTTGGCAGCCCCAGCTGCTCCTCAATGCCACGGCCAGGCTGGCACGGGTGGCATTCCTGCGTGTGGCAGGACAATGGCGCTGCCTGGGGACAGCGGTGACACACACTGTCCCCCAGCCCGGGTCGCTGTGTGCCCAGCCCGGCCAGCAGGGGAGGCTGGACCTGTTCTCCCACTCCTGGGATGCTCCAGCACCAGGCCACCCTGTCCCTGTTGTCCCTGTGTCCAGCCCAGGTGCCACCCTGTGCCTGGGGACACTGCAGCAGCAGCAGCAGATTTATTTCTCCAAGCTCAGATTGAATCCAAACCCCTCTGGTTCTTCCACAAACTGGGGGGGTCCTAGGGGCACCTGGCCCGGCACACAAATTCCCATTTTTCTCCCCAGATCAGCACCCAAATTCTCATTTTCCTCCCCAGATCAGCCACCTTGGCCAAGGACAAGAGGGGCAGCCCAGTGATGCCCCTTGGTGGGGTCTCACCACGGGTTTCTCCCAGCACCTGTGGATGCAATGGCTTCACTTCTTTTTAAAAACATCTACTAAGGCAGAGTCTGCATTTCCCCAGATTTTACAACTCCTGTTCATTCTGGGGGTATTGATGGCAAAAAGCAAAGTGCAAACACAACCACTCCAGATTTCAGGGTACACTGCATTTTAAAAATGGCAAGTTCACCAAGAATCCCTGGATTAAACGCTGTCAGATTTGGGCAGGATAACCAGGCAGGATCCCACATCTGGATCAGCAGACACCAAAACATCCATGCAGCCCCACCAGGGATCTCAAACCAAGCAAAAAAATCCCAATTTCTTCCCAGATTCCTGGGAAAACAGCCACCAACAGCACGGGGCCTCTTCCCTGCCCAGAGCCCCCTGCAGCTGGGCACAGCTGGATCCCCTCAGCCCCAGCTGAGCAATTAACAGAGTCATTAATTGTGACCAGGGCTGTGACAAACACACACACAGGCACGGTGAGGAGGAATTAGTGCAGAGCCACGTCGTTGGGTTTTATCACCTGCCACTAGAAAAATACCCTGATTACAAAAATAATTGGCAGCCAAGCAGAGGGTAAGCAGCAGGTTTCTCTGTCAGGCTGATTTCTGGGGCTCTGCCAAAGAGATTTGTCAAGCAAAGTTGAATTTTTTTATTCTCTATCAAAAGTGGGTCTATAATTCCATATAGAAATGACAAATGTGCAACATAAATGACAAGTGGTTCATGAATTCTGCGGATATCCTCCCAGAAATGCAGGGTTCTGGCAGATGCCTTCAGCTGCCTGCACAGGAGGACATTTGCAGCCAGCTGAAGGCAGGATTATTTTTGAACCCTTCAAAATTTGCTGTTAATATATAAAGTTTATATATCTGCACATACACACACAGAGAAAGACTTTTTTATTATGTGTATATATAAAATATATACTAGATGGAAAGGCCCTCAATTATAGATGCATAACCACAAGCTGGAGCTAATTTGGCATTTTTCCTGTTTAAAAATGGATTTTTTTATAAAAATGAGTCAAGTTGTGACTCCCTGCTCAGAACTCAGCTGGGATTGGGAGCGAGGGCAGCGTTCCTCCAGCTCTGCCAGGGCACTTCCAGCCTCTCTTTCTTTTCTCATCTCTTTGAGGATGTGTTTTATACTAACAGATGTGGTTTTTTGAGAAAAAAACGCAGCAGAATCCAAGCTGGAAATTCTGCTTTTCCAGCTCACAGAAAGCAGGGGAACATCCCTGATTCCCATCTCTATCCTTTGAAAGCCCTGGGATGAGAGGCCAGCAGGAGGAAGGCTGAGGCAGAGCTCCCTGGCGCTCCCCAGCAGCTGCTACAATCGTTTTGCAAGGTAGATTTTGCTAGAAAATGCACTTTAGGCGTGCCTGCGCACAAACAGGTGCCAGGCACGACCCCCCCACCCTCCCCCCCAAAAAAAAACCAAAACAAAAATCCGTAATTTTATAAAATGTAAACCCAGTGATTCCATCAGGTCTCTACAGCTCTGCTTCGTCTGCAAAGCTCAGGCAACTTTGGTCGTGCTGGAGTTGGCAAATGCCACCAGGACCCCCCGTGCAGCGCAGAGACCCTGGAGCCCATTCCCTTGGCCAGGACAGAGAGGCAGAAAGCTCCTAAGGGGGACAGGGCCAGCAGGAATGCCTTGGGGAGCTCAGGGGGTGCCCACGGGGTGCAGGTACCTGGGGGAGCGGTGGTGCTTGGCCCAGGGGCTGGGCAGGAGGAGCTGCCCCTGCCCTATAACAAAATGCAGGTTTTCTTGTCCTTGAAGGGGTTCTCGGAGGCTGGAATGCCCATCAGCAGGGGATCCTTCTTGGCGTGCTCCTCACAGTACAGCATCAGGTCAGCCGAGGCCTTGGACACCTGCAGGGCACAGGGAATCAGCACAAAATGGGGTTTGACATGGAGGTGGCACCAAAATGGGGCACAGGGCTCAGGGAATCAGCACAAAGGAAATGGCACCAAAATGGGGCTCAGGGAATCAGCAAAAAGGGGGTTTGACATGGAGATGGCACCAAAATGGGCTCAGGGAATCAGCACAAAGGAAATGGCACCAAAATGGGGCTCAGGGCACAGGAATCAGAACAAATGGGGTTTGACATGGGAATGGCACCAAAATGGGGCTCAGGAATCAGCAAAATTGGGGTTTGACATGGGAATGGAACCAAAATGGGGCTCAGGGCACAGGGATCAGCAAAAATGGGGTTTGACATGGAGATGGCACCAAAATAGGGCTCAGGGAATCGGCAAAAATGGGGTTTGACATGGAAATAGCACCAAAATGAGGCTCAGGGCACAAAGTGGGGAAATCAACACAAAGGAAATGGCACCAAAATGGGGCTCAGGGAATCAGCAAAAATGGGGTTGGCCATGAAAATGGCACCAAAATGGGGCTCAAGGCACAGGAATCAGCACGAAATGGGGTTTGCCATGGAGATGGCACCAAAATGGGGCTCAGGGCACAGGGAATCAGCAAAAATGGGGTTTACAATGGGAATGGCACCAAAATGGGGCTCAGGAATCAGCACAAAATGGGGTTTGATATGGAAATGGCACCAAAATGGGGCTCAGGAAATCAGCACAAAGGGGGCTTGCCATGGGAATGGCACCAAAATGGGGCTCAGGGCTGGGAGGGAGCCTCGTGCGGTGGGAGAGGTGCTGGGCATGCACTGTTCTGCGGGGCTCTGCCTGCTGGTGTGATCCCCAGGGAATGAGGGGAAGGATGGAGCCTGGGGGCCCTGGGGCTGCTGTGACACCAGGCAGGGAAAGGCTCCAGCTGGCCCCCACAGGACTCTGAAAACAGGAGGGATTCACACCACCACCATCACAAAGCAGCCATTTCCTAACTACACCCTTCTTCACCTATCAACATTTACCATACCATAAATACCTTAAAGCAAATAATCTAAAATCATCCTCATGATCCATCTTTCATAATTCTATTTCTCCAAAGTATCTAGTCTTATTTACAAAAGCACCCTTTAGAACTTGTTTCTAGTTCCATTTCTCTCTCAACAATATCTATCCTATTCCATTTCTAAATCAACATTTCTTATCTCAAACTTTACATACAAATCCACACTATATGAAACTGCTGTTGGGGTTTAAGAACTCTCTACAAATCCGTTTCCCACAGGGCTTCAAAATAATTCCAGGGGGATTTTCATCTCTCCTGGAGGGTCAGGACAAGGCGGAACAGCTTCCCACTGCCAGATGGGATATTGGGTGGGATATTATCTACAAGAAGTGTGTTTATTTATTATTATTTATTATGAATAAATTTTATTAGTTATTATTATTTATTATTATTATTCACTATTATTTTTATTTATTGTTTTTACTATAATTTATTATTTATTATTAATAAATAATTTGATATACTTTATAAATATATAAAATATTCTATATATAATTTTTATATGTAAATATATATTTCTATATGTATTAAAAATATATATTCTATGTATATTATTATTTATATATTATTTTTGTTTATATTATTTCTATATTATTATTATGTTTATATATTATTAATTATCAATAAATTAAATTCTTTATTATTTAGTATTATTTATCATTCACTAATATTAATTATAATTTATTATTATTTACAATAATTTATTACTTATTATTTATTATTATTCACTATTATTAATTATTATTTATTGGTTTTACTATTATTTATTTATTATTAATAAATAATTTTACATACTTTATACATATATAAATTTATATATTTTAGATATAATTTTAATATATATTTTTATATATTTTTGTATAAAATATATATTTATATATATTATATATTATTATTTATATATTATTGTTTATATTATTTATATATTATTGTTTATGTATTATTATTAATTATCAATAAATTATATTATTTATTATTATTTATCATTCACTAATATTAATTGTTATTTATTATTATTTATTAATATTTACTATTATTTATTATTTATTATTTAGTATTATTCATTATAATTTATTATTTATTAATAATTTTATTATGTATTATTTATTGATTAATTATTATTGACTATTATTTGTTATTATTTATTGCTATTTATTTGGAATTCTTGAGCTTTGAGGAGGCAAACGCTGACCTGTGAGTGCACAAAGACACCAGACCCACACAGACACTGTGCAATGTCCCTGTCCTGCAGCGAGGAGCAGGACGAGGAGCAGGAGGAGGAAGAAGAAGAAGGAGGAAGAAGAAGGAGAAGAAGTAGGAGAAGAAGAAGAAGGAGGAGAAGAAGTAGGAGAAGAAGTAGGAGAAGTAGAAGTAGGAGAAGTAGAAGGAGAAGGAGAAGAAGTAGGAGAAGAAAGAATAAGAAAGAATAAGAAAGAATAAGAAATAATAATAATAATAATAATAATAATAATAAAAATAATAATAATAATAATAACAACAATAATAATAATCCCCCTGAGCTCACCTTTATCCTCTCGATGGAGGCCTCGATGCGGAGCTGCTGCACGGTCCTGCGGGCCTGGGCGATGTTGTTGCTCGTGGTGGCTGTTTTGCCTGACATTTTCAGAGGGGCAGGGAAGCTCTGCAGGGAAACGCAGGGGTTGTTATTGCAGCAGGCAGCACAGCGCCCTGAACTGCTGCTACACACAGGCATCCACCACACACACTGCAAAAAGGGGTTTTTAAATGTTATTGTTGTGGCATCCAACAGGAGCAATCAGCCAAAAAACATCTCTGGAGGTTAAACACGCTCCAGAGAAAGGCACTGAGCTGCTGGGCCGTCAGGTTAGGCCCTTTCTGACACAGAGATGGGGCAGCTGAGAGGTGGTGTAAAAACTTTTATTCCGTTTCCAGTCTCATGAGAAGGCTGAGACAACACAGATGTTACAATTCACACAACCAGAAGCTGGCTGTTTTATATGTTTGAGAATTCTCACAAATTCATTTCCCACACTGTGCAGGTCTCTGAGGCTGTGGCACAGCTTGGGCCACTGGATCCCCCCTGTGCAGCTCCCCCTGGGCTTCCAGGGATCCCAGAGGGTTCTGGAAAGCCACAAAATCCCCGAAAGCTGCCCCAGGAGAGGGGACGAGCTCCTGAGCCCTGCAGAGTGAAAGGAGGAGTGAGCCAGGGTGGAACCACAGGATATTGGGGCTGCAATATCAGACCATCCAGTCCAACCATGGCCAGCACTGCCAAGGCCACCCCTGCCCTGTGTCCCCAGGTGCCACATCCACAGGGGTTGAAATCCCTCCAGGGATGGGCACTCAGCTGTGCCAGGGCTGGGGAACCTTTCTGGGGATAAATGCCACCCCTAGCTGATAGAAACGCCACTCCTGGCTGATGGAAATGCCACCCCTAGCTGATAGAAACACCATCCCTGCTGATAGAAATGCCACCCCTGGCAAACAGAAATGCCACCCCTGGCACAGGCTGAGCCCAGCACCCCTGGCTGGGGTCTCCACCTTAGTCCTGAGTGTCCCAGGCCAGGCTGGATGGGGTTTGGAGCACCTGGGACAGTGTGAGGTGTCCCTGCCACGCCAGGGGTGGCACTGGGTGGGCTCTGAGTTCTCTCCCAACCAAACCAGTGTGGGATTCCAAATCATCCAGGTCTGCAGGAATCTCCAGCCCAGCCCTGCCCGTGTCCCTGTCCTGTGTCCCAGCAGGGCCCTGCTGGCTTTGCCCAGCTCCAGGAGATGAGGGGAGCTGTGTGTGAGCCCCTCAGGTGTGTGACAGCTCCTGTGCGTCCCCACTGTGTGTGACCCTCCTGTGTGTGCCCCCAGCCAGCCCCGTGCCCTTTGCAGCAGGCTCAGGTTTCCCTCACCCAGCCTGGCAGCAGGGCTGCTCCCCAGTGCCAGCCCAGCAGGCTGGCAGCAGCATTTTCCTGCCCCTGTGGGCAGGGGACATTCCTTGGGAAAGCTCAGGGCAGGAAACGCTGGGGGAGGCACAGTCACTCCTCGGGTTGGGCGCCACTAAAAACTCGTTTCCTGCAGTGAAACAGATCCCCCTGCAGATCCAGGGGTGCTCCAAGCCCTGGCCTTGGGCACTGCCAGGGATCCAGGCTCTGGGAATTCCATCCCATCCCAGCCCTTCCCCAGGAACAATTCCCAATTCCCAATGTCCCATCCAGCCCTGCCCTGTGGGAGCCATTCCCTGTGTCCTGTCCCTCCATCCCCTGTCCCCAGTCCCTCTGCAGCTCTCCTGGAGCCCCTTGAGATCAAAAATGAATTTTCCCAGCAGGAAACTCCAACAGGCACCGCTGGGTTCCACAGGAACCCTGCCCATGCAGCCCCAAATCCCTCTCTGGGATAACAAGGAGCTGTTTCACGTGGACACAAAGCACAAATCCACCACAAACGGAGCCCAAAGTCCCATCCAGCCCCTGCAGCTTCCCCTCACAATATTCAAAACCTGCAGTGTGAAAAACCCAACACACAGCAATTTATTTTTGTCCAGTAACAAATGCAGCTCTGAGAGGGCAGCTCAGGAGCTGCTGATTCCTCTAATTTTAGTACTTTTTTTTTTTTTTTAGGTTAAAAAGTTGCAGAATTAAAAGATACACCATTATCCTCTCATTTAACTGGGGAAAGGCCACACTCAGCCTTCCCTCCCCAGCCCCAAACCCCCTTTTGCCCCATGAGCTGTTGGATCTCTGGATCCCTTCCCACCCCACATGGATTGACCTCCTTAGGAAAGTTCCAGTGCTTATTTTCCCAGCTGCTTAGCTTTGTTAATAAATGAGATGGTTGGAAAAAAACAAACCAAACCAAAACAAGCCAAACCGTAAGATTTGAAAATTAAATTGCTGCGTTTGCCCATCTCCAAACAAACAGGAGCTTTAATAGCCCTCCTAAGATTACTGAACCTCTTCTGCAGGGAGATTTACAGCAACTAGGTCAGCTGCCCATAAATCTGTTTTCCTTCCCAGCTCCTGGCAATGGATCCGGGCTGCTGCAGCCATGGGATTTCTCCCAGGGCACCCCAGAGCTCCCCAGATTGAACTGGAGGTGCCAGAATTCTGCAGGATATGGGGGTTCGGAGCCCGGGGCAGGGTTTGCTGGGCCAGGAGGATCTGCCAGGAGAAGAAGCTGCTCCCTGAAGAAAGGAGCCCTCAGCTGGAGAGGGCACAGCTCTGATTTCTAGGAAACGATCCCTGGTGCTCAGCCCTGGGAGCCTTCCCCATCCCAAAACCTTCCCTTGGGACCTTTGGTGTGTCCCAGCTCCTCCTTCTGTGCTAGATGCACCAAAAATGAATTTTCAACAAGTTTTTCTGTTCGCCACCTAAATCATGGCTGGTGATTCAGGCCAGGCTGGACACTGGGGCTGGGGACAGTGGGAGGTGTCCCTGTCCTGGCAGGGGTGGCACTGGGTGGGATTGCAGCTCCTTTCCAGCCCAAAGCACTCCAGGATTTCCTGCTGTGACTCAGGCAGGAGGGGTTCCCTGTGGGGACACTGGTGACAAGCTCGGCCCCCTGGCTGTGACACAGCTGAGCAGGGCCCGGGCTGGTGGGGACAGAGATTCCCAAAGGCCAGAGCAGCTGCAGGCACGGCTGCAACTCTCCCCCCTGGGTCTGACTCAGAGCCTAAAAGCAGACAAAGGATCAGACCCAGAGCAGCCTCCCTGGCACCACCCTGCCATGGCAGGGCCACCTCCCGCTGTCCCAGGGCTCCAAACCCAC
This sequence comes from Melozone crissalis, assembly GCF_028551555.1. Lineage (NCBI taxonomy): Eukaryota > Metazoa > Chordata > Aves > Passeriformes > Passerellidae > Melozone > Melozone crissalis. The sequence goes on from NW_026536012.1 coordinate 370,893, forward strand.
CCAGCCTGGCCTGGGACACTGCCAGGGACACAGGGACAGCCACAGCTGCTCTGGCACCCGTGCCAGGCCTGCCCACCCTCACAGGGAAGGGTTTATTTCTCATTCACCCACTGCAAACTGCACGGGAGGACTCCCACCAGCCACACGCTGCCAGGGAAAGCGAAAAGCACAGGAAACGTGCAGTGCACTTCCTGCAGCCACACCTGCACCTTTTCCTGGCCCAAAACACCTGCAGACAGGTGGGGCTGCCCCTCTTGCGGGGAACAGCCCTGTTCTTCCAGGCCTTGCCCCATTTCTTTCCCCAGGCTCTGGGTAATGAGGTTGCCATGCAGCAGATCCCCAGATCCGCCTGGGCCGCCTGCCAGAGCCCAGCTCCAGTGGGATAATTAAACTCTGGACTGTCTTATTTACTCTCTCAGATCCAGGACTTGTGAGGCACCCGCTGAGGGAAAGGTAATTAAATCAGCCCTGCACAGGCAGGGCTGGGGATCTGCTGGAAATCCCAGCAGCTCTGCCTGGAACACAGCTCCCAGTTTGCTCCAGTAACACCCAGCCAGCTCCTACTGGAGCAGCAGAGCCTGGCTGGCAGCAGGGCAAACCCTCAGAGGTGTCTTGTAACTGCTTCTTTGAAATAAAGCAGATTTTGAGGTGAATAACTCGGAATTTGGATCAACACAGCAGGCTGGGCGAAACACAAACCAACACCAGTGACAAGGACAGCACCTCCAAGTGTAACACCCTGGCAGCCCCTGGTTTTCCTGCCCTGGTTTTCCAGCCCCTGGTTTGTTTTCCAGCCCCTGGTTGGTTTTCCAGCCCCTGGTTTGTTTTCCAGGGCTGCCAGCAGGGATCTAAAGTTACAGCTGACCTGCAAATGCAGGCTCCAAAGGGCTCTCCCTTTGCAGAGCCACTGGAGCCCAGCTGGGCAGGGTGGGAAGGAGGATGGACGTGCCAAACTCGCCAGGGAAAGGGCAGGAAAAGGACACGGGGTGTTCCCAACGTCCCACTGGCCCTGCACACCCTGCAGGTCCCTGGGAATCCATGGAGCTGCTCCATGGAATCCAGGCTGGAGCAGCTCCAGCCCGGAAATGTTTGGATGCTGCTGCCTGATAAACCAGAAACAACCTCCACCCTGGGAATGATCCCACTTCTCTAAAATACACAGGAACGAGGGGAAAAGAGGGAAACAAGCAGCTGGACAAGCTCAGAGCTGCTGCTCCCAGCTCGTTCCCAGCCCTGAGCTCGAGTTAGAGGTTTCAGTAATTCCACCACGAGTGCTGCAGGTTTCCAAGTGACCATTTCCAATCCTGCAAACTTCCTGCTGTTTGCTGGGAGACTTTGAAGCCGGGTCTGGTTTGTCACCACACTGACACGGGCTCTGGCTGCTGCCGTTCTGCTCCCTCCTTCCTCCCTGGCACGCTCTCATCCCGCTGCCTTCAGCTGGCACCCTGCAAACAATGTGGGAACAACACCAGCAAAACCCCAAATCCCGCTGCCCCTTGCAGCAGTTCACACCCCCCAGAGCTCACAGGAATTAAAAGAATAAAATTTTGCTTGCGCAAATGCAGGGATTTGTCGGGCAGGAAGGCGTTGGGAGGAGGAAGAGGGGATGCAGGGAGCGGCACCAAGCTGAGGGAAATCCCTATGAAGAACAGGGAGAAGGAGCCCCAAAGCCCTCTGGAGGGGTGGCAGGAGCACGGGGCGATGGCAGAGGCTGTGCTGGCCCCCCTGCAGGAGCAGGCAGGAGTGGGTGAGGCTGCCCTGGTCTCAGGGTGCTCTGCACTGATCCCTTCCCGGAGCCCTGCGGGGGCCGGTCAGGACTTGAACGCCGGGGTTGGTTTTCCTACAGGGCACCCTTGGGAGCTCAGGCTTTGTCAGCACTTGCAGAACCTGAAAGTGCTCCCAGCCCAAGCCAGGAGGCCACGGCTGGCACTGAAGGTGGGGGCAGGAATGAACAGCTCAGCTCTGAGCAGGCACGGGAGCACAACCGGCCACAGCAACAGCTGAAACGACTCCACAGCAGCAGCACCAACCCCTGGCATTGGGACATTCCCCAGTTTTGATCTCTGATTATCAGGCCTCCAGTGGAAGAATGTGCTGGAGGAATCTCACTGTGCCCGGCTCTGTTTCCAGCCCAAGTGCTGCAGAGGATTTGGAGGCGCAGTGGGAGCTGAGGTGTCCCCCTGGTCCTGCACACCCCGAGCACAGCAGCACCTGGAACAAGGAGAGCCAGGTGGGCTGGCAGAGGCACAGAGCCCCTGACAGCCCTGCAGGAGGGACAAAGGAGCACCCAAGGGGCGCCCCTGCCCACCTGAAACCCAAATGGAGCTGCTGCATCTCCCCAGCAAGGAGCTGCCCTGCCCTGGCAGGCCCAAGGATTTTGGAAAGCACTTGGGAAGAATGGATGATTATTCAGGGTGGAAAACGAGTGGAAGGGCTGTGTGGAGGGGAGCACCTTGAGCTGTGTGCCTGCAGCACCTCTGGGAAGGCTGGGTGCCATCCCATCCCCACTGGCACCTTCACTGGGAGCACTGGGAGCACTGGGAGCACTGGGAGCAGGCAGGCACGTCCCAGTGCTCCTGCTGGGCAAGGAGGGAAGGCAGGGAGCAGGAATTGCAGCCCAGCAGCCCATCCCTGCCCCGGCCATGCTGCCTGCCTGGTTCTTCCTCCCAGCAGCCCAGGGGAAAGCCCAGGGCTCTGAGCGGGGCCGTGCTGACACCCAGTGGAAGCTCCGGGGCTGGAACCTTCTCCTCCTGCCAGAGACAATGGGAACGGACCTGGGCAGCAGGAAAACAGGACACTGAGGGTGGGGCAAAGCAGGGATTCCAGATGCTTTTGGGTCGGTTCTCTCTTGATGATGCTTCTGTCCCATCCCTAGAGGGGTCCAAGGCCAGCATGGAGCAGCCTGGGACAGGGGGAGGTGGCTCTGACCACAGCAGGGGTGACACTGGGTGGGCTTTGAGGTCCCTCCCAACCCAAATTCTGGAATTTCATGATCCTTATTCCCCACACAAGGAGCAGAGAGACAAGTGGTGCCATATTCCACAGATTTCTGGGAGCACTGGGTGGGCTTTGAGGGCCCTCCCACCCAAATTCTGGAATTTCACGATCCTTACTCCCCACACAAGGAGCACGGAGACAAATGGAGAGACAAATTCCACAGATTTCTGGGAGCACCCCGAGCCACTCCTGCCCTTTGCAGACTGAACACAACACCCACAGTGCAAACTCCCCAGGAAAAATGGCAACAGGGGGCACCCACGACCTCCCTGCTCCCATCAAGGAGAAGAAGGATTTTTCCACACCTACCCCAAACCAAGCTGTGAGCAGCAGCTCCCTGGTTGAGCAGGTGAGAAGGGCTGGATTTTTAAGCAGGACTGGATTTTTAAGCAGGATTCAGGTGAGATTTACAGGCACAAATACCTTACATGCATTAGAAAAAGTTTAGGTTTGGTGAAAGAAAGAAAGATCCTCCCCAGACAAAATCCTGCCCCAGCAAAAGGAAAGCTGGAGCATGTGGCAGCTGCAGGATCTGCAGAGGTTTTGGGGAGGATTGGGGTGCAGCACAGCTGAAGGGGCTGGGGGAGCTCAGGCAGCTCAGATTTCAAAGCCAATTTTGCAGCAGAAAAGGCCCAGCAAGGCCCAGCTCTGCTGCCATCCCCTCCTGGAGAGAGGCTGGATGAGAATTGGGAATTGTGGCAGATCCACCTGGTTTGCTGTCAGTGCAAACACAGAATGAAAGCCCCTTAAAGCACTGAACATCCATTTGTGGTGTTTCCTCCTTCAGAGAATTTACACTTGAGAGTACTGAGAGATTCTACACTAGAGATCCTTTTTTTTTAAATTATAAATAACGCTGCCAGTGTCTTAATTGGGGATTAAAACCCTTAATGATGTGAAATGAAAGGAAACAGACAACTCCCCAGATCTTCAATTGGACTTGGTGTTCTGGGTGTTTAATTAAGGCTGTGCTCCTCCATGGCCTCCCGTTTTTAAGTTATTCCAGCACCATCCTGCTGATCAAACTGGGCTGCAGCTCCCTTTGATTTCCAAAGGCAGCCCCCACTGTGGGATTCTGTCAAACCCAGTGCACATTCTGGGAGAGGAGCAGAGGAAAAACCTACTTTTGCTTTCCTCCGCATTTCTCCTGACTTCACTTTTTGTACCTTCAGCACACACAAAAAGCGACTTTTAGATCAAGGTTACTTTGAAAAACATCTGAGCAGCGTTACTTCAGAGACACTGGAAAAGGCAATGAACTGCAGGGCACAGAAGGTCCCTGCTCCTCCCCACAGGGAAAGGAGGGAAAACTCCAAAGAGACATTTGCAAAGAGACTTTGAGCTGCATGAAAATCAGGCTGCAGAGCAGGAGAGGCTGTGCTGGCAGCTCCAGCCTGGCCCCAGGCTCTGTGACCTTCAGCAGATCCTTTGTCTGGCACAGATAAAGCCTGGGATGCTCTGGGGAGAGCCCCACGGGGCTCAGCTCCAGGAACTGGGCAGGTGGGAAGGATTTCACCTCCTCCTTGGCTGCAGGAATTTATCCAGGTGCCTGTTTGTAAGGATGGGGGGAATATAGAATAATTTGCATTTTTTGATGGTCAAACAAAACACGTGTAGCACAGCAAAGACACAAGTGATGAAGATTTGCAGGCTGGTAAGAAATTCCCCCTTTTCAGGGGAATAAACAAGGAAAAGCTTAATTTCTGTGGGAAAAGCAGGTTTTCCTGCCCCCTGAATCCAACCCAAAAGCAGTCAGGCAGTTAAAATAATGAGGTGAAAAGTGTCGGCAGTCCTGCCAAGGACTTTATATTTGCTCTGCTCCAGAATAAAATTAAATCACCAGGGTTTGGGACCTGTCATGCTGCTTTGTGTTTTGCGTGAAATAAAAGAACCAGAGTGGACTGGAAACTCACCTACATAGGCAGACCTGCTCCCTGTCCAGCTTGCCTTGATTTTATCAGTGTAATGATCCTGAAACAAGAATAAAATCAGAGTTATAAGGATTTCACTGCTCAAGGAAGCCAAAGCTGGGGGGGGGGGGGGTTGGCATTTGTGGCTTAATGCTAATCACAAAACCAATATTTTGAGATTGGAAAATCCACCTCAAACTTGGAGCAGCCTGGGACAGCGGAAGGTGTCCCTGCCCAAGGCAGGGAGTGCGACTGGATGGGGTTTAAGGTCCCTTCCAACCATTCCAGGATTCCTTTGACCCTGGGGCTGTCAGCCTGCAGTGATGTGTCCTCACAGCTGGGTGTAAATCAGTGCCCAAACAAATCTGAGAGCTCACACTCCCTGTGCAGGCCTTGCACACCCAGAGAAACCTGCAATTCTACCAGCCCTCACATCCCTCCAGGCCCTGGCAGGGCTCTGAGCTCTCCTGCATCCTTCTCCTGTCCGGGTGAGCACCCCCAGCCCCTGAGGGTGTTGGAGCCATCAGGTGATGGGAGCTGGGTGAGAGCTGGAGCAGGGAGGGATTTACAAGTAAAATCACCTTTCCCTTCACCATGCTGGCTGTGCTGTGCTGCTCAAGCCCTGCAGTCACACCCAGCTGTGTGCCAGGCTCCAGCAGCTCCCAATGCACCGGGGGCTGGCACTGCCCCTGGCATTCCCAGTGCAGGTACCCCATATTGATGTTTCTGACTCGATTTTAAGCGTGGAACTGGGACCAGAGGCACTTCCTGAGCTGGCACAGCCAGGGCACGGCCAGATCTGGGATTTCAGCCTTTGGCATGGATCCAGCCTGCACTGCCGGGGCTGCAGCAGCCCTGGCACCCAGCCCTGGGGCTGCTCCGTGCCCACCACAGCCATCCCTGCCCTCATTCCCAGGGAAGGACGAGGCAAAAACCCACCTGAAATTCCCCAGGGATGGCCCTGAGCGAGGAGGCAGCTGTGGTAATTTACTTTGGGGAATTTTAGGAGGAATCAGACACAGGAGTTTTGAATTGTTTTGGATGATGTGGTTTGTTTTCCTTGTCTTCTGCATAGGCAGGAAGGGGAAATTTGGCTCTTATCATTACAACATGGTTTAGAAGGTCTCAAGACCCTTAGTTATAAGACTTTTTAAGGAGTTGTTGACTAATAAAACACTGTCAACAAGGATATTTATGTTTTGACTCAATCTTTAAATATTTTGTTTTATGGACTCATGCTACAGTGTACGCTCTTTTAGCCAATCATGTTATGGCACACAAACCCACAGTGCTGCACTCTAAACTCTTTGTTTACTTCTGTAATTACTTTTACTTTTTCGATCTCTTAAACTCTAAAACTCTGAACTTCTTTTATTTAGCTAACATGTCTCTGCTTTAAACTATAAATCCACATTCTCGCTACTGGCATCTAAGTTTGGGAGCCTTTCCCAAGGTCTCAGACCAAATGCTGGGTTTAATTCCAAGCTTTGGCTCACAGGCCCAAGGTTCTGAGAGTTCCCTGCATTTCAGATTGCAGCAGGCAGCACGGGCAGTGTTCCCATTACAATCACACCCCACTTCCCGTGCTGGAAACGGGGTCACACTTTTAACAAGCGCTGCTCTAATCACCGTGTGGAGGAGGAAAATAAATTGTGCTAAGGACAGTCTGCCTTGCCACAGTCCTTGTCCCTGTGCCAGGCTTGTCCTGTCCACATCCAGCAAGGAAACCAAAATAAATAAATGTGACACGTAACCTCCTCCGGGGACGTGTGACCACTGCACAAAACCAAAGCTGGCATGGAAAAGCTGCTCCTCTGCTTATCTGTGCGACATCCCAACCTGCTCACACCCCCTGGACGCTGCCAGGGAGAAACAAGAAGAGTTTTTAAACTGGCTCGTGCATCCCGAGGGGGAAGCAAACACAGCCACAAGAAGCAGGAATGGTTTGGGCTGGGAGAGAGCTCCAGGGACGAGCCAGCCCAAGCCCATCTCCAGCTCACCTGAGCAGAGATTCCAGCTCCTGGGGCTGCCCTCCAGCCCAGAGCCACACTGCTGCTCCTGCCTGATCACAGCTCCTAAAGGCACTCACAAACCCCCACAAAGGCAGCATTGCTGGCATAGTTTGAGGCTGCAGTAATGCACCCCCTGCAAAAGCCTCCACTGAAAGGCCAGGCCCTGCTGGGGAAGGAATAAATCAGGGAAGGGCACGTGGGCTGAGGAAATTCCACGGCTGGATGGGTCCCAGTCCCTGTGGCCAAGGCTGGCAGCACCAGCCAGCTCCTCCTGCTCTGCAGGAGCTCCAGCTCCAGCATCCCTGCTCTGCAGGAGGAATCCCTTGCAATGTGAACCAGATTCAGCTGGGAAAAGGATGGTCCCTGTCCCACAGGAGTCAGGGACACTCTCTGCTTATCCCAGCTCCAAGCTCAGACCACAAACCCTGACCTCGGGAGGGGGCTTGAAGCTACAAACACAGCTGAAAATGCAATTTGGGATCTGCTCAGAATTATTCACAGCAACCACAGAATGAGAGACTGGTTTGGGTTGGGAGGGAGCTCAAAGCTCACCTCATCCCAGCCCCTGCCATGGCAGGGACACCTCCCACTGTCCCCAAGTGTCCAGCCTGGGCACTGCCAGGGATCCAGGGGCAGCCACAGCCGCTCTGGGCACCTGTGCCAAGGCCAAACCACCCTGCCAGGGAGGAATTTATCCCTAATATCTCATCCAAACCTGCCCTATTTTTCCCTTTCTATGATAACCACCCCAATGTTTCCCTGGTTCAGGCAGCAAGGGCCGGGTCCCAGGACATCCCCTTGGCATTCTGCTGGAAACTGGGAGGGAGAATTTTCCCTCCTCAGCTTACAGCACCAGGAAACCTCCTGGTTACGTGCTCTGGGGGTGGCTGGGTACAAGGAAAACCCTCCTTTGGATGGGAACACCGGACGAAACCTCCCCCATGAGCTGCCAGTGGCTCTGCAGAGCAAAGGGGTGATGGCACAGAGCAGCTGGATCAGGGAGCAGGCTGGGAATGCAGGCTGGGAATGCAGGCTGCTCCCTTCTCAGCAGGACTGAGAGGGGCTTTTCCACCTCCAAACCTCTGAGAGCCAGGCTGGAGAACAGCCCCTGCACAGGCAGGGCTCCTGAGAGCAGGGCAGGATCACACACCCACAGCAAAGGGTGCCAGAAACTCACCTGTCCCTGCACAGCACGACTGGAAACCCACGGGAGAGGGATGGGAAGAGAAAGGGGGAAAACAAAGGGGGAGCAGGGCTGGCTCAGCCTGAGCTGAGGCCAGCGTTTAAACAAGGAGCCGATCCCAGCAGCCTCAGCTGCTGCAGCACAAATAACCCTCACAACACACTTTCTTCCCTTTCCCTCCTCCCCCTGGAACTGCAGCACATGCCAAGACGCTGATACGGACACAGGAAGCTGAATATAAACACATTGCCTGTTTTACCAAATATTCAAAGGAACACAACTAAAAATACTCAGCTGCTGGTGTCCAGGAACATCCCAAAGCTGGGATCCAGCCCCAGCCAGGGAGCTGGGAGTTGGGGCACACTGAACCCCAGGCCCCAGCTTCCAGAGAATCCCAAATGGCTGGGGTTGGAAAGGGACCTTAAAGATCTTGTTCTGTTCCCTTGCCATGGCAGGGACACCTCCCACTGTCCCAGGTGCTCCAGCCCCAGTGTCCAGCCTGGCCTTGGGCACTGCCAGGGATCCAGGGCAGCCACAGCAAATCTGGGAATTCTATTCCAGGGCCTGCCCACCCTCATAGGGAACAATTCCTAATTCCCAATCTCCCATCCATCCCTGCCCTCTGGCAGTGGGAGCCATTCCCTGTGTCCTGTCCCTCCATGCCTGTCCAAAGTCTCTCTCCAGCTCTCCTGCAGCTCCTCCAGGCCACACTGAGGTCCCCCCAAAGCTTCTCCTCTCCAGGTGAACAATCCCAGCTCTCCCAGCAGAGCTGCTCCATCCCTGGCACCATCCTGGTGCCTCCCCTGGACCCCCTCCAGCAGCTCCAGGTCCTTCCTCTCCTGGGGGCAGCTCTGCAGGGGGGTCACCACAACATCCACGAGTGCATCCTCTCCTCCCCAGGGACACCTGGCTGGAAGGGGCTCAGCAGCTCCCCAGTCAGGAATGCTGGATCCCCTGGGATTGCTGGATCCCCTGGGAATGCTGGGTCCCCAGAGCCACGTGTCTCCCCAGGGGCTGGATGGACCCCACCACATCCCACCTCCCGTGGGTACCCCCACTGCTCCCCCACCCTCCTGCTTCTACCTCCCTCCCCAAAACCCCATGGGGAACCCCAGCACACCCCTGAGCACTTCTGTCACAGCCTCTGCTCTTTCTCATCAATCCTTGCAAAACACAGAATGGAAACTTTCTGCTTTTTTTCCAACTTTCCTTTTTTCATGTCACCAGTGCAGTCTCACCCCTCCAAGCTCCCCCCAGGTGATTCCTGGGAGCAGAAATGATGAGGGACCAAGAGCTCCCAACACTGAGAGCAGGGGGAGCTCTGAGGTTTATAAAAGCGAGCCCCAGCTGTGCAACAGTGCAAAATTCACCAAGCAGCGGCACAGCTCCGGCAGAGCAGCAATCCCAGGAGCCACCACACATCTGCAGCTCCCATTTCCCAAGAAAAACCGAGTCCATGACGACTCTCAGGCACCGGGGGTGCTCCATCCCAGCTAACGGAGCTCCACTCCCAGTCCTGCCCTGCTCAGGGGTATTTCTGTGCCAGGCCACAGCAGCCTTCCCCTTCCCCAGCGTTTGTGCAAGCTCAGAGGGAGTTGCAGCAACTCAATCCTCGCAGGAATCCGGCCCTGTGCCTGGGCCAGGGCCGTGCTGTGCTTCCCTGATAACTGCAAACCTTTGGAAGCGCTTCCCTCCGCCCCTGCCGCGATCTCTGCTCCGGCAAAGGGCACAGAGGCAAAGGCTGGGCCTGGATGGGGCTGAGCTCTGCAGCAATGTGGGTCTGCTTTCACAACAGAGCACGGCCACACAGGGACACGCTGGGGTTGGGGAGCTGGGGCCAGGGAAGGAGCACCTTCCCAGCCCAGAATGTCGTGTTCAGCATCTCCCAGCAGCTCCTGCAGGGACGGTGGAGCACAGAAAAAGGAGGGAGAGGGATTTTTAACACAGGGGAAGGCTCCCATTGCCAGAGGGCAGGGATGGATGGGACATTGGGAATTGGGAATTGTTCCTGTGAGGGTGGGAATGGAATTCCCAGATTTGCTGTGGCTGCCCCTGGATCCCTGCAGTGCCCAAGGCCAGGCTGGACACCCCGGGACAGTGGGAGGTGTCCCTGCCATGGCAGGGGTGGCACTGGGTGGGATTTGAGGTCCCTTCCAACCCAAACCATTTGGGATTCAGTAATTCTACTGTGTCACCCCAGACCCTGCCACAGAGAACTCCACATGAATCTGGTTCAAATATTCCGAGTCTTCAGCAACAGAACGTAAAACCTTAAGAACTTTCAGTACTTATAAAAACTATCACATTATATGTGAAATGAAAGCTACAGCACAAGTCAATAATTTGATTTAACACCAGCAAGGCATGAGAGACCAGCTGTTCTGCTGCCTGGGAGCCCAAGGAACTCCTCCGGGGCAAGAGGAGAATTTAGTCTTTCAAGGGAAAATCCCCCACCAGCTGGGTGATTATGGAATGAGCTCGCCCCCAGCACCAGAGCATCACTGTTCCTCTCTGGAACTGATTGCTCCTTGATTAGAGAGACCCCAAATGCTGTGGTGCATCCCAGCCAGGATGGAATACGGGATTGAGGAGTCATTAACTCCACACTAATCCCTCAAGCTCATTTAGTGGCACCGAGCAGCACAAAATCCTGCCACTGTCCACTGCCCACCCTCTACTCCTAGAACCGTGCCAATCCACAATTTCTGAACCAATTCACACCCCAGACAAACACGCACAAGTAAAAGTGTCCCTGATCCTGGGGGGTTCCGAGCCAATTAAAACCCTGGATAATTCCATTTTGCCACTTCCCAATTGCCACACTAATTAAGCCACAGAATCACGGAATATCCTGAGCTGGAAGGGACCCATAAGGATCATCAGGTCCAGCTCCTGGGCCTGCACAGGACGACCCCAGAATGTCACCCTGAGCCCCGGCATTCCCAGGGGATCTGGGCAGTGCCCACCACCCTCTGCAGGAAGAACCTTCCCAAAATCCAACCTAAACCCCTGACACAGCTCCTTCCTAAAAACACCAGGCTAAAACCACAATATACAAAACCCTCTTCCCCCCCCAACTCCCAAAAAAGTAAAGAATTCCAGCTTGCAGTAGAGAATCTCAATGTTAAAGTTACTAAAGGAACTAAAAACTTCCAAGAGTTGAGCTCGATGATCCGTGTGGGTCCCTTCCAGCTCAGGATGTTCTGCGATTCCATGATCCCGAGCAAACCTATTACTGCAACAGGGTGTGTAATCTCAGTATCAACACGAAACCTCCTGGAATAATGACGCTTCCCACTAATTAACCTCCTTCCCACACTCAGCCCACAACTCCCCGCACGTGGGAAACTTCCTCCGCCAGGCACAGCTCCGTGATCCCCAGGAAAACCCACGGGCTGGGAACGCTAAAATCGGGGAAACTGAAAGGATTTAGCTGAAAGCTGGGGCGGCCCCCGTGGAGTCGGAGCCGCCAGCTCTGCGTGTCTGTCGGTGCCACGGGGAAGGTCAGCAGGGAAGGAGGCGGGAAGGAGAAGGAAAGGAAGGAAAAAAATTGCCTATTTTAGGATTATTTCTGCCTAATTAAGCACACAAATTTTTACACAATTAAGCAGCTTTTCCCTCACTTGTTGAACCACACCACACCCGCCGGGAACCCCCCTTCAGCACAACCAAAAACCGCTTAAAAAACCCCACAAAAAACTCCAGACCCACCCCAAAAGCCGCCAGGCACCGCTCGGGCCCCGGCCCGCCCCGCCAGGCCCCGCGGCCGCAGGGGCCGGGCCGGCGCTCCCCGCTGCCCCCGCGGGGCCGGGCGGGCTGTCCCGGGTGGCGGGGCTCGCTGTTCCCGGGGGGAACCCCCCTGTCCCGGGCGATCCCGGTACTCACCGAGCGCCGCTCCCGGTGTCTCCACGGGCGACCGGAGCGGGAGCGGAGGCCACGCCCACCGAGCCAAGCTCCGCCTCCATCCCCATCGGCCCCGCCCATCCCCGCGTGGCCCCGCCCCGCCCCGAACGGGGCGGGGCGGGGCCACGCGGGGATGGGCGGGGCCAGGAGAGTGGTGGGCGTGGCCACGCTCTTCTCCCAGTGGTGCCGGCGGGATGGAGGATTTGGGAATTTTGGGAGTCGGGGAGGGGCAGATGTGGCATTTGCAAAAACTTGTCTGCTGCCCGGACGAGCCCGGCGTGCCCGTGCTTGTGGGGCTTTGATCACCTGGGAATTCATTTGTCTGCAGAAGGAGAGGAGGGTGTGGGTTGAAATTTAAATGCGGGCTCCTGCATGGGAGATGCAGGAGGGAGAAGGGTTGGGAGATGAGGGTGGAGAGGCAGGATTGTCCAGGGAAAATGGGGCTGCTCCATCCCTGGAAGTTGGGGAATGGTTGGACAGGGCTTGGAGCAGCCTGGGATAATGGAAGGTGTTCTTGCCATGGAATGGGATGAGCTTTAAGGTCCCTCACAGTCTGGGATCCTACAAAATTCCAGGAAAACTGGGGAAGATGCTGCGCTCATCCCTATCCCTCTGCCCAGAGTACGTCCCTATGGAGCATCCCTGCCCTGAGAGCACCAGGAAAACCTCTCGCTCCTCGCCCTTTTCCATGGTTTTGCCCGCTGTTGCTGTCCCTGGCACTGCCAGGCTGCCCCGGCTCCAGCCTGTCTCCAGAGCAGCTTTTATGGGAGAGGAGATGGGATCACCAGCCTGGCCGGCTCCTCTCGATTGCCATTCCAGCTGGGAGAGCAGGGATGCACAGGAGGACCTTGTCCTGCATTGTGCCCCAATGAAAAAAAAACAAAAAACCAAACAAAACCTTTAGGAAGACTGTAAGAAGGGAAGGAATTCCTGGTGCGATTCCCAGTTAAAAACACAGGAATCCGGGTTTCCCGAGTGTGGCCACCAGCCAGGGAAGCGTTGCCCTCTCGTGGGCTAAAGCAGCAGCAGCTTCCCACCATTCCCTCCTAACCGAGAGCTTAATTAGGCAGCGTTAATTAACTACCTGTGTGCCCACAGTGCAGCATTTGCCAGCGAGCAGCCCCTGACCCGAGCAGCAGCTCCTCGGCCTTCCCTGGAGCTCGGCAGGGATTGCCAGGAGCTTTGCTGGGGCTCCTGTCCCACCCTGGCCAGTTTGTCCCGGGGCACACACCGGGAGGGCACCCTGGCATTGAACTGGGCACGCACTGGGAGGGCACCCTGCCCATGGACTGGGCACACACTGGGAGGGCACCCTGGCATTGAACTGGGCACGCACTGGGAGGGCACCCTGCCCATGGACTGGGCACACACTGGGAGGGCACCCTGGCATTGAACTGGGCACGCACTGGGAGGGCACCCTGCCCATGGACTGGGCACGCACTGGGAGGGCACCTTGGCCATGGACTGGGCACGCACTGGGAGGGCACCCTGGCCATGGACTGGGCACACACTGGGAGGGCACCCTGGCATTGAACTGGGCACGCACTGGGAGGGCACCCTGCCCATGGACTGGGCACACACTGGGGGGACACCCTGCCCATGGACTGGGCACACACTGGGAGGGCACCCTGGCATTGAACTGGGCACGCACTGGGAGGGCACCCTGCCCATGAGCTGGGCACACACTGGGGGGACACCCTGCCCATGGACTGGGCACGCACTGGGAGGGCACCCTGCCCATGGACTGGGCACACACTGGGAGGGCACCCTGGCATTGAACTGGGCACACACTGGGAGGGCACCCTGCCCATGAGCTGGGCACACACTGGGAGGGCACCCTGGCCATGGACTGGGCACACACCGCTCGCACTGGGGCTTGGACTGTGCATACTGGGAGCACTGGGACATGCAGTGGACACGCTGGGAGGGCACACTGGTTTGAACTTTGTATTTTCTCTATTAAACATTTCTTTTCCTCTCCACCAGGGGCGGGATAAAGGCTCAGCTAGAGGGGATCTCTTGTTTTTCCTCCCTTTTGCTCCCTCTCAGACACTCACCCAGTGGATGTCCCACCTTAGTCTGAAGGCAGGACTGGGCTCCTCATATCCTGGTGATACAAGCACGGGTTTCCCTTTCTCCTACAAGCACAAATATTTATGTAAATGTTTATTATTGTTATTAGTGTGTGCTAGTAGCCTAGATCAGAGCACTCACTCTTAGATACCGGGAAGAAATTGTTCCCTATGAGGCACAGGATTCCCAGAGCAGCTGTTGCTACTCCTGGATCCCTGGAATGTCCAAGGCTGGGCTGGACAGGGCTGGGAGCAGCCTGGGACAGTGGGAGGTGTCCCTGCCATGGCACTGGATGGGCTTTGAGATCCCTCCCAACCCAAGGCAGTCTGAGGTGAGACACTGGGAGGGCCCTGGCGCAGTATCCAGGGCGGAATCCTGTCCCCACCAGCATTTATCTGCGTGAACTCTCGTTATTTCCTGCACAATGAGGTTCAGAGTTCAGCCAAGGGCTGCCTGCAGTGCTCAGCCCGGGAGGGTTTGCAGCAGCTCTGCTCTCAGGGTGCACTTTGGCCAGAGGAAGCAAAGCCAGATTTCTTCTGCCTGTTTGACAGGGCTGCTCCTTCCCACCCCGTGTCCCCTTCCAGGGAGGTGGGGGATTCACTGAATGAACCTGGGGAGCTTTCCCACATGGATCATGGAAATCTGATGCTGGGGAAAATGAGCCACACCGCTTCTAGTCCCAACAATCCTGGCAGGAGCAGGCAGAGCAGAAAAATCTTAATTCTTGGACAAACTCACCAAGATTATACCATGTTCCCCCTCAGAACCCCCTCAAAATCAGTGATTTTTCCCCTGGATCTGTGCAGAACAGGAATTTTGACTCAGTTTTCCCAGGATCTTTGCAGAATGGGTATTTTTGTTTGGTGGCTTGTATTTAACCAGAAATGCAGAGAAAAATGATCCTGAAATTATCTGGGAGCAGGCAGGGGCTCGCTCCTGGTTAGGGGCTGGGCAGGGTGGGGGTCACTGTCCTGCCTTTCAGGAAGGGGGTGCTCCCACAACCCTGGGCATGGAATCTGGAGTGGCAGTGGCAGGAAGGCACCTCCCAAGCCAAGCGGGCAGCTGTGCAGAGCCAGCAGCCAGGGAAGCTTTCCCGGAGCAGCAGAGTAATCGAATTGGGCGCGGGAGCAGCGGAGGGGCAGCAGACGGCGCGGGGCGATTGCCGGGGCAGCCATCCCTCACGGCTGCTCTCTGAGGGCCACAGCCCGTCCCCGTGAGCCTGGCCAGCAGCAGCTCCTGCTCTCCCATCTCCATCCCTGCCACGCCAACAGCTGCCGTTCCCTCCCTCCCTGCAGCGCCATGAGAAGGAGCGGGAGCCCAGGCTCCCCCGGCTCTTCCCACCCTTGTCCCAAAGAGCCAGCCCCCAGGAATATGGTCTGAACCCCCCCAATGTCGCAGACATTTTTTCACAGAAATCCTTTCTTTCAGATTTCTGCGTTTTCTTTAGGAAGCAAAGTCTCTAAAAAGAAAATGTAAACAATTGTTATCAGCTGCTGTAAAATGCAATAAGATGCACCTGTGATTGGTTCATGTTCCCATGTTTATAATTAAAGGCCAATCACAAGAGCAAGCTGGGGACAGAGTCCCTAGACACAACTTTGTTATATTTTCTTTCTTTCTATTCTTAGCGTAGCTAGCAGCCTCTGCAACTTCTCTCTTTATTTCTATTTAGTATAATTATAATGTATTATATATCATATATCAATAAATCCAACCTTCTAATCAAGAAACAAGATTCTCGTCCATCTCTCACCCCCAGCGACCCATTCAGACCGCTGTAATACCCCAATGCTTATTTTCCTTTATTATTTATCATGTGTCCCTTCCACAAAGGAATCCCTTAAATCCCCATCCCGGGGCTGCTGGACCCAGCCTTCCCTGGAAAAGGCTGTCCAAAAGGAGCACGTGGGATAAACTGTCCCATTTTGGGTGTCCATGCTGGACACCCCCAAGAAGAGCCTTGCTAAGGCTGTTTGGAGCAATCATTAATGAAACAAAAATTATTGAACAACAAATGTCCTCGTGTTCCACACAGCAAACACCAGCCACCCTGCAGCATCCTCTTTCTTGGACGTAAAGACTTATTTTTCCACTAAAAATTAATGAAATGAATCAATGTCTGGAATTACGCCTGTGGGAATGAGTAATTTCTTACATTTCATACAAATATTTCCCATTTTTCAGCCCTATTCTGGCTCATCTTTCCAGATAATCACAAAACCAGCCACTCTCCCCTAGTTCCAGCTTGGCCAGCTGGTAAAGCATCTGACAGCAGAAATAGCTACAACAATCTGAGCATGAACATTCCCTTATTTATTAATTTTCTTCCCTATTTTTGGGCTTCATGTTGTCGAAATCAGGACCGCCCAGGGACAGAGCAGTGTGCTGCAGCTCAGGTGTGCTGTTCCTCGGGGGCACAAGGAGAACATCCCATTGTTCCCTCAGCTCCACATCAATCCCAGCAGGTCCATATGGACCGGGCGTGGGTGCAGGCTGGGATCTGCTCCATCCCTGCTCCAGGGATGCTCCAAGCAGTCAGGAGGATGTGGGCAGCAGGATGTGGGCAGCCAGCTCTGGCAGAAGAAGCCTTTTCCTCACTCCCAATCCAGATGAGACCTTGGTCTTGATCCAAGGACTCCATGTGATGGATGGGTTTTTCCCTCCAAGGAGGGATTTTCACTGCCTGGGTGCGAGCTGCTCATCCTTCACCCACGGGCAGCCTGAGGCAGATGATGGGATGCAGGGGTTGGAGGAAAACATGTAGGAACAAAGGAGAACCACAACGTAGGAGAGAAGAGTTTTCATATCTCCATCCTTAGGTATTTTTAGTCTGAAAGGCACAAATGCATCACTGAGCTGTGAAAGGAAAGCTCCCTGCTGCTCTCCATGCCAGGGGCTTCAGAGCAGTGCTCTGCCTGCTTTGGAGGAGGTACCTGTGGGCACCTATATCCAGGTGGAGGAGAACCACATCCCTTTAGCTGGAGGAGCCATCGCTGGCAGGGACACCTTCCCCTATCCCAGGCTGCTCCAAGCCCCGTCCATCCTGGCCTTGGACACTGCCAAGGATCCAGGGACAGCCACAGCTTCTCTGGGCATCCTGTGGCAGGGTCTCACCACCCTCAGAGAGAAGAATTTCCTTCCCAATATCCAATCTCAACCTGCTCTTCTTCAGTTTAAGTCCAATCCCCCCTGTGAAAAGCCCCTCTCGCAGCAGACCAGCTGCATCTGCCCTGTGCTCAGGGCTTGGAGCCAGTTCTCAACACAGGCTGCCAAGAGGAGATGGGCTCTGCTGGGACCCCATGCCCCCTTTCCCACCCAGATAGGAGCTGAGGGCAATGGGAGGAGCAGTTGGGATGGTTGGGTTGGAAGACTCTGGATCTGTGCTAATCCAGGAAAACACAATCATCCCTTTCCCTCTCACGTTCAGACCTGCTGGAAGTGTGATGAGGACAAAGAGCAGCAGATGGGATGGAGGCAGCCACCCAAGCCAGACCCCGTCCCAGTGCCCAGCTGTGCCAGGGAGGTTCGGCTCCACCACCACGGGACTGAACAAACCCAGCTGAGCCACGGCAGGGCTGGGCTCCCCTCCTTCCTCCATCCTTTTTGCATTGTTAAATCTACTCCCATCCAACAGGATTTTATGTCATTGTTTTTCCCCAAAGTGGGAAAAAGGAAACAATTAGGGGTGGCAGGTCTAGCCTGGCATGCAGCAGCACCATTAAGCAGGAGGCTGTCGTTGGTCTGGAGCCTCTTTAGCATTTTCATTAGCTTCCAAAGCTTTTGATGTCCCTTATTTACGGCACAGACACTGCAGAGGAGGCAGGCGATGATTAAGACGAGCTTTTACTCTTCTGGAGTGCGCCGGGCACCTCGTGGCTACGGACCCTGCATATAAAGCAATATTGCTTATTATTCCGAGCTGTTTGTTCCATTAATCATGAGCCTGCTTTGCTCTGGGAAGAGGAATTGGAATACAGCAGTATTCTGTCTGCTTGTTTTTAAAATACATGTGTGGGTGGACACTCCAGCTACTGCTCACATTTTTCTCTCGCAAGAAGAGCTGTTCGTGATTCTCCTCCCCAGTGTTTTCTCCTGACACTGATTTTGGTCGTCGAACTCGGGAAGGGAACTGCCGCAGGCCTGTCAATGAGTGTTGTATGGAAATAAGGAGTACTGACTGAGAGATGCTTGAAATTCAGCATCCCAGAGAGGAAAAGGATTTCTTCATGGAAAGGGTGGACATTGGAATGGGCTGCCCAGGGAGGTGGTGGAGTCCCCATCCAAGGAAGGGGACACTCAGTGCCCTGGGCTGGGTGGCAAGGGGGGAATTGGACACAGATTGGACTTCATGGTCTTGGAGGGCTTTTCCAACCTCAATGATTCCATGATTTTGTGGTTCAGGTCAAAGTCACTCACTGCCCTCACAGTCCCAGCCTTCACCAGGAGCAGCACCAGGCAGCAGCAGGTCTGGGGGTTCCTTCAGGATATCCCAGAGGGAATTTTCAGAGTGTTCAACTCGTGATCCTGAGAAGACACTATGGAGGCATTAAAAGCAACTCAACAAGTTGTGTCAGCATCTTCTGTGACCTTGTCTCACCACATCTGACCTCATGAAGAGCCTTCCAGAAAACCAGAGAGTTCTACGGTAGAACAAAATGAAGAAGGGAATAAAAAAACCAGCTTGAGAATTATTAGTGAGTTCCCATCCAGCTCTCTAGGCACAGACAATGTGTCAGGGCATGTCTCCAAGCTGAAAGGTTTACAGGACACATAAACAGCTCCATAAAACAAACGTTGTCACCAGCTCCTGGAAAAGCACTGCTGGAAACAGCAGGTAAGGCCAGAGCAGCTCCATCAGACAGCAGAGCTGCTCCTTCATTGCTGACAGATGGCTTCACCTGAATGTCCTTCATCAAAAAATCAACTGGAAAACTACAGGTCTGTTGCTTTTCTAACCTGCACTTATTCAATCCTTCCAATCCAATATATACTCTCACTCCAAAACACAGCATCTGCTCCAAGGAAATGAATTTCCCTTCCTATAAGAACGATAGATTGCACACACGCAAGCCAGGTTAGTTCAGTTCATATGGAAACGGCCAATTACGTAATTTATTTATTAATACAGTTTTAATTTACAGTACAGTTGAGCTGCACACCCAAGACATAGCTTATTTACAGAGCATGCCAGGCAGACACAGCAGGTGTCCCTTGTTCCCCAGCTGGTTTGGGTTTCTAAACTGGGACACCCCCAGGAGCACCCCAGCATCTCCATTGCCACACAGTCTTGGTCTCATGGCAACCAAGGGAAGCTTGGAATCATGGAGTTGTTTAGGTTGGAAAAGTCCACTTAGACAATCCAGTAGAATCATTTCTCCAGCACTGCCAAGGCCAGCACTGCCCTGTGTCCCCAAGTGCCACATCCACAGGGATTTTAAATCCCTCCAGGGATGGGGACTCCTGGGCAGCTGTGCCAGGGCTGGGCAGCCCTTCCAGGAAGGAATATTCCCAATATCCACCCTGAGCTGCCCATGCCCAGCCTGGGGCTGTTCCCTCTGCTCCTGCCCCTGTCCCCTCCTGTCAGGAGCTGTGCAGAGCCACAAGGGCCCCTGAGCCTCCTTTGCTCCAGGCTGAGCCCCTGCCCAGCTCCTCAGGGATTCTGCAGCCCCTGCCCAGCTCCTCAGGGATTCTCCCGGGTGCAGGAATGCCTGAGCCCGCTTTGTTCCGATGGATTGTTGCTCTGACAGATCCCAGCCCTCAGAGACCTCCGCACCCCGCACAGGGAACACACAGCAGTGCTAATGACACATTCCAGAACATCCTGGCTGTGTGAGTAATTGCAGATCCTTTGCACAGGCATCTCCATGAAGGCAGTGGGAGTTGTAGAGACATTATTAGGTCTCCTGACATTTTAAAAAGGCTTAGACAGAAAACTTCTTCGAGGGGTTTCAAAGGCTGCGATGGAACTGAAATAGTTTTTGTAATAACAACCAAACAACCCACGAGGAGCTTTGTGTAACTGCTTGGACGTGAGAGAACAGAAAGAGAAAATCCATGCACAAAGCCAGAGAGGAGAAAGGAATAGTTATGTCCAAGCAAAGCCATCAGGGCTGCTCCCACAGCCCCCTGGCCACCCCAGGAGAGGTCACACACAGGGGTGACACCAGCCAGCACCACAGGTCCAGTACTGGGAGCTTGGGGGTCCCTTCTCCAATAAGGAAAATCAGGAGCAGAGCCTTTGGGCTGACTTTGGCAAGTGAGCATTACCTTTTGGACAGCTCCACACCCTCCTGCAGAAGATGGGTTTCTGAAATCATAAGTCATATGTTTTTCTGCTGAGTCAAATGGTGTAAGGGCTCCAGATGAAAGTGGGGCAATCTTCCCTGGCACACATGGAGCCATCTGACCCCATGAGTGTGTAGGGACAGCCTCAGGAGACTGGAAAAGCTGCTCGGGGACAGCACAGGGGACAAGGGAGCGTCAGCTGCCAAGAGTTGTTAAAATCTCATATATTTACATGGATACAAATGTCATGGGTTTGTGTATTAGCCTGCAACATGAGAAAAGATGTCTGGAAGACCATTCTATAGCACCTTCCATTGAAACCCAGACTGGTTTGGGTTGGGAGGGACCTCAAAGCCCATCCCATTCCACCCCTGCCAAGGGACACCTTCCACTGTCCCAGGGTGCTCCCAGCCCTGTCCAGCCTGGCCTTGGGCACTGCCAGGGATCCAGGGGCAGCCACAGCTGCTCTGAGGGAATTTCTGTGCCAGAGCCTCCCCACCCTTACAGGGAGGAATTAATTCCCAATATCCCATCCACCCCTGCCCTCTGGCAGTGGAAGCCATTCCCCCTTCTCCTGGCCCTCCAGGCCCCCATGTTTCTCACAGGCTCCCCTCAGGTCATTCTCGACACGAATACTTTCACAGAGAGAGCCTGAAAGCCTCCAGCACCTCCTGTTCCATATCGTGTTCACCTTCAGCAATGAAATCACTTGACTGAAAAAGTCCTATAAAAAGTAGCAATTCCTCTCCTCCCGTGTCTCATGTGTCAGGACCACGTTGTTGCTGTGTAAAAATCAAACCTACGGTGTGACACTGAGGCCTTGCAGTCTGCTGCTTGGGCTGAAACACACCCAAAATAGGAGACAGAATCATGGAATTATTGAGCTTTGAAAAGCCCTCTAAGACCATGGAGTTTGACTGTTCCCCAGCACTGACCCACATCCCCAAAGCTTTTAAATCCCTCCAGTCCCTCCATTCACATGAAGTGTCTGCCAAAAGTTCTCATCAGAGAGGGGTTTGCTTCCAGGTGGGGCTGCTCCTTCCCCAGGCAGTGTTGTCTGAACTGACTCATCCCAGGTCTCAACTAAACCCTGGGAAACTTGGATGGAGGGGGGAAAATATCTGATAGAATTGCAGGAGGGCTGGGAAAAGGAGCTTCAGACAGCACAACCAGGGTGATGGCTGGGCAAGGAGAAGATAACCAGCTTCTACATCAATGGGCACTCAGAACCTCCCAGTTACCTTCACCAGGAGGCAGCTCCTGCTCAAGGACACCAAGGATCCCTCCTGGACTGGGAGGGAGAGCACGTGGAAAATCCTGCCTCAGTGAACAGAGGAAGTTGGGAATGCAAAAGCAAAGCAGGAATGAAAGCCTGATTTTATACAGCTGTAATCACTCCCAGAACTGCACAAGTCCCGGGAATTGCACAGCACACAGGAAAACTTCGCTTCTGCCATGCAGAACTGCAGCTTGGGTGGGCAAGCCAGTGTGTCAATCAAAAATTTAGGCACGCAGAGCCACACACATGTTCGTTTTTAGAGCAAATGCCTCACTTCGTTAGAGATTTGCTCTGGTCAACAGATTCCTGAAAACAATTTAACTCTACACATTATAGATTATTTCCTCTGAGTTAACAGGCTGGAGATATTTAAAAACTGGCATGAATAGAGAGGTTTGTTCTGAGAGACGTTTTTTTCCTCTGGAAAACTTCTTACATTAAAAACTTCTAGCCATAGGTAATTGCTAACATGGAACATTTATTGGTTTAAAAAAATAAACATGCAGAAGCCATCCTCCTTAAAAACAACACATACAATTACCCAGCGGGGATTTTAGAGGAAAGCAACAACCCTGCAAGGCGTGAATTCCTCCAAAATCTCCAGCAGAAATGTATTTTCTGTGGGAGTCCACGCTCCAGCTGTGCCGTGCAGCGAGTCCAGCCAAAGGCAATCACATTACAGAGCATTTGCCTTGCAGTTTATCTTTCTTTTTCTGCTGTTTGGATTTCTTTCCATCCACCTGGAGACTGATAGTTCTCCTCTGCTCCAGATTCAAGAGCTCCTGGAAGAGCTCCTGCACGTTGTAGTTCATTTTGGCTGACGTCTCCATGAAGGCACACTTCCACTTGCTGGCCAGCGCCTGCCCCTCGCTGGCATCCAGCTCCCTCTGCGCGTCGTCACTTTTGTTCCCCACCAACATTATCGGGATTTTCTGGATGTCGCCTTTGATCTGGCAGATCTCATCGAAGATGGGGTGAAGATCTTCCATGGATTGCCTGCTGGTGACGGAGTACACCAAGATGAAGGCATGCCCTTTGGATATGGAGAGCCGCTGCATGGCAGGGAACTGATGGCTGCCCGTGGTGTCCGTGATCTGCAGGGTGCAGATGCTCTTGTCACAGCTGATCACCTGCCGGTACGTGTCCTCGATGGTGGGGATGTAGGTTTCCCTGAAAGTGCCTCTCACAAAGCGCAGGACCAGGGAGCTCTTGCCGACCCCCGCTGCTCCGAACACCACCACCCTGTAATCATTGCTCTGCTCAGGCATGTTCGCTGCGCCGAGACGTGAGGGGAGGTTTTCACACAAAAAGCCCGAGTTCCACCAAGTATACACACCCCTATGCAGAGGTGGGCTGCGGAGAGGGAGAGGGAAAGGGTGCGTTATTGAAATCAGCAATTAATAAATCACTCCCATCCTTTTGCCGTGAAATAAACCACGGTTCCTCCCCACCCCAGCCATGCAGCCCATGCACGTTTAACGCTACGAGACGAGAATAAGAATTCACCTGCAGCCATCAGCTCCACCGAGCAGCGAAAAGGGGCTGAAACCGCCTGGCAGCCGCGGGGAAGAGGTGTTCCGGCTGCAGGGAACCCGTGCTCAGCCCCGGGAAAGCCGCGCTCAGCCCCCGGGAAGGCGTGTTCCAGCCCCCGGGAAGCGGCACCACCCTCGCCCGGAGCCGCGGCAGGGGAGGGGAGGCTCCGAGCCTTCGTAAACCCAGCCTTCCACTCAGCCGCCCCGTGAAAATAAATAAATAATCAACCAACACGACCGCCTGAATTAAAGCCGCTGCAGCCGAGCTCTGCTGCTCCATCCCTCACTCCGCTGCTCCATCCCTCACTCACGCACAAAGGCGAGTCTCGCCCTCCCTCAGCCCCCCGCACCGCAGACCCCCAGGAACTGCCGGGCTCTGCCGTCTTCCATCCACCCTGCGCATCTCCCAGCTTAAATGTAGGGCTGATTTAATTTAAAAACTTCAAATCCGGGTCTGATTTTCGTCCCCATTGGCATTAAGCGGGGCAGGGATGCCCTGAGCAGTTTCTCAGCCCTCCCCGGGTAAACCACCGAGCTCTGAGGCCATGGCCAGCAAGGTCCACTCAGGACCTTCTCCGTGTATTCCCTTCCAACTCAGGATATTCTGTGATTCCACTGTTTGGTTTGTCTCCCTCACATCGCCGGATGAAATAAGAGTAGCTGTGTGTCACAATCGCAAGCCGTGTTTCTCTTCGTTTATTAGGTATTTCCTCCAACGCAGTCTCTCCAAACGCCCTCATGCGGGGACACCGGAGCTCGCACCACCCCGGTGCCTGACAGGGGCAGACGGCCGTGTGTCCGCACTGTTCCACCTCCGGCACGGCCGGGGAGGAGAGCTACCCCCGGCTCTTCTCGGCCGCCGCCCCGGGCTCGGCTCTCCCCTCACGGCCCCTTCCTGCCTGTGGGGTCCTGCCACGGGCTCGGCTCTGCCCTCACGGCCCCTTCCCGCCTGTGGGGTCCCGTCTCGGGCTCAGCTCTCCCCTCACGGTCCCTTCCCGCCCTGGGCTCAGCTCTGCCCTCACGGCCCCTTCCAGCCCCGGTCCCGGCTCTCCCCTCACGGTCCCTTCCCGCCCCGGGCTCGGCTCTGCCCTCACGGCCCCTTCCCGCCCCTTCCCGCCCGCGCGTTCCCGCCCAGGCACTGCCCGCCCTCACGCCCCAAAATGGCCGTCGGCCTCTGAGGGGATCGGTCCGAAGTCAATGCATTTTTATGAAGTGTTTCTGTTTGTGGGTCACCTACGTTGCAAAATGTGGGATATGTAAAATTTTCTTAAGAAATTATGGTTTTTTGGTGTTTGATCTTTGCATACTTGCAAGCCTAGTCGACAAAAAGTGAGATTGAATCTGTGAAACAGCAGCCAACAAGCTCTAAGTGATGGCCATGTATTAAAAAAATAACTGAATTGTTGGTAGAGTTGTTATGGTTAGGGCTGGACACGTTTCTCTGCTCTCAGACGTGGGGGAGTTGAACAAAGCTTGGGAAGAAGGATGAACCATTGATAGTGGGCACAGGGAATGCAGGATTTATGGACCACAAGGACATCTGGCAGAACTCCCAAGATGAGGAAGAAATTAATAAAAACAACTCAGTAACTGTGCTGAAATCAGCACTTGTGGAGGAAAACTTCCCAGTCCTTCCCCAAGCTCATTCTTCTCAAACCATTTGTGGTTTTCCGGGTTATCATTTCTTATTTCTCTGATCCTTGTTGCATTCCTAACGCTGTGGTATTCTCTTATTATAAATCCACTTCTATCAGCCTTGTTATGCTTCTATCCCAGAACAACAAAAAGTAGATCTATTTCATAATGCTGTGGAGTTTTTTTGTCTGACACAAAAGAAAACCTCAGAGGAGTTTCAGTCTTGACATGAGGCCGAAATACCTGGGATAGAACTTGGACCAAATCCATCCCCATGCAAGGGGAACTAACCTGAGACCTTAAAAAAGAAATGGCCTCTCTAAAGCCAGGTGCTCATTTGTACTGAGATGCTTTGAAAGGTACTGTCTGAATTAATTATGATAATAATGAAAATAGGAGAATAAAGCAGAACTGTGAAAGTCCACTAATCAACATTAGTGGGGGTCAGGGATCATCCTTCACCTTCCTTTTGCTGTAAAAAATTCCTGTTCATCTTACATTTGCTTTTACGGTTCCTGTCTCTCCAGGCAGGATGACTTGCCCGTGGCAAGGCTCAACCTGCAAGCCATTCACTTTGCCTGAATCCCATCATTATTGGGGATTTTCAGAGCAGATTTGCAAACTGTCATTTCTGGAGTTTATGGGGTGTTTCTAAACCTTCATTTCTGGTGTTTATGAGGTATTTATTAGCCACAATGAAATGCTGGCTAGAAATGAGTAGCTAATTCGCTCTCTGTGCTAGCCACTTTTGCTCAGTTATCCCATTTTCCAAGCTTTCCAATGGTTCTTTCTAAGAGGTGTTTTATTTAAACCTCCAGATCTAAAGCCTGAAGCTGGGATTGATTTCCTATAATAGGCTGTGACAAGGGAAGAACTCTGAGAGCTCTTGCACAGTGTGGTGTCAGGTGCTAAGTGGGAAGCAGACCCGTGACACGTCCATGTGCCCACCACAGATCAAAACCTTCCAGAAATAAATCTGTCGCTGCTCATTGCTTATTTTACCCCAAAACGTGCTCTGACGCTGTCCCGTTGTCAAGAGCAGGTGACTGTCATTATAGCCAGAACTGGAGCTCCTCTCCTGCAGCTCCATCTCCTGCTGTCTGTCCCCAGCAGTGCACCCCATCCTTCACCGCCATCCTGACAAAATCCCAGAAACAGCTTTGGGCTGCAGGGTTTGGGCTGGGTCAGGGGACGCCTTTCAGTGTGCCACAACATACAAATTATTTGGGGCTGCTGGAAGTGGGTTTAAACCCCGGCAGCTGCCTCTGCTCAGTGCTGGCAGGCTCAGGTGGCTTTTCCCATCCCTGCCTGTTCTCATTGTGTCCCTGCACAGCCACCGGACACACCAAGCTCCCGGACAGCCCGGACCCCGAGCAGCACCGTGCAGGCAGTTGTGGCTCTCTGACATGCCCAAATTCCCGCATTTCACTGCCGAGGGATCGCTCAGTCCAGCCGGAGCTGGGGTCTGGTGGCAGCAGGTGGCAGCAGAGCCCTGCCACGGGGGTGGCGGTGCTACAGGCACTGAAATCGCATTTATTCGCTCTTTTGACACTCCTTAGGTACCAAGAGTTGCACTGCCTGTGGCTGGCTGGAGCCAGCACAGGCTGCAGCGGGAACGGAGCCACAGACTCTGCCTAAAGCTCACACCCAGGCCTTCAGGCTCTGCATGCTGAACTTTGTCTGTTTTCATCAGATTTTCCACTACTCCCTGAGTGCAAGTCAAAGAATCATGGCATTATTTAGGTTGGAAAAGCCCTCTCAGACCACTGAGTGCAGTCATTCCTCCAGCACTGCCAAGGCCACCACTGCCCTGTGTCTCCAAGTGCCACATCCACACGCCCTTCAAATCTCTCCAGGGATGGGAACTCCACCCCTGCCCTGGGCAGCTGTGCCAGGGCTGGACAACTCTTTCCATGAAAAAATTTTCCCAAATATCCAATCTAAACTTCCCCTGGCATGACCTGAGGCTGTTTCCTGTTGTCCTGTCACTTGTTCCCTGGGAGAAGACACCAACACTTTTTAAAAATTTATTTTCCCTGGATTACAGACAGCAAGGCAACATGGGGAGAGCAGGCTCCAAGCAGTGGGCAGCAGCACCTTGAAATATGGCAGCAGATGGAGGGTGCTGCCCAAATCAGCGCTGCAGTGGGGCGATGGCCAACACACAAAGGTCACAGCACAGCTGTGACAACTCCAGGGCTGGCAAGCAGGGACAGGAGAGAAAACCCTGCAGGGTTGTTCAGCCTGGGGAAGAGAAGGCTCCGGGGAGACCTTAAGAGCCCCTTCCCATAATTAAAGGGGCTCCTGGAGAGCTGGAGAGGGACTTTGGATGTGGGTCTAGAAGAACAGGACAAGGGGAAATGTCTTCCCACTGCCAGAGGAGATTGGAGATGAGGATAAATTCCAACAACAAATCCACAATATTGTATATTTTATTTAAATTAACAAAACTACATGTTTTCCAGGTTGCTTAAAGCATTCTGTAAAAACTGAACTCAACCTAAACAACAACAAAAAAAGGATATATTTTAATAAGACCCAGGGACTATTTCCAAGACATAGGAGTTGGGCTGAGGAATGAAGAAATAAAAAACCCACACACGCACGCACACGCGCCCCGTAAACAAACTGTTAGTGTTTGACACAGAATTTGGTTCGAAAGCTGCAGCTCCCCGTTCGTGGGCAGCCTTTACAAAACGCAATGCTATAGTCTAAGCTGGAAAAGAACCCACGGACACAGCTATGGCAACAACATAAATATCACGTAAGAACCCAAGGGAAAAGGGATGGCAAAGTTGCAAAGTCGAGTGTTCAGCTGGGAACGTTCCGGGGTTGCAGGGATGTGCGTTGATTTAATTCACTTCTAACGGAGTAGCTACTACAGCAGGAACACTGCTTGGCCTCCAGGGCAGGGGGAGCTGGGCATCCCGGGGAGGGCAAACACAACAAACAGAATTGCTGTAAGAACATCCAGTAGGAGCTGCAATGAACACTCAGGGAGCAGGCCTTTGGCAGAGGGCTCTGCCTGGTGTAACACCTCCTGACTGGAGGAGCCCCATGTGATGGTGCCCAGCAATCAAACCCACGCAAGGTGATCTTGTGGTGCCACCCTCTCTTTTTTCATAGTATTGAGCTTTAATAAATGGATGAGGGTAAATGGATAAATTCTGGGGTGGGAATTGTTATGGTACCGGGAATCGTGATGGCACCTGGGCTGACAGGAATGAGTTTCTCCTCTGTGCCTCCCCCGTAATGCTTCAGCAACGCACAGCAGCAGCAGATTGTTATCTTGTAGGGCCGGAACTGGGAGGGTGAGTTGCATGTTACCAGTAGTTAGCACAGACGTTTGCTCCTGCCTGCTCTCTGGATGCTCCCGGCCATGGAAGGTGTGCCCTGAGCAGCACAGACCCTTCCCCACCGTTCACTTCTCTGAACTGGGCCCAGCAGGGTTCAGCTCCGGCCTCCAGCCCGGATCAGTTCCCACTCCCCTCTCTTTGCCAAAGGCCTCCCAGCACGGGGCTGAGCGAGCCCGGTGCCTGTGTCTGCTCTGGGAAAGCAAAGATCCACATTAGTGCGTGACCAGCGGATCCTTTCAAGTCCTTAATCCCTGCAAGAATCCAGCTCTGCTCCAGCCTGCCAGCGCACAGAGCGAGACTGCCCAGCTCCCAGGGATGCACTGTAACAAAAGGGAAGGTGGAGGAAGCTACAAAAGCACGGGGAAGCCAAAGGGACTGAGAACAGGGAGGAGCTGGCTGTGGGATCAGCCAGCTGGGAACTTGGGTCAGGAGTGCTCTGTTCTCCTGCAACTCAGCATCCAGGCAAACAGCTGTATCCAGCAAACAGCTGCAAAACCTGCTGAGAAAGCAGTCGCTGCTTCTACTAAAGCCTTACTAACGGCCTACTCCTCTCCCAGCTGTGCTTCATCCAGCCACAGAGGGTGGCTGCCCCAAAGACTCGGACAAGGGTCGGTACAGCCACGGCGGTGGAATTAAAGGCTTTTACAGCAAGGCTCCCCCCCCAACCAACACCTTGTGTAAGCTGCACACAGGAGCAAACCCAGAGTAGTGAGCACGTGCTCCTGGCTGAGCTCCCTGCAGCAGCTTTGTGCACCAGCACACCCAGCAAAATCAAACCAGCCCCACGGCAGCTCTGCCCCGGCCCCACATCCGCACCTGCGACTTTGCAACCTCAGCGCCCTTCCAGCGGGGTTTTACGTGCCCGAGTGTAACACAATATACACAGCCCTCCCCCCAGGAATAACTACACCATAGTAAAGAGTTACAAATGTTCTGCTCGCTGTCGCTGCCCTGTGGACGCACCAGGGACGGGGCGCTCGAGGAGCGGGTGCGGCCGGAGGGGTCTCCAGCCAGAGGGACTCGCGTGTCCTCTGCTCCCCACGCCAGGCCGGTCCCTGCTGAGGCACCTCCGTGTCACTCCTGAGCCTCCTTCCGAGCCAGCTTGTACACCTCCGTGGGCCCGTCCACGTGGGTGATGGTGGTGGTGAGCTGCAGCTCCTCCCCGCTGTTCACCCCCAGGTCACCTGAGAAACAAAGGTGTTCCGTCAGTGCGGTCTCACAATGCAATATGGGACTATTCCAAAGGAAAAGATCCACTTGATTCCCTCCAGCCGCTCAGCTGCCTAAGCCACGAACCAGCAACTTTCCTATAAATTGTTTTATTTACAGCTCTTTAAATGGAAGCACAACAAACACATTGAGGGGCCGTAGCACATCCAGAGAAGGGAACGGAGCTGGGGAAGGGGCTGGAGCACCAGGAGTGGCTGAGGGAGATGGGAAGGGGGCTCGGCCTGCAGAAAAGGAGGCTCAGGCAGAACCATCTGGCTCTCCTCAACTCCCTGACAGGAGGGGCTATTTTCTCCACTCCTCATCCCTCCATCTGAGCTGCACAGTTCCATCTGGGCAATGCTAAAAGGCACAGAAACCACCCTGAAGGTTCCACCCAGCCTTGGCTAAAAGTCAAACCTGTATAACCCAGCCATTCATTCAAATGCCTGCTTGGAAACCCAAACCATCATTTGCAAAACTTTTCAAGGCGCCGAGTGTGCACTTGGACCAATGAGGGCAGTGAGGAAAGCCAAGCAATCAATTAATATGATTGGTAAAGCAAGCTTCTGTTTATTTTGAGTACACCAGTACTTTTATATTGTTTTCCAGTAACTATGCATACTTGTTGTTAGTTTATTGGTTTAATTGCTTATACATGTCCTGAGTTTATTTGTTTAAAGCAAGAGATTACATTTACATATTCCTCCTACTTTGTGGTTATGCATACTTTATGGTTTCTATTCTCATCGCTGTCCTTGCCCTCTCGACCTTGTCAGCAGGCAGGATGCAGCATCTTCCTATCCTGGCGTGTGGCCTGGTTATGCTAGGTACAGCTCACTTGTGCTAAGCTGCTAAGTTAACATGTATGCTGAGTTAACATGGGCTTTGCTTGTACAACATTTCCACGGATCCATGGCCCTTTTCCTCCAGCCCTTCTTCCACAGAACAAAAAAAGGGCACAGAAGGCACACCCTGATTTGTACCCCTTTGTCCCCTCGAGAGCCCTCAGGTCATTTGGGGACATTTACCATTGGACTGGTCTTCGCCGTAGTTCTTGTGGGATGGCGCGTACAGGAACATGAGAGCGAACACGTAGAGATTCCACATCCCGTAGATGCCGGTGAAGAAGGCACTGTTCACCTGGATTGTGATGTCCCCCCACTTCCAGTGGCCTTCTGTCACCTGTCCAGAGAAAACAGACACGGACAGGCCATCAGGAAGAGCAAAGTCCATAAAGACACGGCCTTGGAGTACATCAGTGAGAACAGCATCAATTCAACAGGATAGAGGAAATGGAGTGTAAAAGGTTCAGTGAGGCAGAAGTCAGGCTGGGATTCTCCTCTTCAGGCTCGGTCTGCAGGGACAAAATGCTCCTAACAAAGTGAATCCCTCAGGACTCCTTCAGCTCTGAAGTCTCATTTACTGCGACCGAACCGCTGCGCTCTGCGATACCCCTGCCGCAAGCATGTGCTCAGCACAGACTGACACACAAAGGGCACTACCTGGGGACACCACTGACATCCCTGAACATCCACCTGCTAAAAATAGACCTTTTATAGCAGGAAAACCAGCGTGAGTAATGGGGGAATTGATGTGCTGAGCACGGCTGGCTGAGGAGAGGCCAGGCTGACAGCACCAACCTGCCACACGCTGAGGCCTGTCAACATCCATGAAAATATCATCAATATTAATATTCCTTGAAGGTACACAGACTGCTCAGGCTGCAGTGTTGCTTTCTGTTAAAGAACAGCATAAAGACCAAGAAGAAAACTACAGTAGCTTAAAAAGAGATCCATGGAGATGCTCTGAGGCTGGAACCCCTCTGCCATGGAGCCAGGCTGGGAGAGCTGGGCTGCTCACCTGGAGAAGCAAAAGATGCAGGGAGAGCTCAGAGCCCTTCCAGGGCCTAAAAGGGCTCAAGGACAGCTGGAGAGGGACTGGAGGGACAGGACACAGGGAATGGCTTCCACTGCCAGCGAGCAGGGATGGATGGGAGATTGAAAGGAATTGTTCCTTCGGAGCGCGGGCAGGCCCTGGCACAGGGTGCCCAGAGCAGCTGTGGCTGCCCCTGGATCCCTGGCAGTGCCCAGGGCCAGTTTGGATGGGACGAGGAGCAGCCTGGGACAG
The DNA here is from genome assembly GCF_028551555.1 of Melozone crissalis. NCBI lineage: Eukaryota > Metazoa > Chordata > Aves > Passeriformes > Passerellidae > Melozone > Melozone crissalis. Next base: position 402,394 of record NW_026536012.1, read on the forward strand.
TGGAAGGTGTCTCTGCCCATGAGATGGGCTTCAAGGTCCCTTCCAGCTCAAGCCAGTCTGTGATTCCATGATTCCAGCAGTGGTAAAAGCTCTGGTAAAAGATGGTAAAAGATCCGTACAGAGGTGACATGGGAGCTCAGGACAAACAGGTACAGCTCCTGCTGGGCACAGCAGGCTGCAGTCAGCCCAGGGAAGGTTGGATGCCGTCACATCTCCATGGGCACACAAAGCCACCCCAGTGTTTCAGTGTGAACAGAACATTTTCCTCTCGCTGAGTTCTCAGAAATGACTAAAGCCTGTTGGCCGATTTCCGCACGGCGCGGCCCCGACGCTCCCCGGGAGCCAAGGGCCTTTGTGCCGGCTCCAGCCTCAGCAACTGCATGGCAGAGCTTCAAATAAACCAACACAACTTCTTCCAAAGCAACTCGTTATCAAACGTGCTCAGAACAGGCCAGGCCAGTCTGACCAGCAACGCGTGGCGTCGGGAGCGGCCGGGACGCGGCGCTGAGGCTCTGCCAGGAGCCCAGAGCCACCCCTCACCTGGCTCACGATGAAGAAGATGACGGTCATGGCTGCACAGGCCAGGGTGATGAGCATCATGAACTTGAACCTAAAAATCAGCCCCTGTTTAGAGAGAAATGTCACCGGTCACATTAACAGAATCCACAAAACCCATTTTTGGTTTTAGGATAGACAAGACACGAGGATAAAAAATAAAAAATAAAACAAGGGTCCAACCCACGAAACCCCAAAGCAAAACAACCTCCACCCACTCGTGTGCCGTGCTCAGCACAGCCCATATCCTCCGCTCCCCACACGTCTGCCGGAAGCTCCGCGCGGGGTGGGCGCGTCTGGCAGCGCTGCCTTTCCGTGACATTTGCCCAGTGACTGATTGAGCAGCAGTTAATTCAGGGGAAGAGGTGGCACTCCGGGCTGCAGGGGGCACGGCCCGACAGCTCACGGCCCTTGTAAAACAAAACACCAGGTGGGGTCGGTGCCCAGCGTGGGCTCGGGCTCTCACCACACTCATCCTCGCCCCAGCCCAGCTGGGAGGGAGCTGCAGCGATTCCAGTGTCTGGAAAACCTGGCTGGCTAGCACAGAATGGGGATTCTGAAACAAACTCCTTGGCTGGCAATCCCACGGCCCACCGCCCCTGCTTTCACTGGTTCTACATTTTTACTTACAAATTCTTCTGGTTTTGGGTGAGTGCGTGGGTTTTTTTAACCTGGTTCTGGAATTTAGGTGGAAATGTCAGTGTCTGCGTAATTACCCTGCCACACCACGACAACAAAGGACTATTAATTTAACTCTTCCACACCAGATCCCTGCTCCCCAAATGTTTGGATGTGGAGTGTGGCAGCAGCACCTCTGCACCACAAGCTGAACCCCTGTGCCTCCTGCTAGAGGGAAAAACACTGAGTATCTGCTTCAAATTCTTTCAAGTCCAGTTTTCTGAATTTTTGATGTGCATTCTTGATGGATGATAATGACTTGTTTAAAGAAGAAGTGACCATAATTAAACAGAACAACTTTGGGGATAAATATTTGCACCCCTGCAGAAGCAGGTTAAGCACTCAGGTTTGGCAGCAGGCAAATCAGGTAGGACTGAAAAACATACAAACTCATAGGCTAAAAATGGGGATAATGGGGGGAGCATGTTGTGGTTTGACCCTCCAGCAATTTCGTAAGGAAATGACAATCCCCAAAATCCAAATTTGTACAGTGAAAAACCAGATGGTCTTAGCAAGACCTCCCATTAAGCACAAGAGTTAATATTAAAGGAGGAGAAATGGAAGTATGAGGATATTATGGATAAAGGGGGTCTCAGAACAGACTGTGAGTCCAAAATGTCTTTTAAAAACAAGGAATCTGTGCCCCAAGGAGGGCCCTTACCTCGTAGTGAAGGCGGCGAGCCTTGCTCATGGCAGGGAGGCTTGACTGCTTCCCACTGATGTTTCTGAACACTTGGAAGACCATAAAACACAGGAAGAGAAAATAGAGGCACAGGCAGATCCCTGCGACTATAATAAAGGCCATCTGTGCAGAGGAAGTTAAGGGAAAATGGTACAAACTAACAGGAAATCCTAGAAAACATTACCCAGGGAAAATGGTACAAACTAACAGGAAATCCTAGAAAACCTTACCCATATTCAGCTCCCCAGTGATCTCCTGCAGTGCCTGGCCAGCCCCTGCCCCACAAAAGCAGGGAGTTTGCCCACAGCTCCCAGGGACCTGGCAGGAGGGAGCACCTCCCTCCCTATCCCACAAGCAGGGAAAGGATACAGCCAGCTCCGTGCCCACCTCGGTGGTCCAGATGCTGTAGAAGGGGTTCTTGAGCTGCACTCCCCTGCAGAGAGGAGAGAAAACACCAACTGTCAGAGGGCTCAGAGGGCCCCTTGCCCACTCTGCAGCCTGGGAATCACAGACTCAGGGAACATCCTGAGCTGGAAGGACCCACAGGAATCGCTGATCCAGCTCATGCCCTGCACTGACACCCCAAAAATCCCACCCTGTGGCTGAGAGCATTGTCCCAGTGCTTCTGAAACTCTGGCAGCCTTGGGGCCGTGCCCATTCCCTGGGGATCTGTGCAGTGGCAGCACCCTCTGGGGGAAGAACCTTTTCCCAAGGCTCTGCAGAGGAAAAGCCAGCAGTGCTGCTTTGCCATGTGGGTGAGGAGAAGGTGGGGTGGGAAGTGTTTCCATGGCCAGCACAGTTGGGAGCACTCCAGGAGCCTCCCCTGGCTCTGGGAGATGGGGCTGTGCACCCAGCCATGGGGACCCAGCTGGTCCCTGCTGCAGGAGGGGGCCAGGAGCATTCCCTGCTCTGGGATGGCCGGGCCTGGGCAGTGCAGCTGCACCCACCTCTCACACATGTCAAAGATGAAGAGGCAGAAGGAGCCCACAGCGATGGGCCCAACCTGCTTCCAGTAGCCCGAGAGCCGGTTCCGCTCGTTCTGGTCCTGGGCACCAGGTGGGGAGGAGCAGAAAAAGGAAAAGCAAGTTAGCCTCAAATCCCCTCAGCTGGTGCAAGTCCCCCCAGCATCATTTCCAACCCACAGCTGCCAGGTTTTCCTGGAAGTGGGGCTGGAAACCACGTTCCCATGGGGGTGGTACCCACCATCATGTGCTCCCCACAGAAGATGATCCAAAACGAGAGCAGCATGGCATAGAAGATGCCCTGTCGAATGTCCCCAAAGAGCAGCATCCAAGTCCAGTCAAATCCGATGGAAAACCACTCCACGGGGATGTTAATGAACGTCATGGAAATTCCCAGAGCAAAGATGACCCTGGAGAGGCACAAACACCATCTCTGTCCAGTGTGCAAGGGAAGGACAGAGCCCCAAAAGCCAAAGCTGCGTGTGGAGAGCAACAGAAGGAAATCCAGCACTTTTTGGGAAGTGTCACCTCCTGCCACCAAACCCCTTAGGACTGAGCTCCTCAGAGCAGCTCCTTTTTCTCCAGGGGTTTAACAGGAAAGAAAAGAGAAGCTGTGGAGGTCTCCAGCTCCCCAGGTGCCTGGGTGGAGGGATGGGATGGAGAAGAGACAATTCCTATCTGCCAACCATGGGCTCTGCCTGGGAGCAATGACCACCTCAGTGGGTCCCCTGGGCCACCACAGGTTCCTACTCACTTCTCCAGCAGGACAGGAGCACGTGTCATCAGCGTGATCCTCCTCCAGTACCACACCATGATGATCAGAATGCTGGGCGTCAGGAAGGTCTTCATGGCAAACCACACCTTGGTGAAGCCCCCGTTTTGGTGGATGCCCTGAGGAAAAGCAGGGTACAGGGTTTGACAACATCACCCTGTGCTTCTCCTCATGGAGTGTCAGGAGAGGCACACATGTGGGAGTGCATCCCAATGATGGTTTGGCCAATGATGGACAGAGAACAGGGGCCCACTGAGCCCCCAGGCCACCTGGGCAGGTTCCAGAAGGTCTGAGAACAAATGCCAGCAGACACAGCTTCCATGGCGAGGGAGAGGGGGAATTCTGACACAGCATGGAAAAAGCTGGCAGAATCCCTCCCAGACAAGTAACCAGAGCCTCATGGAGCCAAGTCACCCCTGGTGGGAAGAGCATTGGCTCATTAACGTGTTTCTCCAGCCACGCGTCCTCCCACCGCTGTCTGCAGCCACCGCAGCCGTGGTGGGAGGGCTCCAGCTGGGAAAAGCATCCCTGCTCACCCAGCCTCGAGGGCAAGGATCACTGACAGCCTTCCCACACATGGCCACAGCCAGCTGCAGGCAGACCAGGCCCCCTCTGAACCCTCCTTAGCTCCTGTCTGTAGGAAGGACTCTGCATCGCAGGCAGACTGCGGTGGGAAGCAGAGGACACAGGGAGCTCGGGGCCTTGGGAAGAGGAGGAGGCCTGGGGAGGGCTCCTGCCAGGAGCAGGGCATTCCCAGGGAGCAGGACAGTCCCCCTGGAGGCAGAGGAGCTGGGGCAGCCCGGGCACAGCGGCTGGGTGCCAGGGGAGGGCAGGACGCTCACCACGAGGCGGATGTCCTTGATCTCGCCGATGCCCACGTTGATGCCCTTCCTGTCGTTGACGGGCAGGCGGATGTTGATGAGGTAGTACTTGTGTGCCACACTGCCGATCTCCATGAAGGGCAGGAAGTCGCAGTCGTAGTGACGGCCCTCGGACTCCACCGTCTGCAAAGGGCAGCAGCACAAGCACGGCCCTCAGCCCCGGGGCCAGCACGGCACACAGCCCTCCAGCTGGGAGCACTGGGAGCCTGTGCGTGAGGGACACCTCTCCTCGTGTTTTGGATTGTGTGGGTCACTGAGCAGGCAAGGTTTGACCTCAGACAGGTTCACATTTCAGGCTTCAATGGGAGCCTTCCTACATAAACCCCATACAGCTCCCTAACAGGAGGTGGGAGCCAGGTGGGGATTGGCCACGTCTCCCAAAAAAAGTGACAGGACAAGAGAAAACGGTCTCAGGTCGTGCCAGGGGAGGTTTGGGTTGGATATTGGGGAAAATTTTTTCATGGAAAGGATGATCCTATGGTTCTGTGATTGGAAGAGGACAATTCTCACCCATCCCCACCAGCAGTGTCATTGAAATTCCTTACTTTTGGAGAGCCAAAGGTGCACTTCAGCTTCCTGATCTCTATGGCATGTGCTATTTCCTCCCAGTCATCGAACATGTCATCACGATAGGCCAGCGACACATCCAGGGTGATCTCTGCGTTTTCCTCTGCAACAGCACGGAGACAGGAGGCTAAGAAGGTTCCCAGAGTAATTAAAAAACACGACACAAAGTTCCTTTATGAAGATAACTAATGAACTGAAGCCGGGAAAAACTCAGAACCCGCCACACACAACAGCATTGATGTTTTCTATGTGCCTTGTTTAGCTTCAGTTGCTCTACAGAAGGGTTTGGAACTCTCCCTTCCTCACCTACAGAACATTTCAGAGCCCTCCCCTGCTCCTCCACACCTGCCCTGACTTGTTCCTGCCTCTGCAGATGGCCCAGCTTGCACGCCAGTGACACACATGGAGTCATGGCCTGGCAAGGTCACACACCCCTGCGGGACCAGCAGCTCATCCCCTCCTGGACGTGTGCACAGTGACAGGCTGGGATACAGCAGCGGGAAAGGTGCTCCTGGCAGGGCACTGCCAGCGGGACTGAGGCTGGATCAGGCTCGTTCAGGCTGGAACAGGCTCACTGAGGAGCCATAACTGAGTGAGTTCGTGCACTGGAGCAGCAGCTGAGGCTGCCAAGGAGCATCCACACGTTTAAAAACTTGAGGCAAGTCTGTACCAGCTCCACCAGCTGGAAAATCCTCCTGTTTACCAGGCACAGATCCCAGGGAAGGCTCTGAACGAGGAACACGCTCCAAAATGAGCATGTGCACGTTACAGCCCAGCCTCCTTTTGTAGGGCACCAAACCCTTAACAACCACAGCTGCTGGAAAAGCTCCAGAACCATCCACCTTGGAGAAGCACTGGGAGATGGCTCCAGAACCATCCACCTTGGAGAAGCACTGGGAGATGGCTCCAGAACCATCCACCTTGGAGAAGCACTGGGAGATGGCCCCAGAACCCATCTTTTCAGCTATATTTTTGTTGGGAATAGGTGGTGGCACACTCATCCCACCGGATGGGAAGGGGTGTGGATGGGATCTGTGGTTGGCAGTTCTATTTTTACGCCCTTCGGAGGTGGCTGGGTTGTGCATCTGATGTGGACACCTCAGGATTTTTCTGAGCGTTTTCTGGTGCACGTGATCTGCACCATCCAGATCCACATGCAGTCCCTTTCCAGCGCTGCCAGCAGTAGGGTTTCCATGAAACACGAATTTGCCATCTCAGATCCGCTGTTTAGGAGACCAGCAAAACAGATAAATGGGAACATAAGGTTGAACTTGGCCAGGCTAAAAAGAACCATGAACTCCATTTCAGAAGCCATAAAACCAACTGGAATGCTTGGGATTTAATCCAAGAAAAACAGCTTTCAGTATTTCATCTTTGCAGTCCAAATGTTGCTGCTGCCATGGAGTATGAAAACCAGAAGGCAGAAGATGAACTGCTGCGTGCCTTTCCAGGCCAATGGATTAGAGGCTCCCTCTGGAATTCCATCAGTCTCTCTGCTGGGGTGGCACCTCCCCTTGGAAATGAGTTTTGTGCAAAGACCCTTCAGGGCTGTCAACATAAAATACAGATATATCCATATATCCATATATTTCAGCACAGCAGACTGATGGCAGAGCTGTGTTAGTGGTTGGATTCCATCTTAGAGGTCTTTTCCAACCTAAGTGATTCCATGAGAATCCTACGCCAGCCTTCCATCAGCAACTCCCATTGTGCCTGAGCAACAAACAAGGACAGTGACAGAGAACCAAACCTTAAGGAGATTCGTGCCTTATTCCCATTAATCAGATGGTGAATAGACAATTTTCTGGGGAGGGGAGGATGTCCTTTTCCTGCACAGCATTAAACTGAGAGGGAGCAGGACCAGATTTATCAGGGATAAATCCTTCCCTGGCACAGGGTGGCTGTGGCTGCCCCTGGATCCCTGGCAGTGCCCAAGGCCAGGCTAGAGCAGCCTGGGACAGTGGGAGGTGTCCCTGCCATGGCAGGGGTGGCACTGGATGGTGTTTGAGGTCCTTCCAACCCAAATGAGGACAAGACACTCTCCTGGAGGTTTCCCAGCCCTGAGATCTATGCTCCTCCCAGTGAGGGACTCCCTGCTCATGCTCCAAACACCACCAGTGTCATTTTTCCCACTGGCATTTCACTGCCCAGGATCTTTTCCATGAATCACTTTATAGGACAATACTTGCCCAGGATATCTTCACTCACATTACAATGGCCTAAAAATAGTGGAGCAGTTTCAGGAGGGGGCTCTGTGCCAGCTGCACACTAACACAGCTGGCTGGGGAGAAGCCTATGGCAGGCAAGCAGAAATGCTGGAATTATTTCCATTACACTTCCATGCTTCAGCAGCTCCCTAAAATTACAAAACCTACCAAAAAGCCCAAGGCTGGGTGAATTAGAAAAGGAGGCTGCAGCACTCTGCCCTCTCGCTGTACACAGTTGCTTTCCAGCTGCAAAGAAACTCCATCTCCTTCCTCTGGCCCCCTCCTTTCCCAGTTCTGGGAAGGGGTTTTAATAATTGAGTGCACAATGCATCAAGAAAGGAAAGGGACAGCACAGAAATAGAAATTGCCTCTTCCTCAGAGGAACAGCCTGATTCTCTCCCAGCTTTCTGGGAAGGATAAACTCAGCTTCTAAACATCTGCATTCCAAAAAAATCTGTTTCAAAACCACTGGAAGTCCAGAGGGAGCTCCCAAGGTGAGGTGATCAGGGCTGGCTGCGCCTCAGAAAGGTGAGATCCCATGGGGTGTTCCAGGAGGCTCAGCCCCTGCCAGGCTCTCTCAGGGCACCTTACCAGGGCTGCCCTTCCCCTGTGTCCCTGAAAAACCCTTTCTGGCTGGATGGGGAGAGCTGACAGGTCCTGGATGGGGAGAGCTGACACAGGTCTGACTCCAGCTCTCTGTGGATGAGGAGTCAGCCATGAGTCACCAACATTTCCCAAGAGGCACAGCCCAGCTGCCCCTGCCCCAGGAAGGTTTTGGCACCCAGCACCCTGAAGAAACCAAATGCAGGTTTACTCTGTGCCTTGGCCTTGCTTAGGAATTGCAGGGGAAGAGGACAATGAAGGGCCTTGGAGGAAAAAAGCAGGAGACAGTTTGAAGTGGCTCAGAAACCTCCCTGGTGAAGGCCAAGGGGAGCTGGCAGAGCCCAGGACTGTGCTCAGCACCTTCAGACCCTGCAGAGGAGCAAGATGTGCCCCAGGCAGCGGCTTCCTCAGGAGGATAAACCCTGTGCAGCTCCCAGCAGTGCTGCTTTCCTGGATGGTCTGAGGCAGCTCCCAGAAGTTTTCAGGACAGTGAGCAGAGGCCTCAGCAGCTGTGGTGCCTTCCAGGAGTGGCCCTGGCTTGGCACCAGCCCCTGCTGGCATCAGCCACAGCAAGAGGAGGCCTGGAGGGCTCAGAGCCCCAGAGAGAAGAAATTGAATTGTTGCTTTAAAGGAAGAACTGAGGTTATTTCACATCCTTATTGCTGTCCCTTTCCAGGAGCTCAGCCCAAGCACCTGATCAATGGGGCCTTTTCATTTAACAGCAGGGGCAGACACACAGGTGCAATTAATTCAACTTAACAAGTCTGCTGTTTATTTCTGTAAGAGCTGCTACAACACAATCTAGCAAGCAAGAAATGTGTTACTTGTTCCTGAGATTCTACACTTAATTTACACCTGCTTGCAGCTTGGTACACGGTGTTGGACAATCCCCAAACCTCCTTTTTATTACCCAGGGGGCAGCCCTAGATGAGCTGTTCTGCTTTGAGATCTCAAAGAAGCCCCCCACCAGTGCAGGACTCAGTCACTGAAGGGCTCAAAGCCCAAGCAAAGGCTCTGCTCTTGCAGCAGAGCTGCTGCCAGAGGCTGGGTCAGCATTCCAGCAGCTGCTCCAAGGGCTCGGCCAGCTCCTGACTCCAGCACGGTGGTTCAGCTTGAAAATCCTTGGAATAAAGAGCTGTTTCCCTAATGCAATCATCTGTCCAAGTGGAGGGAGGTGAGGCCTTAATAAAGGCACAGAGCTGCTCTCTCTGTATTTCAGAGATAATTATAGGGATAAGAACACAGGTGAAAGCTTTCTGCAGTCTCATTTCTAACTTATCTTAATGATAATGTGTTAAATCATCCCTGCTCCATCTCTGCAAGTGCTGAAGGTGAGACAGGCTTGGAGAAGCCTGGGATAGTGGAAGGTGCCCCTGCCCAAGGCAGGGGGTGGGACTGGAGCTCTGAGGTCCTTCCCAACCCAAACCAGTCCGGGATTTTGGGATAAATAGCTGGAGGAACAGCTCCACGCTGAGCAGGAAGGGGTCAAGGACACAAAGATGGCTAAAAAAGCTTTTAACTCCAACCAACTCCCTGAACTGATTCCACCCCACAGATCCCTGAGCATGGAGCCAGCCCCACAGCCAGGCTGGAGCCAGGGCAGCAGCTCCACACAGCCAGCCCGACCAGTCTGGAAAGCAAATTGTTTATTCACTGTGCCTTATAGTTAGAGAGGGATTTCCCCAAACACTTTAAAACATGCAAACACATGGACAGCTTCCCTTCCAGGGAGGGCCAGAGCAGTGCTGCCCTTGCTGCTCTCAACATGATTTTGCAGGTTTTAGTGCAGGATTATTTCTGACTTGGGGGGGAGTTGTGCGTTTTGTGTGTCAGGGAGGGTGTTATATATTTACTTAGTATTTATGTAATAGCTTCAAACAGAGAGAAGGGGAATTAAAGTTAGATATTGGGAAGGAATTCCTGGCTGTGAGGGTGGGCAGGCCCTGGCACAGGGTGCCCAGAGCAGCTGTGGCTGCCCCTGGATCCCTGGCAGTGCCCAAGGCTGGGTTGGAGCAGCCTGGGACAGTGGGAGGTGTCCCTGCCATGGCAGGGGTGGCACAGGATGGACTTTGAGGTCCCTCCCAACCCAAACCATTCCAGGATCACCAATTCCCAGATTCAGGAAGTGCTGCAGCACCACCACAACTCACACACGAGGTAAAAACCCCTCTAGGGGAGGCCCTGTGGGCAATGAGAGCCAAGCTCCCCGTGCCAGGCACTTACTGAGGTCGTTGTCCATCTTGAAGGCGATGTCCAGCTGCATGATGAAGAGCATGAACTGGAACCAGGGGCTCATCTCCTTGCTGGGCAGCGGGATGTGCACGGCGAACACGATGTCGTTGGCCTCGATCTGCCGGCTCACGGCCTCGTCGAAGTCCTTCAGCTTCTTGCAGTGGTTGGGTCCCCAGGGCATCAGCCACTTGGCTTTGTGGTGGTTCTTCCTCACGTCAATGCACTTCACTGACATGTAGGGAACAGCTGTCGTGGGGCTGGGGGCTGGCAATGCGAGAGAACCACACTTGTAGCATCTGCACAATCTGACACGGCGGCTTCCCCACCCAAACTCGCAGCTCCCCGCTCGCCTCTTTGAAGGCAATTTAAAACAAATGCACCCAGTGCTGCTCCTTCACAGCCCTTTGATCTCACAGTCAAGTAATTAAGTTTATTACATCCACAGATGCATTACTGACTTTGTAGTGGGATCAAATTAGGATTAATTGAAGAGCTGGGATCTGCCGGTTCAGTCTCAGATACCTCGGTCACACAAAATCAGCCTGATTTACTGAACTCTTCTCCTTTCCCTGTGCTCACCCAAGCAAATCCACACAGAAAGCATGTGCCCAGAGAAACCTGGATGGATAAACTAATTCCAGACCTCGTGGTCCTGCAGGGCAGGAAGATTTACCACGGGGATTTGCACCGTGCAACGCCACACATCTCCTCGGGCAGGAAGATTTTCCCCTCAGGCAGTGAGTGGCATGGGACTCTGCAGAAGGTGATTTTCATGTTGTTACCATCCTCATTCTGATCATCCAGGACTTCCCTTACAGATCACAGCCCCCCCCAAAACTCCAGCAGCAGTAACACCACCCTACAAACTCCCAATATTCCAAGGAGGAAAACAACCCCAGAGTGAGCTTCACCTCCCAGCCAGGGCTCCTGGCTGCCCCCAGCCCTGCACTGCTACACCCAGATGATTCAGCCCTGGCTCCCTTGTAATTTGGGCACAGCAGGATCATCCCAGCAGCTCTGGAGCCTTTGGGATGGCAGCCAGGAGCCCTGTGGAGCACCTTGGCCAGCGTGCCACCTCGGCACAGGGTGACATCCACACGGCTTCCCACGGGCAGGCAGCGGTGACTCAACGCCAGGCAGGAGGAAGTTACTCAAAAGCCAAATGTTTATCAACTGCATTTTTTCCATTTTTTCACAGCACTGAGTTTCTTCCAGCTCCAGAGGCACAGGGATGCTGGGATAAGGGTGGGCTCCAGGGCACTGGTGTGAGCAGGTGGGTTAATGGTTGGACTCGCTGACCTTAGAGGGCTTTTCCCACTGAAAAGGATTCAGGAGAACTCCCAGATGGATCCCAGCTCCTGGGATGCATTGTTGCACTGCTGCATTCCAAACCCTTGCTACATGCGGGAATCACACAACACTCGGACAACCCCAAAACTGAACAAGTTAATGATATCAGAATCAGGACATATCCTGAACTGGAAGGGATTCACAAGGATCACTGATCCAGCCCCTGTCCCTGCACAGACACCCCAAATCCCACACTGAGCATCCCTGGCAGCGCTGCCCAAACCCTCCTGGAGCTGCTCTGGCAGCCTCAGGGCCGTGCCCATTCCCTGGGGATCTGGGCAATGCCAGCACCCTCTGGGGAAGAACTTTTCACAATATCCACCCTAAATACTGCATCAAGAAACAGCAAAGTAGAATAAAACAAAGCCCTCAACAAACAAACACAAATGAAGCTGCAAGTCCAGGGTTACTGAACTCTCATGACGTGCCCACAGTGCATAAAACACTGCAATAAATGCTGATTCCTCTGCCGTGCCTCCACACAGAGCCCAGTAACCACAGCTAGAGCTGCAGCTGGAAGGGAGTATCAGGAATATTGCTGTGAAGTAAGCCAGGCATTTCAGCCGAGCTCTCTGAGCTCTTTAACTCTGACACATTCTGGGTGATTTCGAAGGCATTTCTGAATTAAGAGACAGCGTTCCCTCTACAGAGAAGCCGAACGTTTCTTGCTTTGATGCAACTCATTATAGCCATAAATACATGTTTTCATCACTGCCTGATTATGATTTTAAACACTTGGCACGCTCCCTGCAGCCTCCCCTCTGCCAAAGTCACAGCTTTGAGGAGCATGAGACAATTACTATACATATTCCTCGTCGGGAATCGCGCACCAAACAAACGCCGGCACTTGGCTTCCATTGCTGATCTGGCTCCTGGCCCACTCAATCCAAGTGAGCGTTGAACCAAGTGGAAAAAAAATGCTTTGTGGAGCTGCAGCCAACTCAGCCAAGAGCATTACAAAGCGCTATGCAAAACAAAGCTCTCACCCAGGGATTTGGGCTGTGCTGCGGTGCCAAGGGCTGCCCCAGCCCCTCTGCCCCCAGCCCGGGGGTGCAGCAGCCCCACGGATCCCAGGATCTCTGTCAGCCTGTAAATAATGGAGTGACTGAACAGCTCTGTGTGCACAGCGCGGTGCAGCAGCCTCGTGCTGCTGGCTGCCATGAGAGTGCAGGAATGCAGGTCCCACTTGGAGCACGAGGGGAGCAGAGCTCCCAGAGCAGGGTGGGCAGCAGCCAGGGGAGTGCAGCTCTCTGGGAGCCAGCCCAGCCAGGAGCCTCCAGCAGGGAGTCCTGGAGCAGCCGTGGGGCAGAGAGCCCTCGTGCCAGGGGGCTGGACACCAGCAGTGCCAGAAGCCATGGGCAGGAGGTGCTGGAGCTGCCAGCTGTGCCACAGCATCACAAAGAGACCTTTAAGTTTGTCTCATTCCAAAGCCCTGCCACGGCAGGGACACCTCCCACTGTCCCAGGCTGCTCCAGCCCCAGTGTCCAGCCTGGCCTTGGGCACTGCCAGGGATGCAGGGGCAGCCACAGCTGCTCTGGGCACCCTGTGCCAGGGCCTGCCCACCTTCCCAATATCTATTTATCTAAATTTCCCCTAGACTTCTGCCTCTGCATCTCCTCCAGCTGGGCCTGCAAAGGTGCCCAGCTCACTGCAGAAATCCCAAATTGCAGGAGCAGAGCAGATCCTGCTGCTCCCTGTGATGGTTTTAGCCAGCAAACACTTGGAAAGCTGGGCACCTTCACCAGTGTGGCCACCACTGCCCAGGGAGGGCTTCCCATGGACTGCCAGGGCCACCTCAGCTGTGTCTCACTGACTGAAACAGTCCTGCACAGAATTTCATCCTTTCCATCCAGCCAGGAGGTCAGGGCAGGGTGCTCAGGGCCTGATCCCACCAGAAAACAAGGTCCAAGGGGCTTCCCTCAGGAGCTAGTCCTCAAAGAAAGAAAACTACACTCCTTCTCTGGTTTTAGACTCAAATCTGGGTTAAAAAAATACTGAGACAACTGAGCTCAACTTCTTAGCATTTTTTGGGGGTATATTACATACACCTAGGTTTGGGTAAGAGCCACCATCACTCAGTATTTTAATTTCAATAAATTCAGCAGATCTTCAAAAAGCTCCTGTGATGGAGCCTGGAACACTTCCTTCCTCCTGCCCTCAGGCTCCAGGATTCCCACTCCCTCTCAGCTCACCTTGGCAATCACATCCTGCACCTTCTCATCCCAGCACCTCCAGCACTGCCATTAACCACCGACCCTTGCTCCAGCACCATAAACAAGCCCTTTGGAAACTCTCAATTGCATTGTGTCCACACTGATTAAAGGCTGAATCCCCCTGACCTCGGGGGGATTTAACTTCTCCCGGCACCGGGAGCATTCTGCTTTTCTACTCAATTACCCCCTCCGGAGCCAGCCAGCACTTCCCAGCGAGCACACACAAAGGGCTTCTGCTTCATTACCCTAAGCGACTGCAGGGTAGGAATAAACAAGCTAATTTATCATGGACAGACCCAGCTTTTCCAACTGGAACAGCCACAACCTGGATAACACCGTGCATGCACTCAGGATTATAAATATGGGTTTATTGCAGCGTGATTTTTTTCTGCCTCCCTCTTTCCTGACCTCGATGGCACCAGTTTAATAAATTTGAGTGACACAGAGACTTTTAATTACTACTTCCTTGATAGCTCTTATTTCACACAGCTTTCTGGAACATTGCAGCAGCTTTTATATGCAGAATAATCGTATGTTTAAATAACGCCACTGCCTACTGGAAGCCCACTCCCCTTGGGAAAGGTTTTTCATTCTTATATTTGAGTTCAGGCTTTATCCAGACCAAAATCCTTTAAAGCCCCGGGGCACCAATTCCATCCTGATTTACAGTGGGAGTTTCCAGATATCCCGTTGCAGCTGAACACCCATATTTCTGTTGTTTCAGAGGCATTTTATCAGTACTACAGGATTCTCTGTCCTTTTTTTTTTTCAGACCACAAAAATGAACCTGTGCAAACCATCAAAGCCAAGTTTGCTGGATCAGAACAGAAACTTTGCGGCTGCCCCACAAAGGCTCTCTGGGACAGGGACAGGCTGGGAGCAGCCTGAGACAGTGGAAGGTGTCCCTGCCATGGCAGAGGTGGGGTAAAAATGGGATTTAAGGTCCATCCAACCCAAACCATCCTGGGATTCTGTGACTCTACAATCCAGTCACATATTGCTGGGTACTCTCATGTCCCAGGGGTTGTGTTTTTCCTCAAGGTTTGTTCTCCAGTGCTACTTTTGCAGCCTTGCTAGCAGCAAAGCCTCTTCAGAGCAGCACAAACGGGAGGTTTTTCCCAATAATTCAGTTCCCAAGGAGCTGCAGGAGCATCCGTGCCCACAGCCCTTAGAACTGAGGGAGCAGGGGATTCCCAGCTCCCTGATAAGCAGCCAAAGGGCTCCTGGGGAACAGAGATAAGGAATTATTCCCTCAGCCCCAGGCAAATCACACAGCAGGGAAATCTCACGAGGCACAACTTGCAGGGAGAACTGAATGAATGATCTGCATGATTCACATCCATATTCAACAGCAGCAACGAATACAAATGAGGTGAGCATGAGTGGAGCTCCCTAAATGCAGAAATGGATATTCAAACATATTTAAAAGAAGAAAGAGAGAAAAAAAAAAAAAAAGGAGGTAAGACTGATTTTAAATCAGTCAATTTACAAATTTACTAATTGCCACAGAGAGCCTGATCTTCCTCCAAGTCAGTTTTGCAGTGGGATGAGATGCATTTCCCGCAACTCGCAGCCAAGGTATGAAATCCTGCACTCAGACCCCAAGGAGCAGGAAGAGCTGTTGTTATTGAGCTTTTCTCCTGAGCCCGACACTCCCCCAGATAAGATACCTTGGAAACTGCCCGCGCTCAGATATGTGAGGAATTCCATCTCCATGTGAATGGGCCGGGCCAGGCCCTTCCCCGCTGGACACCTTGAGCCTTCAAAGGCTTTCCCAGGCTATCAGGGACTTCAAAGGCCACCAGTGTTATTTACCAAGGAAAAGGCTTCCTGTGTGGAGGTTTTCCCTCTCAAAGGGCAGGGAGGCAGCAGCAGCACTGCTTGGGAAGTGCTCGGGTCACGTTTAAACCAACAGAGGGGGAGCAGCAGGAGGACTGACCCGAGCTCTCCCAGGTTTGGGTTTGCAAGTGATGCAGCTGTGAAAAGAGACAAGCCCAGCACCTCTGAGGATTCCCAGCTCCTCGGGCCCCAGCACGGCCATTCCTGCCTGGGAACTCTCCATTTCTGGCACTTTTGCCCATTCAGCTACAGTTACAGCTCCTCAAAAGAAGAATGGAGCAGACCTGACTAAACAGACGTGACCTTTCGTGTCTGCTTTCTCCTGGCTCCCAGCGCCTCTGCCAAGGCTGCAGCACTGCAGGAATGTGTCTATACACGGGATCCATTGGCATTCATGGCCACGGAGCACCGACCAGCTCCTGGAGAGGCCCTGCATGAAAGGAAGTCAGGCACACAAAAATGTTCTTTATCCTCGGCCTGAAACACTCTTTCCTATCCATACCTTGGAAATCCGAGCGCTTTCCTTGTCAAAAGATCAGCTCAGCCCGAGGAAGGTAATGAAATCCCAGGAAAGAAAATGAAATCCTGGAAACAGGGGGCTCAGGAGCCAAATCAGACATTTAGATAATGAGCTGGGATTGTGGAGAGCTGCTCAGCCATGGCCACACATGACTCATTATCTCTCCGGGCCAGACACACAAGGAAGTTTGAGCTCCTCCAGTCACAACAATTCTGTTTTTTCCAGCCTAAGCCAGGGAAGGGAGCAGTGAACCTGCACCTCCTTAATCCATCCCCTCAGCCCAGAGGACTCATGTGCTAAATAAATCCCTCCACTTTTCCAATCAGTTAAATTTGTACAGCGTACGGGTGGGCACTGGGCCTGCAGCACCTCCCTGGGTGTGAACCTGCTCGGGCTGTGCCTGGACCACAGAGAGTTCTGCATCTGTTCTGTGCTTGTCTGAACCAAGGATCTGAGATTTGGGATACGGCACCCTTGGAATCATGGGAGTTGGAGTTGGAAGGGACCTTTAAAGTAACTCATATAAAATAAAATAAGTCATTAAAAATTCCCTTTCAAAAAGTTTTCAAAGCTGCACAGAGATCTGGGTTGTTTTTTTTTCTTTATGTATATAGAAAATAACTTTATATATATATAAATTCCAAGATGAAAAGGCAACTAGAAAGGGACACCAACAGCTTCCCACAGAAAAAGATAATTTGTAATCAAAAGCTTTGCTTTCCAAACAACCAAGAGGCATCAAACCCAGATAAATCCAGTCAGATTCTGCACACACAGCTTCCACCCTGGCAGCTGCCAGGAGGACACTGGTGTGTCCCAGCTCAGCTTTGGCCTGCAGCAGTTGTGGTGACCTCCACGGGAACATCCCAGCCACAATTCCCAGCAGCAGCACAGCCAGGTGGAACCTGCAGCTGGACCAACTGTGGAACCATGGAATTGTTTAGGTTGGAAAAGCCCTTTTAGGCCAGGAATTGAACTGTTCCCAGCACTGCCAAGGCCAGCACTGCCCTGTGTCCCCAAGTGCCACATCCACAGGGATGTTAAACTCCTCCAGGGATGGGGACTCAGCAGCTGTGCCAGGGCTGGGCAGCCCTTCCAG
Organism: Melozone crissalis; assembly: GCF_028551555.1. Taxonomy (NCBI): domain Eukaryota; kingdom Metazoa; phylum Chordata; class Aves; order Passeriformes; family Passerellidae; genus Melozone; species Melozone crissalis. The sequence goes on from NW_026536012.1 coordinate 419,554, forward strand.
GAAGGAATATTCCCAATATCCACCCTGAGCTGCCCATGCCCAGCCTGGGGCTGTTCCCTCTGCTCCTGCCCCTGTCCCCTCCTGTCAGGAGCTGTGCAGAGCCACAAGGGCCCCTGAGCCTCCTTTGCTCCAGGCTGAGCCCCTGCCCAGCTCCTCAGGGATTCTGCAGCCCCTGCCCAGCCCCTCAGGGATTCTGCAGCCCCTGCCCAGCTCCTCAGGGATTCTGCAGCCCCTGCCCAGCTCCTCAGGGATTCTGCAGCCCCTGCCCAGCTCCTCAGGGATTCTGCAGCCCCTGCCCAGCTCCCTCAGCCTCTCCTGGGGCTCCAGACCCTCAGAGTCTCTCTTGTGCAGAGGACCCAGCACTGCCCCGGCACTGGAGGTGCAAGGTTTGTCCTCATGCCCTGCCCAGGGCTGTCCCAAGCCTGGTGGCATCCCAGGACAGCCACACTGGGTCCAGGGAAGGCAGAGCAGGCAGGGGCTCCTGGGAACGCCGGCATGTCTGTAAATTATCATCAGCCCCATTGCTCACAAACGACAACAGAAACCATTCCTGGTGATCCCAGTCTCCTGTAATCCACACGTGCCATCATTTACAGCAGGATAGTGGAGACAAGGCTGCATTAGGATTCGTTTTGTGGATCATGTTCTATCTCCCACTGCTGCATCCCAACTGATGAACACATCACACAGAGCCCAGAAGCGTGACCTTTAAACAAGATGTTTTCCACGAGGGGAGCAGACACCAGGAATCCCGTGGGGCTTCAAGTAGTGACAGCCCCACTTTCTGGAGCCAACAGTTCATTAAAAGCACAGCAGAGAAACAGCCCAATACAATTCTTTTTTGGGGGTGTTTGCTCCCTTTCAAGCTTTGCAAAGCTCCTTCCACACATGGGGACTCCACCACGGCCCTGGAGAGCCTGCAGCAGGGCTGGACAACCTTTTCCATCAAGAAATTTGCCCAAATATCCAACCTAAAGCCCCCTGGCACAGCCTGAGGGTGTTTCCCCTCATCCTGCCCCTTGTTCCCTGGGAGCAGAGCCTGACCCCACCTGGCTGCATGCTCCTGTCAGGGAGTTGTTGGCACAGGAGCTTCCTCCTGCCACAGGAATTTCTCCCTCCGTGTGCATCTCGTGCTTTGCCAACAGACAGCTCTGAGCAAATCCCACCTGAGAGCTGATAAGGTTCCTGCTGCTAAATAAAAGAGCTGTTGGAAACGTGGAAGCTGCAGTAAAACTCTGGCATCACACACTGACTGCCCAAAACCGAGCTGGGAACCAGCAGTGGCAGAAGCCCCCCGATGTGAGGAAAACCAGCTTTGTGGTGGCTGTATCAGTACCAACGTGCTGCATTTGGGTATTTTGGACTGGCACGAGGGATCTGTTAAAATAGAGCACTTAGTCATTGTTTTGAAACATGACCTAAGTGCCTGTGAGGGGAAAGGCTGGCTGGGCTGAGCAGCCCTGTCCCACTCGAGTACGTATTTTGGGTTGTCTAGACCTGGGCACACCAAAATAACCGGATTTTGGTGTCTGTTGGGTGCGCTGCATCCGACCAGAGCGGGGCCACCGTGTCAGTGCCACCTCTGCTCCCAGCCCACCTGGTGGCACCCTGTGGGGTGGCACTGGCAGCTCTGCTGGCACGGCTCTGATCCCGTCCCAACGCCGGCCACCGACGCGCCGCTCAGCGTGAGGAGGCTCCTTGTGGGAAACGCCACACGGTGGGAATCGCTAAAGGGGTCAGGCCCGAGCCCTGGATCAGCTTCCAGGGACGCAGGGAGCCCAGAACAGGGCAGGCTCCTGGGAAGAGCTGCTCAGCCTCCCAGGCCGCGTGTCACCCTGCCGGACGTTGGGGACCACACCTAGGTTACACATGGAACTTGGTGTTTCACAAGCACCAGACATCTATCCCTGGGTTTGCAGCTCCCAGGAGGGCTGGCTGGGAGCTGCTGGCTCAGGGATGGGCCTCTGAGCTCCTTAAATGCACCAGAAGGGGTAAGTGCTGCAGAGGAAAGAACAGTTTGGATGATTGGTCAGAGCAGTTTGATCTGAGGGAACCCAGGAATTAAAGAACTTTGGGGGCAGCACCCCCTAGGACCTGAGCACAGAGAGAAGATGCATTTCCTCCAGCAGGATGCAGTGACTGAGCCTGTGCAGGAATTGCAGCAGGATGCAGCGACCGAGCTCGTGCACGGCACTGAACTCAGCCCCAAGTCCCTGTCCCTGCTGGCCCCAGCCCGTCCAACCTGTCCATGAGCTTCCAGCCCCACCTGGGACACCCATCCAGGATGGGAGGGCACAAGGTGGAGGCCCAGCAGCAGCACCAGCCAATAAAACAGGGCACAAACCAGCTGGAAAACCAAACTAACATAATTTAAACTCTTTAATCTTTGAATCCCTTCAAAACTGAGCAGAAACACTTGTCTTTTCCCTGTAAAGCCAGCCATAAACATCTGTTTGTTACATCTGTCCCCAGATGCCAGCACAAACAAGGCTTTCTGTGCCACACCAGCCTTTGGAAAAACCAACTATTTCAATTTAGCAACGAGAAACTGCTAGAAAAACCCCTTTAGGATGAAGTCTGGCTTCTCTGCACAGCACAGGCCAAGACATTTTATCTCAGGAATCAGCAGTGGGTTCAGTAGCCTGCTCTTGAACCAGCCCTTAAAGAGAGAAAAAAAAAAAAGGAAGCAAAAAAGCTAATTCTGATAAACTCCGTGTGGTTTCAGGCCTGCAAGAGCAGGAAAAATGAGTTTTAGTCAATATGTGCCAGTGACTCCCTTGTGTCGGAGGTGAGGAAGAAAGAGAATGAGGGAAACAGAAGTTTTCCAAAATTATATTTAGTGGAATTTCATGGTTATTAGAGGCTGACAATTCAAGGGCAGGAAGGCAAAGCACTGATGGGCACCAGGAGCACAGTCTGCTCCTGAGGAACGGCCGGAGCTATTCCCTCGATCCCTCTCCAACAGAGAACAGCCCGACTCCATTCTCCCAGCCAAGCGCAACAAAGTTTCGGAGTGAATTTGACCCCGATTCCCCCTGAAGCCCTCAGAGCTCCGCAGGGACCTGCCCGGGGATGCCCCGCAGGGCCGGACAGCCCTGCCCGGACACAAAGGCGACATTCCCAGCCTGGAAATGGCCAAAGAGCCACATCCATGCGCCCATCACTGCAAGGAGCCGGCGCAGAACTCAGCTGCTTTCTAGTAAAAAAAAAAAAAAAAAAAAAAAAAAAAAAAGGTAAAAAACTCCCAGGACTGCCCCAAACTCGCTCTCCTCCATCTTCCTCCTTCCATCCCCCAGGGAAAACTCTGCTCGCCGCAGGGCCGTGTCCCAGTTCCCATCTCCCTGCCTTTGGGAACGCTCCGGGATAAACAAACACAATCTGGGCTTCAGAGTGCCCGGTGCGGAGCTGGGGAGCCGGGGGTGAAACCCCTCCCCGGGCGGCCGCGAGGGTTTTCCACGAACGGAAATCCCGGGCAGGAACGAAGCCAGGCCGAGCCCCCGCGGGCTGGAGCTTCTCCTGGGAGGGGATGGGGAACGGGGAAGCTCCTGCAGCGGGAGCGGGAGGTGGAACGGGAGGGGACCCGTCCTGACAGGGGTCGGGAGATGGGAGGGAGGGGAGGGAGGGGAGGGGACCCCCCTGGAACGGGATGGGGAGGGAGTGGGGGGATCCCCCGCAGAAACGAGCCCGGACAAAGCGCGAGTCCCAAAAAACCCCAGACCGGGACCCCCCCTCCCACCACTCGTTCCCCTTTTTCTTTCCTTCCTTTTTTTCCCTCCCTAGATTTTTTTATTAATTTTTTTTTTTTTTTTGTTCTCATTCTGGCAAGGGGAAAGGTTTCGTCTCGCGGCCGATTCGGAGGCCGAGGCACGGGGAGGTGCAGCGCCAAGAAGGGAGGAAAAATCCTTTTAAAAAAATAAATTATTATTATTTTCTAAGCCAACTTTGAAACGCGAGGCTCCCTGCGCGTTCCGTCGCCATACTGAAGCTTTCCCACTTCCCTCTTTCTTTAAGTCCAGGCTGAAACCAGGCCAAAAAAAAAAAAAAAAAAAAGGAGAGAAACCAACACAAAAACTTTTCCTTGGCCGGCTCCCCCCGCAGCAGCCGCGGGACGGGCACAAAGGGCCCGGAGCCGGGATCGCTCGGCTACAAAAGCGGATAATGAGATCATGGGAGCGAGTCAGCGATACTGTAACCAGCACTAAACAAGCGGGCAGCGGCGGGAGGAGGAGGAGGAGGAGGAGGAAGGCAGCGGCCCCCGGCACTCACCGATGAGCCCTCCCACCAGGAAGGCGATGACTTGGAGCACGAGCAGGATGCCCCCGACGATGCAGAGCTTGCGGGTGCTCATGTTCTCGATGATGGCCCCGGCCATGCTGGCGGGGCGGCGCGGGCCGGGCCGCGCGGGCCGGGGCGCTGCGGACGGAGCGGGGGCCGCGGGCGGGCAGCGGGCGGGCCCCGCTCGCCGCCCCAGCCGTGATTGTGCCGCTCCCGCCGCCCGCGGCCGCTTTAACCGGGCGGCCACACGTGACCGCCGCCCCTCCCTCCCCGCGCCCCGCCCGGGCCGCCACAGCGCCGGCAGCGGGGATGGGAGCGGCGCTGGGATCGGCACCGGCACCCGGGAATGGCACCGGCACCGGCACCGGCACCGCCGTGCGCTTACCGCAGCCCGGCACCGGCCCGGGGAGCAGCCCCGCCCGGGCATGGCAGAGACACCTTCCGCTGTCCCAGGCTGCTCCAACCCGGCCCTGGGCACTGCCAGGGATCCAGGGACAGCCCCAGCTGCTCTGGGCACCCTGTGCCAGGGCCTGCCCACCCTCCCAGCCAGAATTCCTTCCCAATATCCACCCAAACGGACCCACTTTCAGCTTCCAGCCGTTCCCTGTGTCCCGTCCCTCCATGCCTTGTCCCCAGTCCCTCTGCAGCTCTCCTGGAGCCCCTTCAGGCCCTGCCAGGGGCTCTGAGCTCTCCCTGGAACCTTCTCCTCTCCAGCCTGAACTCACCATCATGCTTTCCCCGCTGCTCTCCCATCCCCATGGCTCTGGGCAATGCTTTGTCCTGCTCCCAGCCCTACTTTGATTCACCCCAGTTGCTCACACTGAGCAGTTTTCCCAGTTCTGCTCCGTCCATCTCTCCCCATTTCCCCGAGGAGGATGCTGTGTACCCATCCCACCCTCGGGAAGCTGCTGTCCTCCTGCTCCTCCTGCTCTGAGCTCTGTGTGCTCACAGAGTCCATTGCACGGCCCAGAACCAGCTCATCACCCCCTGCCATCGCCTTTAGCAGCAGGACAAGGGGAAATGGATTTGAACTGAAGGGTGGGCAGATTTAGATCAGATATTAGGCAGGCTTTTACACAGGGTGCCCAGAGCAGCTGTGGCTTCCCCTGGATCCCTGGCAGTGCCCAAGGCCAGGCTGGAGGGGGATTGGAGCACCCTGGGATGGTGGAAGGTGTGCCCCCATGGCAGGGGTGGCACTGGATGGGCTTTAAGATCACTGCCAACCCAAACCAGTCTGGGATATCTCTGGTTGTTGTTTACTGGGTACCTCAAGGATCCATGCTCTGCTCCCTGTTGCACATGGAGTGATGGATGAAGAACATCATCCTGTAGGACTGAAACTAGGCAGGGAGTTGCCAAAAACACTTGAGAACAAATAAACCATGAAAGGAGACAACTCTTAACAAAAATACAGACAGGAACAAAATGAAGGACAGGTCAAAGATGTAGAAGCACAAACCAACAATGAACTAAAGTAAAAAGTGTCAGGAAAAAAGCTGGGAAGGACTCCAACACTCCTTGACCATGCAGTATAGGAGCTGAATGGTTGTCCATACTTGGAGCTTTGTTGGTAGATGTTTAGGACTAATATAACTTGGGATAATATAGGTTGGGATATAGGCACCAGGTACAACTTTAGCTACTTTGTCACTGCAGGACAGTTGAATCTTTAAGAATATTGTGAGTTTTACCTTTCTGTAGTTTAGTCTTAGCTTTACTTTCACATTCCAGTTCTGACTTCATTGTTAAAAATAGCTCCTAATGGACGGGTCCTTGCAGCCATCATGATCCCACTCGGATCAGTCACGTGGATTTGCTTCCAAAAATCAAAGCCTCTAAGTGGCTTTTGGCCAGCACAATTAAAGACTTCAAATACCAAATACTTCATACTGAAATTAAAAAAAGAAAAAAATCCCACATAGAACAATTGCTATTAAAAATGCTTCTTTTGAAATATCTAATAATAATTTTTGGGATGTCTGTGTGACACAGTGTTGATTCTGAGTGATGATTTTTGCTCTTTTCTCTGTTGGGAATGGAACAAGCCCTGGAATTGTGTTTGTTCCCTCAGAGTCTGTAAGCACTGCTGAAGAGCAGAGTCAGACAAGTCCCAGCCACTCTTTGAGGTCCTGCTTATCCAAATGCAGGGACCTGTGACCAAGCAGAATCCTGGAATGGTTTGGGGTGGAATGGGCCTTAATTCCACCCCTGCCATGGCAGGGACACCTCCCACTGTCCCAGGGTGCTCCAAGCCCTGTCCAGCCTGGCCTTGGACATTCCAGGTATCCTGGGCAGCATCTCTGGAGCCACGAGTGTCACTAAATCCAATCTGCCTTTAATGACTCTACAAAAGTTACACGGTGCAATCTTCTGTTAAATGTCCCTTTTGTTCCAAGCCATTTATTTCTGGGACAAGAATCTCAGAGGTAGAGCTCAAATCATTCCATCAGGAAAAAAATCTGGACTGAAAAAAGTAAAATAACTAAACCACAGGAAACAATTCTTCACATTAATAAGGCACTTTCCATTTCCATGACCTTCCTACATCTTTAATACTGCAACGTTTGGAGAAATTAATGACATGTGACTTTTGACACGTGTCCAAAGGGCATATGGAGCACATTCCACAGTGACCACACACAGACTGGCACCAGAGAGGAGCCAGCTGTGCTTTCCAGCTGCTCACAAATCAGAATTCCCGTCTCTGAAAGAATCTGGATCAATCATCTGGGAACTCATCCATTTGCCACTTCTGCCACGATTTTCTCCTGCCTGCTTTAGGCTGTTTGGAAAGCTGAGCCTTTACAAGAGCTGTGCCACGGTCAGCCCCAGGCAGGAGGAGGAGCTTTCCACAGAGAACTCTTGGCAGGGTTGGGCCTAAAGCCCAGATTTTCAAAGGGATTTTGCTGCCTGAAGGTGCAGTAAGTGCTCAGCAAGGTTTCCACACACTCCTAAGTTTTGGGGCTGTGAGCTCTGTTTTCAGGGTGGGTATTAGTGTTGCTTGATGCAAGTTCTTGTTTGTTTTGTACACCTAAAACATTACAAAGATGCTCCAGTGTGCAGTTTAAAGATAATTAAAAGGGTTCAAAAGCCCTGCTTACTTCTCAGTATGGACTGCTCTGAAAGGTAAATTCTTAGTTCTGCTCTCTTGCAAATACTGATAACATGGAACATTTTCTCACTGAACAGGAAAAGGGTGGTTTTGTCATTTCCAGCACACAGATAGTGGGGGACATTTTCTGTTTGGAAAATGGACAAACCTTTTCTGTGGTTTGGAAAGATACTCAAATGTGGCACACGTCAAAACAAGCATGGAGGGCTGAGTTTGGTCAGCAGACAGAGATTTACACCTGGTAATGACCACAGCAGCTGGGAGTAGGAAGAAAGTCCCCAGGTCTGCAGTGTTCCTTCCAGCTGAAGCAGCCCTGCTCCAGAGTGTAAATACTTGCAGAGGCTTCCAAGGCAAACATTCATCACTGATTAGGAGGCAGGAAAGCTGAATTTTGCCACTGTTCCTACATCTGGGAACTCAGACATAATGTTTCACAGAATCCCAGATTAATGGAGGCTGGAAAACACCTCCAAGAGCACTGAGTCCAAGCTGTGACCACCAGAGCAGCACTGGGTGGGTGACACTGCCCAGGTCAGGGACAGAGCCACTGTCTGCACTCAGCTGTCCTGGGCTCCCTCAGCAAGGAACTGGGCAAGAAAACCACAATTCTTGGGTTCCTGGAGTCATTTGCATCCGACAAACATGGAGAGAACAGTCCGGACAACTCTTCTGATGGCTCTGCCCTAATATCCTTTCAGGTGACAAAACTTTCCTCACACTGGGTAAAGCTTCAGTGGAATCCCAGAATGGTTTAGGATGGAAAATCTCTGAGACCATCGAGTCCAGCTGTCCCCCAGAACTGCCCCACGTCCCCAAATGCCACATCCACAAACAGGCAATCAAGGCTTCCCTCAGTCTGTAAGACAGAGCTGAGCTGTTGATTTGACAGAGCACATTTCAGCCTGTCAGACTGACAGTGCAGACTTGTGAGATCCTGAAGGAGGGGGCCAATAACAGCACATTAAAATAATTTATTGAGGACTGTTTGAACTGGATTTTTCAGTGTTATTTATAGTCTTCATAATTACCATGTGGTTAAAAGGCTCAAGCCCTCCAAAGCTGTGGAAGGCTTTGATTTGGGTCTGCCAAGATGTCTTTTTCAATTATCAGCAAACAGGCAGAGTTCCTGCCATGGGATATCTGACAAGTCTGGGGAGGATTCATCATTACTCTATCACTGAATTCCCAAGTTCTTCCATCCAAACCTCATCCATAACATAATGATCATCTGGCAGTAGGAACAGCTCTGCTCAAATCCTTCAGTTTGATTGAGCAATCATCTAGAGGCCCATAAGTTTTGTCTCATCAAAACCACTCCTAGCACTCCCCCCTCCACCCATCAGTGCCTCTCACCTCCACAAAATCCATTTATGAACAGCCAGGTCTCCCAGCAGGCCCCACAGGCAGGAACATGGGGTATCAGGATGGCTTCAGGCACCCCTCCAGGCTGGAATCTGCCTTTCCCTGCAGCGAGACATCCTCAAAAGCAAGCAATGAAACTTGTACTGCTAACAGATAGGGACATGTTAATATTTAAAAGGATGTCCAGCATCCTGTCTTAGCACAGCAAAAGTAAAATCTGAATTGCACAAACATTTATAGCAAAATCTCCACAGTTCCATCGCTCCTATCCATGTTCAGAATACAAAGACTGAATTCCATTTTAATTAATGGCAGAGATTTAACCAACTTCCTGTGCTGTCTTCAGATGAAAAGCTGACTAATATGAACATCATTGTATTCTTCTGTAATGTTAAATAATGTGCATTTTGTAGGTGGCTATTTTGGATTTAGGAAGAAATGATCTGCAGTTCTCAATGTCTGCACTGTGTGTGCAGAGTTATCAGTTCATGCAATCTCAAACTTTGGAAGTCTGCAGAAATTAGAAATTTCAAGTTCAACCAAAGCCACGCATGCCCAAGTGCCACCTAAACCCAAACATGAAGCATGGATTAGGTTTTAGGATCTCCTAGAAAGAGAAATCTCTTTTGGAACAGTCACAAAGGGCTATGGCCAAAACTATCCGGTAATAGTTACGAGCTGTAATTTGACATTTTAGATGCACATTCCTCTTGCCAAGCAATATCATATTTTGGCTCTTGAAGGAGAAAATAAAGAGAAGGATCTGTCCAGGATGAGTAATTTAGTACAATGTAATCAAGGCAAGCTGCCCCACAGACTGGGGACTCAATGAAAATTAGCAAGTCAGGGCTTTTTTCCTCTTCACTAAAAGTGTGTGCATTAAACAGGAAAGAATTTAGAAAGAAAAATTGTTTTCTTATTAGACATTTTCCATCTGAGCCCAAGTGTGGGCTTGTACTGCAAGAGCAGCTGGTTGGAGGTGGGGTGGCTGAAGCAGTTACTGAGCTGCGTTCCTTGCAGCTTTCCATCCCTGGAGACATCCCAGGCAGGGAAGCTCCTGTTCCCCCAGCCAGCACAGGGCCTGAATTCACAGGTTCCAGAGTGGCCAGGAGGTTACACATCCCAGACCTCGAGGGGGATCCCTGGCAGCAGCAGAGTGCAGCTGGCACAGAGGAACCCACCTGCGACCAGGAGCTGCCCGCTCCGTGTCCCTGGGCAGGGAAGTGCCTTGGAAGTGGAGCAGTAAGTTGCTGTCCCTGCGGCTGTTCCAGCAGCATTTCACTGAGCTGCGACACAAACACTGAGTGCTGGGCATTTGAGGGTCCTGCCATCCTCGTTTTACCCAGGCTGAGGCAGCCAATGAGGCAGAGGGACACTTCAGGGGGGATAATCTGTGGTCCCCAGCCCCCGACAGGGATTCCTGCTCTTACCCAGCAGTCTGGGTGGCTGCAGAGCCCTCAGCCTCGCTGCTCCCTCTGCACTCAACTCCCAGCTCCCTATTTAGGGTCTTTGCAGCCCGAAAATTCCATGGGTTTTGTGCAGAGCCACCCACAGCAGCTGTAAGGTCACAGTCCCAGGTGGGGATCCACCAGAGCTCGGGTTCTGTGAGCTCTCTGCTCCAACTGCAGAGGGAAACGACCCAGATAATTTTTATTATTGGCTTCTCTCTCATTCTGGGTTTTTAAAATTCGAATAATTTCCTTGGTTTGCTGTCAGCATTTCTTTAAAGGCAAAGCACTCAGGACAAGCACGTGTTGTAAACCCTGACACGAATTTTTTTGTGTTATTTAAATGCTCATTCAGCTTTCTCAGAACACAGACCTGCAAATCTCTTTGTTAAGCAGGACGTTATTTTTAATAATTCTTATGGTATATTAAAAATGGACCAATATAAGCAAAAGCAGAGAAATGAAACAATACATTTAAGTACTTAAATTCACTTGTACCACAATTGAGTATTTCCCAAATTATACCACATGCTGATGCAAATCACTGTAGGTTTTTTACAGTAAATCCAATTTCAGCTGGAAAAGACTGATTTGCTGATCTTGTGTGTTGCTGTTATTTCAAACTTTTGTCCAAGTGTTTTTACCAGTTCAAGCAATGGAAAAAAATGAGCTGAAAGGGTAAGAAAAGCAAACTCTATTTCTTAACTCCAGCACTGCTCATGGTTTAAGGAAATGAATTCATTTCTAGAGAGAACTCTGCTCTCACAACTGCCACAAATTGTGCCCATCTCACGTCAAGGATTATATTTTCATATATTTTCAGGGGATCTGATTCTGTTATAGTAAGAAATACTGGCTGAAAGAATAATGCAGAGTGTGGCACAGTCCAGCCACGTTTCCTGTGCAGGCAGAAGAGAAACCCAGAATCATTGTCCTGGAATGCACCGAAACCTCTCAGCAGAGGTCCTGAAATATTCATGAACATTAAGAAAACAGCAAACTTTTGGGGAGTGTGCTATTTAGCTGGAACTTGCTATGTGCTGCCATGCTCTGAGCTCTAAAATTACCAAGGGAAGGCTTTTTGCAGAAAGTAAATGAAGTAACAGAGACTTGGGAATTTTATCTTCTGGCTGCCACAGACCACACAATGCTGAATAATTCAGCTCCTCAATTACTCATCCTAACTGGGAAGATTCTGATGTGTTTGCTGGTAGATCAGTGGGGAGCTCAGAATTTTAAGATGAGATTTACTAAGTGTGTAAATTCTTCGTAAATAGTAGAGGAAACACCAAACTGCCTTTTACCAGCTGGATTTACATTAAGTGAATGGCTAAATTTACATTCACCAGCTGATTTACATGAACTTCCCAGACTCCTCCTGTGTTTCTGTTCCTTTTGGAAAGTTCAGAGGCAAACAATTTTTGATGGAGGGAGGGGGGAAAAAAGGAAGGAAAAAGAGGAATAAGAATCTTCCGCTGCAGGTAGGGAACATACAGCAGTGCAGAAACTTCTGTCACCACTTCCCAGCCTTTCCCTGCCTGGATGTGGATCTGGGAATTGGATTCTGGGGGTTTGGATCTCTGGGTTGGGTTCGTGGGTTCTGGTGAGGCAAGTCAAGAACTCCCCCAGTGTGAATTAATCGTATTGAAGGGGGTTTAGGAGCATGGAAACAACAGCTTCACATGAAATGCTGGGAATAAGAGACCTCTGATGAAATGTTTATGTGTTTCACAAAGACATAAATATTTGGAGAACAGCAAAGGCCGTGGCTTGGCCTGGGCGGGCTGGAAGCAGTTACCTGATTAGCTGGCAGCAGTTGCAAAGGCCTTTCCTTGGCAGCAGCCCCAGCTCTCCCCAGCCCTGGGCACAGGAGTGGCCCCTGCTCCGTGCTTGTGAGGCTGTTTGTGGTGCTGCACAGGGAACCAGGCACGCTGCAGGGAGAGAGGGAGGGAAAAAGGGATGGGGGGGAAATTGTTTCCAGGTGGAGCCTCAGACTGTGCCGCATTCCCAGGCTGGGTTGCTTCAGGCAGAGCTCAGCACTTTGTCCTGTCTGCACACAGCACAGACTGAGCAGCAATCTGGCTGGGAGAGCCTTTTTTGTGTTGGAAAGGGGATGTGGATCTTTGCTTTTCCAGCTGGATCGATTTCCCATCCGGTTCATCAAGAGGCTGTGTGAATTCCTGAGCAAGTGGGGGAATGGGATGAGGGATGAGGGATTCATCCCTGTCAGAAATACACAGGCAGTGCTGGCTCTTGGTGATTTTGGTGCTTCTGGCCTGGTTCACAGCACAGCTACACCAGTCAGGCAGCTTTGCTTCTTCTCTGTGTACTTGGAGATAAAATCCAGGAGAAACTGCAGAAGGACAGGAGCACAACCTGTTCTGAGGCAGCAGGAAGCGTTTCCAGAGCAGGACTATTTCTGGCAACACTCTCCCAGCTATTGATCACAAGTCTGATGTTGTGAATAGCACTCTGATCTGGAGTCTGTCTGCAACTGCTATTTTTGTAGGTGTAGGGACTTCTTTTGGATGCAGATATTTTGAAAAACAGCCAAGCTTCCCACACTGTGCTTAATAAAATTATTTGAATATATAATAATGTCAAGTTGCAGCATCGTGTGGGATCATTTCTGAGAGCTTGTCATTTGCCTCAGAAGGTTTGGCTGATTAGAACATTTAATGAGAGGTGTTTGGCAGAAGGCTGGGACAAGATCATTAAAGTCCCTTCCAGCCCAAACCAGTCCAGGATTCTGTAATTCCATGAATTTAGGATATGGGGATTTGTTTACATTTTAAAGTATATAATTCCAAAATTATATTTCATTGCTATTTTGCCATTCTGCAGCTTTGTTTTCAATCTCTGTTTGATTTGCAAGGCCAGTTCAAGACCACTTCAGCTCCAGTCTGTGTAGAACAAGCATTTACCACACAGCCCCTCGTGCCAGGATAACACAATGTTGGGAATAAGCAGTTGGAAGTGATAAAGGTGCTGTATCTTTACTGAAAAATGTCTCACAAAACAACCTGGGAGGAGGGAGGTAGAAAAATCAGATGTGGGTGAGGTGAAGGACATGGGGGAAGGGATTTTTAAATCAGCATTTCCACTGGAAAAATATTTTTTATGCATTTCTGCTGTATCTGTCGTGTCCTCAGGCTCACAAAATGTGGCTGGGAAGAGCTGAAAAGGTCTATTTGTACTCAGTAATTTTCATGCTTCTGTGATTCTCTGGGCTTATGTATCTTGTACATGCATATGTAAAAATCTCGTATTTCAGTTATTTTTTCTTTTCTTATATTCCTACCAGTGAGGACTTGCTGGACACTAAGCAGGCATTGTTTAAACACTTCCCCTGCAGCTCCACTGGGATGCTTCAATCTGTCTTGCTAAAGAGAAAAAAGAGATTAATCATTCTTGTTTTGTGTTTTTATTCTGAATGCTTGATTCTGACAGTGAAAGCAATTTGTGGGCCTCAGCTGTGAGGCAGACACTTTCCTCCTGTTGTTTGAGTCATACCCACCTTATTTTATCCAAGTTTTTCGAAATAACTCTCTGAAAGGTCAGCCTTAGTTTAGTAATTGGGATTTGAGGGGTTTGGTAGGAACACTCCAGCTCCAAATCATTAACCTGGGCATGTTATTCAAGGAGGGAAAATCCCTCTCCCTTTTCTCTGGATGCCAGAGTGAAGGTGACACTGTCTGCTCACCTGTTTGCCCCTCTGGAGAGGCGAGCAATGAGCAGAACGTGCCTGAATTCCTTCTGCACAGGGGAGCTGAGCTGGGGGGAATAACTGGCTGCAGATACAGACTGACAATAAATTAGCACACCCCCAAGAGTCTGGAAGGAACAGAGGAGGAGCAGTGAGTCATTCCTGAGTCATAGAGCCTCCCTGGATTTATCCTGGGATGAGGTACTGCACGCACCACTCCTTGATCTGGTCTGCCTCGAAAGGACAACCCTGAAAATAATTGTGGAAAAATAAATGCTAGCAGCAATCATTCCTTGGCAGCAGCAGGCTTTATTATGTTTTGTAAGAGCCTCCCCGTATCAGGGCAGTGTTTTGATAAGAAATGGTGGAAAGGATGCAGAGCAGGTTGGTTTGGCTGCTCGGGCAGGCTGCGGGCAGGGGCTGTGCCATCACCCTGGCAGCCCTCGGCAGGAGCTGTGGGGGCTCTTTGGAGAGGGTTTTGGGGATCACTCAGAAAGGCCTGCTCTGTTCAACAGGCAACACTTACTGTGCTTTCCCCCCCTCCTCTTTGCTGTGTAAAGGTTGTGCCAGCTGGGAGCTTTTCCCTGCTCAGCACTGTTTGATGCCTGAGGGCCCAGGGATGTCCCAGCCCGGTGTGCTGAGCTCCCCTTCCTGAGGCAGAGGGATGGAGGAGACCTCAGGCACAAACAGAGTGTCCTGCAATCAAAACCAGCTGCTTTGCACTGGGTGGGAGCCACCACTGGGGAATACCAATTGCAGCAGGAGCTTTCCCAGCCCAGCAGATCTCACAGAAGGGATTTGTGCCCATCCTGAATTCCTTGTTCCGGGAGCAGAGCTATGTGGGAAGCCCTGCGGTCTCCTGTGCTGCAGTGTGCTCCAGTGTGGCTCTGCCTCCACTCTGATATTCCAAGGATGGCACTCATTAGAGATTTTGGTGAGCTGATAAAATTTCCTGTCTGGCAAGCAGCTCTCAGCTGTGTTTTCTGCTTGGTTTGCAGCTGGAGGGGCCCAAGCAGAGCCAGCACATGATAAACTGCAGGAATGCAGGGAGGAGGAGGAACAGCTCCTCCCCCAGTAAGGATCTATCAGATCAGGTTGCTCCATCTCTGTAACTTCACCCTGAACCTCCCACCTTGTTCCAAATTTGAACAGGCAACAGGTTAATTAAAATTGAACAGGCTTTCAAACTCAGAGAGAGACCAGCAAGTTAAAACAAACCCAGAAACTCAGCTGGGGGTGCAAATGGACCAAGAGCTGTGATTTCTCCTTGGGCTTATTAGATCTCTTTCCTTGTGAAATTTTATGAATCTTGAGTGCATTTAATGGACTAGCTTGGCAGGGGTCTGTCTTAGTGACAGTTCTATTTTAAAGATGATGAATGTCCACTGTAAAAATTCATTTTCGTTCTTCCTCCTGACTGAGAGAGGTATTGATAAAACCCAGATGAAGCCTTCAGAACTAATTATCATAAGCTTTCAAAATCTTTGTAAATAAATAAATTTCCCTATTCCTATTTCTTTTGCACACACCAAGTATGGTAAAAAAATGAGAGATTTGGGTTAAAGATTAGTACTGAGTTTAAGATGTAATGACCTAACTGTGGTGGACACTGTGCTGAACCATTCAGTGATGAATATACCTGGAGAAAGAAGCCAAATTCATTGGAAATGTCATTGCAGAAGAAGGAGCATTTATGTCTGTGACTTTTCCATCAGGTGGAGTCCTGGTTCATCAGCAATTCTTACTGCATGAGTAGCAGTTCTCATGGAATGCTTTGGCTTGGAATGGACCTTAAAGCTCATCCAGCGCCACCCCTGCCATGGCAGGGACACCTCCCACTGTGCCAGGGTGCTCCAGCCCCAGTGTCCAGCCTGGCCTTGGGCACTGCAGGGATCCAGGGGCAGCCACAGCAAATCTGGGCACCCTGTGCCAGGCTCTCAGTAAGAAAACAATCTAAAGAAAACAGAATTCCCCATGGTAATCTCCTTAAGATCAGGAAAAGAGCAACTCCCAAGTGGCAAGACAATGGGCTGTCAGTGAATTCTCCCAGCCCTGCTTTCTGTGATGCTGAGGGCCAGCATTCCAAAACATCTCCATTCTCATTTTGCCTCGGAGAATTCGATAACTCCAAAAATAACCCAAAACTTCAAATGGGAGGTGCATTGAACTTGGATTGCTCCTGTGCCCAGCCTGGCAGAGGGAGCAGCACCTGAGCGACCCTCTGGGGCCAATGCATGTCCTGGAATGCCGGGAGCTGGCAGCCCTGCTCTCCCCTGGCCGTGTCCCAGCACCGGGCGCGCCCGGCAAAGGAAGAGCAGGCAGGAATTCAGGAATTCGCACATTCCCGCTCGGATTAATGCCGCGGTCCCGCTGCGCCTCAATGGGCCGGGCTGCATTCGGAGCTCTGCTGGGGAGGGAGAGCTGCTCATTCCTCTGAGCTGCTGGGGAGAAGTGACACAGAGAGCAAAGGAGGGTGGGGATACAGAGCCCCTGATGCCTCAGGTTTGGCTTTTCTATTTTCACACTCTGTGCTGCTTTAGTGTGTGGGTCTGGGCTCACATCAGGGATGCTGAGCTCTGTGCACAGAGCAGGGAGACAAAACAATTCCTGCTCCAGCTGGGCACCAAGGACAAATGATCCCAATCTCAGCCCAGGAGCACAAACCCCGTGGGCTGGAGAGAGAAAAACAAGCAGGGTGGGACTGCAGGGGCTAAAGCTGCAATGGGACAATGAACTGCAAGGTGCAAATGGAGCAGAACTGATCCCAGGGACAGAGCCCGTGCCCCTCGTGCATTTTGGGGCCATTTTGGTTCATCTTGGGTGCAGCCCTGGCTGGGCTCTGGTGCTGCCCAAGGTGCAGCCATGGAGGAGATCCTTGGAATCAATCCCTGCTTTATTCTGGGACTCTGTTCTAGGGCAGCCTGCACAAGGCATCACTCCTTCTCCCAGGTGGGCTCCAGAGGAACAGGGAAATTCCAGGCTCCAACTCCTCAGCAGCTGCCCCAAACCCTTCTCCCCAGCTCCCTCCTTTCCAGGCTGGACAATAATTAAATATCAAATTATAACACTCTTTTTAAAATGAGAGCGAATGTAGGAGTGGTGGGAAAGCTGTCGAGGTGTTAAACTTCCCAGAAACTGATCCCAGACGTGGAGAGTCACTCAGGAATCTGATTAACCAGGTACCTCAGCACTGTGTGCAAATGTGCATGGAAATTCTTACTCTAATTATTCAAGGCCAGCTTGGACTTCCAGCCTGGCCTATGGAAGGGTCCCTGCCCTTGGAACTGGATGAGCTTTAAGGTCCTTTCCAACCCAAACCATCCCAGGATTCTATTCCATGATTCTGTGAAGGTTTTCGGTCTGAAATCTAGTGTGGTGACTCTGAGAATATTTACATAACACATCCATAAGTATAAATGCAATAAACAGAGCAAACAGCAACTGGCATCTGGATTATTTGACCAATCATAAATATGAAGAACAATTCTGAATTTTGCACTGAAAAAAGTCACAGCAGACACATTTTGGTCATACTGTAGCAAGGAAATAAATTAAAATTAATAATTTTAAACACTGTTATAATTGAAATTTATGTACAGACACTGTGTAATCCCCCTGCAACATTTCCTCTTTTTTAACATATTGGTATTTGTAGATTCAGATTAAATAGATTTAATAATAGATTAAATAAATTTAGATTAAATAGATTTACATTAAATAATATTTTTCACTATTTCTTTTACCTTTATGTTTCTCCTGAGTTCTGAAGAATCAAAAAGCTGCTGCAGTTCTACAAGAAGAATTCCTGATGCAACAGCCTTTCCTGCAGTTCATAATTACTCTGGCATTAATGAAGCTGTTAATTACACCACTGCTCTTCTGCTGAGACCAAAAGATAGAGAGACCTAAAAATGAAAAATTTGGTTATATTTTCAAAGTTTAAAATGTTACAGCTGGAAATCTCTTGGAGGTTTTTGTGGAAAAGTTCCCTCTGCTAACTGCTAATCCCACCATGGCGTCTGGAATTTCTGCAGCATCATCTCTGTGAATATTCCAGAGTTCCCTGTTTGTTGCCTGGGTGATCAGGACTGGATTTAGTGGGGGCAAAGAGAGCTGCACATGCAAAGCAGCAGTTCCATGTGCCCCAGGAAGCTCTCAGTGACACCTGCCAGCAGCAGAACTGTTTCTCCATCCCTTTTCCCCATCCTGTGGATATGTTCTGCCTTATTCACAGAAATTCCTCATCCAACACCAGGACAAGGCAATCAAGTGATGGGCCAGGGTGGAATCAGTGAATTTCCACATCCAGTTCCTGCTCTCACACTCCTGATTTTACTGCATTAAAGTCACTTGCCAGGACATTGACATTTCCTTCCATTTCTTTACAGTTATCCAGAACAGCTCCTTAGAAGTACTGCTGTGCTTCCAGTTTGAAAGCCTGTGTTCATTTATTTTACTTCTTTTCTAACAATACCAGCTAAAAATGTCCCCATCAGAATGTAGAACCCACTGTTAGGGGTTTTTGTCACCTGAAATGATTCAGCTGTGGCCATCAGTGCTGAATGCTGGAAAAAGGATCCAGTCAAACAAACTGGGGGAAATTTGAAGGGCTCTTTTATGCACCAACAGGGCTGAGAGCTGCAGTAGGTGAGCCCAGCTCAGAAAGACTCTGAATCAAAGGAACTTGCCCGTGCCATAGGGGTTCCAAGGAAGCTTTTCCCTTGAGAATCCCAGCCCTCCCTCTCCAGCCCGGCTGAAGGGCTCCCTGCCGAGCCAATGTTTCTCACACTCAGCTCAGTGAAACCAAGGCTCTCAGGGGGAAGATGATCCAAGTGCCCTGGAGAGGAGAGGTAACCCAGGGGGGGCTGCAGAAACCAAACCCTCCCACCAAGCCTTTAAAATGCGCCTTAACACTTCACAGGCTGCTCTAGCTCTGATTTTCATTTTCCCCTCTTTTTCTGGCTTCACTGGTTCATACCACAGACAGAATTTTTAGTGCACCAAACTCAGCAAAATATGTTACCAATAACTAAAATTATTATTAATATACCAAGGGAGTACATGCAAATCAAGGGTAAAGCAATTCCAGTCTGAAGAGGCCACAGAATTTTCACAAAAATCTAACTATTAATTTTTAATCATGATTCCATTTGAGCTGTAAATATTCACATAGGGGTTACCAGCAGGAGTAAAATAAGCTACTTGATGTGTAAATCCATGGGGTCTTAGAGACTGGGGGGTTGTAGCCCTGATGCTTGCCAGAGGCTGAGTTGCTGAAGTGATTTTTTGGAACCCCATTTCTGTTCTGTCACTGCAAAATGTGAATTCACATGGTACCAATTACTGGATCTTGGACAAAACAAGTAGCAGTGAGAAGAAACCCCTGTGGTTTTTATGAGAATAGTAAGTAGAAGTCAAGAAAACATTTCATGCCAAGTGGATCAGGAAAACAGGAACTGGAGGAGGATTTTCTGGTATCACTGCAGCATCTTGTCTGTGCTTTTCTATGTATTGTTCCTTAATACTCAGTTTTATTGCTGAAACTTTGCACCATAATTCAAGGCGGAGATATTTTACAAATCATGGCAAATTTCATGGAGTTCAAAGCTCAGAAATGAGGTTTTTGTTTTCAAAAATGTGGTACATGATTGTAAAACCATCCAGTTTTGCTGAGGACTGCTGACACAGAGTGGGGCTGCTGGCTAATGGGGTGCCCCAGCACACACAAGGAGGGTCAGACTCTTCAGGCAAACTTATTTATCCACCAGGATCCTGGAAAAGGGCAGAAGAGGGAACAGAAAACCACTTGCAGGGCTTTTCCCCCTGATTTTGGTACTGTATCGCTCTGGCCTCTTTCTGTGGTGAGCAAATCGCAGTAAATGGTATTTTTATCCTTTTATATATTACATGCTTGCAAAAATTGCTGACAGAAACTGCCAACAGGCTGCTCTAATCACTATAATGCTGCTTCACTGGCAAAAAAAAAAAAAAAAAGCCTTTTTGCTTTAACCCAGACCATCTGCTTTGGGGGCTTTTAATGATGCAACTATGCTGGCATTTACAGAATGAAAACCTCTCTGCCGTGACCTCAGAGTGGGGGATCAGCTCCAAGGGGATGGGAAGGAAGGAGGGGGATGTTAAACTGCTCTGAAGGAGACAAGAGATGCGTGAGGAAGGTGTGGAGCTGCAGAATTGGAACACATCTAACCTCAATTCTTCTCTCAAGTAATGTTTTCCTGGAAACAAACGCGTCACGTCCCCCCAAAGGTGCTGTGAGTAACAGCAGCTCCTGCAGCATCGATAGGATATTTACTGAGTGATTCAGCCCCTTCCTGCAGTGTTTATCTGCCTGCCCTGACCACATCCAGTCGCCAATTACTAGCTGGGAATGGCCTTACAAACCCATGGGCAAGGCGCTCCAAAGCTCGGGCGCAGCCTGAGGCTTTGGTGTCAGCGCCCGGTGCCAGGGGTTTGCACAGGGGAATAAATCCATCAGCGCTTTCCTGGAGTTTGCAACTGAATCTGCAGCTCCTCTCACCCACAAAGAGCTTTGGATTACCTCAGAACACTCTTGGTCAGGCCTTTGAAGCAGGGAGCAGCAGATCTTCACACAGTTGTTGCATTTCAAACTGTACAAGAGCAGCTGCTCAGAGGTTTCACACACCTGGGCAGCCAAAACCAACAGGTCTGGGCCCATGAAAGTCATTTTTCTTCCAACTTGGCTATCCTCACCAGTTACCTGCATTCTCAGAATAAAATTCTGTTCTTTACAGTTCTCACCAGTGCAATTTAGGACAGACTGGCCCTGCTACAGGGAATTGTACACCCTATTAATTCTGTACACACCGTTAGTTATGTACACGTTATTAATTATGCCTTAATCAGAAGATAATTCTGTTCCCCTAAGATAATTCTTCTCTTTTTGCTCTGTGCACTTTTTGCAGGAGTAAGGCAAACCAGAAACTCACATTTCTCAGTGATGGAAACAAGAGGACACATTGTTTGTCTTCTCCAAATCAGCTGTGGTTCCACGATTGGAGTTATTATGGGATTATTCTTGGGATTGTCAGCTCTTTGTGGGAGCAGGCTGAGAAGCAGGGAAGGCTAAACTGGAGTTTAAAATACTGTGATACTGGTAAATGGTGTGGAAAATAACTGTAGCTAAGGGTTTGATGCTAATACATAATTTTTGAGAGGTGTTGTAATACAGCTGCTGTCTCATACAGCTGTGATGAACAAATAGTGCACAAAACTTCCATGACTCAATGGATCACCCTCATCTTTTGGCACAGCTTGGGAAGACATCCCTGGATCTCTGTCTGGGGATTCATAAAACCCCAAATCACCCAAAATAAGAAGCTGAGTAGTATGGGAGCATCTGATAAAACCCTCTGTGGGAATGGCATTTACTTACTGAGGGTCGGGCTCCCACCTTCTCCTGTATCTTCCAACTACTTCATTTAACTCCTTGTGTTCTCTTGGATCTTCCAGCAATTAAAATAAATAAACTTCTTAATATTTCATATCAAATCCAGACTCTCCCTCAGCACACCCGCCAAGGCTCAGCTCTTCCTTTGGGGTAGATGCAAACAAGCGAGATTCTCACACACATCAAGATAGAATTACTGTCTTATCAAATTTGTTTTGAGTCAAATCTATTTTAGAATGATGTAAGTCCTGAAAAACGCTGCAGGACTGTCCAAGTCTGTTAGAACTTCTAAGTAAACAAAAAAACCCTGCTTTAATTTAGCCCAATTTCCAGGCCACCATGGTCAGAACCCAACTAAAAGCTCTTTGGGCACTAGAAAACAAAATCTAAATATGAAACAGAAGCTCCACAAGGAGGAGGGCTCTGTGGGAACCCTCCTGCCTTTGGTGTGACAATCCCAAAAGTGTGTTCTGGTTTCCCCCAGCATCCGGTGCACTCCAGCAAAGTTTCTAAGTTTAAGCTTCACTCAAAGCTTCAGTGTTCCTTAAATGGCACAGCTCAGCTTGGCTGGCAGGGCTGCAGCTCATGGTAAAGGAAGCCACCACCACATGAACGTTTTCCCTAAATGCTGCTCTATATAGTCTCAACGCTCAGCTCAGGAGTGGCTAAAATAAGCCCCTGAAATAACAACTGCAAACACTACACAAGGCTGCAGCCTCTCCCAGGGGCTGGGTTTGCCTACCTCAGGGTGCCTGAAACAAAGGATGCTCCATGCCATGACAGGACAGCAAGGCTGAGCCAGCTGGAGGACTAACATAAGTCAATTAGGATCCGTTGGCTCTTAATTAGAGGATTTGTTATTTATTCCAGGCTGCCTCCCGGTACAAACTGGTGGCTGACGCCTTCTCTCTGGGATCAACTGGCACTCAGAGATGTGGGGCCTGTTTCTTTCTCCTTTAATCTGAGCAAACAGCATTTAACTTTCATGAGAATGAAATCAAATTACTCTTCTAAGCCTGAGTGAAAACGCCTGTTGTTACATACAGCAAGTTCTGCCTGTGACACTGATTCTGTCTACTGGAAAACCTGTAAAATAATAAAGAATCAGTGAATCATTTAGGCTGGAAAAGAGCTTTGAGGTCATCAAGCCCAACTGTTAAACCAGCACTGCCAAAGCCACCCCAATATAAGCCGAGAAACTAACAGCAAATGGTATTTATGGAAAATCTGCACATTAAAATCACATATAATGAAATTGCTATGCAACACCAGTGATTCAGAGATGTCTCCTATGGAAGCCTAACAATTATGGAAAATTAAATAAGCATGAAAATATAATTGGACAAGAGTCACTGATATATTCACAGAACAGAGAACTCAAAAATCTCATGAATCCAGGGAAATTATATGGGTCAAGTTTAAAAGGAGCCCAGAAACACCAGGGAGCCCAATTCTCACTTCAAACACATATCCAAAGTGTTTGCATCTGCAATTCCTCCTCCAGAAAGCTGAGCACCACCACCAACCACTTGAAATCCAGACTTCTTCAAATGTATTCTGCTTTACATGGATTTCTGTCACCACTCCTTCCTTCCCCCTTATCACCTGCACCACAGAGAGCACAAAAATTCACATGATATCCCACAGGAAATGCAAAAGATCTCTGTAAGGGTGCACAGTGACTCTCTCTCCTCTTCAGCTCTTCACAAGTTTCTCAAAGTGTTGGGAGAAAAGGGCTCTGGCTACGCCAGGGAAGGAGGGGAGAACTGAAGTGAGCAACAGCCATCCCCAGAAATGCCCCAAAGCAGCCTGAACGGTGCAGCAGCTGCTGGATTAATGCATGGGCTCCATCAGGAACCTCTTGTGGCTGGATCAGTCCCCATAACGTGTGGATCAGTGGTTTTGTTAAATGTCATGGCTCAGTCCAGAGGAGGCCCCGGCGCTGCTGCAGGGCTGGAGCCAGGCTGGGACACCTGGGGTGCTCACCTGGAGAGGAGAAGGATCCAGGGAGAGCTCAGAGCCCCTGGCAGGGCCTGAAGGGGCTCCAGGAGAGCTGCAGAGGGACTGGGGACAAGGATGGAGGGACAGCACACAGGGAATGGCTTCCACTGCCAGAGGGCAGGGATGGATGGGAGATTGGGAATTGGGAATTGTTCCCTGGCAGGGTGGGCAGGGCTGGCAGTGGTGACTCTGCAGTGTCTGTGCTGCCCTTGAGTGCTGCCTTTGATCTGGCAGAGCATCTCTGCCCGCTGCTCCCGCGGGTGTCCCTGGTCCAGCACAGACCTTCTCCCTGTCACAGGGTTTGGGACAGCCACAGGGACTCAGGCACATCCCGTGGGACAGCTGAAGCCACCCAGGGCAGCGGCACCTCCTCCCACAGCTCCACCTGAACTGAGCTTCTTGCCACAAGGGAGCACAGCGTTGAAAAGTGTCCTGTCCGCTATAACTGTAAAAGGACAGCAAATATTATTTTAAATTATTATATCTCGGGAAATTTTAATTATTACCTTCAGGATTTTTTAATAACATATATAATGTATTTACCTACGAATTCCAGCCCATGCTGGATACTTTCACTCACGAACATATTAGTCATCCCTTAATTATTGCTACCCATCCTTATTAATATGTATAATACAGATAAAGAGCTCCCTGGCAGGGATGCATTTTAATGAAGGCACTGAAAGGCAACATACAGTAATTTCTAGAAGGTTGTGCCATGGTTGACAGTAGCAAACCAAAGCAGCCCAGAGATGGGATGAGGTGTGGAAGGAGAAAAATCAAATGCGTTTCAATATTCTAACGATAAACTGAATTTCAGAGATGACATCTGGGGCACAGGGCACACAAGGAGTGGGACACCCAGGGCACAGGACACCCGGGGCATGGGACGGCAGGGACAAAGGATGCACATGGCATAGGACACTCGGGTCACAGGACACCAGGGACAGAGGACACCGAGGGCACAGGACACCGGGGGCGGGCCGCCCTGCGGAGCCGCCCCGACCGGCGGGCGGGGACCGGACGGGGTAAGGAAGGGGCGGTGGCGGCAGAGCCGGCGGGGCCGCGGCGGGCGCGGGGCGGGCAGGGAGTGGGGCCCGCGGGGGCCGGGGAGCTCCGGCCGAGAGGCCGCGGGCCCGCGCTCCTTACCCGGCCCGGGCGGCCTCGGTCCCGGCCCCGCCGCGTTCCGCAGGCCCGGCCCGGAGCGGGGCTGGCCCCTCGCGGCGGCCGTGGTACGGCCGGGACCGGGGGTGTCCCCTCACGGCCCCCGCGGGTACGGGCGAGTCCCCTCACGGCCCCCGCGGGTGCAGGGTTGTCCCCTCACGGCCCCCACAGGGACCGGATGTGCCCCCTCACGGCCCCCGCGGGAACAAGGGTGTCCCCTCACGGCCCCCGCCGGTACGGGAGAGTCCCCTCACGGCCCTCGCAGGAACAGGAGTGTCCCCTCACGGTCCCCGGGACAGGGCAGGCACCGGCGGCAGAATGGAGTCAGGGCGTCCCCTCATCTCCCCTGCGGGAACAGGGGTGTCCCCTCACGGTCCCCGGGGCAGGGCAGGCACCGGCGGTGCCCCCTCATGGCGGAATGGAGTAAGGGCGTCTCCTCATGACCCGCGCCCGAGGCGAAGGGGCCGCGCTGCCATCCAGCAGGAGGAACCTGCTCTTTAATTCCTGTCACTCGTTTTCCCTCAGTTCTCGGGGCGATGTGGAGCCCGGGCCTGCTGTGCGCCCTGGGCCGGCGGCGCCCCGGGCCCTCCGTGCCACTGCGGCCCCTGACCCGCCTGCTCCAGAGGGAATATCGGGAGAAACCCCCGATCCACCTGCTCCAGAGGGAGTATCAGGAAAAAAACCGGACCCACCTGCTCCAGAGGGAATATCGGGAGAAAACCCCTTTCTGCCTGCTCCAGAGGGAATATCGGGAGAAACCCCCGATCCACCTGCTCCAGAGGGAGTATCAGGAAAAAAACCGGACCCACCTGCTCCAGAGGAAATATCGGGAGAAAACCCCTTTCTGCCTGCTCCAGAGGGAATATCGGGAGAAAACCCCTTTCTGCCTGCTCCAGAGGGAATATCGGGAGCTGCCGCTGCCGGGGCAGCGCTGGGGAAGGACACAGCACCTGCCTCCCCGCCGGTTTTTAAGTAATAAACCCAAATCCAGGCGCCATCCCAAAACGTTCCCAGTTCTAGACGGACGTGTCCCTGCCGTGTACCAACACGTGTTCCAAGAGAATTTAAGGAACAGCGAGGCTGTGATTAAAAGGTAATAAAGCGGTTTTGTGGGGTTTTTAGAGCGTTGCTATTTGTGACATGGTGTAAGAGTAACTTACGGACAATTTGGGGACTTTTAACATGGTACAATACTCGCCCCATGGAGCAATGTAGCTGCTCAGTCCCTGGAAGGCCAGGTTGGATGGGACTTGGAGCAGCCTGGTGTTCCTGGATGAGCTTTGAGGTCCCTTACGACACAAACCAGTCCATGAAATGTTGACTGAAATACCCAAGGTGCAAACTATTTGAAACAGTGCCATGTGTTGTTTTGCATATATTGCCAAGAAATACTTTTTCCAGACCTACGTAACATTTGTTGCGTGTTGCATTTTGAATGCAAAGACGTAAATGGTGACTCACACCCTCCTGACGGAGTAGGGGATGGGTGCTGCTGTCCATCATCATTTGCAGATAAAATGACAAAATGTGTTTCATGTGTTTGTCCCAAAAGATCAGGCAAAATTGCAAAGGCCTTTGTTCAGGGGAGTGATCCACGAGCTGGAAGCAAAGCTTTGGAAAACACACTGTGCCCTCCTGTGGTGGCATTGAGGACAGGAGTAAATCCTTTTCCTTCGAAGTTTTTCCAGGCTCCATTGTGTGCAGGGAGCCCACCCAGATCACAGAGTCACACCCAAAGCTCTTGGCTGGATTATTCCCAAGAGCAGGTGGAACATGGAGGTTCATGCTGAATTAGGACAGGCACATTATGATAGCCTCATTATTATATATTATATTATTAGCTTTATTAAACAGTTTTTTGGATAACAAAAGTGAAACGTTTGCTTTAAATAATAGACCTTTGCTTTTTACTACACCTTGGAAAAACAATAATCTGAAAATGTGAATTTATCTTCATTTTCATGCCATTTGTGTGAAAACTGTGTAATATGTCTAAGCTCAATCTGCTAAAGGGTAACTTGTAAGGCAAATGGTTGGGTCAGGAGGGCCCTCAAAGCCCATCCAGTGCCACCCCTGCCATGGCAGGGACACGTCCCACTGTCCCAGGTGCTCTAAACCCTGGATTTGGGCACTCCCAGGGATCCAGGGGCAGTGTTGCCTTCTGGAGCAAGGCAGGCGACCTGGTTCAGACGAACAGCACGGTGGCCCACTCACCAGGGCCACTCGGGCCAATGACACACGCAGACATCAATGTGATGGACGGTCCAAAGGCGTTTATTATCTCGTCTCTTGGGTTTTTATAGTCTAAGGGGTCTCTACGTCAGCATGGGTCTGTCTTTACCATCTATGGTTAGTAAGAGGTGGACTGTTACTGGGTAGGGGATGGAAAGTTACTGGAATTTGGTTAAGGGAGGCTACCTTCCTATGTTAGTTTCTTATCTATGGGAAGCAGATGGTCTTATCTAAGGGGATCAGAGGGTCCTGGCTTTCCGTGACATCGCGAGATCTTCCGCAGCGCCTTTCCCTGTCTACCACAGGGCAGCCACAGCAAATCTGGGAATTCTATTCCAGGGCCTGCCCACCCTCACAGGAAACAATTCCCAATTCCCAATCTCCCATCCATCCCTGGCAGCCATTCCCTGTGTGCTGTCCCTCCATCCCTGTCCCCAGTCCCTCTGCAGCTCTCCTGGAGCCCCTCCAGGCCCTGCCAGGGGCTCTGAGCTCTCCCTGGATCCTTCTCCTCTCCACGTGAGCCCCCCCAGGTGTCCCAGCCTGGCTCCAGAGGGGCTCCAGCCCTGCAGCAGCTCCATGGGTTCCTCTGGACAGGGCAGGATGAGCTTCTCATCCACCAACACCCCAAATCCTCCGGATCTCCTGTCCATCCCTTCTCCCACAGCCCGTGTTTGTGTTTGGGATTTTCCTGGCCCAGGGCAGGACCTGCACTGGGCCGTGTTGAGCTCCTGCGGCTCCTCCAGCCCCAGCTGTCCCCTGTCCGTGTCCCTCTGGAAGCCACCCTCCCCTCCAGCAGCTTCGTTCCCATGAGTGAAACTTTGGATTTTCCCCATCAGGTACTCGGAGCTGCTGGAGCGGGTGAAGGAAGGAGGGGGAGCAGCCGCCGTCCTGCGGCACACGCAGCGCAACAAGAAGCTGTTCGTGCGGGAGCGCCTCCGGCTGCTGCTGGACGATGCGGATTTCCTGGAGCTGTCCCCGCTGGCAGGGCTGCACTTGCCCTACGGGAATGTCCCTGCTGCCGGCTGCCTCACGGGTAATGGGCTGCGGGGGCTCTGGGAGAGGGAAACGGGGGGAAAGGATGCATGGAATGAAGGTTATGGGGTATTTTGGCATCTGAAGTGCTTTCCTAGGAAAAGTGAACGCTGGTTTTGTCCAGTTCTTATTCCCAGCAGGGAGGAGTTCAGCCACTGCTGTTTTACCGTAATGGGAGAAACTTTTGAAAGAACAGTTTTTAATTTCTTCTAGATTTAGTAATTCCATGTACCACTTACTAATTTTTGTCTCAAAAGATGTAGCTGTGGATGCTATCTCCTCTTTTCCAAGTATTTTCCAGAATACACATATTTAACCCAATTATGCTACATGGAATACATTCCTGTCCTTATATCTTGGCTGCAACCACTTAGTTTGAAATAATTCCTGAAGTTTGCTTTCCTCTTTTCCCTTTTTGATATTGTCTGCAACAACAGCATCGCAAAAAATAAATCCCAAGGTCTTTCTTTAATCCAGATAAACACAAAAGTCATGGGGAAGATCAACTCCTTACTGTGAATTTAATTTGGGATTGGACTGCCCAGAAATTCCACTGAGTGACTGCTTTCAGCTCATTCATACAGAAACAAATCACACAGTATTTCCACAAGTCCAAAAAATGTGTCAAATCAGCTGTTGCCTCTTTAAGGAGAGAGGACAAAGTTACTGTGAGAGACAGGAGCTGTGACATACATTTGGAAGCGTTTTTCAAATCACAGACAATTGCATTTTCTATGCAGACATTGTCTCTTTAAACTGGAACAGCTCTTCAAAATGAAATTTCACTGAAATTCAATGAAATTCAATTTCATTCAATATCAGCGAAATTGCATTTTGAAGAGTGGTTCCAGTTCAAAAAGTAGCTAGAAGTACAGTATGAAAACCCTTTTTTTCATCACAGATTGTCATACTTTTCACTTTTATAGGGGTAATTTTTAATTGCCTTCCCTTTTATCTCAAGGGATAGTTACAGTGTATTTCTTTCTGTTGCATTGTCACCAGAAGTAAGTAAATTTATTTGAGGTTTTTCTGTCATTTGGATTATTTTTTAAATACTGTCATTCCAGAGAAGAGTGTAGATTTCTTCTCTGTGTGGTATTTTCATATTAATTTGGAGCTCCTTGATGTAGCATTACTGAGAAAAACGCCTGAAAAAGTTAAAAGGTTTGCCCCCCTTGCTTTACCTATTGCTTTAGAGAGCCCTGATAACTATCTGTGGTACCTGCTTGCAGGAATTGGCAGAATCTGTGGGATCTGGTGTGTCTTCTTTGCGGGTGATGCCACTGTGAAAGGAGGAACCCTTTACCCAATTGGAGTGAAAAAGCAGCTGAGAGCCCAGGAAATTGCCATGGAGAACAGGCTGCTGTCTGTGCACCTGGTGGACAGTGGGGGAGCCTTCCTGCCCCTGCAGGTACTGCTGGCACTCTGCAGAGCACAAAATATCAGTGTTTGTTTCAGCACCTGGGCTAGCCCCACCTGAGCAGAGCTTGGAAACTCCAGTGAGTGTGCTGAGCTGCTTTTGTGTCTGATAAAGTGGGAGGTGTCTGTTT
The DNA here is from genome assembly GCF_028551555.1 of Melozone crissalis. NCBI lineage: Eukaryota > Metazoa > Chordata > Aves > Passeriformes > Passerellidae > Melozone > Melozone crissalis. Next base: position 448,865 of record NW_026536012.1, read on the forward strand.
TCACTCCAGAGTCTCTAAAGTGTTCTGTATTTTATTGTCCTGTTTGTGCCAGAGGTGCACTCAGCTCTGTGGCCTTTAAATGTGGAGTTTTTGGAATTCTGAATGCAAAATAACAATGTGAACAGGTTCTTCTATGAAATGCAGAGATCATCCTGTCATAGAGACTGTAGTTGTTCTCTCTCCAGCTGAGGGCAAGCACACAGGAGAAGTTACCTGGAATTTTAAAGTTAATTAAAGTTATTAAATTTTAAAAGTTACCTGGAAGTTAACCTGGAATTGTATCCAAAACTAAGCAAAAAATGAAACTGCCAAAGGGATTTCACAGATGAAGTAGAACTACCACCCTTCCCTTCTCCACATTTACGGTCAGTTTGTGTAGAATATATTGATTTCAGAGAAAAGTCACAAAACTTAACCTGTGCTTTCAAAGCAAATAGGTATTTGTGGGATATTTGACAACGTATAAAGGAATAAATACCATAATGAATGCTGTATATGAAATATATGAAATATTAATCAGGAGTGACTATTGATGGGGACCTTCCCAGTGTCAGTTTTGGTGTGTTTGGGAATGAATGGAGTGAAGAGGAAGCATCAAGTTTCGTAGTTACCATTAAAAATCCCTTTTTCTTTTCCCTGTCCCTCAGTCAGAGCTGTTTCCTGACAAGATGCACGGTGGCAGAGTTTTCTACAACGAGGCAATCATGTCTGCCATGGGAATCCCTCAGGTACAGTGGCATGGGGGGTGCAAGGGGGTGTAGGGAACGTGTAAACGGGTAGTAAAATTTCTGGTTTGTTCCCCAAGTGCTGTGATTTAGCACTTTGTGCATTTCTGAAACAACTCTGGGCTTGGCTTTGCCTTTCCTGTCCCCCGTCCAGCCCTGCTGTGTGTGTGTCCCCTCAGGTGGCCGTGGTGTGTGGCTCCTGCGTGGCTGGAGGTGCCTACGTGCCCACCATGGCCGAGGAATCCGTGATCATTGATAAAGTTGGGATGCTGTTCCTCGCTGGGCCGCCCCTGGTGAAAGCTGCCACGGGAGAAGATGTCTCTCCTGAGGAGCTTGGAGGAGCCAGGCTGCACTCCCAGTAGGTGGAGATTTCTCAAGAGCAGGGAATTCAGCACGCTCAGCCTGAAAGGAATGTGCCATTGGCGTTTCAGAGCAGGGCTAAGAGTGGAACCTGTGCTTACACTGGCTTGCCTTCTCAGGTTCAGGGGTTTGGGTTAAATCAGCCAAATGGAAGTAAAATGAGGTTATTGATGGGGTGAGGCAGGGACTGGACGGGTTGGATTTGGATCTCTGTTGTTCCACATACTTCTTGAACGACTTCAGGCAAGTAATTTCCTCTGTGCCTCACAGGGAGCAGCTACAGAAGAGGGATGCTATCTCCTCTTTTCCAAGTATTTTCCAGAATACACATATTTAACCCAATTATGCTACATGGAATACATTCCTGTCCTTATATCTTGGCTGCAACCACTTAGTTTGAAATAATTCCTGAAGTTTGCTTTCCTCTTTTCCCTTTTTGATATTGTCTGCAACAACAGCATCGCAAAAAATAAATCCCAAGGTCTTTCTTTAATCCAGATAAACACAAAAGTCATGGGGAAGATCAACTCCTTACTGTGAATTTAATTTGGGATTGGACTGCCCAGAAATTCCACTGAGTGACTGCTTTCAGCTCATTCATACAGAAACAAATCACACAGTATTTCCCCAGGGCATTTGGAGACTCTCAGCTCTTTTCCTAGAGTTTGGTTTTTCTCTCAGGATATAGAACTCGTTAATTCAATGCTAATTAATGTCTCTCTCTCCTAGAGTCAGTGGCTGCAGTGACCATTTTGCACCCTCAGAAAAGGAGGCCTATGAGTGCATTCGTAATATTGTCTCTACCTTAAACTGCGAGCCAGTGCCAGAGCAGGACAGGGAGCCTGACAGTCCCTTGTACAGCCCTGAGGAGCTCCTGGGCCTGGCACCACTGGCTTACAGCTACACTCTTCCTGTCAAACTGGTAAGGGAGCAGGGATTTCATTCCTGCATCCTTCACTCTGCTCTGTCCCACAGCTCCAGGTGTTATTCTGAATTATTACCTCATCTGTTGCCAGCCTGTCTTAAGCCTGAAATAAAGCAGGATGGCAACAGTTCTGTGGGATTATAGAAAATATTTAATTTTATTATTAAAATATTTATAAGAAATAATTTATATTTATTATAGAAATATTTAAATGTTTATGATAAAAACATTTAAGTACCTGAAATCCTGCTGGAGATAAAATAATCCAGATTGTGCCAGTGTTGCCCAGCTGATTCCTTGCACTGTTGGGATGCTTGCTATATGTCTTGCACTGTGTTGGCTGCCTTGAGAACATAAACCCCTTTCATGTCTGTGTTTCCCTTCCCCTGCCTTTTTGTTTCTTTCCCCCAAGCATTCAAATAATGTAAAAGAAATGGTGAAATTATTGACTGAAAAAACAACACAGCTCAAATCACACTTGTTTGAGGTTGGGATGGAACTAAAGCTGAAGCAGAGACATGCAGAGCTGCCCACGCTGTTTCCTTTGTGTTCTGCATGAGATTTTGTCTCCAAGGATGTGAATGCAGTACCTTTTCCAGTGGTAAATCCCTGCACTTGAGGGAATTGACTGTAGAAAGCTTTGAAGGCAGCTTTTAACTGTGTTGGAGAAAAGCATGAGCAATATCAACCGAACATTTCTTATGCACAAAATCTGGAACTGCACATACTGGGGTTTGGTTTTTGCTTTTTTACATTTTTATGCACAGGAACAGCTGTGCTTTGTAAAACTAAAATAATTTTGGAGTTGGCCTTTGTCTTAAAATACACAGTTGGTAATTAAACGAAACACAAATTGGATGGTTTGTGCATATTGAGCATTTAGCCAGTCACCCAAAGACCCTCTGTGCTCATCTTGCTTAACTCAGGCCTGCTGCTGTTTGAACAGAGCATTTCTTTTAGCAGAACTCTCCTATTTTCACCTCAAATTCTCGAGTAAAGTCAAGTCTGTGTATTTGTTTGCAGATCCTGAGCCGGCTGCTGGATGGAAGCAGATTCCAGGAATTCAAGGCTGCCTATGGGACAACATTGGTGACAGGATTTGGCCATGTGGGAGGGTATGGCTGGGAACATTCCCCATCCAAATGGCTGCACGTGCATTTCTCAACAGCTTTTGTGGCCTCAGCAGGTCCCACACCACTCCAGCCATTCCTAGGGCTCAAGAGGGAGAATCATGGAATTGCTGAGGTTGGAAAGGACCTCTCAGATCATGGGGTCCAACTGTCCATGTTTGTTCTGTAGGCGCTTGGTGGGGATAGTGGCCAGCAATGGGGAGCTGGCTCACGATGCTGCTCTCAAGGGCAGCCACTTTGTCCAGCTGTGTGGCCAGAGGGGAATTCCCATCCTCTTCCTCCAAAACACTGCTCCGCAGCCAGCAGGGCCTGCAAGCATCTCACAGGTAAGGCATGTTTGCTTCCATGCATTTCCAACAATTCTTAGTTCTTCTGGGGCCTAAAGTTACATTTTCAGAATTATTAACTGTTAGGAAAACTGTTTCTTTAACCACTCTTGATGAAGCTTTGTAATGACTTTGCTAACAGAAAGATTTAAGAACATTCTCACTTGAACTTTAAGCAGGCCTGGATGCTGGTATAAAATGATACAGCTCAGTTAGCAAGACAGGCTGGAAAGTTTGGGATTTGCAGTGCTTTTTGACATTGAAACAATGCTTATTGATTCCTCTGCTTACTCTGCACTCTAGAAAATTGGCTATTTCTCTTTTGAAAGTGAAGGCATTAAAGCCCAGTAGGATTTGTCCTGGGCTAAGGAAAGTAAAACCTCCATCAGCTCCCAGATCTGTTTCTGCAGATTTGTAAATAAATAAATAAAACAATTTATAAATACAAGTTTGTTGGGAGAGGAGGGAATCTAGAATAAAGTCTTAAAGGATCTAAAATATCTGGTTTTATTCCAGGCAGAGGCTCATTCCAACAGGCTGAAGGCCCAGGCCTCCATGATGGCTGCAGTTGCCTGTGCTGCTGTTCCCAAAATAACCATTGTCATTGGAGGCTGTTTTGGGAGTGACAGCTACGTCATGGTACGAGTGGCACCAGCCCAGGGCTTGGGGACACACCTGTCACACTGCTCAAGTGCCACTGCATTTCTAAAACACAGCTGGGGAACTGAGCTCTGAACTCATATTTAAGTAAGAAATGCAACAATGCATGCGATTGCTGAGAAGCAAATGTGGAAGAATCAATCATGGAAGTGCTTGGAATTGAAAATGAAATATTAAAATAGAAATATTGAAGGCAGTGGGGAGGTGGTGGTTCCTAGCACAGGGTGTCTGTCCTCATACAAATCCACCTGTGCTCCATCCTGCCTTGCCCTTGGTGGTTTCATCCCACAGACACCTCTTTATGATTCATCTCAGCGGGTTTGTTCTGTTCTTTGGTTTTTCCTTGCAGTGTGGGAGATCGTTCAGTCCAAACTTTCTGTTCCTGTGGCCCAATGCAAGAGTTGGTCTTGTGGATTCTCAGAATTTCCCCACAGTTCCACCAGCTGGGGACTGGACAGGAGAGGAACTGGAGCTAAAACAGCTGAAGGCAAAGTAAGGACATTCAATATCGACCTGACAGGGATTTCATTGTTCAATTATCTACTTTTGTTCATCTTACAGAGCAACACATCCTGACTAATGAAACAAAATGGATCTACTGCAAAAATATTTTAAATTTCCACATAGTTTAATGTCTTTCTGTTAGGGACTTCCCATTACTGCAGAATGGTCAGCTCTGTTATTTGCTGCTTTCTGACTCATTTTAACAGCGGTGCTGCCCATTCTCTTCAGATGGATGGATTTGCCTCTTTCATCTGTAATTTTTCACTGCTCTGGTGTTTTTGTTGTGCTTTTAAGCCTGTTCTCTGCTCTCTCCAGGTTAGAGGAAGAAAGCAGTGCCTTTTACTCCTCTGCCAGGCTCTGGGATGATGGGATCATCTTACCTCAATACACCAGGAAGGTGGGTTTTCCTTTTAGGCCATTTTATTCTCCAGTCTCACAGTGGGTGAGCATGACTCACTCAGGGTTGGCAATGTGGTGAGTCCAGACCTGGGGCTCCCACTTCTCACTCCATGGAATTTCTCTCTGTAATTCTCATCCTGTCTCTTCTCCATTAGTTTATCAAAAAAGCTTCTCTTGAATTGACCACAGCATTTCCTCACTGAGCCTCTCCTTTGAATTGCCATAATTTGAATCTGCATCTGAATCCCTTTTTTCCATATAATTACCCATTTCTTCACTCTTTGGAGTTCAGGCTCCTCAGAATTCCTTTTGTTTCCAAAACATTCTTTTATCCTGGGATGTTGCTTTTTGCAATTTTCTCTTCCTGCTTTAAATTTGCTGTGGACATTTGGGATGCTCCCCTGCCTTTTTTTTTATTTGAAATTGGCAGAAATCCCTCCCTCCATTCGGTTCTTTCTGAAAGCTGCTGCCATTGTTCTTTTATTTTTCCTTGTAAGATTGTTTATTAGCAATAAAAATCTTCTCTGCACTTCTGAAGTTTGTTTACTTGAAGATCTCAATCTGTCCTGGTTTCAGCTGGGGTTAAATCACACCACAACCCTTCTAAATATGGTGCCTATTTATGGAACTATGTGGATGGTAAATATTTTCATGGATTTTTTGGGAACTTTGATAACAGAGAGCACCAAGAAGTTTCTTTAGTCCTGTAGCCCTGAAATTCCCACTTTATGAGCCTCACATGAAAATAAGAGAAAGTTGAACTGTTGATTTTACCTTGTTCAGTGTTCCACAAACAGAAGGAACAAATAAAAATAAGCTCAGAACTAATGAGTTGTACTGGTTGGGTTTTGTTTTGTTTGAGGCTCATTGTTTATATTGTTTTTTGTTTATAATTAGGTGATTGCCCAGTGCTTGGAGATCATGGAACAGAAGAAGTACCAGGCTGTGTCTCCCCGTCCCCATCCCATCATCAGGATGTAACTGCAGCCCCCTCAAACCAGAACCCTCTACCAGAACTCTGAGTATAAAGGTTTTCTAATTCTTTGATACCATTAATAAAAGTGTTGAACAATTGAAGACAAACAAGGATCCCTGATTTTAAATCTGCAGGCAGGAAGTTTTTATTCTCAACAATAGCCTCTTTTAACATCAGCTGAAAGTTTATTCTGGGAGAAGGAAGGATTAAGCTGAACATCTGTAGCACTCTAAGAAAGAAAAGTCAGCCCAAGGGGTAACAATTGCTTGATTTTTTCATGTCCATGTTTTTACATGAAATCCAGAAATCAAGTACACTTGGACAAAAGAAGGGGAAAGGAGCAAACACACAAGGGAAGGTGTGCAGTGTGCAGCCTGGGTGAAGAACAAAACTCTGCCTGCCACCCTCTTGGGATTCCCAAAGCAGCTGTGGAAAACTCCACTGGGATTGCTCTGAGGATACCACAGCAATGACCAGGATGGTGTTTCAATCCAGAATCGTTCCGTTTAGGCTAAAAATTCTCGACCATGTAACAGAGCCGGTTGTACACAATGTTACCACATGTAAAAGTGTTGAGGTTACTCTCTGCTCTTTCAGCTTCTTTCACTCTGCTGCAGCTACAAAGTTTAATTTTGCATAAACAGAACCTCTCCACCACCCCCAACTTGTGGTTTAACTGGAAAGGGTACCAAAGGGCGCATTTAAAAAATACCTGATTAACCATTTTGAAGAATCATTGACAAGACTGAACTGCTTGATCTGAGTTAAGCAGCCCCACAAATGCAAAGGGCTGTGGAAGGAGTTTGGGTCACCTGTAAACGGAGGCTGCACCTGTGGGAGCTGGAAGAAGCCCGGGCCAGGTGTCGCTGTTTGTGCTCACGCTCTCTTGAAGAGCCCATGGAATGTGACGGGAATGTTCACCTCCACCTCGGCCCTGGCCACCTCGCTCATGTCTTTGGCGTTGAGGATGAGGAGGAAGGCGGGCTTGGGCCCCGCCCCCGGGCTGATGACGATGCTCAGCACCACCCCTGCAAGGTGAGAACACGCTGGGTGTGGCCCAGGCGGGTGTGGGCTGTGTCTGACCCCGGCTGGGCAAGGCAAGAGCAGCCCTGGCACTCGGGGCACCAGAAATCCCGGGAGAGTCATCCATGCTGAGGGACAGGGACACAGCACAGGCTGCCCAGGGAAGCTGCGGCTGCCCCTGCAAGTGCCCAAGGCCAGGTTCAAGGCTTGGAGCAACCTGGGACAGTAGAAGGTTTCCATGCCCATGGCAGGGGGTGGAACGGGATGAGTTTTAAGGTCCCTCCCAACCCAAAAATTTTATCACCATACTTTTAGTTTTCCCGTGTTTCCTCAGAAATTTCCCACCAGTGTTCATACCAGTCCCATCTCAGCCCTGCAGCCAGCCTGGCACAGCCCTTCCCAATCCCAGTCCCAATCCCAATCCCAGTCCCAATCCCAATCCCAATCCCAGTCTCAATCCCAATCCCAGTCCCAATGCCACCACCCCCAGCATTACCATCATCTTCCTCCAGCGCATCCGGGTGGGAAACGAAGATGGGCTCTGACGGGTACGCATCCGGCTCCTGCCACACCCAGGTCTCCTTGGTTTTCACGTTCAGCTTGCACAGCTAAAGGTGGGGACAGCACACAACCACAGAGCTCAGAAATACTCCTTGCTGTCCCCAAATCGAAGCCATCCCCCGTTGGCTGATATTTACCCTGTCTGGCACAAAGTGGTTCAGCCCCAGCCCGTAGGTGTACGTGTACGGCTTCCCTCCGTACTTCCTGTAGTTGATCTGGGGGAACTCAAAGGCTACAAGGAGAAGTAAATGTGCATAAATGCTGAGGGTTAGGGGGACACGGTGTGCAGGCAGCACGTGGCTGCTGTGGCCCGGGGGAGCCGGGCTGGCATCGTACCGTGCCGTGGCCCTGAGAAAATCACCTCTGGCTCCAGCCAGATGGTCTCGTCACTGCGCAGCGTCGCTGTGGCCGTCGTGTAGGGCAGGGTGACCAGGTTCTTCCCTGTGTCAGCCTGTGACCAAGAGAAATAAATACCCAAGAGATTGCAGAAAAGCTTTGGATTATTTGCACAGAGCTGTAGCAAACAGCACCGAACAGGGAAGGCAGTGACGTGTGGCAGAGCCTCAGGAGTGGCAGGAGGCGACTGCTGCCGTGTGCTTGGCAGTGCTGCAAGAACTGTCCTGATCCTCAGCCTAAACACAGCTTCCCTCCCTGCTGGAGGCATTCAGGGGTTTCATTAAGCACTGCCACGTGGGCTTGCACTTCTCACTTGATCCACAGCCCAGTGAGCTCCGTGAGAGGCTCTGCTGACCGGTCCCCTGCAGCCCTTGGCCCACCCAGCAGCCACCATGAGCAGGGTCATGGAAAGGAACCCAGCAGCTGCCAGCCAGAGAGCTCTGTCTGTGCCAGGCTGGCAGCTCCAGGGACCTCACACCGAGGGCTGGAGGATTTAACCACAAGTGCTTGGGCTGTGGCTGCTCCCTTCTGTGCTTTGAGCAGATCCAGTATTAACTGCTCTGCTGTGAACGGTAACACATGGAGTCATCAAAGAGTTTGGGTTGGAAGGGACCATAAAGCTCAGCTCATTTTCCTTGCTATGGGCAGGGACACCTTCCACTAGACCAGTTACTCAGAGCTCCATCCAGCCCAACCTTGGACACTTCCAGGGGATGGAGCAGCCACAATCTCTCTTGGGCAGCCATATAAATAAACTAGAAAAACATCGATCAGCTAAAGGAAATACAAAGTTTCTCTGAAGGCCCATACTTCAGGTTTTCTCTCTTGATGAAAAGGTTGAATTTGAAGCAAGTGGGGCAGGAGCCTGGCAGGGAGAGGAGCAGCCTGCAGTACCTTGTCGATGCTCAGGGGCAGGACGTATCTGCGGGCCTCGGGCTGCGGCGCCTTCTCCGCCTGCCGCTTCACCTCGTCCCAGTTGGCCCGAAGGTTGGCCAGGTACAGGTAGTTGTAGACAAACTCAAACCTGCACCAAACGGACAAACACAGCTGGCCTTTGCAGGTGTGGGGGAAGTGTAGGTGGGTTTTGCCAAAAATTCATAGAAGCCTAGAATGGTTTGGGTTGGAGGGTTCTTATGATTATCTCGTCCCATCCCCTGCCATGGGCAGGGAGACCTTCCACTGTCCCAGAGTGCTCCAAGCCCTGTCCAACCTGGCCTTGGACACTGTCAGGGATGGGAAAAAACAGAGTGACAGAAGCCCCAGTCCAGCTCCTCAGCAGAGCTGAGCCCCTGTCACAAAAACCCAGCAACTGCTGGTGTTCAGCACAGGCACGGGAAGGGGCTTGGAGCAACCTTGCTCATGCTGGGGGTTGGACCAAGATGAGTTTATGGTCCCTTCCAACCCAAAGCAGTCTGGAATTCTATGATTCTGTGCCAGGATCAGCTGAGCTCAGGGTATCCTGGGTATGCAGCCAACACAGGGCTGAGCTTCATCATTTCAGTGCCACATTTCTGTGTTTACATGAAGAGCAGCATTCAAGCCTCACACACACCCTGCTCATTGCAGCCCCAGGAGCCAGAATAGCATCAACCCTTCACCAGTCACTAACATTTCTTAAAGATAAAAGTAAATAACAGATAAAAGTATGTTTTTCCTGGAAAATGAGCATCAAGCAGGCTCCCTGCACCTCTGGAGAGCTCAGTGCTGTGTAGTCTACATGTCACCACGTGTTAGATGTTCAATGGGTTGGTGGAAGTGCCGGAGGCCCCAGCAGGGATGTGCCAGGGCAGGGAGGGGTGTGTGTGGTGCAAGGGGCAGTGGTGGTGCCCAGGGAGCCTTGGCCTCACCCCTTCCAGGTGCACAGGTCCACGATCAGGAACCCGTTGTCCTCGTAGGTGTTGATGTGGTGGAAGAGGTTGAAGGCCGAGGTGCGGTACTTGAGGTTGAGGAGCCTGCCTTTCTTCTTCTCTGCCACGTGAAGCCACACCTGCAAAGCACACAGCAGCTGGGCCTAGGCTCAGGGAAATGAAGGTGAAGCCGAGGGACCCCCGGAGCCAGGTCTGGCTGCCCAGTCCAGCCCAGTTTGGGATGAGCCCATGCTTACCCCCATGGTCTCGTTGGACTCGAAGCAATCCATGTAGTTGGCTCCCCAGAGGCTCCAGGAGGAGAGGAACTTGAGCAGGTTGATTTTCACCGGTGTCTCCACAAACACGATGTAGTTTGGGGTCAGCCCAAAGCTGTGGGGGAAGGCAGGGGAGCACATCAGGCTCACTGGGGTCAGTTTGGACAAAAACCGTGGAGCTGCTCAAACACGTGGATCATTGCTCCAAGTGACCCTGATTTTGGTCAATCACCTAATTTTCATTGCTGAATACATGTGAAAACTAGTCCCTGGTTGCAGCTGACCTGCTGACCCCATGGAATGTTACCTGTGGACATAGGAGGGCTTGAACCTGTCACTGCAGGGGAACTGCACCACCACCTCCGACTTGTTCATGGGGTCTTCCTTGTCTGGAATGGGACAGGTGAGAGGTTATGGAGGTCTCACCCACACGTGGGCTGCACTTACAGCCTCTACCCAGCAAATTCCTGCCTTTAACACAAAATTCGTCATTAAAACGCCACCTGGAAGTGACTTAAATACAGCATTAAAAAAATAAAAATTAAAGGAGCTTAGAAAAAGCCTAACTGGATAACAAAGTTCATTTAAAGGACAAAGAAATTATTCATAAGGGAAAAGTTTCCCAGCTGGCTCTGAGGTGGGATTGACTGACCTGCCTGCAGAGGGGGAATCCGGATGATGTTGTAGGCCAGGGCAAAGTTTTTCCCAAAGCAATTGCCAATGTTGTAAACAGTGCCATCATTCTCAATGTGGGGATGAGCTGTTGCCCCATTGACAGACACATATTTACAGAGATCCACCTGGAGAACAGCGGAGACAGAGTCAGGAGTGAGGTGGGAAGGCACAAGCTCTGCAGGGTGTTGTGAGTCAATGCATCCTTGCTCTGCATGTGGGAAATTCCTCTCAAAGTCTGCAACTGAGCTCTGATTTGCAAACTCCAACCACAAGTTGAAGATGCTGCAGGGGCTGGAGCCGCTCTGCCATGGGAGGGCTGGGGGTGTTCAGCCTGGAGAGGAGAAGGTTCAGGGGGGACCCTCCCAGTGCCTAAAGGGGCTCCAGGAGAGCTGGGGAGGGACTGGGGACAAGGCATGGAGGGACAGGAGGGCAGAGTTAGGTGGATATTGGGAAGAACGTCTGTGAGGGTGGACAGGCCCTGGCACAGGTGCCCAGAGCAGCTGAGGCTGCCCCTGGATGCCTGGCAGTGTCCAAGGCCAGGCTGGACACTTGGGGACAGTGGAAGATGTTCTTGGTGGCACTGGATGGCTTTAAGAACCCTGCCAACCCAACCCATTCTGTGACTCCATGACTTTCATTTCAGTTTTCCTTCTCCACTCCTCTGTCCTCCCAGGACAAAGACTCACCTGCTTGATGGTCTCCAGGGTGTCTGGGTTAATCCTGGTGATGAAGTTGGTCTCAGTGCAGGCATAGTAATCCTCACCCACAGGGTAGACATTCACCAGGGCGTTATCCGTCACCTCCACACCTTTGAAGTAGGAGAAAAACCTGAGCAGAGAAAACCAACAGGCAGTCAGGGGCTCCTGGGAAGCAGAAACTCCATGGGACATCCCAGCAGCGTGTGCACCACCCGAGGGACCTGGAGAAGATGTTCTTGCAGGGGTCTGGGTAGGCGTAGGTGCCAAACTCCGTTATCACGATCCTCTTCTCCGTCATGGCTCGCACGTAGGCGTCGGTCCGGACAAACCTGGGGCCAGGAGGGAAACTGTTACACGGGACACCAGGCTGTGCAATTAATGCAGACATTGCTTTGATGACCCCTGGGAGAGCTCTGGCACAACCTCACATTGCACCTGGAGCTCTCCACAAGCTCTCATTGCAGCTGGAGCTCTCCACAAGCTCACATTGCAGCTGGAGCTCTCCACAAGCTCACATTGCAGCTGGAGCTCTCCACAAGCTCTCATTGCACCTGGAGCTCTCCACAAGCTCTCATTGCAGCTGGAGCTCTCCACAAGCTCTCATTGCAGCTGGAGCTCTCCACAAGCTCTCATTGCAGCTGGAGCTCTCCACAAGCTCACATTGCAGCTGGAGCTCTCCACAAGCTCTCATTGCACCTGGAGCTCTCCACAAGCTCACATTGCACCTGGAGCTCTCCACAACCTCACATTGCACCTGGAGCTCTCCACAAGCTCACATTGCACCTGGAGCTCTCCACAAGCTCTCATTGCAGCTGGAGCTCTCCACAAGCTCACATTGCAGCTGGAGCTCTCCACAACCTCACATTGCAGCTGGAGCTGGGTTAATGATATCACTGCTAGAGCTCTTCCAATAACCACATGGACTCGAAATAACCAGGATCTCCCACAGGCACAGCCTGTTCCCAGCATTTCAGACAAGCAAATGCTTCCTTATTTATTCCTTTTGCTTGGAAAACTGGCTCGTACCTTCGGTGGTAGGTGACGTGCCCCTCCTTGAAGTCGAACTTGTGCAGCAGTGCCTGGCCATCAAAGAGGTGGTAGAAGGGCTCTGAGCCCACCTCAAACAAGCCAGGACCACATCTCAGGAGGCTTCCTCGCAGCCAGGTGGGAATCCTGCCTGTGGGAGACCCAGCGTTGGGATGGGCACAGCAGATCAGACCAAGCAATTTTTATTGTGATGGCAAGAAAATCAAAACTTCACTTTCTAATTAAACTTAGTGTTTAAACACATGAGCTCTGCAAGCTCTGATTTCTTCACACCTGCTGTGGACCAAGACATTCAGTATTGTCTAAAGAGCTCCCCACCCAATCTGACCTTTCTCTACCCCAAATCACCAGCCCTGTGAGCTCCTTCACATCCAGCCCATAAAGCCCTGGCAGCCCCAGAGCTGTGGGAGCAAAGGAGAGCAGGAGATGAGGCCCCAGACCAACCTGTGACGTGGGCAGTCACTGGAGAGGACAGCTCCTCCACTGTCTCAAAGAGCTTCTTGTAGCCTCCAGCAGGATGCTCCACCCTGGAAGGGCACAGCTGGGTGAGCCCGGAGCAAGGGCACAGCTGGGAGCCCTCCCAGGGAGGGATGGATCTTTCTGCACTGGATGATCCATGGCTTGCAAAGAACTTGGGGGAGGAAGGAAGGAGAAGCACCTTTCCATGGGGAAAGGCTCTGAGGCTCCAGACAGCTGCTGAGAACTGCCCTGAGCGTGAGGAGGGACAGGGACACTGAGGGGACAGCCCATGCTGCAGCCCAACAAACCAGGACACCCAAATCACCAGAAAGCAAAATCCAGCTTGTATCTCCCAGCTCTTGGAAAAGCCTTTTTTTATTTTTTCTTTTTTGCCTTTTTTTTTTTTTTTTCTTTTCTGAAACAAAGAATTATTTGTTGGGTTCCAATTTTATCTGCTGCAAAGCCCATGAAGACACACCAGGCACAGGCTGGTGAACTCTGCCCAGAGCAGCTGTGGCTGCCCCTGGATCCCTGGCAGTGCCCAAGGCCAGGCTGGACAAGGCTTGGAGCACCTGGAACAGTGGAAGATGATCCTGCCATGGCAAAAGTGGCTTTAAGGTCCTCCCAACCCAAACCATTCCAGGATTCCATTATTCTGCTCCAAGTCCTGGTCAATCCTCTGGAACCTGGAGGTGAGCCTGTTTCCCCAAACCAGAACCCCACCTTGGCACAGGATGTGAGATGGAGACATGGAGACCTCCCCACCTCTCCTCCCCTCCAAACCCTGCTGCCCCCAGCCCCAGCCAGTGCTCCACGTGGGATGTGCTCCCACAGAGAGGAGCCTCGGGGATACTCACTGGCTGTACATCCTCCCTGACGAAGGGCCCGAGGCTCCGGAGCCAAGCAGGGAGCCAGAGCTGGGCTGGGTATTTATGGGGTGCTGAGCCCTGCCCAGGGCAGCCCCATCCCAAAACAGCCCCCACCAATGAGAGCACCCCGGGAACAGAGCCGGCTTTCAGCTCCAAAATCCTCCCCGGGCTTTGGGAGCTTTTGTCCTGCTGGGCACACAAAAAGGGGCTTTCACGGTTTTCCTGAGACCTAAATTCTTCCCAAGCAGAAGTGATTACAAAGAAGCAAAGCCCAGGGAGGAGTGCACGGAGCGCTGGAGCCGTGCCGGGCGCTGGCAGCGGCCCCTGGCTCTGCAGGGACCATCCCGGCTCGGCAGGGACCATCCCGGCTCCTCCAGAGCCTCCCCGGAGTGTGTGACACCAGAGACACCGGGGGAGGAGAGAGTGCCAGAGGCAAACATCAAGGAATCCCCTGAGCTGGAGGGAGCCACAGCGATCAGTGATCCTGGCCCTGCACAGACACCCCAACAATCCCATCTGAGCGCTCTCTGAACCCTCCTGGAGCTGCTCTGGCAGCCTCGGGGCCGTGCCCAGTCCCTGGGGAGCCTGGGCAGTGCCAGCACCCTCTGGATGAGAAACATTCCCAAAATCCAACCCAAACCTCCCCTGGCCCAGCTCCAGCCATTCCCTGTCCTGTCACAGGGAGCAGAGATTGGAGCTGTCCCTCAGTCTCCTCCAGACTCATCACCAGGAACCACCTCTTGTAAGAATGGTTTATTTTTTAATTCATTTATTAAAATAGTTATGAAAACAACATTTATGAAAACAACAGTGCTGTAAAGAGCAATTTCAAAGATGAACAAGGTCCCAGTTTCCTGCTGTCCCCACAGGCAGAGGATGAAGGTGTTTTATCACCACATACATTCAGGTGCTGCTTCCATATAGAAACAGCTCCAGGGACCCAAACTGGGATGAAGGGACAGAAGGAGACATTAAACATCCCCTGCTCCATTAATGCCACAACCAGCACATGAGGGTTGGCTCTTTCCCTGGGGTTTTGCTTGTTCCCTTTCAAGGCAGCGTTTCCACTTGGACAAGGGCTCATTTAAGGCTTCTTACAGAAAAACCAGGATACTGCACTGAGATCGTGATTAAGGCCTCCCATTAACTCTTTCTACTGAAGAACCATAATTATAATTTCTCTTTTTATTCCCATTTTGGCTAAGGTCTGTCAAAACCTTAGAAGGGAACATTAAATAACCTGGATCAAGAACTGGGAGTAATGAGGGCAGGCCTTTGAAAGCCAAATCCTGGAAATGTGAGCTTCTCACCCAATAAGTTACTTAACTGGAACACTACATAAACAAAGCATTTATGCAACATGGCATGGGGTAGGAAGCCCTGGAAGCAAGTTCAGGCAGGTGCTGAGTGCTGGAGGCTGGTTACAGATGTTCCAGGGCAGGAACAGCTGCCCCTGCCCTGAAAGCACAAAGTTACCCTCAGGACATAAGGCATCATTAATACAGGGTAAAATGAGGCTCATTCGGGTTTCTCATTTACAAAATCTTTCCAAAAAAAAGGAGAAAAATGGTATTTTTGGGGAGAGAACTGACAGGCTCAGGATCACAGCTGTACCAAGGAATTCTGGCTGGGAGAGTGGGCAGGCCCTGGCATAGGTGCCCAGAGCAGCTGTGGCTGCCCCTGGATCCCTGGCAGTGCCCGAGGCCAGGCTGGACACTGGGGCTGGGACAGTGGGAGGTGTCCCTGCCATGGCAGGGTGGCACTGGGTGGGATTTAAGGTCCCTCCCAACCCAAACCAGTCTGGGATTTCAGAGCCATGCAGTAGATTATTATTATTAATTATACTTTCCCAAAAATTCCTGCAGATTTCAACTCCTGTGGGGGAACCTTTATCTTATCATAATTATTAGGTAAATCCCTAACTCTGGGAAAAATAGGGAAAATTAGTATATTCTGTTCTCACTTCATGGATCATCCATCACTCCTATTTTGAGAATCTCACCAACAGATCCAAAATGAATTTTCCATGAAAATGCAGAAATACACTTCAAGTCTTTTAATATAAATAAATATCAAAAAGCTGATGAGGGTTTTACAGATGATATGAACAGAAGCATTTATGGAGTGTGAACAGAAGCATTTATGGAGTGAGATAATCATTTATTTATGGTGAACTGGCTCTCCTGGTTCTGAACTCATAGAAGCTCCTTTGTTTAAAGACAAACATTTTGAGAATAGAAAAGGCACTTAGTCACAACACACACATGTAAAACCTACAATAAATGGCACAAATTCCTGACAGACATTTAAAGGTTATAACAAGAGGCACATCATTAGTTTCCCATTAAAAATATATATAAATTCTTGGTTAACAACAGCTTTATGTGTATTTTTACATTTTCCTACTCCGATATATTGTAGTAATTTGTAAACAGATAAATATTTTTCTTTTAGAAGTTATTCCAAAGTATCTGCACCAAAAAAGGTGTTTTGGCACCTTCCAGCACAGTGTCCATGTAAACATTTCCTCCTTCCACAGCACAGCAAGCACCAAACTCCTGCAGCAATTCCTCTGGTGAATCCCTCAGACTCCAGGCAGGGAGAGGTGGCTCAGGAGGGTGAAATCAGTACCTGAGGCTGCGGAATTTGGGTTTCCTGAGGCTCAGCATGGGCTGCTTGAGGGTGGGTTTGTTCTCCAGGAGCTGCGCTTCCGACTCCGTCCTTGGGAACCTGCTCCCGTAGATCTGGGGGTATTCCTTCTGGAACTGCAGCACACACAGCAGCCAGGGTGAGAAAACCCCAGAGGAAACCCCACAACAGCTCCAGCTGTGCCCAGCACACCCTGTGCCTGCAGAGCTGCCTCCCAGGAACGCCTTGGATAAACTCCCTTGCCCAACAGGGAGCCAAGGCTTCTCCCAGGAAAGCTTACCACCGATTCCATGGAAATGAAAGCACCTGGAACCAGAGCAGTGATTTGGACACTGTGCCTGTTTCCCTTGCAAGGCCTCAGGGAGGGATGAAAAACTGTAACTACATCTGGACATGAGCCAAACCTTCCCACGGCATCCAAACCACTTTCGTAACTTCTGGTGTTGACACAATTGGGACCTTACTCTCTAGAAAGTGCCGTGAATTTGGCTCTTCCCAAGAATTCCCAACACTTCCCATCAAGCAGAATGTGTCCAGCAGGCCCAGGGCAGTGCTCATCCCTGTGCTGGCACTGCTGAGGCACCTCCAGTACTGGGACCATTTATCAACTACAATTCACCATTCTTCTTTAGATTCAGAAGTTTTGATGAACCAAACCAGACTCACTTTTAGAGGCCCACAACGTTTCCACAACACACATGAAGTCAGAGCTGCAGGAGGGGCACCAAAGCCGAGTGTGGCTGTCCTAAAAAGCTGCTTGTTCAAAGGGGAGTCACAAGACTCGCTTAGGAGATTCCAGGACAAGTACAAAACTACTCCATTGGGCAGGAAGACTTGCCAAAAGAAAGAAAAACCCTCCAGGATTAAATCCTGCTAGAACTGCTGTGTTTTAGCCTTACTATTAGGCAAGTGTTGGTAGGCCAGAGAAGTGCAAGATAATCTTGAGCACTGTAAATGTTACAAAACACAAAGCCAAGGCCACCAAAAGAATGTTTCAGGATCCTCAACAGAGAGAGTCTGGTCTTCTAAGGCCAAAAATCATTGCTTTTAACCCCTATTGAATTTAACCCCACCTCTGGCATGTTAATGGTGACTTGGATGGCCAGTGCAGCACAGGAATCCAGGCTGCAGTTCCACAGGAATCACTGAATGGAGAGCAGGAGCTCCAGCAGAACCATTTGTCCTGGTTTTACACCATTGTTTGAACACTGCTGCCAGTCAAAGGCTGCATTATTATGGAGTGGTTTGGGCTGGAAGGGACCTTAAATCCCACCCAGTGCCACCCCTGCCATGGCAGGGACACCTCCCACTGTCCCAGGTGCTCCAGCCCCAGTGTCCAACCTGGCCTTGGGCACTGCCAGGGATCCAGGGTGGGCACTGTGCCAGGGCCTGCCCACCCTGCCAGGGACAATTCCCATTTCCCAATCTCCCATCCATCCCTGGAAGCCATTCCCTGTGTGCTGTCCCTCCATCCCTGTCCCCAGTCCCTCTGCAGCTCTCCTGGAGCCCCTTCAGGCCCTGCCAGGGGCTCTGAGCTCTCCCTGGATCCTTCTCCTCTCCAGGGGAGCACCCCCAGGTGTCCCAGCCTGGCTCCAGAGGATGCAGCATTAAAAACCATCTTTAAAATCCCAAGCAGAGCACATGAAGCACTCACAGCTCTGGAGCACAAACATTTCTCAGCACATTCTGCTCCTCTCCTGCCCCAGGCTCCGGTGCCTGAGCCCTTCCCTCACAAAGGCACTGCACAAGCAGATGAAATAACCTCACCTGTTTTAACTTTTTCTTTTTCTCCTTCACAGAGAGGTTTTTATCCTTGATGATGTTCTCCAGGAGCTCTGCCACTGCAGCCTGTGAGGTGGAGACCTTTTGTTCTTCAAACTCCTGAGGAGTGATTTGTTTGCAGTAGGAATACGTTGGCAAGATGGCACAAATTTCTTCTTTTTCCTGTTTGCACTGGAAGAAAAAAGGGCTCTGCATGCACTCAACTGATTCTGTACTGTTGAAGTACCTAATAAACACCCGCACCCACCCACAAGCTGCAAAACATTGTAATTAACATCTACACATTCAAAATGTCCTGGGGTTGTTTGAATTTTCCCAACTTCAGAAGAAGCAATTAAGAAATGAATCTGCACTGCTCTCACGGCACCAACCTGAGCCTTCCTCATGTACTCGAGGTGATCCTGCACAGCAAGCTGCAGGTAAGCTGGGACCTGGAGTATTTCCTGCTGATGGTCCATCAGGAAGGACAGCAGGCGTGTGGAGAGCAGCTCATCCAGGTCCTCCTCCTCTGCACAGCGCAGGACACAGCGGGAGAACGTCTGGATCAGCTGCAAGAGTTCAGCACAGCTGCAGTGGAGAAAGCTGGGGGATGATTTCCCTCCTCTCCGCTCCACAGTGGCTCAAATCCCCCTGTACCAACTTCCAAGTAGGGTCACACAAGGAGGAAAAGTCATCATTGTTCCCTCAGCTGAATTAAAGTCATTTCTTTGGAATTGAACAGCACTTTCAATTAAAAATACATTTTGTAAAAGGTGGTAGCAGAGAAAGGCTTAACCTATAGAAAACTGAACATCTTGACAGGACTGTAGAATAGGTTCCTGGAATGGTTTGGGTTGGAGCAGGAACACCTCCCACTGTCCCAGCTGCTCCCAGCCCTGTCCAGCCTGGCCTTGGGCACTGCCAGGGATCCAGGGACAGCCACAGCTGCTCTGGGCACCTGTGCCAGGGCATCACCACCCTCTAAATAAAGAATTTCTTCCTACTTCTAACCCAAACCTAAATCCTCAATTGGAGGAGACAAGTGAGGTGATTAAAACCTGCAAAGCCAACCTAATGCACACCAGGATTAAACTGGAGTGAGATGGGCTTTAAGGTCCCTCCCAACCCAAACCAGTCAGGGATTCCAAAGAGCAGCAGGGTGGGAAATCAGGCTGAGGAATCTCTGCATCCCTCTAAGAAGAGTTTTCCTGCCCTTACCAGGGACCTGGTGCCCATGGCATCGTGCAGCCGCGGCATGTCGACGTTGCCACTGATCCTGTTCATCATCCTGAGCAGCAGCTGCAGCTTCCTGCGCCTCGCCGGGGGCAGCAGCAGGCAGCAGATCTGCAGGGCCTCCACTGCAACCCTCTCCAGGTGAGGCTGCAGCAGATCTACAAGTCAACCACAAAGACAGCTGGCATTAAGATCTGAACCAGCTTCCAGCATGTTTCTACCTCAGTATCACAGATTTCCTATTTTTCAGTGTGATTATTTCTGTTCCAGAGAAATCAGCTGTAACACAGAGAATGTACAGGCCTTTGTTTGTGTGGTCATCTTCAACTTCCTCCATTATGGTGCACTTAGGACCACAATACAATTAAGGAGTGACACTAATTATTCCCAGAAAATACAGATTTACAGAACAGAAAAAGACATCTCCATCAGGCAGGTTTGTGCAGATTCCCTGTCCCCATCACTCACCTGAGCAGAAAGGCCAATCACTGACACATTGAGCTCCTACTCCAAAGTTACTACACACAGTTAGCAGAGCTACAGCAGCTTAAACAATAATGCCAGCAGATTTCCTGTAAAACCCCACAGACGCATGCTCTGTGCCTATCCCAGCAGAGTGGCAGAGGTGAGGGAAGCAGGGTTAGTGAGGCCACAGCACAAGGCAGTAGAGCATGCTGCAGAGCCCTTACTTGTGGCAGGCAGCACACAGGGGGAGGGGGGGGCAGAGCGTGCTGCCAGCTCGGTGCTGCTCCTGCAGAGCCTCCTTTGGACGCTGATGGCCGTGCCCTGCCCCCGGGGCTGCACTGTGATCTCAGCGCTGGGCCTGTTGATGGCACTGCAGCTCCCGGAGCTCCTCCTGCCCAGCAGGCTCAGGGGGGGCCCCCGGCTGCCGCCCCGCAGCTGCTCGGCCCAGGGACACGGGCCAGGCGCTCTCCCGAGGCCCTGGGCCGGGCCTGAGCTGCCCCAGCCCAGCTCCAGCACCGAGGCCCCTCTGTGCTCCTCCAGCAGCTCTCCACTGCTCGTGCTGGTGCTCACACCTGCCCCGAGGGGAGCACGTCCTCCTTTATCACACACACTTGAAGCAGCAGCTCCAATTCTCTCCAAGGAGTAACACCTTGTCCTAAACGCTCCAGGTGGCTCTTGGGCATTCCCGGGTCCTGCAAGGTTCTGGCAGCTCCCTCCTATCAGGCTCCCAGCACTCCCTTGTGGCAGTTTGTGCTGCTGCCATTTCTGTCCGTGCTGCTTTTGGGCTCTCAGCTCCTCTGAGGAAAACCTCCTGGAAGCTTCTCCTTTCTCCTTCTTGTCAGACTCTTTGAGGAGCAGGCTTAGGAGAAGACACTCAGTGGACTTGAAAGAGTTCAAGTGAGGAGGTTTTGAAGGCTGAGGGTCACATTTCTCCTCTTGGACAGAACGATTTCCACTGCCCAGATCAGGAATTTGGATGTAGCCACACAAAACTATCAGGGAATGAAAGAGATGTTAAAGGTGCAAGTGGTGTGAAAATGAACCAGTTCAGAGAGCTGCTAACTGGGCAGACAGACAACAAAGTCAAGATATTAATTAAGATATTAATTAAGAAGACTTTAGCTCAGTTCCAAAGCAATTTAACAAGGCCATTGCATCCAGCATGCAAGAACAAAGACGGGTAACACTGCAATAGTGAGGAGCAGGCAGAACAAGCACACCTTCTGAAGTTCTTGTTATTGAATATTTAGAATGTGAGCTGAAACAGCAATTGAAATGGGAAATCATGAGGCAGAAGTACATTTTAATTAACACTAATACAGAATGGAGCAGTGATGATCCTCCTCAGACCGGAGCTCCCACACACATCAGGAGGCCGAGCTCTGCTTTGAATCACATTTGTGTCCCCCAGCTGATCTGAACTCAGAGCTTCTCTGACTGTTTCTAAACTCATACATACCTAAGATATTAACAAAGAGCTCATAGTATTCAAAAGTAAGCAATGGCTCAGGAAGACTGAGAAAATAATCAGCAACTGTTCTGAATACGTCCCGCTCAAAGCCACTGTAGGTGTCCTGGCTCATGTCCTTGTTCCTGGGCCCTGAAAAGAGGAGAAGAAAGGAAATTCACACCAAAAATCCATAGTCCCTCTAGAAAAGAAATTTCTGAAGATCAGCCTAAATTTATTCTTCTTCCACAAGCAAAGAATCCTATCAGCAATGCACAAATATTGTATTTGGCACAATTTGTAAGCAAAAGCAGTGTAAGAGATTCCAGGCAGCCACTAGAGAGCTGTGCTCAGTTCTGTTCCACACCAAGAAAATAAATAAAGAAAAATTAATCTGTGGTCTTCATAGGTTCCTCAGCAAAATTATAACCCACTCTTAGTATGTGCCTTCATTTCCAAAGCACAGTGATCCCACTTCTCCCACAGGGAGTTCAAGCTCCCTGAGCAAAAGGAAGCTCAGCACATGGATAAAAAAGCTCATTATCTCTGGTCTCATTTGAGAGGCACTCATCTAATTAATTGAGAGCTGATTGTTTACAAAGCAAAGAAAATGGATCTCCCCAGTTTAATATGAAGTGTAGGAAATGTTTTGGTCCAGCTAAAAGCCAAGGACTGGAAAAGCAAAGTCCCTTTCACTCCTGAAAAACTGCACTAGAGGAAACCACCCACAGGTTTCTGAACTGAAACATCACAGCTGATTTCACACACACAAATATTTCCCTTTCAACCCTCAAAAGAGGTTTCTGGAACTCAAAAGCTCTTCAGTGACTTACAGTAGGCCAAGCACTTCATGGCTGACAGCACCCAGTGAGGGAGGTCTTCTGAAATCCAAACAGATAAAAGCATCATTTAGACATGAGCCCAAATAATTAACAACTAATAACAGCTCACATGTATTAAATAACACCTAAAGCACAAAAGATTAAATTTAAAACTGATTTTAAGTACTGCTCCACATATCATTTTGAGAGGATAAAGGGGAGTAATTTCAAGCTGAAGGTGGGCAGGGTTAGATGGGATATTGGGAAGGAATTTTTGGCTGGGATGGAATTTTGGCTGTCCCTGGATCCCTGGCAGTGCCCAGGGCCAGGCTGGAGCAGCCTGGGACAGGGGAAGGTGTCCCTGCCATGGCAGGGGTGGGATGGGATTGAAGGTCCCTGAGCTGTGCTGTGGTTTTGGAAAAGGTGGAAACAGCAGACTGTGAAATGGATGAATTAATATTTATAAATAAAGAGTTTTTAGGCAAATCTAGGGAAATAAATGTCACCTGCTTTGTCCTGCAGGATGACCATGCCGTGTTTGCTGGTGTTGCTCATGTTGTACATGACAAACTCAGGGATGATCTGGGCTGGCTGCAGAACCTCCTCCAGCGAGGGCAGTCCCAAAATGGTCTGCAGACTGGGGAGGAAGAGAGCAAGATTTGCAAGGGATGAAGGAAAACAAGTTCTTTCCATATCCATTCCAAAACTCTGGTGAGCTAAAGTGCTGTTTGGTAACTTCTCACTTCCAGGAGGACAAAGGGGGACACTTTTCCCTGGGACAAACAGCAAGGAAGGGCACCTGAGGTGTTTAAAATAGATTTCAGCCTCTGATCACAAATTCCTTAAATGCAGCAACCCAAAGTTAATAAACAGATTAGAAAACCTGTGTAAACAACAGGAAAAAAATTAAACCCTTCAAAAATTCAAATTAAATTTTAAACGTAGTTTTAACAATTAAAAACAAATGGTGAAAGCTTGCTCGGGCCATTTCCCACTGAAGGAGAAGGTGCTGTGTGTAATTCCTCACTCACTGTATCTGGATGATATTTCTCCATGTTTCTTGCACATATTCCTGTGTTATTTCCCTCCTTTGCTGTGTGCCTTCCTTCTTTTCTTCTGCTACATCAGCTTTTGGTCTTGCTAAGTTTTCCTGAAAATCAGTGGTTTGTACTGTAAGATAAATGAGCTTCTTAAGGCAATTAAAAATTACAGAAAATTGGAATCAGAAGAACAGGGCACTCTGTGGAACATTAAATTCCACATGGGCCAGGGGGTAACCTGCAGCCTCAGCACTGAAATGGAGCACAAAACTAAAAAGAAATGGGGAAAAACTCCTGATCAAACCAAAATCAGCAATTTAAAAGATAAAAACACCTCAAATCCAGATGTATTAATATGTGAATTATTCTCCTTTAGGAGTGGAACCTAAATTCAGAATTTATGCACGCCAATCTCAGCTGAATCAAGGGCCACACTAAAAGATGACCAATTAAATTATTTGTGCCTTTTAGTTGTCCCCCAACAATAAATTAAATTTCAACAAGGCCACACTGTGCAGATCACTTCTAGGACTTCACCTTTCAACCCTCCCAGTACTATAAAATCCTTAGCAGGGATAATTCTGCACTGAGACAAAACAAAGAAAACCCAAAACAAAATAAAAATCCCTCTCCTATAAATTTATTTCTTAATATTTCCAAATTCCTTAAGTCTAAACTATTCTTTCTTAAGGGAAGATGCCACAACAGAGCAGTGTCACTAAATTTTAAAGACCAAGGACAATGCAAGCCAACTGCACTGCTGTGAGGAACAGAAGTTATTACCACAGACTGCAGGAACTCCTGTTTCTTCAAACCCCTTTTGGATGAGCTGGGCAGTTTAAAAAGTTTTCCTTTGTCTCCAGAGAAGTTTTCCAAGTTCTCCCTTGGTGGGCTTGGTAGAGGTTTGACTGGAGAGGTTGGAGGGAATCTGTAATGAACGGGAGAGATGTCAAACACATTCAGAACTGATCTGTAATCAAATAAATGACTTGACAAACAAAACCTCTGACTCCATAGCAGTGTGACTCTGTTAGGAAATATTTTTTTAAGTTTATCGTATGATAAATCAGCTTTAGGCTGTTTTTCCTGATGCCAAAGTCCAGCTGAAGATGTTGGCACAGCCTGAGCCCAGAACGTGAGAAGTGGGGCCATTAATACCTTTGATTTCAGAGTGCTTGGCTCTGCTTCCCACTCAGGCTTTGTGTAAAAGGCCCAAGAGAAGCAAACCCAGCAGGCAGCTCCTACAAAACACCCTGGCTTCACTCCAAAGCACTGGGGTGCAGTTTGAATTCCAGCAAAGACCTGGGATGGACAAAAGCAGGGACACACACAGAAGGGAAGCAAAACACTCAGAGGAGAAAAACTGTGCTGATAATTAACTTGTTACCTAGGATGTTTAACCCAAACAAAGCTCTTTTCGCAAATCTAAGCATCTTAAATTGTGAAAAATGCATGTATTTTATGATTGGCTTTTTCCAAATATTAAAATGAATGTTATATGTGTTGTGTTAGAAAGTAATGTGTGTTAAATGGAGTTTTAGGTTATAAAAATGTTAAAATGGAAACAATGCTATGTATGTTTATCTTTTTTAAAGAGAGGACTCGCAGTGAGATAGCAGCCACAGGACACTTCAGTCTTTCAGAGAAAGAGAATTTATTGCCCCATTATCAGAAGAAATGAACTACTTCTGCCTCGAAGGCACTGTTAGGATTCAGAGGAAGAAGCTGACACTGCCCAGACAGAATCCTGTGTTTGAATGGAATTTATGCACCATGTATGAGGTGTATGAACATGCAACAGGCTGTTGCTTTTAAGGGTTAATCCGCTGTTAACGTGGGTCCTTTTTCGGGCTCTTGCTACCCAGAAAAGGTACCCGGACTGTCTGTAACTCTTTGGTTCTATTGTCTCATATTGTCCTAATCCAAATTATCATGACTCTGATTGTATTACTATTTTTATAACCATTTTATTACTATTAAACATTTAAAACTTTAAAAACAAGTGAATGGCGTTTGTCACGAAACCAAAACTCCCAACTTGCGAGAGCAGGGGATAACTCTGCCTCAGTACCTGTACAGGGCACCGTTGTCCTCCAGGTTCTCAGCGCCCCAGCGGCCCTTGATGTCCTCGATGACGTGGTTTTTGAGGAATTTCCGCAGGAGCTGCACCGTCTGCTGCCGGGTGACGTCGGGCCCGAAGCTGCTGTTGCTGCGGAGCACCTGGTGCAGCCAGTCCGCGGCCTCGGCCGCCGTGAAGCAGCTGCCGTGCGAGCGGAGCCGCTGCCGGTGCCGCCGCACGGGCATCCCGGCCCGGAAGCAGCGCGTCACCTCGTTCCACTGCGGGGACACCGAGCGGCACCGCCGCTTGCAGCCACCGCCGACAACGGCGTGTCGCGACAGCGGGGCGTCAACGTGATGTGACAGAGGGCAGGGCGGGGGAGGTCTCCAGGTACCCCCACGTCGCGAGGGTAGGGATGTCCGTGCGCACCCAACGTCGCGACAGAGCGCAGGGGGATGCCAGGGCACCCACATCGCGACAGAGAGCAGGGGGATGCCACAGCACCCACATATCGTCCTACAGAGTGTCCCTGAGCAGCCAATATCGCGACAGAGCGCAGGGGGTGCCAGGGCACCCACATCGCGACAGAGAGCAGAGGGGTGCCACAGCGCCCACATATCGTCCTACAGGGTGTCCCTGCGCAGCCAATGTCGCGACAAACCGCAGGGGGGTGCCACAGCACCCACATATCGTCCTACAGGGTGTCCCTGCGCACCCAATGTCGCCACAGAGCGCAGGGGGGTGCCGGGGCACCCTCACACCGTCCTACGGGATGGCCCAGGGCGCCCCCGTGTGGCGGCCCCGCGCACCCGCACACCGAGAAAACGGACCCGGGGCAGAAGGCGCCAGGCAGCCACGTGTCGCGACAGCGAGCGGGGGGTGTCCCTGAGCCCCATCACGACAGCAGGCAGGGGGTCCCAGGGCACCCAGGTGTCGCGGCAGCGGGCACGGCGCATCCCCAAGCGCCCCTCTGTCGTGACAGCAGGCCCGAGGGGCAGAGCCACCTCCCGCCCCGCGGCGCTCGCACGGGTGCCACGGGCGCCCCACTCCCCCCGCATCAGCCGCGCCCCCGGCTCCCGCCCGGCCCGGTACCGCCCAGCCCCGCTCGGTGCTCACCAGCCTCGTGGCGCGGTACGGCCCCAGCCCGGGCCCCGGTCCCGGCACGGCCATGGCGGCCCCTCAGGCAGGGAGCGCAGCGCCCCCTGCCGGCCCCGCCGTGCGCGCAACGGCCGTCGCCGCCGCCCCGCCGTTCGAATCCGCCGGCGGCCGCTGATTGGCCGAGACGGGCGCAGGCGGCGCGTGACGCCACTGGGCGGGCCGGGCTGAGGGGACGCTGAGGGCCCGGGGTCGGATCCCGGCCCGAGCACTTTCACCGGCGTTAATTACCTTGCTGTGATTAACAGTGATTACAGAAATTCGTGGACCCCAGTTCGTAACCTAACAGTCATTAACGTGCTGGGACAGCTGGCCCCGCCGCATGTCACAGCTGCTCCTGAGGTGTAGGGGTGGCACTGGCTGGGCTCTGAGGTGCATTGCAACCCAACCCAGTCTGGGATGCTGAGGGATGAGGAGGGCTGGGTAGGAACACCTTCACTTGGCTTTAGTCAGGGTTTAATCCCTCTGTGCTATGAAGGTTATTTTGGCTGTGGCCAGTACAGAATTGTCCTGCCTCAGCTCCATTCCCTCCTCAGCTCCATTCCCTTTTCTCCCCTCAGCTCCATTCTCCTCCTGCCTTCCCACAGGAAAATCCCAACAGCTCCAGGGGCACTCCATCCTCTGATTCTGAACACAAAGAGCACGTGCACACGGGAATATAAGCAAGGAAAGGAAAAGTGTGTTTTAATTAAAATTATTCCAATCATTTCCACAGCACATGGTTTTTTCTTAAGAGACTAAGACTATTCTTTAGAAAGTTATTATTTACCAGGTGTTTGATTTCACTTCCTTTTCAATAAAATATCAAGAGAAGAAAAAGCTCTTAGGCAAATTTCTAACTTAATTAAAATAAATCTGAGCTCCATCAAGTTTTTGAGCTGAGCTGATGGGTGAGCAGAGAATGACCCGAGACCAGCAAAAGGCAGCAGCCCCTGTGTCCCCAACCCTGCAGGAGCAGGAGGAACACTGAGCTCTGCTGGGAGAACTGGGATCACATTCCCATGGCTGCTCCCACACAGCTCCTGGCTCCAGCAGAGCCCAGGCTGTGCCCAGCACACCCTGCACAGCCAGGGAGAGCAGCCCAACAGCAGCAGGGAGAGACCCAGGAACCCAGGCTGGAATTCCCAGAGGCAAAGCAAGAGGGGTTTGGTTTTCCGTGTCCTCGTCCACAGCCATGTCCAGTTCCAAGGTGCTTTTTGACCCTCAAGGTTTATGCAAACTGCAGGAAGGAAAGGGAGGGGTCAGTGTGCTCTGTCCCTCTATCAACCACACATTTTTATCTCCTTTACATAAATTAAAGTCACATTTAGCATTTGATTCTCCTGAATCCATGGGGAGCTGTGCCTGAGCAGGGCTGCACACAGAAACTTTCCCTCCCCAGCCCAGGGTCCACCAGGGAGGAGCTGAGGCTCAGCCCCTGGGAAAGGCTGGCTGGGGATGATTTTTGGAGAGGAACTCCCCACTCACCGCAGCCTCCAGGGCCTGGTCCAGGTCATCCAGCAAATCCTTCTCATCCTCCAGCCCCACCGAGAGGCGGATCAAGGTGTCACTGATTCCCAGAGTTTTCCTTTCCGCCTCAGGCACTGAGGCGTGGGTCATGATGGCCCTGAAATGACAAAAACCATTTTATCCCAAGAATTTGGGACTTGGATTGGTAAAACCAGCCTGGCTGGTTCCCTGCCAGCACCCCTGAAATGCAGCAGGATCTGACACCTCCTCTGTGCCACCTGTGTGACCCCACAGATGCAGAGAGCCCCTGGCAGCAGCTCCTGGAAATGCTGGGAACGCTGACAAGTCAGGGAATTGCATCTCCAGCTCCTATGTGCAGGACACAAATGATTAACAAGAAGTGGATATTTAAAAATCTGGACGTGACAAAGGAGAAACTCCTACTGCTCTTCCTTCCAGAGCTGCTCTTTCATTCTACAGAAGCTCTGAAGGCTCAGCACGTGGGGAATGTGCAACCTCCAGAATAAAGTCTCCTGGTTTCATTCCTGGTGTCTCAGATCCCTTCTCAAACTGCCCAAAGGACTCTGGAGGGTTTATTCTCTCCAGCTACACAGGACACAGGCAAGAAGGGATTTCCCCATGTGCTGTCACTGGCACCAGCTCCTTTCAGCTGCTGGAGGGGTTCAAGGTTTGCTGTGAAATCAGTAAGTGAAATGATTTAACATTGAAATACAGTCATTCATTTCCATGGACCTTTTCCAAAAGCAAGCTGGCTTGGAGTGAAATGATGCAATTCCATGAAGATACTGTTTTGAGCAGTTTAAAAGGCCCAGGAGGCCCTGCCAGGGCCCAGAGGCAGCTGGGGGCACACAGTGACCGTGCCCCTCGTGTGAGCAGGGAGCAGGGCATTGCTCCATCCCAGCTGCTCCTCATCCCAGCACTCTGCAGCTGCTGGGATTGCCTTCATGGACACCAACTGTGCCTCAGCCCTCCAAGTGAAATTCCTCAATCTCTGCCCTCCCACAGGATTCCCTCCCTCTGCAATCTCCCCTGGCTCTGTGCTGCACAGCAGTCCCTGAGTTTAGCTAAAGGCAAAACAGCAAAACAGCTCCGGGGGCTGGGAAATTGTGGGAATTTTGTGGTGCTCTGCAGCTTTTTGGGGCTCTGAGGATGGGAGGATGAACTCACGGATGCTCTGCCAGGCTCTCGAAGCCGCCCAGACTCTCAGCCAAGCTAAACACCTATGGCAGAAAGGGAGAGGAGTCGTTACAGGAGTGGGCTCACGACACAAACACCTCCTGGGCACAGGCAGAGTGCACAGCTGGCCAAACACCAGCACAGGCTGGGCCAAGGACCCAGCCAAGCATTCCCAGAGCCAGGGGCTCCCTCAGTGCCTTTCCCCCTGAGGGCACTCTGCAATGTTCCAGCAGAGCTGCACCAGCCCAGCTGCCCAGCCCTGCAGAAAGGCCTTTGCCAGCAGCAGCTGAGCTGGACACCCTCACCCTGGGAGCAAACAAACAAACAAACAAACACTCCCACGGGGATGAGGGGTCCCTTTGTTCCCTCTCATTCACCCCATGGACAAATTATCCCTGATTTATAGTGGGATTTATGGGACACACCCAAAGGACTTGGCAAGAAAAGCTACCGCACCCTGTCCTCAGCAGGGCAGATTCAGCTCCCTCTGAGGGTGATTTTATTGACTTTGTTTTACCTTCAAGTTCATGAGAAAGGCAGAGGCATTTTCTTTTTTCCCTTTGATGTAGAAGGTGACCATCCCAGGACAGCCTGCACACTGCTTCTTCATCACCTCGTACTGAGGGTGGGAAGGCAGCCCTGGAATGGAGAGAGTTGGGACAATTCCCAGTGAATGCCAGTGCAGAGCTGGGACAGCTCAGCCTCACCCAGCCCATCTCTGGGCACCACAGCTCCCCAGTCCCTGCTCACCCACCTGGGTACATGACCTTCTCCACCCTGGGATGGGATTCCAGGAACTTGGCCACAGCCAGGCCGTTGTGGAAGTGCAGCTTCATCCTGATGTGCAGAGTCTTCAGCCCCCGGTTGCAGAGGAAGCAGTCAAAGGGAGAGGGGACAGCTCCCAGGGCTGTGGGAATGGGAACAGAATCCCAGAGAATCACACAGAATCCCAGAGAATTCCACAGCAACACTGGTGTTCTGCATTCAGCACAGCCAAACACATCCTCACCTCCAGCATTGCTGACCTTGGCACAAGTGGGAACACAGCCAAGGCAATCTCCAATCCTCATCTCCCACATGGGGCAGCCAATTAATGAGGCCAATTAACAGGCTCAGGCCTCAAGGATTACATTATTTATTGGGCACAGTGCACCCTCAGTGCAGAGGGCACAACCCTGGACAGGAATTTATTCCTGACAATGAAGAGGCTGGAAAATTGCTGGAATCATGCGAGGCAGGAAAATTCTGCATTGGGCACACCCTGATGGGTGAGGGAGGTTCAAACCCCCCAGGCTGCAGGTGGCACCTCAGTGCTTTCAGGATGGGCCCCAGTGCTCTCCTGGAGTGCTCAGGAAGGGGAGATCAACGTCTCTCATTTTATGGGACTGTTCTATTGAGCTTTCCCAGCTCTGTTAATTTACATTCCAGGCTGATTTCCCACTTGTGTGCATGCCCACCCTCCCCAGCAGGAGCTGTGGATGTGAACAGGATTCCTGTCAGGAATTCCCTGTCTGGACTTACAGTACTGCAGGACTTTCAGCCTCTCATAGAGATCTTCCCTGTTTACAGAGACCAGGCCCATGAGGACATCACTGTGCCCTGCAAATGACAGGGGACAAGAATGGGATCAGCCCCAGGTGTAAATAAAACCCCTGGGACACCTCCCACCACCCCAGGCTGCTCCAGCCCCAGGGTCCAACCTGGCCTTGGGCACTGCCAGGGATCCAGGGGCCTCCCCACCCTCCCAGCCAGGAATTCCCTCCCAGTCTCCCTCCATCCCTGCCCTAAGCATGTGCTGAACTCTCACACTCACCATTCATGTATTTGGTTGCAGAAGACATACAAATATCAGCCCCCAGGGCCAAAGGACGCTGAAAGGAAAGGAAAATAACATCATCATTCCAGTTTGGGTTCATCCCCAGCCATTCCAACGGCTCTGAGCTCACACAGGATAAACAAGGGGAGAAACAAACACAAAAACCTGAGCATGACAATAGAACATGTGCTAAAGGCAGCAGTACAGGGAGGCACTCTGAATTCAAGGGAAGCACAAGAAAATGTGATTTAAGAGCACTGCTGCCACTCCCACAGGCTCCAGGGAGAGAAGAGATTGAGCACACCCAACACACAGTGCAGAGCTGGGAAAACAGTTCTGCAGCTGAGCTGGGGCAGGGACACACCATGGCACGGAGCCCACAAAGGGCATTTCCATGGGAAGTGAGGGACTCCAGCTGCACAGCAAAAGAATTGCTTTGCTTTCCAGCTGTTGCAGATCCTGCCCTGGGGGAGCTGGGAGCACGAGCAAAGGAGCTTCCTTTGGCAGCTCTCTGCCCTCAGTCCCAGTGCTCTGCCCAGGAGCCTCCTGAGGGGAGACAAACCAGGAGCTGGATGGGCAAGAGGGGCTGAGCAGTGCCAGATTTTTAATCAGTCACTAATTAAGGCACTTTGCACCTGGTATCAGCACATTCTAAAGAGTGAAGGGCATCACTGTTAAAACTTAACAAAGCAGACAGTTGCCAAAACTGCTGCTACCACATTAAATGCAGACTCCCACCCAGGGAATGTGGAGATGCCCAGCCAGAACCATAATGGAAAAGGACTTTTACACTCAACATTGATGGACAGATAACTGTGAAATTCTCCTTTTCTTAGCCCAGTGTGGTACCTCACCTACTGCTCCCACCAATTAATCATTAGCACTGGCTTTCCCTCCACACTGGGCTGCTCCAGACACATTAACCAGCACCCTGTGCTCTTCCACACAGCCCTTTCTGAAGGAAATTGGGAATTCTGAAGTGAACAACACATTGCAGGGCAAATCCCCAAGCCTCTGGCATGTCCCAGGCCAACTGCAGAGCTGCTTGAGCTAAGCATTAACATTTTCTGCCAAGTTCTCTTAATTCAGCAAGATCACCGTACCCTGCAGGCACTTGCACTCTGCAAAAAGGGTGACTTCAAACCTACAACACCAGGGCTCAGCTTGGTCTCCTGGGAAACAGATCTGATACAATCCCTTTCCCATCCCTTTCCCAATCCCCCTGTCCTGGGACAGGTGACACACCTGGAAATATGGAGACATGAAGCTGTTGTCCACTGCCACCAGCACCCCCGGGTGCCTGTGCACGATGTCTGCGCAGGCTTTGATGTCGATCACCTTCAGCGTGGGGTTCGTGGGGCTCTCAAGCCAAACCAGCTGCACAAACCCAAAACAACTCCAGGTCAGAGAGCTCCCAGCGCTGGGCTGAGTCCCAGGGGCTCTGGGTGCCCAGTGCTGGCAGCTCCCCGTGGCTTTGGGCCCTGGGGACGGGCAGCGGCCCTGCCAGAGCCAGGGGAGGCTCCAGCGGCTCCTCCGAGCCCAGGGAGCTTTCCCTGCGGCTGGGCTCGTGCCATCCCAGCTGGAGAAGGGCTCAGCAGCAGGACAGAGCCTTCCCCAGAGCCTTGCCCAGCACAGTTCACTTCCCCTGGGGCAGGGATCACCCAGCAGTGCCACGGAGCCCCCCCGGCTCCGCGCTCAGCGCTCCCTCTGCTCCCCCTCACCTCTGTCCTGTTCCCTCCTCTCTGCAGGCTCTGCCCTTCTCAGGATGCTGCCCATGAGGGGCACAGGGGGATAGGGTGGGTGCAGCTGTGCCCCAAGCTGCCCCCTCAGCTCAGCACAGCCCCAACCCAACAGGAGCAAGGATAAAACAATTTAACGCCCCTTTAAAGTCCACTTCCCTCTCCCCTACCTTGGTCTCTGGTGTAATTGCAGCTTCCAGGCATTTTGGCTTTGTGCAGTCAACAAAAGTTACTTTCAAATTATTTTCTGTGGCTACTTCCTGGAAGTATCTGTTTGTGCCTTAAAAAACCCAAAAATCACAAAATGAAACAACTTCCTTAACTTTCATTGCCTGCTCTGCAGCCTCATGCATCATGCAGGGACAGTCAGGAGGGCATAGCTTGATGCTGCACACCATCCATGGCACATTTATATTTTCTTTATAGAACATGTGCTAAAGGCAGCAGTACAGGGAGGCACTTTGCACCTGGTATCAGCACATTCTAAAGAGTGAAGGGCATCACTGTTAAAACTTAACCAAGTTTAAAGATTGTTGCAGATTGAGTGATTATGAAACAGTAATAATTTAAATATGAAATCAATGTGGGGTTTATGATCAGGAAATTAAACACAGAAGAACAACCAAGGGGAACACTCCAGCTACTGTTTTCCATCACTCCAATAAAAATGATTCCTTCCCGTCTTTGAAGCCTTTCCCAGGGAAGATTAAAAGAATCCAGCAGGTGATCAATGGATGTGCAGCACTCACTACCAGAAACACTGCCTGCATTAAAAATTCATTGGTTGGGTCCTTTTGCCAAGCTGATCCCCAGGGACTCAGTTTTCCATCTGAGCAGGAAGGGATGGGACATGGAGGTGGATTCTGGGAGCTGAAGGGAACATCTGAGTGATGTTTGGGAGGTTCTTTTGTGAGAAACCCTTTCTTTGGAACAAACCAAGGCAGAGGAGGAGCAATGAAATTCAGCCCTGCAGAAACCAGGCTGAGGCTCCAAGGAGAGGGGAAAGCTCCCAGGAACTGCAGTGAGCTCACCCTGCTCAGAGAGGGACTCTGGCAGAGCTGGGTGCACTCTGCCACTGGGGAGCTGTGAGGAGAGGGATTGATAAAAACAGGCTTCAAAGAACAGCGGGGTCCTACAGGGGAAATTCAGAGTTCCTGAGAGCCACAGACACGTTTGAGCCCCTGCACAAACAAGGCTGAAGCCACTGGGTGCTGTACCCACCTCCATAGACATCATCCATGCAGATAACTGTGTCCCCTGACTTCAGCAGGTGACAGATGTTCAAAAGAGCTGCTAAGCCAGAGGAATAAGCCAAGCCTGGAGGAGAAAGGATCACCGGTGTTTGATGTGACACAACAAGTCAGACTTGCCTTGGCCTTCCTCACTTTGCCTCTGCAAAGAACCTGTTCTGTCACTGCCTCACTGGGAACGTGGAGCCAGTGACAGCAGGGGATGGATGTGGACACCATGGAACCAGGACGGACACTGGGATACACTGGGACAGGCTGGGACACACTGGGAATGGACTGGGACACACTGGGAATGGACTGGGACACACCGGGAACGGACTGGGGCCAGGGGCTGCCTGCTCCCACTGCCTCCAGTGCTGCTGCACAAGGATGGATCCAGCTCAGCCCAGGCATCAGCCACACTGAGGGAGCAGCAGACAAACCCAGGCATGGAGCTGGACTTTGCTGAAGCTGTTGGGCTCTTCCCCACCTTGGAGCTGCTCCTGCCCACAGCCAACAGCCAGAGCCGTGGTGAGGGAATCATGGAACGGTTTGGGATGGAGGGACCCCAAAGCCCACCCAGTGCCACCCCCTGTCCCGGGCTGCTCCAAGCCCCGTCCAACCAATGAGGTGCTCACTGTATTTGGCTCCATCGAGGGCGGCCACAGCCTTTTCCAGGCAATCCCGAGTGGGGTTCCCAGACCGGATGTAGTCATAACCCTGGGGTGGGAATAAGAAACAAACATCAGAGACAGCACTGGGAAAGTCTGGGATAACAGCAGTTCTAGGTTCCTTAAAGAGCCCTGGCTGAGGGCATGCAGGTCCTCCCAGAGCAGCAGGATTCTGTCCTGGCACAACATGCAGCGGGGCATCCCTGCCAGAGAAAGGGCCTGGGGTGCACTGGGGCAAGGAGCCACATTCTCCTGCTTCTCCCCAGACATCCATCTGTGGCCACTGTGGGAGAAAGGGCTTGGGCTGCACAGTCCAACCACCCTGAGAATGCCAGGCTGGCTCTGGCTGGGACCATGAGGGTGCCCTGGTCCCATTCCCTGCTCAGCAGAGCACAGGGCACAGGATCATGTCTAGACAGCTATGGGTATCTCCAGTGAGGGAGACTCCTCAGCCTCTCTGGAGGGAATTCTCAGGAAAAACGTGTGTCCACCTCCATCACACCCACAGGCACCGGACAACTTCCCTCATCAGCTCTTAACAACCCACACGTTTCCAATTGCCACAGCTTTTATGCAAATTCTGGGGAAATTCAATGAGGAAAATAAGACTCATGCACGCACAGATGCAGTTATTACCAAGAGAACCTGCTGAGCACCCTGGGATTTGCCTGCTTTTAGGATTTCTCTTTAATGTCAACTTCCTCATAGTCAGGAATTCTGCAGATCGCTCTGGCAGAGCTCCCGGCAAGAGCATGGATCCTGTCATCAGGATGTGGATACATCAGCGTGACTCCTTCTGAGGGCCTCCTCAGCACAGCTGGGATTCTGTGTGGAATGAGGAATCACAAGGCAAATTCCTCCTGCGCCACCAGCACAACGCGAGATTGGAGCAGGTGCTGATTGAGGAGTGGCAGCTTTGTGCCACGTCCCGTCAAACCTTTCTAGCACTTTCTACAGGGCATCCACAAACTCCTTAAGAAATATTCCCTCGGTTTGGAAGGAAGACCGAAGGCGGCTCTTACACAAAGCGTGTGTAGTGGAACAGGGATTCTGCCCGGCCCTGGGGCGAGTGCAGTGTCGGGAGAGCCGCCCGTGTTTCCGGCTCCGGGCAAGCCCTGGAGCAGCGTTCCTGCGAGCCCGGGGGCACCGCGTGCTCCCTGCTCCCCTTCCCCCGCCTTTCCCACGGGAATCATCCCAGCCTCATCCCAACCTCATCCCAGCCTGATCCCAACCGCTCCGGATCGCCGCCCGCAGCGGGAACAGCGAGCCCCGGGCTGGCTCGGGCTGGAAGGGAGCACAGCGGCTCCTCCGGTGCCACCGCCGCTCAGCAGGGCGGTCCCGGAGCACAGGCACGGCATCGCGGCCGGGCGGCTCTGCAATGGCCCCGTGAGCAGCCCCGCTCCCGGCACAGCGAGATGCTCGCGTCTGCCCAGGAGCTGCCACGGGGGGAAACATCCGCGCCGGGAGCTCCCTGCCCTGCCCAGGCCCTGCCGCCTCCTGGCCGGGACACGCCGGATGCTCGCGGCCTCCCGCGTGTGCCCAAGCCCGGAAGGGGGCTCGGTGTCCCTGTGGATGACTCAGCGCCCCGGTGGCGGCCACACTCACCGCGTGGTCGCCGGGAGCCCGCTGCTTGAAGGTGGTGGAGAGCGAGATGGGCGGCACCATGGCCCCGGAGCGCCATTGCTCGGGCTCCTGGCCGGCATGGATGGCATGGGTGGCGAAGTGCTTGAAGGGCGGCAAGTACCCCTCCGTCCCCTTGCCTGCCATGGCCGCGTCTGTGTGGGACCGGCCCGCAGCGCTCCGGGGGCTCGGCGGGGCGAGAGCTCCTCATTGGCTGCGGCGCCGGCGGGGAGGGGCCCTCGCGCCCTCCCATTGGCTGCCGGCGGGGCGGGGCCCGCCCTGCACAGGCAGCCCCCGCCCGCTGGGGGGCGCCACGCGCTGCGCGCTGAGGGGCCGCTCCCGGGAGCCTTGCCGGGACCCAGGGGCGCCTTTCCCGGGAGCCGTGCCGGGACCCAGGGGCGCCTTTCCCGGGAGCCGTGCCGGGATCCAGGGGCGCCTTTCCCGGGAGCCGTGCCGGGATCCAGGGGCGCCTTTCCCGGGAGCCTTGCCGGGACCCAGGGGCGCCTTTCCCGGGAGCCGTGCCGGAATCCAGGGGCGCCTTTCCCGGGAGCCGTGCCGGGATCCAGGGGCGCCTTTCCCGGGAGGAACCGGGAATAATCTGACCGCACGGCAATGACCCACAGGGGAGCAGCGTGCTGACTGCCCGGCAGCGCTGCCTGCAGTACCTCAGCACCTGGGAGTAACCCCAGCTGGGCACGGGCTGGGGGACCGGCTGGAGCTGCTCTGGGGGAAGGATCTGGGGATTCTGAGGGACAACGAGCTGTGCCCGGCCAGCAGTGTCCATTTTGATCCTGAGGGACAACGAGCTGTGCCTGGCCAGCGGTGCCCAGTGGGATCCTGAGGGACAACGAGCTGTGCCTGGCCAGCGGTGCCCAGTGGGATCCTGAGGGACAACAAGCTGTCTATGGGCAGCGGTGCCCAGTGGGATCCTGGGGTACCACAATCAATTCCAGCAGGTCAGAGGTGATCCTGCCCCTGTGCCCAGCCCTGGGGACACCTCTGGGTGCTGTGCCCAGCCCTGGGGACCCCTCTGGGTGCTGTGCCCAGCTCTGTCCCTCAGCACAGCAGGGCAAGAGCTCCTGGAGCTGAGCAAGGGCCTGGAGCATCTCGGTGCCCAGGAAAGGCTGAGGGAGCTGGGGCTGCTCAGCCTGGAGAGGAGCCCCAGGGAGAGGGCCCTCAGCCCTGGCTGTCCCTGGCTGTCCCTGGCTGTCCCTGTGTACAGAGGTCAGACCCAGCAATGGCCCCAGAGCCACGGGCAGGGACTGAGCCCAGCAATTCCCCCAGCACAGGAGGCAGAGCTTCTGCTCCAGCCCTGAGCAGATTGTGCACAGAGGCTGTGGACTCTCCTCTCTGGGCATGTTCCAGAACCATTGGGACACAAACCCGTGCTCTGGGATGTCCCTGCTGGAGCAGGGAGGTGACTGCAGAGGAGCCCCTGTGGTCCCTTCAGCCTGACCCATTCTGGAGTTCTGTGATTAAAAATTAATTCACTGAGTCTCCCTGCCAAGGTTATCCTACGTGGACTGATGTCCATGGAACAGCACTTTGACATCTGAGGACAAAGAACACACATGTGCTGAAGGCCACTGATGAATGATTTATATATTAGACTTTGTAAGGAAACATTTTTTTTACAACAAAAATATGGATAAAATGTGAGCAAAGCTGGATCTAAGAAGAGCAAACCTCTGGATGTGTGCAAGACCATGCCCCAGCCTCACATACAGGCAGGAACCTGGGATTTAGGAGGGAGGAATTCCATCCCCTGTTGTTAAATCTGATTGCTGTAGGAAAGTTCTGTTGATAGGCAGACAAAAAAAAGCCATTCCCAAGAATTTGTAAGTGTAAAGTAATCCCACAGCTGGGATTCCTTACAAACACCAGTTTTCCCGGAGCCCTTCCCATGAGTAATGCTTTGGTTCCATTTCTGGGGTGAATAAGGGAGTCCATAATAAGCTGGTAAACAGTGACTTCATGCCTCTAGTAATTAAAAATGCAGCGTGAGGCTTCCACCATCAGCTAAAACCTGAGCCAATCCCTCCATTCCACAAGACCAGCCATGCTCTGTGTGTGTTTCCAGCATGGGAGAACAGGAGACATCAGAACGGCTCACAGTGCCAGCCTCTCACATTCTGCCTGCAAATGGGTTTGACTTTCCTCAAAAAAACAGGGAGAGACAGAAAAATCTCAGTGGAAAGACCACTGGAGTATAGAGCAAAAGCAAATTGTTGGGTTTTTTTCTATTTTTTTCCTAGAATTACTTCAAATTCTGTATTAGGACTGTAAAAAGCTGTGTGGGAAGCAGCTGGGGACAGCAGGCACAGGAATTCTTAAATGTGCCTAGAATTCTTCTTGGTCACTTGGGATGAGGGAGATGATGTGAACTCAGGAAAGACAAGGCCATCAGGCTGGTAATTCTGTTATCACAGCAGGTCTGGTCTCCCTGGCAACCTGGGGGTTGTTTTCCCTGGGAGAATTATTAAAAAATCCAATTTACCAGGAATTTGGGACATCATCATTTTTACAATTACTCATCCCATATTTGAAGCAGAAACTTGCAGAACTGGCCCAGGAGCAGGACGTGCAGTGGGGAATTGGGAAGCTCCAACCCAGACAGGTCCTTTCGGAGCTGACACTGCACCTACAAGGGCTCGCACCACCACAGGGGCACTGTCCCGGTTTTCCTTTGAGGAACACTTGTCCCGGTCCCATAATTTCCCAAAGAACTTTCCATGGATGGTGGGAGAGCACTGGAACAGCTGCTTAGAGAGTCATGGAGTCTCCCTGTCCTGGCTCCTCGGGATGTGCCCTTTGGGATTGATCCCTGATTCTGCCTGTCCCTCAGGGTGTGCCTGTTGGGATAGATCCCCAATTCCGCCTGTCCCTCAGGATGTGCCCTTTGGGATGGATCCGGTCCCTCAGGATGTGCCCTTTGGGATGGATCCCGTCCCTCAGGCCGTGCCCATTGGGACTGATCCCTGATCCCGATCCCTCCCCTCAGGATGTCGCTGTTGGGATTGATCCCGGATCCCTCCCTCAGGATGCGCTTGCTGGGATCGAATCCCGGATCCGGTCCCTCAGGATGCGGTTGCTGGGATCGATCCCGGATCCCGTCCCTCAGCATGCGGTTGCTGGGATCGATCCCAGATCCCGTCCCTCAGGATGCGGTTGTTGGGATGGATCCCCGATCCCTCCCTCAGGATGCGGTTGCTGGGATCGATCCCAGATCCTTCCTCCCCTCAGGATGCGCTTGCTGGGACCGAATCCCGGATCCGGTCCCTCAGGATGCGGTTGCTGGGATCGATCCCGGATCCCGTCCCTCAGGATGCGGTTGTTGGGATCGATCCCGGATCCCGTCCCTCAGCATGCGGTTGCTGGGATCGATCCCAGATCCTTCCTCCCCTCAGGATGCGGTTGTTCGGATAGAACCCGGATCCCGTCCCTCAGGATGCCGTTGCTGGGATCGATCTCGGATCCCGTCCCTCAGGACGCGGTTGTTGGGATAGATCCCGGATCCCGTCCCTCAGGATGCGGTTGCTGGGACCGACCACCGATCCCTCCTCCCCTCAGGCCGTGCCCATTGGGCGGATCCCGCCCCGCCCCTCCCGGTCACTCCGCGGCTCCTCCCGCGCGCTCTCTCGGTGCGGCGCAGTCTCGCGAGAGCGGCGGCCGAAGATGGCGGCGCGGAGCCGAGGCCCGTGAGGCGCGGGCGGAGCTGCGGCCGCTCCGGGGGCTCCGGGCGGGACCGGCCCCGCGGGCTCCGAGCGCTGCGGGCGCTCCCGCCGGCCATGACCGGCGAGAAGCTCCGCTCGCTGCGCAGGGACCACAAGCCCAGCAAGGAGGACGGGGACCTGCTGGCGGCCGGCGAGGACGAGGCGGCCGCGGCGCCCGGGGGCGCCTTCACGGGCGGGAAGGGCGGGCGGGCCGGGGGGCACCGCGGGCCCGGCGCTCACCGGCACCGCCCGCCGGCCCGGGCCGCCCCCGCCGGGCCCGAGCGCGGCCCCTTCCCCGTGCACGAGTGCGTGTTCAAGGGGGACGTGCGGCGGCTCTCGGCGCTCATCCGCACGCAGGGCATCGCCCAGAAGGACAGTCACGGTGAGCGGGACGCGCCGGGGAACCGGGGCTCGGGGCCGCGTCCCGGCGGGGCGGGAGATGCGAATGCTGCACCGGGAAATCGGGAATTCGTTGGGAGTTTCATAAGGGTGTGTGAATACCCTGTAGGAAGGGTTGTGGACAAGGGATGGAGTGGCTGGCCAAGGGGGATGGCTTCCACTGACAGGAGGCAGGGATGGATGGGATACTGGGAAGGGATTGTTCCCTGGCAGGGTGGGCAGGCCCTGGCACAGCGTGCCCAGAGCAGCCGGGGCTGCCCCTGGATCCCTGGCAGTGCCCAAGGCCAGGCTGGACAGGGCTTGGAGCATCCTGGGATGGTGGAAGATGTCTCTGGCATGGCAGGGATGAGCTTTAAGGTCCATTCCAACCCAAACCATTCCGTAATTCCATGACTTTTGTAATATGAATGAGCACTGTGAGCTCCAGTACCAGCACTGTGCTGGCAGAACTGCCTCTGACTGGGTGTTGCTTTGTGTTCAAGACCCCGCTGCATTTAAAAGATTCGTTCTTTTTTAGGGTGTTTGAGCTGTCACCTGTTTGCTTTGGGGGATGCTGAGCCATTCCTTTGGCTGTTGGCAGAGCAGTTTTTGATATTTCCCCAGGCTACAAAATCAATCCTTTTTTTCCCCTTTCTTTTTAAATGCTGGGTTTTGAGAGAGTTGTTCTCAGCTGCTCCTCTGCAAATGCTCTGTCCACAGCAGTGTCAGTGACAGAGATGGAATCTGATCCTTGTGCTGCTCTGAAATTTGTAAATATTGAATGTCTTGCCAGGACATTTCAAAACGTTTTAATTTGGAGGATATTTTATACTGTTAACAAATAAATCAGCCTGGGGGATCAGTCTGACCTTCATGGTTGGTTCTAATCTCTATTTCAATAGCCGTTTCAAGAGTAACATGATCCATTTCTGCTGGAGAACTCCCAGTTCCACGTGTGTGGTGTCTGAGAAGTTGTGATAAAGAGCAGGCTTGTGTTGTGTTTCTGATAAGGAGATGGGCTCTTCTTCATTGTGGTGTGTAAATTCAAAGGGAGCACGACGGTGAAGGATCTCTGGGGCTGGCACAGGGGCAGGAACGATGGAGTTGGGGATTCCAGCTGTGTCTGTGGTGGCACTGGAAGGCAGCTGGGGGCTGCAGGGTAGCACAGGGCTCAGCTCCCAGCCAGGATGGGCAGGAATGTTCCCTGCAGCTGGCACGGCGCTTTCCCGAGGGCAGAGCTCCAAATCCAGCTACAGATCTGTTTATCCTGCCACCTTCTTTCCAGCAAACCCTGCTAGAATGAAAGCAGCAGACTTGGGGAGGAATTTTCCCACTCTCTCTATTCCTGCTGCTGCTTCTCCCTGTTCCTCCTCCAGTTCCCCTTCAAGCAGCTCAGCAGCAGCAGCTCCAAATCTTTCCTTGAAGGCACTTCCTGATCCCTCTTTGCTGTGCTGTCACCCTCAGTGTGTATCTCACACATTGATTCCATCCTTTTTGGATCCATATATAAATCCCTAATTAAGATCTCCCTGCTTTCCCAGCTCTGTGCAGAGTTGGGACACTTTGGGGATATCTGACTTGTCATCTTCCTCCAAGTTTTTACTTGAACTATTCAAAAAAAAAAAAACCCACAACAAACCTCTTGATGGTTTGACATTCCAAAGGCCTGAGTAACATTTCCCTGTTATTGTTTTCTTCCTGCCTGTTTCCATCTGTCACTTGTTTACACACACTGGAACTGGGAATCATTTAGGGGACACTCCAGCTGATGATTTGCTCAGAAATAAGTCAGAGGAATCCAGGGATGTGCTGAGGATTGGACAGAGGGGAGAGAGAATTTATTGTTAATAATCCAGGCCTGTTTTAGTGTTGGTTCAGTGCAGGAAAGCCAAATCCTGTGGAATGGGAGACTCCTGCTGTTCTGCTAAAAGCAATTGAGTGTTAATTGAGTGCCTCCCCAGCTTCCTAAATTAACCTCCAAATCACAGCCCAGAGGAAGGCCAGTGTCATTATTCCCAAACAATGAGTTTCCTGGGAGAAGCCTGTAGCTACACCTAGTAGATGACTTCCAGCTTTATTATAACATGCATTTAAGAGCTTAAATCCTGAACAGACAAATCCTCTTGCTGGAAAACAGCCCTGGCTCCCTGTGGGTGGGCAGGTACCTCAGCAGAGGAGAAAGGCCACACGTGTGTGGGGACAGGTGCTGTGTTTGAGGTGTGGTGTTGGGCCAGCAGGCTTTGTTTGCCCACCTGGATGGGCACAGGCAGGATTCCAGGAGCTGCTGGAGCACTGGTTTCTTGGGAAAGGGGGCTGTGGCTGTGCTGGGCACTGCTGAGGCCTCACCTCAAACCCTGGGGTCAGTTCTCAGGCCTTCATTCCAAAAAAGACCCTGAGGGGCTGGAGCATGTCTGGGGCAGGAAATGGAACTGGGCAGGGGCTGGAGGGTGTCCAGGAGCTGGGCAGGGGCTGCAGAATCCCTGAGGAGCTGGGCAGGGGCTGCAGAATCCCTGAGGAGCTGGGCAGGGGCTGCAGAATCCCTGAGGAGCTGGGCAGGGGCTGCAGAATCCCTGAGGGAGCTGGGCAGGGGCTGCAGAATCCCTGAGGAGCTGGGCAGGGGCTGCAGAATCCCTGAGGGGCTGGGCAGGGGCTGCAGAATCCCTGAGGGAGCTGGGCAGGGGCTGCAGAATCCCTGAGGAGCTGGGCAGGGGCTGCAGAATCCCTGAGGGAGCTGGGCAGGGGCTGCAGAATCCCTGAGGAGCTGGGCAGGGGCTGCAGAATCCCTGAGGAGCTGGGCAGGGGCTGCAGAATCCCTGAGGAGCTGGGCAGGGGCTGCAGAATCCCTGAGGACCTGGGCAGGGGCTGCAGAATCCCTGAGGAGCTGGGCAGGGGCTGCAGAATCCCTGAGGAGCTGGGCAGGGGCTCAGCCTGGAGCAAAGGAGGCTCAGGGGCCCTTGTGGCTCTGCACAGCTCCTGACAGGAGGGCACAGCCAGGGAACAGGGACAGGAGCAGAGGGAACGGCCCCAAGTTCTGTCAGGGGAGAACTGGGCTGGACACCAGCAGGAATTTCCCCATGGAAAGGGGGATCCACGGAAAGGCCCTGGAACTGCCCAGGGAGGGTTGCAGTGCCCATCCCTGGAGGTGCCCAAGGAAGGGCTGGATGTGGCACCCAGTGCTGGTGACAAGGTGGGAATTGGGCACAGCTTGATGATCCTGCAGGGCTTTTCCACCCTCGCCATTCCTGTGCCTCCGTGATTTTGACAATGTTTCCCCTTGGGTCAGGTAATTGGCATTTCGTGGGCACTCAGTGTGGCTCCCTCTCAAAGGGGCTCCTCAGGAAGGTTATTTGCATCCCCTGGCAGAGCCTGGCAGCATCCAGGACTCCCAGTGCTGTGCTCCCAGATGTTGGAGCAGCTATTAATAGCAGCAGGAGCTGAGCTGGGTTAGTGTATGATGAGCTGGGCTGTGGCTGCCTGGGATGCTGCCAGTGCCCTGCAAGGATGAGATGAGATGCAGGACACCTTGAACAGCCCTGTCAGCCCTCCTGGGCAGGCAGGACACAGCTCCCACCTCCATCCCAATTCCCCTGATGCTGCAGGGTGCTGCCATTCC
The DNA here is from genome assembly GCF_028551555.1 of Melozone crissalis. Classification (NCBI taxonomy): domain Eukaryota; kingdom Metazoa; phylum Chordata; class Aves; order Passeriformes; family Passerellidae; genus Melozone; species Melozone crissalis. Next base: position 492,775 of record NW_026536012.1, read on the forward strand.
TGTGGCAGCCTCTCCAGATGTGCAGCACACCCTCTGCACAGAGCAGGTTCTTCCTGCTGGCAAAATGGGAGTTAGAGAACAGCTCTCAACCGAGTGTGTGTGTTAGAATTGCACAAAAAAATTTGTTTTCCAGCATTTTTTTCCTCTTGACTGCTCTAAGAAGATGTTTAAATGTACAAAATACAGTTAAATGGAAGAACTTTACATCCTTAAGCTGCCTGAATAAACGGTGTCATGAGCCTGGTAGCAGCATTAATCCAGGAAAAACAGCTCTGGGTGCCTCACAGTGAATATTTAACAACACAAATGCCACCTGTGTCACGAGCATCGCCAGGAAAATGGGGACAGGTTTGAGAGGCTGCTGATATCCCCAAAGCTTTCTTTGGAAACAGCCAAAAGGCAGCTTTGTAGCGAAGGTGCTGTTCCTTCTCAATATGCCCAGTACTGTAGTTGTAAAAAATGAGTACTCAGTCTTTGAAATATTAATAAAACAGGCTGTTAAATTTTTAATCAGTATCATATCTGTGAGTAGCTTTTAACCCAGATCTGTCAGGCTGGGAAGGGATCAGACCCTTCAGCCTGTGGGGAGCACAGGGGTTGTGTCTTTCTCAAAGACACCTCTGGACCTCTTTGCCTGGAGTGAGTTTCAAGATATCATTAAAAACCCTCTCTTGGCCCATGAAATGTATCTCAATATATTTATTTTGACAACCACAATCCAAGCAAACGTCACTCCTCTGGTGGGTGTTGCTGTGTTCCTGGGTTAGAGCAGGAACTGCAGTTTCCTAAGGAAGGGGTTGCAATGCATTCTGCTAACTTTCATCTCATCTCTTTTATTTCTGTGCTTTCTTGTAGGAAACACTCCTTTACATCTTGCTGTGATGTTGGGACATAAAGGTGGGTAGAACCATTTGTTTTGTTACCTTTTCAGTGATCCTGAAGATTTGGGGGCAAGAGGAAAAAAGGGGTTTTTCCCTTTCCTGAGTGTGATGATGTGTTTCAGGCTAGTGAGGTTTTCTGGGAAGAAGATGCCACATGGATTTGGAGAAGAAGAGTGGGAAAGGAAATCTGAGCTTTATTCCCAGAATTCCACCTAACCCTGCCCTCTGGCAGTGGGAGCCATTCCCCCTTTCCTGTCTCCTCTTGTCCCCAGTCCCTCTGCAGCTCTCCTGGAGCCCCTTCAGGCCCTGGAAAGGCTCTGAGCTCTCCCTGGATCCTTCTCCTGTGCAGCTGAGCACCCCCAGCTCTCCCAGCCTGTTTACTGAACTGGAAATGGAATCTGGCTGGAGATTCCAAGCTGGTTTGCCTGCTCCCTGCAGAGTGATGTTGTTGTCCTGGGCACAGTTTAAGGAGCCATGAAAATCCCTGGGTGTCTTGGCTGGGTTAGTCAGGGCCTTTGTTTATCCCACAGGAGACAGTTTGTTCAGCAGGGAGGGATCTCTTCCTCCCCAGCCACTCAGCCTGCCTGACTCACGGCTGCTGCATCTGGAATGACCAGTGCAGTTTCCTGTGGCACCTGTGGTAGGAAAATAACCCAGGAAGTCCTGTCGTGGTGATGAGACAGCTGGGCCCTGCTGCATCACCTCCAGACGGCTCAGGGTGGCTTTAGTGACATGTGCTGAGGTTTCCTCATGGCTGGAAACTGCAGAACCATTTCCAAGGAGCACATGGGAGCGCTGAAACCCTCCTTGCTTCCTTCAGTTTTCCACCATCATGTCCACCTGTGGATGGGGAATGCAGCTGTTGGTTCCACACCTGCTCTGAGGCTTTCCTGGAGCAGAGGAGCCTGTTTGCCCTCCTTAAATCAGATTCCCCAGGATGTTCTGGCACACAGGGATGTGTTGTTGCCTCAGCCTCCTCTGCCTCCCCCGTACCTGATGGGAGTTGCCCCAAATCCGTATCCCCATGATCCATTCACCCCTTGGAGAGGGATGAAGGCCCTGAAGTATCTCAGGTATCTCTCTGCCTTGTGTGTGCAGCAGAGAGAGCTGATGTCATGCATTAAATATAAATATCCTTGTTCCATGGTGGTGTGTGTATCTGACATGCAGAAATATTATAAAAAGCAAACTCCACGTAGCAGGAGGGACAAGTCTCTTCAGTGTTATATAATTGGTGGCTGATCACCAATTATTTTTAGTGATAATATTGAACAGGGAAGTGCTGGAAGTCCTTGCATAAATGGCTTTGTTTGTTAGAGTGAGTCAGAACCCAGATATGTGTTTTGATAATCTCTGTAATATCTTTGATATGAATTGCTTTGGTGGTTTTATCCTGACTGCTCCTGCTGCATCCTTTACTGTAAATAACTGTGGATATTTTGTTCCAGAATGTGCCCACCTGCTTTTAGCCCATAACGCTCCAGTAAAGGTGAAAAATGCTCAGGGATGGAGCCCTCTGGCCGAAGCCATCAGCTATGGAGACAGACAGATGAGTAAGCACCTCTTCATTCATCCCAGTTTGCCAGTTAATCCCAAATTTGGGCTCATTCAGAGCAGGAAAGCAGAGCTCTCAAGCTGGGTTATTTTCCCACAGCCCTCTTTCAGCTCTCTGAAGGGTTTCTCTTAATCAGCTGAACATTTTATATCTGAACATGATCAGGCACATCCATTTCCTTGATAAGAAATTGCACTGGGTTACATAAGCAAGCTGTTAACTCTGCTCAGACTGAGGGCATTGGGAGAGCTCTGCACGAGCACGTTCTGGGTTTGGAATGGCAGGGACAGGATCCAGATGGATCTGGGCTGGGTGGGATCATCTCCTTGGCCTGCTCCCTGTGGTCACAGGTTTGTTAGTGTATCAGTTGCCAGTGGGATGTGGCTTTTAGGCTGCATCTCAACAGGCCAGAGGGAAAATATAATTTATGTATTATTCAAATATTGTTTATTCACCTCAGACATGGAGTAGCAAAAGGAAATTATTCTGCTGCTACTCACTGGTGGATGTTAATAGTATTCAGTATTACCATGTGTGGTGGTGCATCCTATAGCAGAAAACTCACTATATGTTACACATATAAATGTATTATTAATATATTAATGCACTACTTTATAATCTACCAACAGCATTCTCTTGTCAGCTCCTCACTATTGATTTTCTCGGTGGAGTAGATGTTACTCAGTATATTTGTACCCACATATTTACTAATACCTGTGTACAAACCCTCTTGACATGATTCTATAGTTAATTTTACAAACAATTATTGAGGCTTTCCTTCCTGGGGTGATCTGAGCAGGTTAATGTGCAGTTCCTGTAGCTGGGATTAATTCCTCAGGTCTGATGAAATGTTCCATTGCATTGTTGGGTTTAAGACCCCAAGTAAGACACTCACCTGTAATTACCAAACAACCAGAGTTCATGGATTAATTCCTGTGTAGTTTCAGCACTCCTGAGGAAGCTCAAGCAGCAGTCCAGGGAAAGTGTTGAAGAGAAGCGACCTCGGTTATTAAAAGCCCTGAAAGAGGTGAGTTGTGCTGACAAAACCAGAGGGGTGGAAAGCAGTGACTTGTGCTCTGAGTATGGACACTCTGGAAAACTGCCAGCAAGTTTTTTCCACGTTTTTACCAATCTTCTGCTCTTAAAAGCAATCTTGGCTCTGTTTTAAGGAGTCACAGAATTATATTTATTTTAAGGTAATACTTCCTTTCAACTTCTAGAAATTCGAATACAAGGCTTGTGTAAGGCAGACCTGCTCATCATCATTGCAATTTCAGAGTTAAAGAATCTCTATTTCATTAGATTTTTAAGGCTTTCTTAAATCTTGTGTCAATGAATAATTTCCTGGTGTGTTCAGTCCCCAAACCCCCTTGCCCAGTGCTGGAGGAGATTTTTGGTTTCATTCTCCATCAGCACCCAGCAGCCAGTTCCCCTTGGGTACAGTGAAATGTTGCTCAGTTTGGGGACAGCAGTTTGTAGAAGCCCAGTTATTTATCAGAAGTTCATGAACTTGTCCCTGTGGAGGCTGAGCTGTGCTGTGGTCCCTGAGCCCTCGTGCTGGGGTGGCTCTGGCTCACACGTGCTCTGACCTGATGACTTCAGCACATTTCCACGAGGCCACTGGCAATTGGTCTTTGCAACACTCCTGCCTGAAACTTGACTCATTAATTATTGTATAATTAGTTCTAATTCCGTGGGATTGGATGGGATCAATCAAAGCAAGCAGAGAGCTCCATAGGTGCTTTTTAAATTGTTTCCAATAAATCTTTTGCAATGCAGGGCTTGATAGTTGACCTAGTATTAAGAAATGATTAAAAATGTGAGTTCAGATGAGTTACATCATTTTGTCATTATTGATTCTGCTGCGGCTAAAGCTTCAGTGATGTTTAAGTTCAGTACAAATTCAAGTACAACATTAGAGAAAGTTTTCTTTGCCAAACTTCTGCCTGTCTTCCAGCAAATTTTACAGTCATTTAGCCTGAAAAGCTTGTTAACACATTCTTCTCTTCTTCTCAGCTAGGTGACTTCTATCTAGAGCTTCACTGGGATTTTCAAAGTTGGGGTGAGTGCTTCCATGTCCCTTCCCCAGGGAGATAATGCAATCAGCCTGCAGCACACTTGTCCTGTGCTTTGTGCTGGAGCAGCCGCAGTGCTTGGGATCTCAGTGCTGAGGAAAGGACACACAACATTTTCCAGATTTAGTTTTGCTTATTCACTTTTGGAGCTGAATTCTCTTCTCCAGTGACTCACTAAGGAGGGGAAGTAGCTCTTTGCTTTAAGAACCTGGGTGGGATGGGGATGATCCTTAAGGTCCCCCCCAATCCAAACCAGTCTGGACTTCCATGATTTTATGTGTTTTATTAATTTAATAATTAATATTAATACCTTGGATCATTTTTATGCTTGTGGCTGTTCTGCTTTAATTGGAACCAGGCTTTCTTTCCCTTGGTGCATTAGATAAAATGTTAAATCCCAGAATTCAAACTATGAACAGCCACAGTTATTAGGATTTATAAATGGTTTACCTGTGATGGAAATACAAATTCTGATATTGGAAGCAGGGTGTGCAATTACAATTACAAAAAAAATCAATTTTATCAAATAGAAATACCCCTGATGTTGTGTTTGATTGAGATGTTGGAAAATGCTGTATTTGCATTAAAACACATCCAGAATCAAACTGATGGAATAGTTTTAGTGGGAATGCTTTGCAGAGGGATCTCAGTGCCTTGATTGCCTTTTCTCTCCCTCCTTTAGTGCCTTTACTTTCCCGAATTCTGCCTTCTGATGCATGTAAAATACACAAACAAGGTATAAATATCAGGTGAGTGCTGCTTTTGTACCCAAATACTTCAGTGCCAGGGAAAAGCTGAATCCCTGAGGAGCCTGGGCTCATCCACGACACAGCACTGAGCCTTGCAATTTCAGGCTCTCTGATTATCTCTGTTGAGCTGAATATAACTTAAATATAGAGCAAGAGCAGTTCAGCTGGATAAGGCTTTATCTACCAGATGTGCCAGTGAAAAACAGGGATTGGGTATTTATAACACAATTGCAAATAAATTCCAGTATTTCCTGGAGAAGTGTTGCTGCTCCAGTCTCTACTTTAAAAAAAAAAAAAAAAACCAACACAAAAAGTGATATAATTTCTGTCTTTAAGGTGTTTAATGTGACAAATTCACAAACTCAGTAGGGGATTTCAGGAGCCTCTCCAAGCTCAACTCTTTTTAGTTTGGAACCAAATGTGTTTTCTGGCATTTTCTTTAGGGCCCAAAATTTAAAACAGAGAGGCAAGAATATGATCCTGGAGATTCAATCTGTAGAAATTTTTGTTGTAATAAAGGGGAAGCTTGGGTCTGTAAAGTGAATTTTTAGGTGAAGTTTGAGTCTGGGAGTGTTGCTTTCCTTCTCATTTCTGAATGCTGTGCCTGTATGAGGCATGAACTGAGGGGAAATAGATAAATACAGGTTTTTCCTTGGAATCAGAGGCAAATCTATGAGGAGTTTTAATCCCTCACCACTTAGAGTTGAAGTTACCCAGCTGAGGTTCTTTAACCACCTCTTTATGAGAAATAAATGCTCTGGCAATAGTGGACATGAATTACTACAGACATCCATGGCCTCAGCTCCATCTTCTTCCAGTTACTCAGGTCTGCAGGAGCATGTCTTTGGTGTTGGTGAGGGAGAAAAATAGAAATAGCAATGAAAATAAATAAAATTTTAAAAAGAGTTTCTGAGTCCTCTTCACATTTTGGGTCATGTCCCAGTGTTGTTATTCAAGTCAGGACCCTGCTGAGGAGTTGTTTCTCAGTGTATAGCACTGAATAGAATCTATCCCCCTTCCCTCCTCATGCTGGCAGTGTTAAATACAACTTTCTGAAGAAAACTTTACCTTTATAGCAATTTTTTGATGATTTCTGCATTGAGGCCTCACTTACGAAATCCTATGAAAATTCAGCCCTTTATGTGTTTGTTTGCCATTAAAAAAATGCACTTTCCCGCTTGAAAGCTGAATTTCCTCCTGCGTTTATGGGTAATTTTTGTGACATTTGGGGTTGTTTTCACAGGCTGGACACAACTCTGATAGACTTTACTGACATGAAGTGCCAACGAGGGGATTTAAGCTTCATTTTTAACGGTGACGCCGCACCCTCCGAATCTTTTGTAGTTTTAGACAATGAGCAAAAAGTTTACCAGCGAATACACCACGAGGTAAAGCTCTGGGCAGGGGGTGGGACACATCCCGGCCTTTTTTGGGAATGTGTCAAACAAAATTTGCCTCAGAAACACCCAAAGAGCTGCAAAGCAAAGAATTTTTACCTCAGTTGTTCCAACTTGAGCTGTGAAGGTGAAATTGAATTTTGTGAGGGAAGCCAGCTTTGAATCCAGATTTCTGGTTAAGGAGAAGCTGGAATGGGAATAGACTGGAAAGATGTGGTTTAAATTGTGATGTGCTGCTTTTCATCTTTCCACTGGGCTCAACTCAGGTGTCCTCAGGTGGGTTTTCAGACCTGTTCCCTCTGCTTTGCATCCTTTTAGTCACTCCATGGCCAGTTCAGCTGATAACAGCGTGAGGATCTGACTCACTGGACCCCCTGTAATTAGTCAAGTCTTTAATTACAGCTTTATCCCCCAATCACTTAAGCAGATGGATTATTGACTGTGGAAAGGGTGTGGCTGCTGAGCTGCTGCATAAATCCCATTGGGATGCTTTATTCACATTAATATTCAAGATTAAACTATTTGGAAACCATTTGGCCAGAGGTTTTATAAAACCGCTTGAAAATGCAGGAAATGCTGCTTCTGGGAAAAGATCCAAAGGACAAGGCTTATGCATTTGTGTTTATTGGTGTATCTTTGGAGGAAGCAATCGTTGTTTGGTGAGTTCTGCTGAGTATTTTGGAATTTTTCTTCCAGGAATCTGAGATGGAGACAGAAGAGGAGGTTGACATTTTGATGAGCAGTGATATTTACTCTGCCACCTTATCCACCAAGTCCATCACGTTCACACGGGCTCAGACTGGGTGGCTCTTCAGGGAGGACAAAACTGTGAGTGAGGGGAGCTCAGAGCTGCTGCTGGGCAGGAGGGAGGAGGGAAAGGCACTGCAGGAAGCACTGGGGCAGATTCCTGGAGAAACTCTGGCTGCCCTGGATCCCTGGCAGTGCCCAAGGCCAGGCTGGACAGGGCTTGGAGCAGCCTGGGATGGTGGAAGGTGTCCCTGCCATGGCAGGGAGCTGGAATGGGGTGAGCTTTGAGGTCCCTTGTGGCCCAAACCAATCCAGGATTCTGAAAGGACAAGGTGTGCAGGACAAAGGAAAAATCCCTGTCCCTGTATCCCCAGTTTGCACAGGTTCATTCCATGTGGAATCTCTCTGCTGGACTGCCTTCAGCAGGAAAAACAAGGAAGAAGGATTCTGTAGCTGTTGGGCAGGGGGAGGACAGATTGTGCTTGTGCTGGGAATGGTTTTGTTCCAGGAGACTCTGATCTCTGCAGGTTGGTTCCAGGGAGTGCAGGAAGGGTTTTGTGTGTCCCTGCAGGAGAAGGGCAGGGATGGGAGTGCTCTGGAAAGGGATTTCACTCAAATTATTCAACTATCTCTGTCTTAAAGCTTCCCTGCATAAGAAGTACCTGTTCCTGCTGGATTTTTGGGATTGCCCAATGCCAGCCCATGTAGGGGGCTGGAGGAATTCCAGCTCAATCCCCAGGTTCCCTTATTGCCATTATTTGATAGGCAAGAATCAAAATGTTTGTATTTTATCTTCTGTGAGTCATTAATGTCCAAATTCCTTTCATGCAGGAAAGAGTAGGAAACTTCCTGGCAGATTTCTACTTGGTGAATGGACTGGTGTTGGAATCCAGGAAAAGAAGGGAACATCTCAGTGAGGAGGACATCCTTCGGAATAAAGCGATCATGGAGAGCCTGAGCAAAGGGGGAAACCTCATGGAGCAGAATTTTGAGGTACAGTTGATTAACTTTGAGGTGTAGTTGATTAACTTTGCCCAGGATGTGGGAGAATAATCTTGCACACCACTCCTCGTGGTGCAAAATACATAGATAATGTTTTTATTTTCTTTTGATTGGCATAATCTAAAAATCACAAACATGACCCACAAGTGTAATTTTGGTGATGCATTAATGAATTAGCCTGATTAGTGCACACAGGGAGGGATTTCTGTGGTTACATTGGGTATTCAGCCTTAATTTGTCTCTTAGAAGAGATGAGGGGTTTGGCTGTGGCAAATCAACTGCGGATTCTTTTAGACCCAATGCTGATTGTTGGGAATGAAAGGGAAGCCAGAAAGGCAATCGTGCTCCTTTGAGCTTCATTAAAATGGGAGGAAGCCTGTGATTAGCACCAGGAAATCAAGAGCTCTTCAGAAAGAGCCAGGCTTCAGCTGGGAGCACACACAGAGCTTTTAAAGTGATTAATTTATTTCTGTGTGAGCTGGAGCTGCTGCCTTGGCACTCAGAGCCCCGAATTAACTCATTATGATGGAGCAGCACAGCCCAGTCCTGCAGGAGGTGCCCGTGGGGGCTGAGAGCAGGGGCTGGCTGAGCAGGGCGGGCTGTGGCCGTGTTTGGAGCGGGGGGCAGCTCCAGGTGGGAATGGCAGCAGGAGGGGAGCGGGGCAGGGGCTCTGAGCTGAGCTGTGCTTGTCCCGCAGCCCGTGCGCCGGCAGTCGCTGACGCCGCCGTCCCCCAACACCATCTCCTGGGAGGAGTACATCTCTGCAGAGAGTGGCAAGTGAGTGCTGCTGGGCCTGCCAGGGCTTCCAGGGACCCCTCTGCATCCCTGGCAGGGGCTGGGGGTCTCTGGGGGCTTTGGGTTCTCCGCTTGGTGGGTGCTGCTTGTGGGGAGGGAGGAGCGCTGGGTTTGGTGTCTCGGTGTTTGTTCTCCAGAGGGCTGGGAAGGGATCCTTGTGTGTGTCAGTGCCTCAGCTACAGGCAGGGAATCCTGGGATGCTCTGGGCTGGAAGGGACCCTAAAGCCCATCCAGTTCCACCCCTGCCATGGGCATTTCTGGGTAGTGGTTAATAAACACTTCCTGTAGGGTTTATTAACACTGTGTTTATGAGGAATTATTTTATTGGAGTAGTTTTCCTGGTTTTGTCTTGTCTCCTGGTTTAGCAGAGTAATCTAATTTAGGAGGTTTTTTGTCTATATTCTGCACAGCTTTACAATAAAGCAAACCCTTTGAAAGTAAGGATTCCTCCCTGATGTTTTCCGACCCAAGTCTGTTTTCCTTCCTCTAAATTCAGGATTGCCCTGGGAAACACTGACTTTGTCTCTCCCTCTCCCTCACAGAGCTCCTCACCTGGGCAGGGAGCTGGTCTGCAAGGAGAGCAAGAAAACCTTCAAAGCCACGATAGCAATGAGCCAGGAATTCCCCTTAGGAATCGAATCGTGAGTCAAAGCTCCTGGCCACGGGAGTTATTCCTGTTGGGAATGTTGTAACGTGTTCATGAGCTGCAGAAAGAACCCTCCAGATCCCCAGGAGTGGGAGTGCAGTCAGGCTGTTGAGCAAGGAATCCCTTTAACTGGGAATCTGGAGCTGCTGGGCTGGGGAAGAGCCAAGCCCTTACCTGGCTTGATAAGAGCAGAGTTTTGGGTAGGATTATCAGCAGCTGGTGTCTGATCCCACAGAATTCTGAAATGGTTTTCCCCGTAATAAATTTTAGCACAAAATTGTGACCCCTAACCCAGTGCAAAGCCAGGTCAGTTCCACATGTCCATGGAGAAGGAGGGTGGTACCTCATCCCTCATCTCCTGTGGAAAATGAGGATAAAGAACTGCAATCCTGGTGTTGGTTTGTTGTAATTCTGGATGTGGGGTGACCCCGACGCCCTGGGATGGAGAAGGGGGATGCTGTCATTGTCACCCTGTGTGTCCCCTGGGCCCTTTGGGTCACGTTTTCCTGTCCAGAGGGACAGGGTGTGTGTGGCAGGAGGATCTGTCACGGGCTCTGCTCTCCTTTGCAGGTTGTTGAATGTCTTAGAAGTCATTGCACCCTTCAAGCACTTTAACAAACTTAGAGAATTTGTTCAAATGAAGCTTCCACCAGGCTTTCCTGTCAAATTAGGTAAGAGCACACAGCAGCTCCTGGGACTTTATTTATCCAGAGTTTTAGGTTGAAAAAGCCCTCTCAGTCCAACCATTCCCCAGCACTGCCAAAGCCACCATTGCCTCATGTGCCCCAGTGCCACATCTACACAGCTTTGAAATCTCTTCAGGCATGGGGATGCTGGAAAACCCTTTCCAAGAGAAATTTTCCCAAATATCCAATCCAGATCTAAACATGTGCATTTATTCTTGCAATATGTTCAGAAGGTTTTTTGTGGAGTTTTGGGGAGGAACCCTCACCTAGGGATGTGTTACTGAGAGCTCAGGAGCACAGAAGTGCTGGGGCCTTGCTCCAAGGGCAGTGGGATGTGCTGGATTATTCCTGCACTAGGGGAGGATCTCAGGTGTGGAGTATTTTGTAACATTCCTGTGTTTGCTTTTCTTCAGGGATTACTGGGGATAGATTGATTTTAAGTGAAAAATAGAAAACTGTTGCATTTGTAACAGATGGAAATGTCTGAGGTCAGCTTATTCATGGGATAGATGATCCCAGAAGCAGTAGGCCCTTTCCTAAGGGTGCAGGGTTCTGGAGTTGCAGGGAGCTGTGTGGGCAGGTAGGCTGTGCTCTACCTCTGCCACGTTTGCACAGGATTCCAGAGCACTTTGGGTTGGGAATGACCTCAGATTCCAGCTCGTGCTCCCACTCCCACGGCAGGGACACCTCCCACTATAACCCAGCTGCTCCCAGCCTGGCAGGGGTGGGGACTGGTGGCACTCTGGCTGTCCCTGAGCGTGCCCTGTCCCCGCAGACATCCCGGTGTTCCCCACCATCACGGCCACTGTGACGTTCCAGGAGTTCCGCTACGACGAGTTCGATGACTCCATCTTCACCGTTCCCGACGACTACAAGGAGGATCCCAGCCGCTTCCCGGACCTCTAGGGGGGCTGGGAGCTCCCGGGAGCACCAGCCCGGCGTCCCAGGGCCGGGGCAGGGCCGTGGGGCACAGCAAGGGATGGACTCGTGAGCCCGCGGCCGAGGGACGGAGCTGGCGCCGCACCGGGCACCAGCCCCTCCAGCTCCCGCCTCCCAGGGCCTCCTGCTGCCACCCCCTCTGGCACAGCCGCTCCTGGCTCGGAGCTGCCGCCCCAGCTGGGAGGAGCTGCTGGTTTTTAAATTTTTTACACTTGTGGTGATCCGCCAGGCGCTGCTGGACCTTGGCACCGAGCTGGGCTGGGGCGAGGTGAGCCCCCTGTCCCTCCCCTGCTCCCTGAGCCGCCAGCTCAGGCACGGAATGTTGGAAGGTATCCTGGGGGAATGCCTTGGCTGTAGGTGAATGAACCAAATGGGCACCACTGACACTTGGATCTCCTGCTGCACCCAGGCAGAGCCAGCTGTGCTCTGCAGGGAGCGAGGCACCTGGGCAGCGCCGGCCCAGCCTGCTGCTGTCCCTGCCTGGTCCCTCCCTTCCCCTTCCCTCCCTGCTCCCTGCCTGGCTCCCTGGGAGCACTCCGGGGCTGCCTGGCCAGGAATGTCACTTGTTGTTAGTCCTTTATTTGGGCCTCGCCTGGGAGAGGTGTCCCCGAGAGGCCGAGCGCCGCCAGGTCAGTGTGTGGGAGCTGGGAGGGGCTCAGGCATTGCCCCTCCCTGCAGGAGCAGCTCTCCCTGCACTCGGGGCCACCCTGGTGCTCACGGGCAGCGTGGGCTGCTCCCACATTCGTTCCCTGCCTCTTGGTGTTTAAATCACAGAGAATCGCAGACTGGTGTGGGGTGGGGGGACCTTAAAGCTCGTCTTGTGCAGCCCCCCTTCATGGATGGTTCAGTACTCCAGCTCCTCGAGCTTATTCCCATTCCCAGTTGTTCCAGTCTCCTCATCTAACAATAATCCACCTTTTTGGGGTTTGTTAGGCAAGATTTGTGCAGAAGGCTGATGGTGCTATTTGTTTGTATGAAGAAATTTAGATTCGAGTGCTGTGGTGTCATTGTACAAAAATGTAAATATTTTCCAAATTATATTCTTTGTGCACTGTAGGTAAAACTTTTTCTGGAATTCCATAGAGTTAAGGATCAAAGTTTATAATGAAGAGGATCATTGATGCTCAGTGGAGGGAACAGCTGTGCTGAGCACAAGGGACAAGGAAGGGGCTCAGCACAGGGCAAGGTGTCAGGCACACCTGAGAGCAGGGAATTCCAAACTGCTGGAATCTCTGGTCCATCCCAAAGAGGCTGCTCTGGGGAGGGACAGAGAGGAGGCCCAGGGAAGCACTGTCAGCAAAGTGCAGGAGCACTGCAGTGGGAGGGTGGGGTTGGTCCTTTCCCAGCTCCTCTGTGGACCTGGGGAACAGGGGAGCACTGGGGCAGGGGAGCACTGGGACAGGGGAGCAGTGCAGCTTTGTTGTCAGTTCAACCTCAAATCCAAAATGAAACTTTAGGGAAAACAAGCAAAGGGAAACGACTCCTGCAGTGCCGTGTCAGGGCGGGTGTGGAGCATCCTCTGGGAATGATGGAACTTGTTCTCCCGAGTCATGATGAATTCCTGACGTGCTTCACACCTCTGGGATGAACTGGCACCGTCTGTGCTGCTCCTGGGAGCCGGGTGGGGTCCTCTGGGACAGACTGGGGGTGTCTGTGGGGCTGAGCTGGAGCTTGGATCGGTGCCCGTGGGGCAGCACAGGGCTCTGTCCCCTCCAGGGCTCCCTTTGGGGTGTTTTGTGTAGCTGCAGGACCTGTGCCAGGTGCCTTACAGGGCACCCCCTTCCTTGGCAATTCCAGTGGTGAGAGGTTCCTGCCCGAGGTGAATGTCAGAGCTCCCTTTGCTCAGTGGTACAGGGACATCCATGGCTTTGTGTCCTTTGCATTTTTGCTCATCCCAAATCCATCCCTGGCTCCGTGGAAGCGTTGCTGGGGCTGTGGGGCCTGGGCAGTGCAGCCACTGCTGGATCCCAGGGGGGATCCTGGCCTTGGAACTGGAAAACAAAAAGGGTTTGGGTGGCCCCCTGTGGGATTGAGGCTGCTGTGGCTCTGTCCCCTCTGGACAGCCCCTGGTGGCCGCAGGGTGTGTGCCCAAAGCCCAGGGCAGGTCCTGGAAGTGTTTCCTGTGGTTCCTGTGGCCTCTGGCTGCAGACCTGGGGGATTTTCACCCCCAGACAGGGCTGCTCCCTGAGACACTTCCAGGGGCTGCAGGAAGCTGCTCCTGAGGCTTGTTCTGCCCTGGAATGTGGGCACAGCTTGGGGCTGTCCTTGTGCTGGGTTATCCCAGGAACTCCAGCTGCTCCTGCTCTCCCTGTGGAGCTGAGGGATGGCAATTCCCTGCATTGTCCCCAGCTCCCAGGGCAGCCCCTGGGCTCCCAGAGCTGCCCTCAGTGCTTGTCCCTCCTCCTGGGATGTGTTTCCTGTCTGAACATTCCTGGTGAGGAGTTCTCACAGTAGGGACACCTGGGCATTCCCGATGGATGCACCGCAGGAATTCTCAGTCAGAGGGACACTGGGCTGAGCCTGTGCATCCCGAGGGGCTGCCCACGTTGAGATCCATGTTTATATCCATGTTTTCTCCACTGTTTTTGTCACTGGGTGGTGTTGCATGGACACAGGGAATGTTTGTGGGCCCGGATGTGTGTCCAGGGTGTTCCCAGCCCCAGCCTGGGGCACAGGGTCCCTCCCCTGTCCCGTGGCTCTGGGAAATTCCTTTTCCAGGCAGCATTGATCCAGCAGAGCCTCACCTGGGCTTTGCCCGTTTTCCTGGAGGCCAGGCCAGGTGTTCAGGAGGGTTTGGTCCCTGGAAGCGAGCACAGATCCATGGATGGTGTCTGTGCAGCAGCTCCAGCTCGTCCCTGTGGCCTGGGAATGTCGGGGCACCAGGAGCAGCCCTGGATGCCCCAGCTGGAGTCGGCGTCCAGGGCAGGAGGAGAAGGGAGCTGGACCTGGTGGGAATCACATCCTGCTGCTCCTGCCCAGGCTGGGGCTCCCCTCCCGCCACTTCTTTTTTTCCTGAGGATTTTTATGGCTCTTAAAAGACAACCAGGAATTTTGCTCAACCCAATTCCGACCTCACCGCGGAAGGATCCCGCGGGTCGTTTCAGAACCAAACTGTTCCTCTGGTCTTCCAAGCTCCTGCTCTGTCCCGTGGCAAAGGGAACACCCTGGATTTCCTCTCCGGAGCTGCTGTCCAGGCACTGCACTCCCAGCACAGCAATTCCTGTTCCTGCGTTGAGTCCGTTCGTCCCTCCCGGGTGTGTTTGTGCTGGAATCCCCCGGCATTCCCACAGCCCTCTGTTATTTTCTGTCTCTGCTCCTGAGTTGTAATTCCCGCCAGGAGAACTGCGTTATTTAATCCGGATTAACCAATTCCTGTAATGCTGCAGTTTCACTTTTCTGTTCCTGACAGTTTGTAACTCCCATGGAAAACGAGTCACCTCTCTTGGTTTTCCTGTCGTCCGCTCCCTGGTTTTCCCTTCCCTTCACTCATAGTCACTTTGGTTTGTATCATTGTTAGAATAAAGACCAAACTATGCTGTTGGATTTGGAAGCTGCTCCACCTGTGCAATCCAGGCTTCCCTCTCCTGTCCCGCCGGGCCTCGGCTGCGCTGCGGGAGCGGGACCGGAGGGGAGGGAACGAGCTCCTGCTGCTGCGTTCTGCAAGGGCATTTTCTTGGTCATTTTTTAAATAAAATCCTGCATTTTCATTACAGCCTCCTCTCGGCCCTCTCTCAATCCCAGGTTTTACGGGGAAAGGATGCAGGAGCAGTTCCCAGCCTCACCCGGAGCTGAGGGAGCAGGTTGGGAACAGCTGCCCGGGAGGGAGGGAGGGGGGAAAAGGAGCCTGGAATTCACTGAACTCTGTTCGGTCCTTCCAGAGGTTTCAGCTCCTCCATCCAGGAACGGCCTCCCCTGGATCACAGGCTGGACAGTTCTGGGGGAAAGGAGAGCAAAGCCCGGATGGCCATGGAGGCTTGGAGGGGATTTTTGGTTTGGTACTTTGGCTTTGAGGGAGACCATTTGGGGGGTTTGGGTTCTTCCGGGTTTTCTGTTTTTTGAGGGAGGGCTGGGGGCTTCTTTTTGGGAGGGAAGGGGGGGTTTGGAGAGATAGGTTTGGGGCTATTAAGTTTTTTAATTTAGCCTTGCTCTCCTGCCCCCAGCATCAGCCCCTGAGCTGAGAGGGATCAGGGCCTCCCTCTGCAGGTACAGAGCTGCTGATGGAAAATCTCCTGTTTCTAAAGGGGCAGGAAAACTTCTCAGAAGGGCTCCAGCCACTGCCAATTAAAGAGTTTTCGTAACTGCAGTGGCTGGAGCTCCCTGCCAGGCAGGGTCTCCCCAGAGCTTCTCTTGCTTTTCATCCACCAGCAGTCCCAGCTCCTTCTCAGCAGTCCCATAAACCTCCACATTCCCATTTTAACCCATTTCCCCCCGGAAAAGTAAAATTCCTTCTTCACTGTAACAGAGATGGAAAAGTCCCCTGTAAGGAATGAGGTAAAGTTTGGTGCATCCAGCAGTGGAAATAAAACCCAGGAGTTTTCTAGGAAGAGGAGGTGAAGTTTCAGGGTTTTATTATCAAAGTTTTGTAAAACATTTTCCGAAACTGTACATCGACATGGCACAGACTGTCGGCTACTTTTGTCTCTTTACCTGCACAAAAGTAAAAGCTCTGGAGCTGCTGGAACTAAGGAACAGCTTTGGGTAACTACTCTGCAAATACCATGGGATCACCGAGTGCGGGAGGGAGGGAATGGCCGGGACAGGAACACAAATTTATCCGTTTGTACAACTTGAGATCAAGTAAAAAGTACATTATCAATGGACTTGCTTTAAAAACAGACCAAGGTCATTTTAAAATGCACTCCCTGCTGCAGCGGGTGAGCTCCTGAGCCCCAGCCCTGGGCGAGGCTGCTCCCCAACCCTCCCTCACTGGGCACGGCCAGGATTCCCCCTCCCGAGGTCTGAACGGACACAGTGGAGACAGAGCCCTCAGGAGGGTCAGGGCACAGAACCCTGGGCAAAGCCAACCAAAACCCACCGGAAAGCAAACCCAACCAAGCCCAGCACGTGGCTTAAAACCAGAACTAAAGCCAAGAGCACAAAGAGCTGGTGCGATCCAAGGCCGACCCCTCGGTGGCTGCAGGACAGGAGGGCTGTGCCACGCTCCCCGGGCATTCCCACAGGACAGGGGGCTGTGCCACACTCCCCACACCCCTGGGACACTGCCACACTGCCGGCTCAGCCGGGACACTCCGGAGGGAGGGAGGGAAGCAGGGAGGGAGGGAGGGAGGAGGGGTGGCCCAGCCCGTGCTGTGGGAGGGACGTGCGGGCTGGCCCGGCCCCAGCTGGGCCCCGGAGCAGGGGATCCCTGTCTCAAGCTTTGGGTGTGAGTTAGTATCGGGATGGACAGACCATGGAGAGCTCGGAGCTGGATACATCTAGGTTGAGGATTAACAAGTACAGCATAAAGGATCACACTGAGGGGCTGCGGGCGGCTCAGTCGCTCATGTCCATGTCCTCCTCGTGGTGGTCGTCCCCGTTCACCTTGGACTCCCTGCCCGGATCCCCGCTGCCCTTCTCGGCCGCGGGCTCCTTCCCTTTGGGGGAGGGAGCGTCCGCCACCTTCTTCTCCTCCTTCTTCTCCTTCTCGCTGTCGTAGCCCTGTTCCTCCTCGTCGTAGTCCCTTGTGACCTGCTTTGCCAGGGAAAGGGACACGTTAGCACTTCCCTGTGGGCCGGGCCGGGGGGGGGGGGGATGTGGGGCAGGGCTGGGAGCAGCCCCAGGGCTTTTTGGAACATACTTTCACATCCTTGTCGCTCTCGGATTTCCGGTCTCGATCCTTCTCCTTGTCTTTGCTCTTCTTTTTCTTGCTTGTTGACCGCTCCCTCTCGTCTCTGCTCCTCTCCTTGTCTTTGTCCTTCTTCTTTTCCTTTTTATGCCTATGAGGATCAGCAGGAAGAGGATGAGGCCCATCCCCATCACCCCATTCCACAGCTGGAACTGTGTCCAGAGCGTTACCCACAGCAAACCCAAAGGAAAATGGCAGAGGGCAAGTAGGGAACAGGCTCTGCTTCCAGGAAATGCCCAAAATCCCAAATGCTTAGCTCTGGCTCAAGGACAACAGCACAAAGCCAAGGCTGAGCAATGCTGTGGCAAACAGAACCATGGAATCTCCTGAGCTGAAGGGCCCCACGGGGATCATGGAGTCCAAATCCTGGACACCAAGAACAGCGGTGCTCCAGTGTTTTACAGAGGAGCACCCTGAGCTCCCCATCCTGGGACAGGGTCACAGAACACCCAGGACACCCAAAATCAGCTGATTCCTACTGTGCAGAGCCAAAGGGGCTGGGAATGGTGGCACATCTACTCATATCACCCCTGGAACCCCTGACCCTTGGAGCTCCCTGCCAACCCCAGAGCAGTTCGGCAAAAGCAGCAAAGATTCCCCCACACAGAATCCCTGGAGGTCACAATTTGGGAATTTCCCACCCAGACACCATTGTTCCCAGCCAAGTGCTTCCCTGACCTTCTGGGCGACGGCGACCGGGACATTTTCCGTTTGGGAGACCTGGGCTTTTTCGGGGACCGTGTCCCACTCCGGCTCCGCCGGCGCCGCCGCTCTCTGCAGGGAGACACAGGAGCTTTGCAAATCTCTGCTGATTTTTTTACAGCTGCAAATACATCTCTAACTTCAACCCTAGCCCTGTTCACAGGGCTACGCTGGATTAACAACTAAAGAGTCGTTAAAACTGCAAGCTAAATTTGGAAATTTTTTTTTAAATGAAACATTTTTGCCTGGATTTATTCCCTAAATGAGGAAGAGCTTCGCAGAGACCCTGGAGCATCAAACTCTGACACAGAGCAAGGAAAACTGTTCTAAGCCTAAAGAATTTACCTCAGACACTGCAGGAAAATGCAAGTATCAATAGACACAGGTGGTAGAGGTGCTGTTGTGCCTGTACCAGACATATCCTCATTGGAACCATGATCCAATGGGATCCAGGCATAGTTTGGGGTGGAAGGGACCTCAAAGCCCAGCTCCTTCCATGGGCAGGGACACCTTCCACACACCAGCTGCTCTATCACAAGAACATTTTTTTCTATTTAATACTGAAGTGCATCAAATCCTGCTGGGAGCAGAGAGCAAGGAAAATCCCATTTCTGTACCTGCTTGTGCTTCTGGATCTTCTGGTTGTGCTGTAGCTTTTGGGGGGAGTTTTAGAACGTTTCTTTTCTTTCTCTTCCTTCTTTTTATCCCTTTTAGTAGAAAAGAGATTAAGTCACTTTCAAACAGCACTTCCTAATCTGCTGTCCAGGGAAAGGGATGCAGAGCTGGAGGGGCAGGGGTGGCTCCCCAGGCTGAGCCCCCCAGGTGCTCCAGCCCCTCCATGTCCTCTCTGAGCTGCGGGGACACAGCCCCGTGGGGACCCAGCAGTGCCAGCACAGGGCACAGTCCCTGCCCTGCTCAGGACTGGACTCCCTGGAGTCATTACCTGGTTTTGGATGTGCTCCGAGACCTCCTGCTCCTCTCTCTGGAATGAGATCTCCTTCTCCTCGGACTTTTGGATCGCCTCCTGCTTCTGGATTTGGAATGGGACCTTCTCCTTGACCTGCTCCTGGAGCGTCTGCCAGGGACAACCAACGTGGAGTCACAGGGAGGAGATCCTGGCACTGCTCCCAGCCCGGAACCCCCAAACCCAACCACGGCCTCCATCCGCAGCCCAGCCTGGCCTGCCAGGAGCTCTGCACACTGAAATGGCAATGAAGCTCTGGAGCCCCAAATCAAACCCAAGGCTCTTCCCAAGGATGATTTTTGCAGGAATTGTTCCAGCTGTGTTGCTAAGGAACTGCTCAGTCACCTGTGTCTGGATGAGGAAGGTGTCCTCCTCCTCCTCGAGCGCGACCTCGACCTCGAATGTCTTCGCTTTTCATCTTTTTTGTCTGGATAAGGAAAAGCAGAATAAAAACCAATGTTTTATTTTAATATTCAAAAAGATTTTCTAAAGGAAAGGACCCTGAGCTTCATGTAATTGATATAAATCAACCTGATCTTGCCATCTGACATGAAGGCTCATCTATAATTTTCTTCACAGGAAGACAAAAGGAACCAACAGAGGACGGGGACATGTTTGTGACATATAATAAGTTTTATGCAAAACTGGAGAAGTCAAAATTCAGAAAAAATCTTAAGTCAGTGAAAAGCTGATGACCGCAGGGCAATGGAAAATCCTGTGAAAATCCCAGAATCTGCCATTTCCTGAGGGGCTGAAGAACCTGTCAAATGGTTATTTTGAATTTCCCACAAAAAAGTCTCAAGCTAAGCAAGAACAGGAGCTCTGTTCTTTCCTAGAAATCATCAGGATGCTGCAGGACTGATGAATATTCTGTATTTTCAGTGTTCAAGTTTCTGCCTCTCAGATTTGGTGGCTCTGACAATTGTGAGAGCTGCTTGTCCTATAATCAAACCTGCTGAAAGAAGCTCCAAAAAGGAACTATTTACAAACCTCCCAGATTAGGAATGAAGATTAAGGAAAGCATCCCTGAGAAACATCAGCAGGGTGCCAAGTGGGGAGGCCAGGAAATGCACATTCCCTTGGAATTCGAGGCAGCAGCAAGAACTTCCCCCAGGGAAGCCTGGGTGTTTTATAGCCTTCAAATCAGTGAATTTTGGGAAATCAATGGATTAATTCCAACCCATTTCTGCAGGAAATGGAGCATCCACTGCAGGATGATTAAAAACCTCCTAAAGGAATTCCCCACAGAGCACAGGCACGAAGGCAGGGCTCTGCAGAGCACCAGTTTTGCTCAGTGCAGTGTCCAGGCCCCGTGCTGGCTGGAATGGCCCATTCCAGGCTGGGATTACCTGGCTCTATAGCAGCAGAGATTAGGGACTGTGCTTCTCGGACTCTCTTCATGGCCTCTTCTATTTCTTTACTGGAGGTATCTGATTTCAGACTGGGGGACACGAGACCTGCAGCCACGTGGTTCAACCTGGCCAACACAGAATTCCAAAACTCAGCACTCAGCAACCCGAGGGGTGCAGCTCTGCATGGTCAGACTCAGGGAACCCTGGAGTGGTTTTGGTTTGGAGGGACATCAAGCCCATCTGATCCCACCCCCTGCCATGGGCAGGGAACCTTCCCTAGCCCAGGCTGCTCCAAGGCCCTTCCAGCTCCAGCAGGACAGGGCCTGGGCACTGCAGCCAGGGATATTCCCAGGGATATTCCCATGGAGTCCCCCAGCAGTGCAGTACAAGGGTTGGGGAACACTGGTGCTTACTTTGGATCCACTGTGCTCATCAGTTTCAGGAGCTGATCTGCTGCAAGAGACTGTGAGGGAAAAACAAAGTTAGAACCAGGCTGGGAGATGGGAGAGCTCCAGAGAACTTTCCCTGGAATGTCCCCTGGAGTTTTCCCAGCTGGAAAAGCAGAGCACAACACCCCCAGCAAAGAGGAAAGGCCACTCTGGGTGCTGTGCTGGGAGGGTGTGAACACCCCACACTGGGGATTCATCTTCCACAGCAGCCAAAGGCAGCCCTGCCTGGGCAGGATCAGGGATAAACCACAAATGGGTAAAACCACAAATGGATAAAAACACATTGCTGGGGTGTGTTTATCCTTATGTACTAGTAACCTTTTGTGCACAGGTTTTTCTGTCACTGCAAGAGAACAGAGCCCTCTCTAAGCTGTCTGTCCACTAAAGACCTCAATAAACTTATGAACAACTTATAAACAATAAACTTATAAACAACTTACAAACATTTAAGTATTCCATGAAAAAAATGTATTTTACAGCTCTTAGGATAATCCAGGTATCATGATCAGTCACTTCCTGCACCAACGGGGTATTAAGGAAAAAAAGTTTAATTCTCACTAATTTTTTTTATAATGAACCCCAACTTTCATTTTTGAAATGTTTGTTACAATCTGATGGTTTAATGTACAAAAATCCTCCATCACCCCCAATTTACATTTTTCTAATTTGCCTTTAAATTGTTTTTTTTCATTTGTTATTTAATTTTCATCATCTTTTGCTTGTTCCTCCACATGGGAATACATAAAAAATTTAAGTGATGGCAGTAGCAATGCATTAAATTATTGCTGCTTCTTGTGGCTGTAAAAGAGTATTTTATTCTTACTTCTTAATTATTTTATCTATATAGATATGACCAATATATTTATATTGATACATTTTTATTGATATAAATATTCTAGTACTTAGTACTTAAAAGCCTTTTTTGTTCAGCTGTAACAACCTGATGAAGTTTCCTCATATTTTTGACAGATACAAAATTAAAAAGCCAAACTACTTTTTACTTGAAGAACAAGGCAGGTTCCTGGCCTGATAATGACACATATTTGAAATACTTCATTGCTATTCCCAAATCATTCCTTGGCCCCTTCCAGCATTTACTTTGATACTCAAGCAGGTATTTTCCATTCCAATCCCCGCAGTTCCCAGGCAGTGGCTGTGAGGTGACACAAATGGAAGCCACTCTCAGAGCAGGAAAGAGGGGGCAATGAAGGATATCTGGAATGAGGACGTACCTGGGAGTTCAGGTTTGCTCCAGGAAGCCCAAGAGCAGCAAGGGCAGGGTCGAGAGCAGGAGCTCCTAAAGCAGCTAAAGGGACAGCACCAATCTGTGGCAGAGACAGCAGTTAGGGCACAGCAGTGACAAAACTCAGTCAGGGACATCACTGGGCAGGGGAAATAAAGGGGAAGGAGCAAAGCATTCCAGCAAACTGAAGGGATAGTTGAAAGTGAAGTTATTTTTCAGTGCTAAAATGGAAATTTATTCCAAGTTTTTGAGGCTATTGCCCCATTTCTAGTTCATTTTAGGGTTGAGATGGCCATAGTTTATGTTGAAAAGCAATTTAACAAGACTACATCCCTGCAAATGTCTCCAATTTGGTTAAAAAGCTACTGGGAGAGCAGAAGGCTCCCTAAAGCAGCTGATTTTGGGCCATTTCAAATGAGATGACTGAGACTGACACCCAAACCCAACACACAGTGCCAAGATGTGCTGAACTGTGCAGCACAGTCCCCTGAAATGGATGTGCTGAACACATCCCACCAGAGGGGCTGGGAGCAGAGCCACAGCTGCAGTTCAGGTGGCTCAGCATCCATTTCCAGGATCCACATGCACACTTTTTATAGTGAATGAAATCTTTGGGTTGTATTTGGTTCAAAGGTTAAATTCAGGCTCTTCCCTCCTGAGCAGCTCCATGGCCAGGGGCTCCTTCAGCTAAGCAGGAGCTGGGGAGGGTTTGAGAGGTGCAGAATTAACGAGGCTTTATTGTGATTAATTTGCCTCCTGCACTTTGACTCTGTGCCCTGTTAAGAGCTGAGCTGTGACTCCAGCTTCTCCCACAATGTGCAATTCTCACTGTTCATCTTCCACATGAATTCCTGTGGGTTCACACAAGCAGGCTCCAATTTTCCCCTCAGCTGGAGGATTAATGAAGGGAATCTCAGAGTGTGGCAGCTCCTTGGACTTGAGGAATTTACCATCTGTGAGAGCTCTACTGCTTGTCACATCTGTGAAGTACAGCGGGCGAGAGGGGTGGGAGGCACAAACAGGGCCCTGGGAAACCAGGAAAGAGGAAATAAGGGTATTCCATCTAACAACTTGTCACTGTCATGCCCCAATCACATCAGAGCTGTCCCAGTCCAGCAGGGTCAATAAATCACTCTAGGAACTGGAACGAACACATCAGACCTGAAAGGAAGAGCAGGAATGAAGGGGAATGCAGCAGCAGACACCCAGGGGTCCCAGCCTACCTGAGAGAGAGGGTTGGGAGTGGGCAGCAGGCCACCCCCGGGCAGCAGCCCTGCCACGGCATTAGCTGGTGCCAAGAGAGACAAAGCCTTAGTCTCATCAGGAATGACTCCTGCAGGGAAACAGCCTGGCATTAGAGGGCATCCCAGCCCAGAGGCACCAAATACACAAATACACCCAGCAAAGTCTCCCTGATACACCACCTGAGTTTGTTGAAAGTACTTATGTTGGCTAAAATACAAAGCTTGATGGCTATTAATATTTAGCATTAACTTTTTTTGTCAGAATGCAACTTCAATGGGTGACAATTTGACTGTTCCTTTTTCTCTACAAAAGGTTAAGTTTCTAGAGCAAAAAAATAGCACAATACACACTACTTTGTTGTTAACACTGCCAAGGTTTCATCACCTGTACTCGATTTTTAAGTCATGAACCAAACGTAAGCAAGCACAGTCGGTTCTCCAGGGGTGAGAGTGCTCTCAACTTTCAAAAGCTGTTTTATGAACAACGACTCGTGTCGGCTGCTTCACTACAAAGCACACAGAAAAATCAAGATACACAAGACAAAAAAAGTTGGATTTAGGGGTTAATAATATGGTACAGTTCACTATGTTTTCTTTTTACACCTACCATACAAATTTTGGCAAACTTAAAGAGAAGGGACGGGTGTTTGGGTAGGGCTTTTGCTGACGTGTCACATGGAATGCGGTCCCTGCGGCTCTCCGGGAGGGCTGGGGCCGTGTCTGTGGCTGGGACACACACAGGGATGCTGGCACATTCCTTACCTGTGCAGTAAAAGGCTTTTGCTCCAATATGTGCCAGCCTAGAGCACCAGCAGTGCTGCTGCCACCTGCCGTGGCACAGGGGACTCCTGCAGCCAGCCAAGCCCAGGGGTTACTGCACTGCCTGCTCTGCACACACAGTGCTCAGGGCCCTATAGCAAACACGTGTGGAGGGAGTTTTACTCTATCCAACAGCAAAAGCCCTATACAGATGGATTAATTTGTTAATGTGCCCAAGCCCCCAGAATGAGAGTTCAATAAAACAATTTTACTATATAGTTGCAAATACCAGTAGTGTTTCTGTAATACATATTAAGAAACTGCATCTCATCATAAAACATACAATATGTACAGGGCACTTAAGAGAAACTGGATAAGCTGCAGAAGAAAACTGTTGGGTGGTATTTTCAGCAGGGCCTGGTATATAGTTCAGGCTGAACCAGGGAAAAGAACTGTAAAACACAACAACAAAAAAGAAAAACCACTGTTAAATAAAGGTAATGGTTCCTCCCACCTATACTGAGAAGTGCCGATAATCTACACAAATGTACAATACACAGCACTGATATCTGGCTCGTGGCACTGAGCTGGCAGCACTTTAGATACCCAAAGTTATGGAGGGACAGGGAAAAAGGTCATGGAGGCAAAGGGCAGGAATGCATAAATATATCAACATACCTACAGAGAGATTATGGGGTCATTTGGCATGCAAAATTATGTCTCAAGAGGATATTTATCAATTACAGCTAAACATTTCAAATTAGTGCAACTACAACATTTCTGGCATCTAAATACAAATCCTCAGACTTAGCTCGAGACACCTCACAGAAGATCTGCATCCATTAAAAAAATTCATGCATCTGATCCTCTAATTGTTTCTTTAAAAAGTATTTAAATAAACTACAATTTAAAAAAAGCAATGAGGCCCCTCACCAGTTAATTTTCATGCTTCAAGAGCTTTTTTTACTGCTGCTTTGTTAGAACCATGAAATACTGCATGAATGTGTAGAAATGAAAGAAAAAGAAACAGACAAAAGAAACAAACATTAACCAAAGAACCTAAACACCCCCCCCAGCCATCTTTAACCTTAAGAGTTCCTTCCAAATCCAGGAATTAGCCCAGAGAAAATGACAAATACTAAACCTTACCGTAGCCTTTGTGTATAGTTCTATAACACAAAGCAACAGCCAACACCAAAGTGTCTGTGTGAGCTAAAACTTGGGACAGGGGGGGAATTATTGCACTAAACAGATAATAAACATTTGCTTTAGTGACAGGCAATAATCACACAGGTTCATTAGCACAGCAGACATCAGAGAGAGGAGGGCCCCACTCAGCACAGGCCTGGCTTTAAGCACATCAGCAGTGGCACTGTGGGCTGGGGAAATGCTGCTCCTGCTTCAGCTGGGACCCTGGCAGCTGAATTTTGGGGGAAAACTGTATTCCAGCACAAGTATGGGAGTATCAACCCAGGGGCAATGCTTTATTGGCTGAACATCTCTCTTGTGATGTGCCATTAAATTCTGAACTGTCAGACACACAAGGTACAGCCCAGGAGTGACTCCTTGACAGGCCCAGGAAAATATTCTACTTTAATGATTGCATTTTCTGCAGCCCAGCTGCTGGGCAGGGTTCTCTGTGTGCCAGGTTTATCCAGAAGGGACAAAGTGAGACTGACAAAGAGAAAGGTGGGTTTATCCTTGTAGGAAGAGTTGGTTAAACACTGGCATTATTCCCATGGGCCTTGGAGAATATCCCAGCAGAATCCCACTGGCCTGGGGCTGTGTTTAACACCCACACAGGGACAGGAAGCTCTCAGCTCTGCTCTTCTGCAGCAGTGGCAGCAGGAGCAGTGACTCCACTGCACAAGGGGCTCTGCGCCCTCAGGAGCAGCAGGGCTCAGTCAGAGGCCACACTGCACATTCCTACTCTCCAGGAATCAGGCTGGACATCTTTTAAAGTTTAAGTTTTCTATCTTTTAAGCTTAAAGAATACAAAGATAAGATAAGACAGCTCCCCAGGCCTCAAGAGACAGCTCCAGCAGGACAGATTAAGATTACAAGTGTGACCCCAGGCCATGTACCCAACTTAGCAGTGTAGTGTGACTTAATCTGCAAGATTTTATTCAATTCAACCTTTCCCAGAAGTAAATCAAGAAATGCACAAGTACAATGGAAATCAGTTACTTCTAAAGCAAGTCTAGAAGAGTTTAATAAGACTTCTGTAAGAAGAGGTGTCTTCTCAGCACTTTGCTTTTAAGGTAAGTTCCAAAAACCCTGCTCATTGCCTTTCAAATTACTGTAACACCCTAAAATGTAAAAATAAAAAGAAGAAGAGAAAATGTAGTTAACAAGTGGTTACACCAGGAAAACACTTGGGGACTTGAGTGCTTGCTGGCCTTTAGTTAATGGCTAGAATCCCCTGTAGCTGCAGAGGACCCACTGTTTTTCAGTCATCTGGAAGGGCTTTGCATTTGCCTTCTCCACTACAAAAATCACACACACAAATAACAGAGAGAAGAGTTTATTATTTAGTGAAATTCTATTAAATATATCAAGGATGAACAAGAGAACTTGGAATTAAAAACTAGGACCAGTGCCCATGTGGCACCTCTTGGAAGTTGTCACTTTTGAATTAAACCATAATTATTCAAACCCTTGGTATACTGGACTCCACAAGGAGAGTGAGGGCCTTTTTTTGGGGATGTTCCCAAATAAATGCAGTGGCAGCATAGCCCAAAGGAATGTTAATTACTCTCCCATGCACTCTTAGGGAGGGAGAAACCATTCTCATGAAGAGAGTGAAACAATTATTAAGATAAAATTTCCTTAAAATATGGACCTGTTTGCATTACAAACTGTTTGGGAAAATGTCTCATTGAGACTGACACGGAGCAAAATTGGCATAGAATTCTGCCTAAAATGTTCTTAGACACACAAAAAAAACCTTCAAGACACACAAAACTTTCCAGTTAGATTTGGTGTCACTACGGAAACACAGTGACCAAACGCAGGGGCCAAGGCAATATACCAAGGGTTTAGAATGGCAATCTCTGACGTGTTTGACACAGACTACTGGTAAATTCTGAGCACTGGACAGGAACCAACCACCACCCAAGGGTGGCCCCATAGAACACCAAACAAGTTACAAACCTTCAGCATAGGGAACGACTATGAGGGCTCTGTCAACGAACACAGTGTTTGTCAGGTGCTGGGCCACCACGGCCGAGTCGGGGTCGTGGAACTTTACAAAGCACACGCGCGACGACACCGGCAAGGGGGAGTCACTGCAAGAGACAGAGCCACGTCAGGGACAGCAGGGACACTGCCACCCAACCCAAACCCACACCAGCTGTTGTACCCCCTCTTGGAGCTGCAGAGAGCTCTGTTATCCCCTGGAGCTGCAGAGAGCTCTGTTATCCCCTGGAGCTGCATGTGAGCTCTGCTGTGCACAATAAATCCACCTAAATGCAAATTCCGCCCTGGCTGGGAGGAAAACTTGGCTGAAAAAGGAGATAAAGTGACAATTCTGTCTCAGTTAAACCCTGAGGTTCCACACTCGCTGCTTTAGGCCCCAGATGAGTGATTAAGGTAAATTGTGAAACGAAGAGGGTGGTGATTAAAGGATCCTTGGGCGTGTAGGGGCAGGGTGTGGGGTGAAGGATTTGATCTGACAGAGGGCAGGGAGGGGTGGGATGTTGGGAAGGAATTCCTGGCTGGGAGGGTGCTGAGACCCTGGAATGGAATTCCCAGAGCAGCTGTGGCTGCCCCTGGATCCCTGCAGTGCCCAAGGCCAGGCTGGACACCCTGGGACAGTGGGAGGTGTCCCTGCCATGGCAGCGGTAGAACAGGACAGCTCTAAGGTCACTCCCAACCCAGACCAGTCTGGGATTCTGCTTCATTCATCAACCCAATTCCATCCCAGCTTCTAGACTGAACTTCACCATGCTCCCACATCCTGAGCAATGCCCAGTGCTGAGCTCCTGCCTGTCTTCAGCAGGGAAGAACAGAAGGAAATGTGAGCAGCTCAGGCGGGAATGAAAAGCTGAGCACACTAAAACAGACCTCTCTCCAAGGCAGGCCTGTGCCTCTTCCAGCTCAGAACAAGTGACTGTCAACCTACAAACCCAAAACGGAGAAGTTCTGAGCCACTTCGAAGAAAAACCAACCCAGAAATATCAACTTCCTATGACAGGAAATAATGGCAGCACTACAGCTGTAACTTCCCTAATACCAAACCAAACTGAAAAACCAGGTGCAGTCAATCCAGGCATGGGTTTTAAGAACCCCCCCTGTCCTTCAAGTGGGGCAGATTTTGCTGTAATTGGATGTACAAAGTGAAAGACAGGAAGGAAAATTCTTCTGCAGACAGAACTGTGGGACAGAGGCCCAGGCAGGGAGCGGAAGCAGCAGCAAATCCTAAACCCCTCGTTCCTACGCCAGGCCAGAGATCCAGATCAGCCTGGGGAGCTCTGAAAACATCCCTGATCCTGACAAAAAGCTGCTTTTCCTACCTGCATTGCCAGCCCAACTCCAAAACACCCGACTTCAAAGGCACCCCAGCTCCAGAGCAGTTTGATCTGGGCTGCTGAGGCTGATCAAGCCTTTCAGCACTGGGGGCTGTCGGAATTCAGGGAACAGCTCCGACACCAGCGCACAGATTCAGGCGCTATTTTGGGCACTGCAAATGCCAAAAGCTCCCTCACCTTCAGCCCCACCGGCCCCACCACGCACAACTGCTCCCAGTGTCTGTCAGACCACACTTCAATAACCTTACATTTCACCTGGTGTGGACAACTAAATTGGAGCCAGCACACTGCAGCTTCTGAAACATTAAAATTAGAAACAGCCACTTGCTCCCACAGCTTGCAGACTGAATAAATTGGGAAATAACTGCAGTGACAAATGAGAAAAAAAATTGAATCTGTTGGCTCATTTGTGCCCAGGAATCCACAGTAGCTTGCCAAAATGGTGCCTTTTTTAGCCTGCAAGTAATAATTAATAATAAGAAATAACAATAAATAAAAAATAATGATTACATAGAACCAAAGAAGCCTTAGTAGAAGGTGTTTAACAAAATCACAGAAAAATTGTAAAGGAAAGTAAATCAAGGGTCGATGGCAGAGCTGAAGGAGTTCCTAATCTAAACTGTATAAAAATTACACAGTTCATTATAGAGATGCAGCCCAGGATTTTGAGGCATTTTTAAAATGCCAGATAACAAAGGAATGTGAATCAGAGCAGATCCTATTGACTCTTCAGCAGATCCTGTTTACAGCCAGGAGTGCCTGTGGGAATGCTTTGGGGTAGCTGAGCTTTCTCCCAAAATAATGAACCTAAAATATCAACTGCAAATGTGTGAGGCAACGCTTCTGCAGCCTGACATTTAATTTACATCTGTGTATTGCAGTTTTAAAAATGGTATTTCCACTCACTCTCAAATCCAAGCTGGGTGAAATTCAGCAAGAACTGGATGTTCTCAACAGCTCCCAAAAAAAGCCACCATCCATCATTATTCTAATTCACCCAAGGCTGAAGCATTCAGGAATTGTCTCTCAGCCACTGGAATGCTGGGACACACAAGGATTTCCTGGGGCTGCAATACAGGAAACTCAGAAATCCACTCCCTCCACTTTCCAGTCTGGATGCAGCTTCATGGAATATAATTAAGATGAGAACCAGGCAATGGAGTCGAGGAAAAGCAGGAGGAGGAGGGGGAGGAAAACTGGAAGAAGTCCCAAAGCAGATCGTGCATTAAAGATGCAGCTGAGGTGTACAAGAAATGAGAAACATGGGATTAAATAAACTGGGAAAAGGGGTGGATGAGGGGAGAGGAGGAAAAACAGGAACTGAGAAGCTCAGGAAGTTACACATGATCTGGAAGAGCAGGAGAATGAGGAAGTTCTACAGCAGAGCCAGAGTGCCACAGATCAAACAAAGAGGTGGAGCAAAGGAAATGGGCTCGGTTCCTGCAATACTACAGGCAAGGGAGAATCCCAGCAGGACCCAGGAAGGAATCCAGATCATGGGGAGAATTCACTGATTAAGATTTATATCCCACACCCCTCCAAAAATGCATGGGCACCACAGGAAGGGAGAAGTCAGGAGATGGAATCTGAGGGAGAAGGAGCAGAAAAAGAATGTGGCACTATTAGAAAATGTCCCTTTCTTTGGGGGGATGTGGATGGGGCCCTGAAGTGCCAGAGCAGACTCCCATCGGTCCAGGGAAAACCCCCTGGGGGTGAGCTCCTCACACAAGGGAAAGCACACCAAGGCACTGCAGCAGCTTCTGAACAGGTTAGTTAATGTGTATCTAAAGCTACAAAGTTTCAGAGACACAAATCACCTCCAACAACCGCCCTGAAAAACGAGACAAAGTGCTC
Source organism: Melozone crissalis (assembly GCF_028551555.1). Taxonomy (NCBI): domain Eukaryota; kingdom Metazoa; phylum Chordata; class Aves; order Passeriformes; family Passerellidae; genus Melozone; species Melozone crissalis. Next base: position 523,188 of record NW_026536012.1, read on the forward strand.
AAACATAGAGCAGGCCAGGGAAGGACTGCTCCTGCCACGCCAGGTATCCCAGCTGGGAACAAGGGAACTCCCTCTGGAACTGTCTTTGGTTTGTGCTAGCAGGGATGGAAACCTCAGTGAGAAAAAACAAATCTTCTGCTATACTTTTTTCCCCCTAAAATAATAAACCCAAGTAATTTTGGGTATTACAAATAACTGATTGTTTGATTAATGTTAAACGTGGCAGAAAGAAACCCTTTAATTTATATGATGAATATGCAAACCACCAACACATAATGACACCAGGCTTTGTAAATCAATCAAACTGAAACCATCAGCACTGCCAACACCCAGGTTTTATACTGCATCAGAAAGGATTTATATTCATTAGAACTTAGTTTATGTTCATTATTTATGTTCACTAGAACTGCAAGTGAAGATATAAAAACTGTCTTATTTCTTTTTTTTTGTTTGTTGCTATTTGTAAATTGCCGGGATACCTGAAACTTTCTTTTCAGTTATATACACACGTGAAATGCGCATTATTTGTTTTAATTTGCGCTGAATTCCTTGCAAGAGGCGCAACTGACAAATCCGTATTTGTCACTTTCCTTTCTGCTCAGCACAGATCTGTCTGCACGGAACACAAATACCAGAAGTGTATTTTTTGTACATTAGCGGTAAGCTGCTCTTCTAGCAAACAATCCTTTGTAACAAACGCATTTATGTACACTAGAAGTTCTGGCGCTGCGGGGGTGACGCAGACAGCAGAGGCTCGGCGGGCACAAACAACTCCCGGAGACAAACGTGGTTTCACCGGAGCCGCACGTGCCGCTCTACGCCCGCGGTCCCGTGCCCGAGCGGGGCCGTGCGGGGCGCACCGGCAGCGAGAGCCGCCCCCGCCGCGGCCGGGCGGGACCGCGGGGAGCGGGGGCGGCCGGGCCGGGAGCCAGGCAGGGAGCGAGGGAGGCGGCGCCGGGCCGCGGGCAGGGCGGGGGGGGAGGGACGGACGGACGGGGGGGAGGCGGCGGGGCCGGGCCGGGCCCGCACTCACTCGGGGGGGAAGAGGCGCAGCTCCTCGATCTTGCCCAGGAAGCCGAAGAGGGTCCGCATCTGCTCCGAGCTGGCGCTGGGCGAGACGTTGGTGACCTGGATCACGTCGGTGCCGCTGCTGGAGGCCATCGCGCCGCCGCCCGCTCCGCCGGTGCTGCAGCAGACACACACAGCGGGGGCGCGGGGCGGGTGAGGCGCGGGCGGGGCGCTGCGCTTCGCCGCCCCCGGCCCCGTTCGCTCGGCCCGGCCCCGCCGCCCCCGGCCCGCTCCGCTCGCCCCCGCCGGCCCCGCGCGCGCCGCCTCACCAGCCTGCCCGGGCCGCAGTATCCCACGGTGCACCGCGCCGCGCCTGCGCGCGCCGCCCCGCGCATGCGCCGCGCCGCCCGACGCGCACGGAGGAGAGGGACGCCCGCGCGCGGGGGCGGCGCGTGCGCGGAGGGGGCGCGCTCGGGCCCCCCCACCCCCCCCACCCCCCCCACCCCCCCCACCCCCCCCACCCCCTCACGGCCCCGCGCGCGGGAAAGCTGAGGGGGCTCTGAGGGGCCGCTGTTGCCGCCTCGTCATTGCACAGAGCAAAGTCACACAAAATACAGTGTCCCAGTGATGCCTTAGGATTCTGGCATCTGCCTTAGGATTTTCCGTTTTTCTATATTTGTGATCGTGCAGTTCTTCATTGTATAACTCTAAACTCCATATACAATTCTAGTTCACATTTTTGGTCAGACACGAAAGTTTCTCTCCAGGCCTGGGAATCAAGGACTCCTTACTGTCTCAGGGTCCAGTAAATGTAAACAAAAGTGAGTTGAGGGGAGCAAACTTGGGGTAAACGACTTCATCACCTGAAGATGTAATTGCAGGATTAATCCCAAATATGCAAATGGACCAAACTTACAAAAGTGTAAAAATTCGTGACCCATCATCTATTTTTGGGTGTAGTACCTGGTGGGCTTTGTCTGCCCTTAATGTACCTGAAGGCCTTTCAATAAATATACCTGCTTTTTACTCCCTTACTTCTGTCTCTGTTTTCAGGTAGCCCCAGAAAAGGCATCACAAGCCTTTCTTGGGGTGGGAATTTCTCTAATTTCTCATTCGAGAGGGGAAAAAAATGTATTTGCAGTTTACATAGTACAAATCATGCTATTTCCGGATGAGTTTGTTGTTTTATGTTAATGTCTTTCCCATAAATGTTCCTGAATGTAAATAAAACCAGCCTTATTTATTAATCCAGCTGAAATTCTACCTCATCTGATTCATAAAGTAGGAGATGCTCACTGTCCTCCCTTAGCAGATATCACATTTCCACTTATGAAATATTACAGATGCCGTATCTAGTATTGAATTGCCAAAAGCTTATTTAAATTCCAGATTTGAATTTCTCAGCAATGTTCCACGTGGACCTTAGCTATCCAACAGCACTGAAACTGAATGAGATGAAAGTGACACAGTGTTTATACCAGCGGCCCTGAGGCACAGAGCACTCACCCTCTGAAGTCCTTAAAACCCATTTTTAACCACCACTGTTTTTTTAAATAATCAGTTGAAATACCCAGTATTTTCTGTGTGTTTCTGTCTCCACTGAGAGAGGAAAAAAAGAAGTGGGGATATTAAAGAATGCTGGTAAAAAACCTAATGAGGCCAATATCTTTAATCAAGAGCATGTGCCTGAAGTGAGTTTCCCGAATTACAAACTTAACTAATGTACTTAAACCTTCACTAATTACTTTTCATTCCAATGGAACTGCTCTTAGAAGCATTTTTCAAAGAGGGGAGTGTTTGAAACACACAAAGCGAAAAGAACTACAATCCAACATGGGGCCACATTCCTTTATCAGCATTTTTCTCTCACTGGGAGCTGCTGGTGGGATCTGCAGGCACGGGGCTGGTTCCATGGGCTGGTTTGGATGGGATATTGGGGAGAAATCTTTCCCTGGGAGGGTGGGAAAGTCCTGGCACAGAGACTGCTCCTGGATGCCTGGAAGTGTCCAACACCAGGCTGGACACTGGGGCTTGGAGCAGCCTGGGGCAGTGAAGGCGTGGAATATTTTGTATGATTAATGAGAACATCACTGCACCTTCCAAGCTGTTGTGACTTTGAATATCATTTCGTTCCACCTCAGCCGTTGGATCCCTCCCAACCCAAATCATCTTGAAAATCTGCTGAGGCTGGAACAGAGCCTGGAGATCATGGAGCCACGCACAGCCCCCCAGAATGCTGCAGTGTAGCTGCGCACAGGGCTAAGGGGGAAAGCAAAACCAATAAACTGCTGTGAAAGCGCCGTTCCGTGTGCTGTTCCCCGTGTGTCCGTGTACAGCACCGCGAGCAGCCGCGTCCGGGGCTCCATTTCGGCACCGCGGGGCGGGAAATGGCGGCGCCGGGGCTGGCCCGGGTCCGCCCGCGGGGCCCCGCCTGCGCGGCGGGCGGGCGGCTCCGGCTGAGGGCGGCTCCAGCGCCGGCTCCGGCAGCGAGCGAGCGGCAGCAGCGCGGCCCCGGCCCCGGCCCCGGCCCCTCTCGGGCTGTGGCGGCGATGGCGGCGGCTCGGCGGGCGCGGGCGGGCGGCGGTGGCGGTGCGGGGCCGGGGTTCGGGCGGGTGGCCGAGCCGCCGCCGGTGCCGCAGGGGCTGCTGCGGCTGGCGCGGCGAAGCGGGCAGCTCAACCTGGCGGGACGCGGCCTCACCCACGGTGCGTGAGCCCAGCCGGGATGGGGCCGGGGCTGCGGCCGGGGAGCCCCCGGGGAGCCCCGGGAGCCGCGGGGCTGCGGGCGGGGCGGGAGCGGCTCCCGGGGAGCACCATCTGCTCGCTGGTGTCTGTTTCTGGCATGTTTCCATCGGTTTCTGTTGATATCTCTGCAAAAATGTCTCTAGAACACAATGGACTGGAGAGTAACTATTGGGATGTGTGTATTATATATATGTATACGTGTATATATATATGTGTAGCTGTGTATAGATGTATGTTTTTATATATGTACTTACATATGTATATGGCCATATGCGTCCATATATATTTATCTATCTCTGTATATGTCAACCTCCAAGGCAGAAGGGTTGGAACTACATGATCATTAAGGTCCCTTCCATGCCAACTCACTCAATAATTTTACACCCAAAAAGCACTCTGACTGTGAAATCTTGGAACAGACACCTGCGGGGTTCAGCTGACGGCTGTGTTTGTGCTGCAGTGCCCGAGCACGTGTGGAGGATCAACCTGGACACGCCGGAGGAGGCCCAGCAGAACCTGTCCTTCGGAGGTGCTGATCGCTGGTGGGAGCAGACGGACCTGACCAAGCTGATCCTGGCCTCCAACAAGCTGCAGAGCCTCTCGGAGGATGTGCAGCTGCTGCCTGCCCTCACCATGCTGGACGTGAGTACAGGGATCCCTTGGTGCTCTGAGGGTGCTTCCCTGTAGGACATGGGGAAATGTTATCCTGGGTCTTTGTTTTCCATTTCCCTGGTGTATCCATTTCACAGGGCGCTGGAGTGCCACAACAAGGGAGAATGGCTTCCAACTGCCAGAGGGCTGGGATGGATGGAATACTGGGGAGGAATTCTTCCCCAAAAACCCCTCTGAGGTACAAATTAGTAACTGTGTCCTTCTCTTTCCCAGGTGCATGACAATCAACTGACATCCCTTCCTTCTGCTTTAGGGCAACTTGAAAATCTCCAGAAACTTGATGTCAGGTGAGGCCATGTTACAGATCAAACATGAGAAATGCTGCGATGACTTTCGGGTGTGAGTGAGATTGCAGGATAGCAACCTTTCTTTCAAAAATTTAATTCCAGATTACTCACTGTAGAGTGCAATTATATGTTTGTTGCATTATCCATTTTGGATCTAAACTGATGGTGGCCTTGGGTTTCTAGAAATTGTTTTCACTGATATTCAAAGTCACAATTGCTTGGAAGGTGCAAACAGTGATATTCTGAATAATGATACACAAAATATTTATTTGCATTTGTTTGCTTCAGTCTGGCAGTTCTGAGGATAAAACATTTCCAGTCATGAATAATGCACATTGTAAATAACAGTGTAGATCTTGTTTGTGCTGGAAGGTTCAGAATCTTCTGTTTACTGGGGTAATTTTGTAAATGTGTGCACAAGGAGAGGTTATGCTATCACTGTGTGTGTGAAGTACATAAACAAAAAACCTGGAATGTTGTAAATTCAGAGTAGGATTAAAAGTCTTCTTGAACAAATAAAGATAGTCCGTTGTTCTTTAGAGGTGGCAGTGTCCTGACCAGCAGGCTGTGGCACACAAATGTTCTGTGTGCACTTACATTCCTAAAATCTCCTGAGTGTTTTTCCTTTCCCTTTGTGTTCCATGTTTCCACCCCAGCCACAACAAACTGAGGAGCCTTCCCGAGGAGCTGCTGCAGCTGCCGTGTCTGAGGAGCCTCCTGGTGCAGCACAACGAGCTGAGCCAGCTGCCCGAGGGGCTGGGGCAGCTCCTCAGCCTGGAGGAGCTGGTAAAGCACGGCTTCAGACCTGGTCCTGTCTTTGGAAAGGGTTTCTCTGCTAGTTAAAAGTCCCTGCATTCTGCAGCAGCACTTGGCAGATATTCCAGTGGCTGTTGTAGTGTCAGTTACTGCATGGTGGGGTTTGTTTTTAGTGTGTTCTTGGTTTGACATATTTTGGGAAAGCTGAAATCCCCGGTGATCTGTCAGTCCTGGGGGAGTTGTTCCTTCTCTCACACTTGTGCCAGTTGTCAGCAATCTAATTTTACTGTTCTGCCACTAATTAACTTTGCAGTAGCAGCACTCCTGGGATGTTTCAGACACCTCTCAGCTCTCTCTCTCTGTTTCCATGTGCAGGACGTGTCCAACAACCAGCTCACAGCCATCCCCACTAGTTTTGCTCTGCTGGTGAACTTGGTGAGGCTCAACCTGGCCTGCAACCAGCTCAAGGAGCTGCCTGCAGATCTCAGTGCCATGAAAAGTAAATCACTTTCTTTGGGTTATTAAATGCCAAACAGCCAGTGCTGTGCTTATGTTCAGCAATACCGTGCAGGGTTTTAAAATGGATCTTTAAATCTGAGTTATTACTTCTAGAATCTGTTTGGCAAAATGTTGTGTTTATTTTAAATTAAACCCCAGGACATTTATGCTGCTGTAGAAAGGTATTTTTATCTTCTCCTCTGTTTGTCACTGGACATTGACTTCCACAGGCTTGAGGCAACTGGATTGTACCAAAAATTACCTGGAAACAGTCCCTCCTAAATTAGCAAGCATGGCATCCCTGGAGCAGCTTTACCTGAGGAAAAACAAACTGCGCTCCTTGCCAGAGCTTCCCTCCTGCAAGTTACTGAAGGTGAGCTCGGAATGGCCGCTCTGCTGGAAATGCCTGTGCTGTAAGCTTTGAAATAATGACAGTTGCTTTAAACACCAGCTTTGGTGAGGTGCTGTGATCAAAACCAGATGACAGCTTTGTGTTTAGAACTCTGTTTAACGTGCAACTTCTCTTCCTGCCCTCATTGTTCAGCCTTTTGAGTTTGCAGGACTTTCCAGATTTGGAAAATAAAAAGGCTTCAGGAGAGGAATGACTGAAAGCTGGATCTAATATTGCCTGCAACAGTTATTTTTTATCTCTGGGAACTTTTTCTGGAGAAATTCACTTTGTTCATTATCATTTTTTCTTTGTAACTATGGATCATATACACCGTTTTTCCTTTTAACATAATCAGGTGATATCCAGGTATTTTGTAGGCAGATGAAAGGGAATTAAAATGTCCATATTCTCCACATCATCATACTGCTGATGTCACAACTTAGGAGATAAGTTATAAAGTAATTTGAAACAGTTGTGGTGCTCTTTGTTCCTGTAGGAGTTACATGCTGGGGAGAATCAGATAGAAATCCTGAATGCGGAGAATCTGAAGCAGCTGAGCTCCCTGTGCGTGCTGGAGCTCAGGGACAACAAGATCAAGGCAGTGCCTGAGGAGATCACGGTGCTGCAGAAGCTGGAGAGGCTCGACCTGGCCAACAATGACATCAGTAGGTAATAGTGGCACCTGGGCTGGGGCTGGGTGCTGGCAGCTCCTTCCTTCCGTGGGAAGGGCACTTAAGGAATGACTCAGTCAGGAAATGAAGGAGCCCTCTGTGTGTTGTGGGATTGCTGAGATCAAACTGGGACTTGTGAAATGCTCTGTTCTGCCTGTGGCTTAGCTGTGACTTGGGAGTGCTGTGAGGAGCAGCTGATGGGGCTGGGCAGGGGCTGCAGAATCCCTGAGGAGCTGGGCAGGGGCTGCAGAATCCCTGAGGGAGCTGGGCAGGGGCTGCAGAATCCCTGAGGGAGCCGGGCAGGGGCTGCAGAATCCCTGAGGAGCTGGGCAGGGGCTGCAGAATCCCTGAGGAGCTGGGCAGGGGCTGCAGAATCCCTGAGGGAGCTGGGCAGGGGCTGCAGAATCCCTGAGGGAGCTGGGCAGGGGCTGCAGAATCCCTGAGGAGCTGGGCAGGGGCTGCAGAATCCCTGAGGGAGCTGGGCAGGGGCTGCAGAATCCCTGAGGAGCTGGGCAGGGGCTGCAGAATCCCTGAGGGAGCTGGGCAGGGGCTGCAGAATCCCTGAGGGAGCTGGGCAGGGGCTGCAGAATCCCTGAGGGAGCTGGGCAGGGGCTGCAGAATCCCTGAGGAGCTGGGCAGGGGCTGCAGAATCCCTGAGGGAGATGGGCAGGGGCTCAGCCTGCAGCAAAGGAGGCTCAGGGGCCCTTGTGGCTCTGCACAGCTCCTGACAGGAGGGGACAGCCGGGGGGGTCGGGCTGTGCTCCAGGGAACAGGGACAGGAGCAGAGGGAACTGGGCCAGGGCAGGCTCAGGATGGGCACAGCAGGAATTTCCCAATGGAAAGGGGTGTCAGACACTGGAACTGCCCTGGGAGGGTTGGAGTGCCCATCCCTGGGGGGCTGCTTTGGAATGAATCAGTTGTTTCCCTCTGCAGGTTGCCTTACACTCTGGGGAACCTCCCTCAGCTGAAATTCCTGGCCCTGGAGGGAAATCCTTTGAGAACCATTCGGAGAGACCTGCTGCAAGTGAGCACTGGGGTTTGGCTGTGTGTGTGGGCGTCTGCACAGGAGGGACCTGGAGCTGCTGGAGGGGGTCCAGGGGAGGCAGCAGGATGGTGCCAGGGATGGAGCAGCTCTGCTGGGAGGAAAGGCTGGGACAGCTGGGATTGTTCACCTGGAGAGGAGAAGCTTTGGGGTGAGCTCAGTGTGGCCTGGAGGAGCTGCAGGAGAGCTGGAGAGAGACTTTGGACAGGCATGGAGGGACAGGACACAGGGAATGGCTCCCACTGCCAGAGGGCAGGGATGGATGGGAGATTGGGAATTAGGAATTGTTCCTTGGGAGGGTGGGCAGGCCCTGGAATAGAATTCCCAGATTTGCTGTGGCTGCCCCTGGATCCCTGGCAGTGCCCAAGGCCAGGCTGGACACTGGGGCTGGAGCACCTGGGACAGTGGGAGGTGTCCCTGCCATGGCAGGGGTGGAGTGGGATGGGCTTTGAGTCTTGTCTTAAAGAAGGTTCTAGGATTCAGTGCTCTGTTGTCTTGTAGGGAGGCAAGGGGAGGGTGTGAGTTGTTCCCAGGAAAAGGAGTCCTTAGGGCAGCAGGAGGCTGGAGCCTGGGCACCACTCCTGCTGCACAATTCCCTGTGATGTTTGCCCTGGCAGCCCCCTCTCCTCAGTGGTGCTGCACATTCCTACTTCTGTGCCTTTGCCAGGGTTGTAAAATCAGTGTTCCCGAAGCACTGGGATGCTCCCAAAATAAGCAGAGCTGACAAGTCTGTGTGGCAATGAAATCTGTAACATCTGTCAGCAGAGGGAAGCCCTGGTGTGCCTTTCTGAGGGAGCAGTGTGCCCTGAGTTAATGAGCACTTGTCCAAAGTGCTCCTGGAGAGGAGTCTGAGTCAGGGGTGCTGGAGTTGTGCTGTTCCTGGATTACTGAGGGTTTGCTGCTTCAGCTGCCATTGTCACTGCTGGGCTGTTTCCCACCTGGGGCAAAGGCCAGGCACGAGGAGCCCCTCAGGCCACGCTCTGTTTGTGCTGCCTGGATCCACCACCAACACTGTAAATTCATGTGGCTCAATTTTCTCTGCCTGGCTGGATTTTTTCCACTTGGTTTAAAGGAGCAATTTGTGGAGGAGGTTAAGGGCTCCCCAGGCACAGCTTGGAGCAGGTGGATACTGAGATGAAGGACTGGGGTGAGTGTAGAGGAGCAGCAGATCCTTCTCTTCCCTTCTCCAGCCCTGCCCAGCTCACCTTCTCTTCCTCAGGCCTCTCATTCCAGTCCCAACCCCATTCCTGGTTCTTTATGAATTTACAGTTCATTTCTGGTCTATTTTTGTTAACTCTCCTGCCATTACTTGGCTCTGGAGCTTTACCCTGCTCTCTGCTTCCCTTCCCACACATCTGTTACTGAGATTTCAGTTTGACCTTCACCTTTCCCTCACAACTTCCCAGCTTGTTCTGTGTTGGCTTCCCTTGCCATGCTCAGCACAGTTCTCTTTTTCCTGCCTGTCTCCTTGTGGCAATTCCCTCCTTTCCAACATCCACATTCCCTTTATCCTTCTGTGTTCACCCACTCTCCTAGGCTGTGTCAGCTGGAATGAGAAATGTTCATTCACATCCAGCACTTTAGGTCAGTCCCTGGTTCTGAAACCTGTAAAATCACACCCCAAACCTGCCTTTCCCCTAAAACAAACAGTGCAGAGGAGATTGGGCTTCACTACCCTCAGGTTTGTGCAGGTGGCAACTGTGTCTGACCACTGGGAGTTGCTGTGAGAGGACTGAGGGAAATCTTTGGGGCTGATTTTTAACAGCAAATGATGCAAACTGCCACGATTTTCCCAGAGTTTATGATTTGGGCCATAAAAAGGTCGCAGAACAGTGAGCAGTCAGCTTCACTGGCACTGTAAATGTGCTCTCCACAGCAAATTGTGCTGGAGCTTTTTAAAGGGAAAATTGGAACTTTGGAACTCCTTGGAACTTTGTTACTTGCTCTTGGAAGTGGCAAAAATCTTCACATAAGGAGCTACAGAAGTGCAGCCTGAGGCTGTGATTCAGGATCAGAAATTTTCAGCTGGAATAAATAAAATGACAACTAAGCAAGCTCCCAAGCTGCTGTGGGGTTTTCAGTGGGATTTTTAGTCAGGAGTGCTGTGGGCTCTACCTGTGTGCTGGGATTGTCCCTCTGCATTGTCCCTCCAGCTGCACAAATACTGCTGGGTGACTTGGGGTTTGTTTCTTTTTTAAAGAAAGGCACCCAGGAGCTGCTGAAATATCTGAGAAGCAAAATCCAAGGTATGTTGCTTTCTTCTACTTCATTTTAAAGAGAATATTCTAAAAAAGAAGTAAATTAGAGGTTAGGGAAGATGGTTGTTTAAATCCAGGTTCTTCCCAGTTATCTTGCAGTAGCAATTTCCTTTACTCAACAGTTTGCTGTGATATTTCAGTTTCTTATCCTATTAGCTAATACTGAATAATAAACATTCTGAATTGAGGATTATCCTTTACAAACCCAGACTCACCCTGCTCACCTGGATGGGAATTCCCATTTCAGGCGTGCAGGAGCTTTTTCATGTGGATTGTGGGGAGTGACCAGAAGGAAATTCATAGAGGAGGGTTTGTAAACATGAATGCTAGAACTGAAATTGTGGTCAGATGTGCCAGTGTGGGTAAAGCTGCTATAGGCCATCATTTCCAGTTGTAATTACCTGGTTTTTGTAGTTTCCAGCCCCCTACCCCGTGGGGCAGAGCCTCACAGAATCACATCTCTTGTGCTCCCTCCCCTGCTTGGCAAAGTCCAGGTCAGCCCTGCTCCCTCCTTCACCCTGAAAGAACCCCCAAATCCAAGATGGTAAAAACCCTTTATTAGGCAATGTTTGGAGTTATCTGAATCTGATGTCTTGAGTTGAGCCAGAGTAGAGCAGGATTGGAGTGGGGTGGTGGCAGCTGCCTGGGGCACTCAGAGCAGCTCAGCTGTGTCCCTGCACCCCTCTGGTGTCCCCAGATGATGGACCTGGCCCCAATGAAGAGCCTCCTGTGACAGCCATGACTCTTCCCAGCCAGTCCAAGGTCAACATCCACGCCATAACCACACTGAAATTATTGGACTACAGGTATTTGGGAATATTGCTCATTCCTGGAGCTGTGAGAACACTGTCCTATTTTATGCTTGTGGGTTTTTTCCCCACCTTCATTGCACACCAAGCTGTCCACAAACCCTGCTGCACGTGGGCATTTCCCCCTTTAATTCCTGTGCTTGGGAATGGGCAGATTTAGATGGTGGGGGTTGAATTATTTTTTTGTATTACCAGATATTCTGCAGTAACTCATTGAAGTGCTGAATCCCAGCAGGTGCTTTTAGTACCTTTGAAGCTCTTTATGATTTTCACTAAGTCCCAGATCATCTTGTGGCAGGGGAGTGTCTGCTCAGTTACTCCTTTAAAGGACCTGGAATGGCTGGGAAATGGAAAAAAATCCTGTTTGGTGACATTGTGGGCATGGGGCAGCGCTGGGGGTTTCCTGCAGCTGCTCCCTGTGTTCTGCTCTTCTCTAGAAGAGGGTGGAAGTGCTGTGTTGATTAGCAGGCAGTGGTTAATTGGTGTCTCTCCTGTCCCAGTGACAAGCAGGCTGCCGAGATCCCCGAGGCCGTGTTCGATGCCGTGGGCGCCAACCCCGTGGCCACCGTGAACTTCAGCAGGAACCAGCTCAGGGAGATCCCCCCAAGGTACTGCTGGAGCCCATTCCCACTGGGGTTTGCCCTCCTGCCTTGGTTTCCAGCGTGCTGTTGTCCCCTGAGCTGTTTGTGCACACAGATCCCAGTGTGGGCAGTCACCGGGGCCAGCCACAGCCAAGGAAGGGCTTTGCCTGGCACTGCTGGGAACCAATGATCTCTCTGTGTCAGGAGGAAGGCTGCTGCGTCTCTGGGAGCCCCCAGAAACCATCCACGCTGGTTTTTGAGGGCAGTTTATTCCCAGGGGTGCTGAGCACAACCTCTGGCACAGACAGCTTGGGCAGGTGCAATCCCAGAGGGACAAAAAGGTTCAATTTTGGGAGCTGCTGCTTGTGCATCCCATGCTGTGTGTCACCGTGTGAGAGGCTGCTGAATTCCCTGGCATGGCTGTGGGGGAGTGTGCAGCTGCCTCAGGATTCCATTTCATGCAAATCCAGACAGGAGACAGGAGAGTTTCTCATTTAATTGCCTTTTGTTTCAGGGCTAAGCCAGAGATTCTTTTTGAGGGGTTTAACAGGGAACTTTTTGAGCTGTGAAAACCTTTACACCAAAATGTGTTAGTACAATAAATGACCTTCTGCAAGCAGCAGCAGATGCTCCTGGAGTTTGTAACAGCACAGCAAGGGAGCAGAAACAAAAGATGGGAAAAAAATAGGAATTTTTGCTCAGGTTTTTTGGCTGCAGAAGAAGGTGGGTAAAGTCTGTGTTAAAACATGTCAAGGGCAGGAGGTGGCAGTGATATCACCTGGGCCATGGTCTCTGAAACAGCTCCTGACTGCATTTACTGAGGAGGCTTTGGTAGCAATGTTTGTGAGAAAAAATACAATCTGATAACTGTAGATAAATTATTTGGGCTTTGCCTTACCCCACGTGTAAGGCTGTAGGAGCAGAGCTCTCACAGGTGACATTGCATTATCTCCCCAAAATCCCTTCAAAAAAAAGCCCAACTTGTCCTTGATTTGTAGAATAAACCAGGTTTTTTAATAACTTACAAAACAACCACGAGCTTCCATAGTGAGAGCATCTCCTTTTGTGCTTCAGGCTTGTGGAGCTGAAGGACTCAGTTTGTGATGTCAGCCTGGGCTTCAACAAAATCTCCTCCATTTCCTCGGGGCTGTGCCTGCTCCAGAAGCTGACACATTTGGATCTCAGGTTGGTGATGTGTGTTGTTGCACTTCCTTGCCTGGGAGCTTCTTTCCCTAGAGCAGCCATCTGTTCCAGTGGGATGGCAGCACTGAAATCATCTTCACTCCCAAAATCTCTCCCTGCCAGAGCCAGAATAGGAGGTGGCCTAAATTTGGGCTTTGCTTAAAGAAGACACAAAAAGAAATGGACCAGTTCTGAGCTGTGCTGGAGGAGAGATCCTGCCTCACTCAGAGAAGGGTTCTGAGATGTTGCTATTTCAGAACACTCCCACAACCCCCCAGAAGAAAAGCACACCAAAAATTCCTGGGAATTAGGACAGAGAAGGTGCAGATTCTGTTGCACTGCCAGAAAGAGAGGCAGGAGATGTCTCCTCGTTGTCACCTTGCCTCCTCTGATTCCTGAGAAATGCTCCTGGCCTTGTTTAGCTCAGGATTAGCTCAATCCATTGATTTTGGGGAGCTTTAGGGTGACCTGAATGATTCACTTTGGCTCCAGGGTCTGGGCACTTTGATAAGCTTTCCTCTGGAAACAAGGAGCTGAATTTCCAGGCAGCTGTGTGCAGTTGGTGGCTGCTTGGGAATACTTGGGAATCTTTAGAGGACAGGCTTTGAGTGTCCTGGCAGAAATGGGAATCCCTGGCATGCTCTGGTCCCTGCTGTGAGGCAGTGGACTGGCCCCAGACTGTGTAGCTGATCTGGGAATTCTCAGCCAAACCCCTGACTAAGTTTAGTGCTCGTTGTTTGTCTTTCTTTGATAACAGAAACAATTTTCTGACAGCCTTGCCTGAGGAAATGGAGGCACTGAAAAGACTGCACACAATAAACCTTGCTTATAATAGGTGAGGAACTCTTCAGACTTTTTTTAATACAATAAAGAAATGATCTGGGCTGAGTTTGACAATTTTCCTGTGGTGTGAGAACAAGGAGCCACTTCAATGAGCTGGGAGCTCCCACGAAGTGCTCCTCTTCTGAATGCCCTGTTTCTGACTATCCCTCCTTTCTCCTCCTGAAGATTTAAGGTGTTTCCCAGTGTCCTGTATCACCTGCCAGCCCTGGAGAACATCCTGCTCAGCAACAACCAGGTGGGATCCATCGACCCCGTGCAGCTCAAGGGGCTGGACAAGCTGGGAACGCTGGACCTGCAGAACAATGACCTCCTCCAGGTGCCCCCAGAGCTGGGCAACTGTGAGAGCCTCAGGTGTGTGGGGCCAGGGGGCTGCTTGTAAACACATCTGCTGTCTGAGTTCTTCAGGGAGTGTTTGCCAGAGGAAAAAGCACCCATTGAAAGGGTGTTGGGATTGCCCAAAAAGGGTCTCTGGCCATCTGTAGAGCAGGGCAATTTCTTCAGTAATGTCTTCCCTAATTTCTCAATATTGCAGAGAATTGTGGGAGTTGTTTCATCATTTAGAACTGATGTTGAGGGTCTGGGGGTTGTGTGAAGCTCGTGGTGGAGCCTTGGGGGTGACATTTCCTGTGCTCCCATCACACTGCTGGTGCAGCTCCCATTGAGCAGGGAGGTTGGACCGGCTGGCCCCACTGCTCCCTTCCAGCCTGAGCCACTCTGGAATTCTGTTTCTATATTCCAGAAGTTCTCTTCTCTCTCCTGCTGGCAGAGCCTGAAGGAGTGGGGTGTGTGCTACACCCCCACTGATTTATCAGCATAAATTAAAACTCAGCTGTCTCAAAGCTCAGCAGAAACCCAAACTCCTGTAGCAGCACAGAAGGGGGGGACTCCCCAGGAATTTCACAGGCCTCAGAAATGTGCCTGCAGTGGCTGAGTGTGTGGGTACAAGGAGATTTATCCCAGTAACTCACCCCTGTTTGCAGGAGCCTGCTGCTGGAGGGGAACCCGTTCCGCACGCCCCGCGCCGCCGTGCTGGCCAAGGGCACGGCTGCTGTGCTGGAGTACCTGAGGAGCCGCATCCCCTGCTGAGCCTGGGCACTGCCCTGAGCCCTGGGCACTGCCCTGAGCCCTGCCTGGGCACTGCCACCTCAGCCTGGGCATTCCCACCTCAGCCCTGAGCCTAGCTTGGCCAAGGGCACGGCTGCTGTGCTGGAGTACCTGAGGAGCCGCATCGCTTCCTGAGCCTGGGCACTGCTCCTGAGCCCTGGGCACTGCCCTGAGCCTGGGCACTGCTCCTGAGCCCTGGGCACTGCTCCTGAGCCCTGGGCACTGTTCCTGAGCCTGGGCACTGCCCTGAGCCCTGGGCACTGCTCCTGAGCCCTGGGCACTGCCCTGAGCCCTGGGCACTGCCCTGAGCCCTGCCTGGGCACTGCCACCTCAGCCTGGGCATTCCCACCTCAGCCCTGAGCCTAGCTTGGCCAAGGGCACGGCTGCTGTGCTGGAGTACCTGAGGAGCCGCATCCCTTCCTGAGCCTGGGCACTGCTCCTGAGCCCTGGGCACTGCCCTGAGCCCTGGGCACTGCCCTGAGCCCTGGGCACTGCTCCTGAGCCCTGGGCACTGCTCCTGAGCCTGGGCACTGCCCTGAGCCCTGGGCACTGCTCCTGAGCCCTGGGCACTGCCCTGAGCCCTGGGCACTGCCCTGAGCCCTGCCTGGGCACTGCTCCTGAGCCCTGGGCACTGCTCCTGAGCCCTGGGCACTGCCCTGAGCCCTGGGCATTCCCTCCTGAGCCCTGGGCACTGCCCTGAGCCCTGGGCACTGCTCCTGAGCCCTGGGCACTGCCCTGAGCCCTGGGCATTCCCTCCTGAGCCCTGGGCACTGCTCCTGAGCCCTGGGCACTGCCCTGAGCCCTGGGAACTGCTCCTGAGCCCTGGGCACTGCCCTGAGCCCTGGGCACTGTTCCTGAGCCTGGGAACTGCTCCTGAGCCTGGGCACTGCTCCTGAGCCCTGGGCACTGTTCCTGAGCCTGGGCACTGCCCTGAGCCCTGGGCACTGCTCCTGAGCCTGGGAACTGCTCCTGAGCCTGGGAACTGCTCCTGAGCCCTGGGCACTGCTCCTGAGCCCTGGGCACTGTTCCTGAGCCTGGGCACTGCCCTGAGCCCTGGGCACTGTTCCTGAGCCTGGGCACTGCTCCTGAGCCCTGGGCACTGCCCTGAGCCCTGGGCACTGCTCCTGAGCCTGGGCACTGCTCCTGAGCCCTGGGCACTGCTCCTGAGCCCTGGGCACTGCCCTGAGCCCTGGGCATTCCCTCCTGAGCCTGCCTGGCCAAGCCTGCACTGCTGTAATACCTGCAGAGTTTCACATTCCAGCAGCACAGGAGCAGCCAGGTAGCCCCTGTCCCACCAGCACCCCTGGGCTCCACTGCTTCCATCCTTCTCCTGCTCCTGGCTGGGAGTCTGCCCAGTGTTAAGGACCCAGCTGTGAAACATTCCCTGCCCTCTGCATGTTCCAGCAGGGATTTCAGGATCCCACACCTCTCTGTTTACACTGTTTGTAATAAAGGGCAGCAAGGAAAGCTGCCTGCTGCAAGGCACAATCCTTCCTGCAGCTGAGCTGGGCTCTGGAGAGAGTTGTCACCACCGAAGCACTGGGGCCAAAGGCAGAAGGGAACACTGTGGGGTTTGTATTCCTGTTTTCTATTGTTTCATTGCTGTCCCCTGGTGTGAGTGAGGTGGAGTGCTGGAGCTGTGGGGTGCTGAGAGGTGCCCCAGGTGTGTGCAGGGCTCACCTGAGTGAAGATGGGGCTGCTGCTGTGCTGAGACAATAAATGTTCCCCTTGGATGTCTGCCTTGGGTCCTTCAAGCTGTAACTGAGCTCTGTAGATGGGAACATTGAGAACTTCTCTTGTTCACACTTCGAAATGTCCTGCAGGTAGTACCTTTAATGGTAAAACTGCTGTGGGTGGGCTCCACCACCCTCCAAGGCCTGAGCCCCCTTTCCCTGGGGAAATTCCTGATGGTGCCCATCCTGAGGCCATTCCTTCTCCTCCTGTCCCTGTTCCCTGAACAGATCCCGACCCCCCGGCTGTGCCCTCCTGTCAGGAGCTGTGCAGAGCCACAAGGGCCCCTGAGCCTCCTTTGTTCCAGGCTGAGCCCCTTCCCTTTCATTCTCCAGCCCCTCCTGGGGCTCCATTCCCTGCCCTGGACACTCTCCAGCCCCTCAGGGTCTCTCATGGACACAGCCCTGGATGTTCTGTAGCACTGCAGGACTTTTTACTGCTCCTCACTAAAATCCCCAGGTTTTGAATGTGTCCAAATGAACATAAAACACCCTCAGCTCCCCAGGTGTGGGAATTGCCTTCCAGCTGGAGCAGGGGTGGCTCAGGGGGCTCAGGCCCAGCTGCTCCTCCCTCTGTCCCCAAGGAGGGGAGCAGAACCTGGTCCTGGCTGCAGGGAAATGGGAAAGGGAATGGGCTGGGAAAGGGCTGGGGGAGTGGGGATGGGAAGGGCGGGATCTGTCCTGTGGGAAGCAGATGGCAGGGCCTGTGTGTGGTGACAGCAGGGGACACCTGGAGCTCCAGGGCCACTTCTGCAGCTCCTAGGGTGATGGAGCTGCTGCTGCCCTCACCCCTGCCCCCTTTTGTTTCCATACATTTTGTCCTTCGTGCATTTGTCCTTTCATCCGTTTCTTCATGCATTCATTCTCCATGCATTTATCCTTCCACACCTTTTGTCCTTTCATCCGTTTCTTCATGCATTCATTCTCCATGCATTTATCCTTCCACACCTTTTGTCCTTTCATCCGTTTCTTCATGCATTCATTCTCCATGCATTTATCCTTCCACACCTTTTGTCCTTTCATCCATTTCTTCCATGCATTTATCCTTCCATGCATTTATCCTTCCATACATTTTGTCCTTTCATCCATTTCTTCCATGCATTTATCCTTCCATACATTTTGTCCTTTCATCCATTTCTTCCATGCATTTATCCTTCCACACATTTGCCCCCAAAGCTGCCAAACCTGAGTTTTCTTCCCCATTTCCATTGCTCCCTTTCTATATTTGATATCTCCCCTGGCTGCAGCTGGACCAGGGGAGCCCCAGTTGGTTGCTGCCCATTTTCCAGGCTCATTCCTCCCTTCCCCACCCTCTGAAACCTCCTTTCTGCCAGGAAAAAACAAAAACCACCCGAAAGCCTTACAATAAGGTGACGTTTTTATTATTTATACAATAAAGAGACTTTTTAATGTTATTCAAAACACTTTTTTTTTTGGAAATACTGAAAAAGGTGGGTACAGCAAAGCCGAAAATGGCTCTGCTGCACTGCACAGCATCGGTTCAGTCCCTGGGCTCCCTCTTTGCAGAGCAGCTGCCAAATGCAGCAGCCCCACAGCACGGGCCAGGCCCTCCAGGGCACGGGGAGGGGACAACCTGCATGTGCCAGGGGACAGGAGCTGATTGCACTCAATCAATAGATTTAAAATAGAATTTTTGAAGTACCTTTTTGCACATAAAATGAAGCAGCTTTCAAGTTCAGTAAGTCTTTATACTGCAAAAAACATGAAGTACATTCACAATCTATGTTAATAAAGTAGTAAATATTTCCTCATTCAGCTTTATTTACATGGATACTGGAATTCAACTGAAAAGTACAGTCATCTGGAATATAGCAATCTTTGAACACATACAAAAATGACCATTTCTGTATATAATTTAAGCTCAAAATCACAATTATCTCAAAATATTAATTACAATACAGCCATCTCCATCATAATTAAACATGTCTTTTATAAAATGGTAAAATCTTTACTAAAGGAAGCTGTTGGTTCTGAACTGGATACAGTACTCACAGGTAGAAAACCGAAGTGATGAGCGAGTGCCCTGCCCGGGGAGGAGGAGGAGGAGGAGGGAGGGGACACAGCCACCGCCACCCAAGGGACACAGGGCAGTGCCAGGAGTGCCCGGACTGGTGCCAGTCAGTCACTTCCACTAGATCAGCTGGAATCAGCCAGGGAGAGGATTGGCAAAAAGCTTTTTTGTGGGGGGGTTCATTTCTTTTTGGTTTGAAATTCCGTGATTTGCAAGTGGTGCCATTTTAGGTTGGGTGGTGGTGCCCTGCAGGCCTGGCCCCGGTGGCACCACAGCTGTGCCCACCCGTGGCTCCAGGGCCAGGCCAGCTCCCCGTGGGTCTCTGGGTCCGTGTCCTGCCCAAGCTGCTGCCCAGGAAGCTGTGTGGGCACAGGGGCCTCCAGGGACAGCCCTGGAGCCGGGCACCTCCAGAGGGATGGCGAGGGACGGGCATGGGCAGGGAGCTCCAGCTGGCACAGCATCCCCAGTTTCCTTTGGGAGTTCTAACTGTGACATGCCACCAGTTCACAGAATCACAGGAGGGACCTCTGGGCACCATCCAGCCCAGCCTGGGGCAGGGGACACGGGCACGTGTCCGGGTGGGGTTGGGATGTCCCCAGAGAGGGAAGCCCCAGACCCTGCTCAGGGCCCTGCCACCCCAGGGAAAGAAGTTCTTCCTCGAGCTGAGGTGGGGCTTGCTGTGTTTGTTAATGGCCAAACCCTGCCGGGGTGGGTGCTGACCCCGCAGCTCTGTCACCCCCTGAGCCATCTGGGGACCTGTCCCCAGCCCTGCTGCTGTGGGACGGGCTCTGCCAGGCCAGGGGTCCCACAGGACATCCCTCACCCAGGGCAGCTCCTGGGAATAAATGGAATAAACACCCTGATCCCCTGGGAGCGGGGCCTCCCCTGAGCCCTGCCCTCAGCTGATCCCATTGTGGGGGTTCATTTCCCTGGGTTTGCATTCCCTGCGCTTGCATCCCCCCAGAGCTCTGTGCACACGTCTGTGCAGAGGCATCTCTGATTGCAGCAGGTAATCAGTGCTGAACTCCAGCAGAGAGGGGTCCCAGCATCCCAGGATGGGCTGGAGGAGAAGGGATCTCAAGGCCCACCCATTCCACCCCTGCCATGGCAGGGACACCTCCCACTGTCCCAGTGTCCAGCCTGGCCTTGGCCACTGCCAGGGATCCAGGGGCAGCCACAGCAAATCTGGGAATTCCATCCCAGCCCCTTCCCCACCTTCCCAGAGAACAATTCCCAATTCCCAATGTCCCATCCAGCCCTGCCCTCTGGCAGTGGGAGCCATTCCCTGTGTCCTGTCCCTCCATCCTTGTCCCAGTCTCTCCCCAGCTCTCCTGGAGCCTCTTTAGCAAGGGCTTTAACCAAGAGCTTTAACATCTTTACACTCCAAGTGCTCACTACCAACAGCAAACCAACCTCCTGGACATTTCCTACTCAGATTTTTCCTGGATTTCCTTGGCTCTGCTCTCAGCTGCCCCATCACCCTCAGCCTTGTCCTGCCTGCTCCCTGTGTGGAGCCCCCTGTCCCCTCTCAGGGCTGGCACTGCCACCAAACACAGACGCAGACGTGGGTGTGTTAAAAAATACCTTGGAAAACATGAGACCGGATTTGAGGATGTTAAATGGTCGCTGTTGGGAACAACTGGCTGAGAACTTTCCTGGTTTGCCATCACCTGGGTAGGAACCGTGAGCTGGCACTGGGAAAATGGGAAATTATCAGGGGTGGGGGCTTCCCTGGGCCTGCAGCTGCCCAGGTCCCACAGCCAGAGAGAGAAGGTTTGGGAATTCTTGGAGAAGGGGAACATCCCCGTGGGCTGTGGCTGCACCCTGGGCTGTGGGATTTTGGGTGGGAATGGTGCAGGTGATCCCAGAGCCAGCTGTCCCTCAGCCCCTGGCCATTGCTCCAGGGCACTGGGATCCCCTGAAATCCCCTGCAGGGCTTTCCCTGTGTTTTCCCATTTTGCTGTCAGGGATAACCAGGCTGGATCCCGGCGTCCCTGAGCAGCAGCAGCTGGGCACGGTCTGGGCTTTGGGATTCTCCCTTGGGAACAGCCCCAGGACCTGGACAGGAGGGGCTGTCCCTGGCCCTGTGCTGGGAATGCTCCTGCCGGGCTGGTCTGGGGTCACCTGCTGCTCCTGGGATGTGTCTGTGCCCGTCCCTTCCCAGGACCCAGCTCAGGATCCCAGAAAGCCTCACCCATGGGAATATCCCGAGCAGGGCCTGGAGCAGGGGGGAAAATACACAACAATGTCAATGGGGAGTCTGAAATGAAAAATTAACGAGTTAAATTAGCAGCAACAAAAGGAGTTTTACTGCCACCATCACAACCTTCCTCCATCCGTGAGCCAAACCTGCCTGTCCTCGGTGTTCTCCTGTAGTGTGTGCACATGGAATCGAGGGGAGAGCCAAAGCAAGGGGAGTTAACCTGTCCTGAAGGGAGTCACCCCACTCCAGAGGGAGATATCCCATTCCAAAGGGAGTTACCCCATTCCAGAAGGAGTTCACCCATTCCAAAAGGAGCTATCCCATTCCAGAAGGAGTTCACCCATTCCAGAGGGAGTTATCCCATTCCAGAATGAGTTCACCTATTCCAGAATGAGCTAACCCATTCCAGAGAGAGCTATCCCATCCCAGAATGAGTTCACCCAATGCAGAAGGAGATATCCCATCCCAGAATGAGTTCACCCATTCCAGAGGGAGCTGTCCCATTCCAGAACAAGCTATCCCATTCCAGGGGGATTTATCCCATTCCAGAATGAGCTATCCCATTCCAGAGGGATCTACCCCATTCCAGAAGGAGCTATCCCATTCCACAATGAGTTCACCCATTCCAGAAGGAGTTATCCTATTCCACAATGAGTTCACCCATTCCAGAGGGATTTATCCCATTCCAGAAGGAGATCACCCATTCCAGAGGGAGTTGTTCACCCATTCCAGAGGGAGCTGTCCCATTCCCACGTGGGCTCCTTGTCCCGAGGTCCCAGAGTTACAGCTGGAGAAGTCTCTCACCCTGTGTAGCGAATTGTTCCTGATCCCTACGGAGCCAGCTATACACACGGCATATGTACAGGTATTTTCATAAGGCATAGAATATCTTTGCATTGAAAATAAATGAACATTATTAAATTTAATTTAATATATACTTTCTTTGAGGTGTTTATGAAAATATTTTCTTCTCTATACTTTCGTATGCGACATGATAGAAATATTTCATGGGAAGTACAGGTTAATATATTTCATCTTTATAAAGGCATATACAACTTTGAGGCAGTGTTTCTGATGGACAGCAGAATTCCTAAAGGATTTGTATGTGCTTCTGTGTTTTGAAATCATATGAAATTGACTTTTAAGAAGGAACTTGGTTAAAAAAACGCACCAATGCACAGCCAGAGGCTGACAAGTAAAACTAATACGGAGCCACATGAACAATATATTTATAGAGTTAATTCTTATATTTTCTCCCGATGATTGGTACTAACATAGAGTATTATACATTTGGCACTACCGTTTGCCATTGGTCCAGCAATTGGCAAAAAATTGGTTTCCTATGTATAAATCCTTTTGAACATTAGATCTGGCTAGACATATTTACTATTTATAAAAAAATATTTAGACAGTAAGCTCACGTTGGATAACTAAGTCTACTGTGTTCTGGAAACTCTTCAGTAGGAGCACAGCCTTCTCGTGTTCCAGGTGTACAAAGCTGTGTCCGTTTGCCTGTAGCAGGGAAAACACAAGGGAAGAAGCTTTAGTGCCTTGTTTTGGGGGTAAAAAGGGCTATTTGGCAATTAAAAGCAAGGCTGAAATAAATAATGAACACGTGAGGGTTTCTCATGAGCACAGAGCACACGTAGCTCTTGTCCTGTGTGGGATGGCTTCGGGGCTGGGCTGGGGGCTCCAAGGAGTGGTTTCATCCCCACTGAAATCAGGCTGTGACTCTGGGACGGCTCTGGGCTCTGACCATGCTGAAAGCCTCAACACAATAAAATACCTTTCCTCTGGGAAAGAGGAATCCAAATTGCAGGCAGGGAGGATTCCAAATGCACCGACAGCTGTGCCAAAACGAGGCATTAATGGAATCCCAGAGTTCTGCACTGAGGGATGGGAGGGATCCGGAGGGAGATCCTGGGGCAGAGTGTGGGGACAGTGGGCCAAGGCTGGGGGGAGATGGATCCGAGCCCCAGCTGGTGGCACAGGCAGGGACAGGCTCCAGAGGGAGGATCTGCCTGGAGAACCTGGAATGAGGTGCTGGGGGGACAAAGGGGAATGGCTGGGGCTGATCAGGGTGTCCTGACACAGCCTCGAGCTGCACCAAGGGAAACACAGGTTGGATATCAGTAAAAAGTTTTTCCAGAAAGGTGATAAAGTTCTGGAATGGCTGCCCAGGGAGGTGGTGGCCACCAGGGCCAGCAGTGCTTTGGGCACCAGCTGTAAATCAACACTGAAGTCCCCCAAAGGCCACAGCAGCTCAGCCCTGCTGCGAACAGCACGCTGTGTGCTCCCAGGCTGAGCTCTGGGCCCAGCACCCCCAGACCCCTACCTGCAGGATTTTGTCTCCGGGCTGGAGCAGGCTGGAGGCGGGGCCGTCAGGCTGAACCCTAGTAACAAAGATACCCTATAAGTCAGAAGTAACACAGGTTAGGATGCTTTCTCCAAGAACTACATCCCAAAAAACACGGGGCTCCCTCCCTGGCTGGGGCCTGGGGGCTCTGCACGCCCTGGAGAGGGGCCGACACCAAACTGGTTTATTCTGTTCGCTGTCAAACTCCAGTCTGGGAGTGGAGCAGCTCCCTGGGACCTTCAGCACTTATCAATAATTGTGGGTCATTTTATGTCACAGACGTATTTTCTGAAAAATCCTTTGCTAGGATTTTTACTCCTGAGAAGCCTCAGAGGAAAATAAAAACAATAATTATCTGCTGCTGGGGAATTCAAGGTGCATCTGTGATTGGTCCATGTGAGTTGTTTCTACTTGATGACCAATCACAGGTCCAGCTGTGTTGGGACTCTGAGCAGTCACAAGATTTTATTATCATTCCTTTCTATTCTTTTCAAGCCTTCTAACGAAATCCTTTCTTCTATTCTTTTAGTATAGTTTTAATATATAATTTTCTTTTAATATAATATATATAATAAAATAATGAATCAGCCTTCAGAAACATGGAGTCACATTCTCATCTCTTCCCTTGTCCTGGGACCCCTGTGAACACCACCACAACCTTACACTAAAATCCACATCACAAAGAAAGTCCAGTGTGAACAGGGCAGGAATGGCAGCTTGTCAGGAGGGAAATCAAAATGGAGCAAGTGTTAATTATTGGAATGATGTGTATAACAATCAGTACAGCAATCTTTGCTTCCTCTAGGAAGCACAGCTTCAATTTCATTATCTGAAATATTTATGGGAGTTCCCACTGTCCCTGCAACGTGAATCCAGTATTATCCAAGAACATCAGCTCCAGGAATGTGTTCAAGGTCTCCTTTTCCAACAAACTCCAGTCAGTTCCATGGCACCCAACACAAACCCACAGGGGCAAGAGTCCACTTCCCACTCCTACAGCCCCGGCAGCTGGGACTCAGCACACCTCGGAGTTTTCGTGGCCTCCTTCTATTGCAAATCGATTTATTTAAATGTGCAATTCCCAGAATGAGCCCTGAGTGTCCCTGGCCAGCACCAGGTGTCAGTTTTAACTCCCAGCACAGGAGACATCTGCTGCCATGGGGTCTGTAAGGATCCAGGGATTTCCAGGCTGCTTTTATTTGACACAGCAGCTACAAACCCTGGAATTTCAGCCTCAAGGGATGATACTGTACTTTAGTATAGTAAATATAATATAATATAATATAATATAATATAATATAATATAATATAATATACTCTAATTAATTTACTAAAAATTTAATTGGGGTCTAAGGCAACTCTTAAAAAATGAGAGAGACAATTCTCCAGAAAACAGCCCAAAAAATTTTCTTATCCAGGGAATATGGGCCAGACACTCCTGGGATTGATGCTTGAATCCCTCATCTCCTTTAACTGGGAAAATAAGTAAACAACACTATGCTAAAATAAACAAAAAACAAAAAATCCACCCAAGAACAAAGCTAAGAATGGGGGGAAAATAATTCAATGACGCCAACAGAGAGGCACAAACATCCCCTCCTGTTCTCTGCCTCCACTCTGTGACCTCTCAAACCAGGAGCAGGGAGAGAGGAATTTCACACTTACCTTATCAGAAGGTTTGAATGGATTTCCTTGTCCGCTTATTCCACCACTGATACTAAAGCCAAGGCCAGGATTCTTCTCTATCCTCACACAAAACTAGGCAGGAAAAACAGGGATGTCAGCACTGCACCCTGCCCCAGGCAGGCACCTCCTGCCCTCACACCCCATTTCCCTGGAGGAGCTGAGCCCCGGCACTCCACAAAATGGGAAAAGCCACTGGAATATTGCTAAAATATAAAAATATTACAAAATTATAAAATATATAAGCTGGAAGAGCTGGCAGCATTTTCCCACACTGCATTGATACCACAACATTCCCTGTGGTTCACAGATTTTTGCATGGATTTCAATGTTCTCTTTTCAAGGAGGAAAAAACCCCTTGGATTTGTGAAAGAGAAGTTCACCCTGGCCAAGTTTTTCACTTAAACGTTGGGATAAACCCATCAGTGAGGCTTTGCCTGGTGCAATTTTATTTTCCCAGGAGGAGCCAGACGTGCAGCACCCCTGGGACAAGTGCCCGTGCCAGGCTGGGGCACTGGGGCAGCAGCTGGGCTGTGCTGGGCAGGTGTGGGCAGAGCAGGAGCCCTGCCCTGCTGGCCCTGAACGGGGTCACTGCGCAAAGGGCAGAGGCTGAAAGTGAACCCAGTCTGACCCAGGAATGCCAGCTCTGCCCAGGGACCTCAATTCCAAACGGTGGCACTGGGTCAGTCTGGGAGAAAATGGGTACTGGTGGCTGGTGCTGGGCAAGGGATGGACCCAGCCTGTCCCCAGTCCAGCCAGAGCTCCTCCAGCCCAGCCAGAGCTCCTCCAGTCCATCCAGAGCTCTCCCAGCACAACCAGAGCTCCTCCAGCCCAGCCAGAGCTCCTCCAGCCCAGCAAGAGCTCCTCCAGTCCATCCAGAGCTCTCCCAGTCCATCCAGAGCTCTCCCAGCACAACCAGAGCTCCTCCAGTCCATCCAGAGCTCTCCCAGTCCAACCAGAGCTCTCCCAGTCCCAGCTCCTCTGGACTCCCCAGTTCAGCTCCCCCCATGGGCACTCTCTCTCCCATGGGCACTTTGGAGGAGCCCCTCTGGGATTTCTGGCGCCCAGGAGCTGGCCCGTGCCCCCCGGTGTCACCGTGACATTTTCTGAAAAATCCCTTCACCAGGATTTCTTCTCCGGGGAAGCTTCAGCTTCTCCCTGTCTTGCTGCTCTGGAATGTGATTTGGACAATTGCTTACCCAGCATGTGAATTGTTTTAACCTAATGACCAATCCCAGTCCCAGCTGTGTCGGGACCCTGGTGAGTCACGGGATTTTATTCTTCATTCTTTGCTAGCCTTCTGTATGTATCTTTTCTCTTTCTTTAGTATAGTTTTAGTATATAAATTCTTATAATAAATATATAATATTTATAAAGATTAATATTATAATATTAATAATATTATAACATAAATTAGAATATTATTAATGAATATCTTAATTATTAACGCATTCTATTTACTATATATTATATATGAAATATTAAGAAATATATATTTTTATATTAATAAATATAATGTAATATAACAAATATAATATATGATATATAATGTATAATATAATATAATATAAATATTATAAATATACATTATAAAGATACAATATATATAATTATATTTATTATTATATATAATAAATTATATATTTATTATATATATGTATATTTATAATATATTTTATATTATAATATATAATTATATTTTATAATATAAAAGATATAATAAATATGAATATATAGTAAAGGAAATATAATATAATATAATATAATATAATATAATATAATATAATATAATATAATATAATATAATATCAGCCCTCTGAGAACCTGGAGCCAATTTCTCATCTCTCACCTCGTCCTGGTGCCTCACCACACCACAGCCCGGGCTGTGCCCCGTGGCCCCGAGGCTCACCTGCTCCTGGTAGGCGTCGGTGCTGCGCTGGCCCTTGGTCTGGATGAGGCACCGCTGGGGCTGGGGGGCCCGGGAGCCCTGCGAGGACGGGATCTGGATGGGCAGCGGGGGCTGGTACTGCTGGATGGTCACCTTGTTCATGCCGCCCTCGTACTGCTGCTCCCGGCTCCGGTGCTGCAGGCTCTGCGAGCCCATCAGCGTCTGGATGTGGCTACCTGCCTGTGGGGAGCAGCGCGTCAGGGACAGCCTGCCCCGGGGCCCCGCTCCCTGCTCTGACCCGGCCCCGGGCCCCGGAGCCCCGTTCCCTGCCCCGGCCCCGGGCCCCGGAGCCCCGCTCCCTGCTCTGACCCGGCCCCCGAGCCCCGCTCCCTGCTCTGACCCGGCCCCCGGAGCCCCGCTCCCTGCCCTGCCCCGGCCCCCGAGCCCCGCTCCCTGCCCTGCCCCGGCCCCGGCTCCCGAGCCCCGCTCCCTGCCCTGCCCCGGCCCCCGAGCCCCGCTCCCTGCTCTGCCCCGGCCCCCGAGCCCCGTTCCCTGCCCCTGCCCCGGCCCCCGAGCCCCGCTCCCTGCTCTGCCCCGGCCCCCGGGGCCCCGCTCCCTGCCCTGCCCCGGCTCCCCAGCCCCGCTCCCTGCCCTGCCCCGGCCCCGGCCCCCGAGCCCCGTTCCCTGCCCCGGCCCCGGGCCCCGGAGCCCCGCACCCTGCCCTGCCCCGGCCCCCGAGCCCCGCTCCCTGCTCTGACCCGGCCCCCGGAGCCCCGCACCCTGCTCTGACCCGGCATTTCCCCCTGCAGCCGGGAAATGCGGGGTTCTGGCTCTGCTCATCCCCATTTCCCGCAGATCAGGGGACAAAAACTCGGCTGTTGGGCCAGCTCCATCCCACACCATCAGTTTCCCTCCTCCTCCTGTGCCTGGAGGCATCTCTGGGAGCAATGGCTTTTGTTTCCACCCCCAGCAATCCTCCTGCACTCAGGGATCCCTGGCCGCATCTCCAAGGATAAAGCTTGGAGCAGCAGCTCCTTGGGACGCTCCTCTGTGCACGGTGGTGTCACTCACTGCCGGCACTTCAGGAGGGATCTCCTGACAGTGATCCCTGTGCTTATCCTGGCCCATTCCTGCAGCTCCTCCTCCAACAGGGCCGTGAGGATTCTCCAGTCTCCAGCTTTATGGTCAGAGCACTGCTGAGCAGAGCTGGGGCTGGGAGGGGCAGCCAGGAGCTCCAAGCACTGGAATTCAATGCCCACCACCACAGAAGCACCAGAAAGAGACCCTTTTCCAGGGAGTTTATCAGCAAAAGGGCTGTCTGTGCCTGTGCAGGGCTGGGCTGCAGCCATCCCACCCCTCGTGCTGTTTGTGGACTGAGCATCATCCCTGGGGTGAAACCTTGGGACGAGACCCTGAAGGAGCAGGGCAGGAGAAACCTTGGGATCATCCCTGGGGTGAAACCTCGGGATGAGACCCTGCAGGAGCAGCCCTGCCCAGCTCTCTGTGCCCACTGCCCACACCAGAGCCATTCCAGATTCTGTGCTGCTTTAGTGTGTGGGTCTGGGTTCACATTCAGGGATGCTGAGCTGTGTGCACAGAGGAGGGAGACAAAACAATTCCTGCTCCAGCTGGGCACCAAGGACAAATGATCCCAATCTCAGCCCAGGAGCACAAACCCCGTGGGCTGGAGAGAGAAAAACAAGCAGGGTGGGACTGCAGGGGCTAAAGCTGGAATGGGACAATGAACTGCAAGGTGCAAATGGAGCAGAACTGGTCCCAGGGACAGAGCCCGTGCCCCTCGTGCATTTTGGGGCCATTTTGGTTGATCTTGGGTGCAGCCCAAGGTGCATCCATGGAGGAGATGCTTGGAATAAATCCCTGCCTTATTCTGGAACTCTGCTCTGCGGCAGCCTGCACAAGGCATCAGGTGCCCCATGAAAACACTGCCCTCAACTGCAGCAATTCCTGCTTTCAGGGTTGGAGCAGCCCTGGGTGCTGCCCAGAGCTGTCCTGCTGTCCCCAGAGCTGTCCTGTTGTCCCCAGGGCTGTCCTGCTGTCCCCAGAGCTGTCCTGCTGTCCCCAGGGCTGTCCCCAGGGCTGTCCTGTTGTCCCCAGGGCTGCCCCCAGGGCTGTCCTGTTGTCCCCAGGGCTGTCCTGCTGTCCCCAGAGCTGTCCTGCTGTCCCCAGGGCTGTCCCCAGGGCTGTCCTGCTGTCCCCAGGGCTGTCCTGCTGTCCCCAGGGCTGCCCCCAGGGCTGTCCTGCTGTCCCCAGGGCTGTCCTGCTGTCCCCAGGGCTGCCCCCAGGGCTGTCCTGCTGTCCCCAGAGCTGTCCTGCTGTCCCCAGGGCTGTCCCCAGGGCTGTCCTGCTGTCCCTAGGGCTGTCCCCAGGGCTGTCCTGCTGTCCCCAGGGCTGTCCCCAGGCTGTCCCATGCCTGCTGTCCCCCCTTACCTTCTTGGTGACGGTGTCGGGGGGCACGTCCCGCCGGCCCAGCGGGTAGGGGTTCCAGGGGCTGCCCACGGCCACCTCGTCCTGCCCGTTGTCCAGGAGGCTGCTCTGCTGCGACGGGGTCTGTTCACAAAGGCAGGGCAGCCCTTAGTCACCAGCACCAACCTCCCACACTCAGCCACAACAGCCCAGGCGCCCGGCCTGCCCAACACGGCCGCACCGGGGGCTCTCTGGGGCAAGCAGCAGGGCTTGAGGGGCTCAGGACAGAAACAATGAGAATAATGAATGGTGAGAGAGAAGAGAAAACTCATTGGACGGGACTCGTGACTTTCAGAGAAACGGATTTTGGTGAAATTCCAATGTTTAAAGAGCCTGGCGTTAACTCTGGAGTTAGGACTGGCTCCCTGCTCATTCCAGCAGCAGGAACTTTGTCAGGAAGGATTTGCCACCGAGGCAAAGGAGCTGTTTGTGTTTTCTGCAGCAAACATCCCCTGCTGGCAGTGCCGAGGCTGGGCTGGCTCCGTACGCAGCTCCCAGAACCTCCTGCCTTGTGCCAGGGGCGTTTTTTGTACAATACTGACCTGGAATTCAATGTTTGCCTCATCATGAATGGTCACAACACACTGGGAAAGTTTCCCCAATAATTCCCTTTTCTCTCCTGTTCCATGTTTCTTCCTTGTCACTTTCCCCCTGGTTGTTTCATTCCTGTTTTCAGGATTTTGGAGGGGGTTTGGACTTTTCCTGCCCCACCCTGAGTTTCCATTATCTGTCCCTCTATTTCTCCACCATTACTGGGAGTTTTCCTAACACCTTTTGGGTGTCAGACTTCCCAAAATTCCAGCACTGTCCTGCCACTGACAGCACCTGGCACACTTCAGTGCTTATTGATTAATGGGAATCTGCAAGGGAGCAAAAATATCTGTTCTTCTCCTCTGCCATTCCAGGCATTTCTTCTCCAGCTTTGAGTAAAAAAAAAAATAAAATCAGGATACACTTCTCTAGATGGATGAAGGATTAATCAAATTTCCTTTAAAATGTGAAAGGTGGGAATTTTTCCATTAAATACTGTTTTTAGACAGAAGTTGAAAAGTAAATAGAAGGAAATGGTGATTTAAATCACATCTCTGAGGTGAAGTGAAAAAAGTCCAACCCTGATTATTTAAAATGAAAAGAAACTTCCATTATAATTCTTCCATCATTCAAGAAATCTTCTAGAAAAATAATGGAATTTGTGATTTTCCTTCTATGAAAAACCACTAGAAAAAAAAACATTTCCCCAGTTTAAAGCCCAGGATCTCCTTGCAGAGCTTTCTTTATCCCCATTAAAAATAGAAAAATGGAAAAATGAGCAATTCTGTCCAGAGCCGCCCTGGGATCTGCTCACACCCCGAGGGATCCATTTATGGGCCCCTCTGGGTGTCCTCCCTCTGAGATTCCCAAGCAAGGTGGGAATTCCCATTCTGGGAATGGGCTGCACCAAACCATGAGCTTTTAAAACCTTTCACTGGCAGCCAGACATGGAAAGGATCCCTCTGGAGAGAGCTGGGCCTGACCTGCAGAGGGGAGTTTGCACTCCAGAGGGAAAGGGAAAATGCAGAGAGAGCTCTCAGCTTCCTCCAGAAACAGGGAAACCCCGGGATTTCATTTGCTGCAGCAAAAGGAATTTGTCCCCAAAACTGTGGTTGTTTTCTGAGATGGGACAGGCTGCAGCCCAGCTCCACTTCCAGGAAATGTGGGGAAAAGAGGAAATGCAGCACTTCCCACATTTTCTGCAGGGGCAGATGGATGTCATGAACATTTTCAAGGCAATTCATTGTGAAGGTTGGTTTCCTGACAGCCAGAGCTCACTCATTACTCTCTTGAATCCAGGCCACGGGAAGGAGGGAGCAGAAGAGGCAAGGATTAAACGGCTGTGGCCTGGATTCTTTAGGAAATGCAAATTCTGTGGAAGGTGCGAAGCAATAAAATCAAACAACACTAAATATACATGGCATTTTTCCAACAGTCATTTCCCCCTGCAGTGACCTTTCCCAACAATAATTTCCCCAAACAGTACAGTGAGAGAACAACCCCTCAGTGCAGTTCAGCATCACAGTTTCTATGGACATGGAGCAATGGAATGCTGGTGAGAGAGAAAAGCAGAATAACCCACGTCAGACCACACCCCAGAATAGGTCACAGAGCAGATTCCTGGGTTTCCTCAGACATCCATCATTAATATCCACATTCACCTACAGCCTGAAACCCTGGCAGTGCCCAAACCACCTCACTCCCAACGTGTGGAGGGAACCAGCACCTCTCTCTGGGGTTGATGGGTTTTTCCCAATGGATTTTCCAGGGACAGGTGACACGTACCTGAGCAGACAGACAGGTCTGGGAAGCAAAGACAACACTGGGGCGTCCCTGCCCAGCACACACATCCACGGGGATCCCCTGGGAGCCCCCCAGCCCACCACAGAGCAGCACAGACCCAGAGCAGCACGGGGGACATGGATGGAGGTGACAGGAGATGGAGGGCTGGGGGACACTGGGGAAG
The DNA here is from genome assembly GCF_028551555.1 of Melozone crissalis. Lineage (NCBI taxonomy): Eukaryota > Metazoa > Chordata > Aves > Passeriformes > Passerellidae > Melozone > Melozone crissalis. Next base: position 554,905 of record NW_026536012.1, read on the forward strand.
GCCTGGCACTGCTCCCCCTGCCCTGGATTGCTGGGAATTCCAGCTGGAGGTGGGCAAGGGGAGCAGGGCTGAGCTCTGGGCCAGCTCCTGCTGCTGCTGCATCGTCCTGCTCTCCTCAAACCCCTGGATCTGAGCTCTGAACCCTTGGGAGGTTTTGGGAATTGCTGGCCAGGCTGTTCCACAGGGCCCAGCCTGCTGCTTCTGATTTGTCCTCTCAGCCCCTGTGCCAGGGCAGGGAGAGGCTGAGCTGGGCCCTCAGGATGCAGGGAAAGCTCTCAGCATCCTTCCCTGGCACTGAGAATCCTGCAGGAATGGCCCTCTCTGCCTTGTCCTGTGTGCCTCTCCCTTCAGGTATTCCTCAGGAATACATGGTTTTGTATGTCTGTACTAGTCAACAATATATACATAATAAATATAAGATAAACAGTAAATAAATGAGGGAAATATTCTCTTTTTTAGGTGTTACTCGAAGTTTGAAATGGGCTTGGGTGTGGTAACGTGTTCAAAACCCATCAGGAATTACAGCACACCCAATTATTGCTCAGATACTGAAATCCCTGTCTCTTGGAGCCTGTATAACATTTCCACACCCGTTTTTCTAGGATCAAACAGTCCCAGAGCAAACCACGTTCCCCACTGAGCAAATGGCAGCGCTGGCGTGTGTGAGGAGAGCAGGAGAGCAGGAATGACGGCCAGGGAGCCCAGAATCCAAAAAGCAAGGCCAGCAAGGGGCAGAGCTGCGTCCCTGCCAGCCTTCCTTTGTGGAGTGGGCATCCTCAAAGCAGGAGGAAGAGGCAGAAGCTAAACCAGGAGGAAGCAAGGATCATTAATTAACCGGGAATGCCGGCAATGCTGGCTAGCCCATACTTACTTTCGGTAGAGGTAGCTCTTGAGGCATTTGGTTTTCAAATTTAGATTTAGGCTGCAAGTTTAAAGTCATGCTTCGGCCGGCATGCATGGCTGAAACCCCTCCAGAGTGCAGCATGCCAAGGCTAACTGTGTGGTGTTTGTAAGCAGCGCTCTGAGTAGAGGAAACAACCACGGGACACATATGAACACACATGCTCAGAATTAAGTCTCACACATACATGGTTAAGTTCACAGAGTTTTAGTTTAAGCCAACAAACAGTCCCGAGTCTCGATAGCTCCTCCAGGCATGCACTGGTCACACACAGCGAGTACATTGCTCCTCGTACAGAAAATGGGCACCAGAGAGGACTTCCACGCTGACAGCACAAAGGGGTGGTGGGATCTGCACTTCACCTCGTACAAATCTCGCTTTTGCAAAAAAAATGGCCAAATTCGGGGCGGGCTGTGCAGCCAGGGCTGTGCCTGGCGGGGAGGAGCGAGTCCTGCTCCCCAAAAACCTGGCTGGGCAGGGCAGGGACACGGGTGCTGTGCCCACCCCAGGGACAGGGGCTGCTCTCCAGGGCTCCCACCAGTCCAGCCCAGCCCAGCTCAGCTCCTTGGAGCTCTGCACCCAGCAGGAACCACCTCGCAGGAGTTAGGGACAGCCACCAGAGCCAGCTTTCCAGGGTGAAAGCACCCTTGCTACACGTTGTAAACCAAGTGTAAAGGTGTTCCTTAAGCCAGCAACACCTGGCAAGGGTTTGTTTGCGCCAGGAAGGGCCCTGCTCGGGGTGCACTGGTTTCCCTGGGTAGGAGGCAGTTCCCACTGGGTTTACACAGCACAAGGAAAAGAGCTGAGGGAGGAAAACGCTTCAGCCTTGGAGCCCCCTTTTTGAAGTTTCCCCATTTGATCCTTAAGGATAATTTAATATCGTCACATCCCAGCGACTGGAAGGTAAGGAGAATATTAACACCAAACTCAGGAGCCTCTAGCATAAAGCATATATGGACACATTTGGCAATGACCCCTTATGCATTTCACCACAGGAATTTGTCACAACCACTTCAGATCACGGAGTAAATAGGATTCATGGATTAGGTCATTAAATAGGTAATGACTGAATCATGCACTAAAGTACCCTTTGGATAGAAGGCAAATCAGCATAACTTCCTACAGCTAAAAGGAGTAATGATCACATTCCCATCAGAACCGTGGCAGTGGATACCCAGGGATATTTCTCAGTTATAGACACTTTTAAGCCCCCTGCACTAACAGTGACACCAGAGCTAAAATGCATTTTATTACTTATTCTCTTTTTCCTTTATTCCCTTTTACTGCCAAGACGTGCCCAGCACCTCTCCAAGCTCTCGGTCCTTACTGACCTGGTGCCTCCAGCAGCGCTTCCACGGGCAGGGGAGAACCTCAGGGTTCCTCCTGGTTTTGGGCAGAGCTGCAGGAGTCACCAGCCCAGTGACAGAGCCCCTGGATTCAGCCAGGTTTCAGAATCACCTCCCCAGTGACTGCCCCAAGGAACGGCACCGGCGTGAGGCCTCTGGGTTCCCCCACACCCGGAGCCTCCGCCCCGGCGGCCGTCCCGAGGGGCACCGTCAGTGAGGAGCCTCTGGATTTTCGGGGGTCCCTCACTCCAGCCGAGCACCCCCAGGGCCCTCGGCGGGCCGGTCCCCCTGACACCACGGCAGGAATTTCATCCCTGGGAATTCTGGTGGTCACCACTGCACGTGCAAATCGTTTGACAGAGCGAAACACACAACTAAAGGCATTAATTGCAGAGAAGTGCCAAACATACCCTGTCTAACCTTCTAGCTTCTATATGTCTAAGTAGCTGTTGTCTCCAGTCAGCGGGCATTTTAGCACAGCTCTCATTTCCCTTCCCAGGGGGAGGCCTCGGCTTTATATCACTGCTATCGGAAGGCTTGTCGCCATAGTTACCCAAGTTATAGTCTGACGGAATCTTTTCCAGCAGAGCTGCCATGGTGGGCCTCGCTGAGACCGGCCGCGTTTGGGCCGTGCCGTAGCTCTCTGTGCTGTAGCTTCGTGCCGACAGGGGCCTCCTTTGCGTGAGGTTTTTAACTGGGAAGCTCCCAGTCTGGGCTTTCACTTCCTGGTAGGAAGGGTGCTCGTCTTCGTAGCGCCCGTTGCGCTTGAGGAACTGGGCCTCGGGCACGGCCATGCTGCCCTGGCGCTCCGGGGCGCCGCGGAACGGGGCCCGGCCGTACCTGTCCGCCCCGGGGGGCAGCTCCTGGGGCTCGCCCCCCCTGCGGAACATCGACATCTCCGCCGAGCTGACCAGAGAATCCGCCCTGCGCAGGAAGCCGGGGCGCGCGGCCGGGCCGGGGAACGGGGCGGCCGCCGGCTCCTCGCCCACCGAGGGCTGCGAGAAGGAGAACATGGGCTCCACGGGCGCGTAGCCGCGGTAGCCCCGCGGGCTCACCAGCTCCTGGGGCAGGCTCTTGGCCGGCTGGGGCAGGTACTCGGCGTTGAGCTGGAAGGGCGGCAGGAGCCGCTTGTCGGCCGGGAGCTCCACGGCGCCCTGGGGGTTGAAGCTTTGGTCGAACTGATAAACCTTCTTGGTGACCGACGCCTTGTGCTGCGGCTGCACCTTGACGCTGCCGTAGGTCAGCAGCTCGTCGTCCAGCATGGGCACGGACTGGCTGCGGGACATGCTCAGCACGCCGTGCTCCGGGCCCAGCAGCTTGTCCACCCTCTCGTGGGGGCCCACGGTGTCGTTCCCGGATGCATAGTTTTCCAGGGGGATGTTGTACACCTTGTACGCACCGATGTCGATCTCGTCGATGCTCTGCGACTTCTTAAACTTGTTTGTTTTTAAATCCCTCATCATGGGGGAGAGCCGCTCCGTGCTCTTGCTGATGGAGATGACGTTTTTGGAAGGGTCCGGGCGACAGTGCACGTGGGAATAGACGTTTGTGAGGCTCCTGTTAGCGTTGGGGTCGTGGTATTCCCACGGGATTCCTGGAGTGAAAGTGCTCGTCATTTCGGGAGACTCCTTGACGTGATCTTTCCGCTCGGGCAAAGGGCTGGTGTTGGGGGTGCTTTCCAGTTTGGAAGGAAAAGCTGTCCTGTCTTCAAAAGGACTGGGGGTTCTGGTCCAATTTTGCCAAGGGTTGGGAGGAGGCACTTCAGAGTCGTGTGTGTTTCTGAGCGCGGGCTGCTCCAGCTCCAGGGGGATGCCCACGATCCTGTCCTGCCGGATCAGCGGCCGGCGCCCGTGGGCGGAGGAGCTCCTGGATTTGGTGCTGAGCAGGGGGTTGGTGCCGGCGTTCTCTGCCGCGCTCTCCTCGGCCACGAATCCCGTGTTGTCGTAGTGGGAGCCGTCGTTCCAGCTGTCGGCGAAGGCGTCGCTCAGCGGGCGCCGCTCCGGGCGCGCCGGGACGGTCCCGGCCGGAGCCGCTTCCCGCTGGCTCAGCAATGGCTTGGTCTCCAGGGGCTGTGGGAACGACTGGGCCAGCCTGCAAAGACAAGAGAGGGGAACAAGATCAAATGTCCTCTGTCCCGGCACGCCAGCGCTCATCGTCCTTGGAAAGCAGCTCGGCTTCCTCCCGTCTGCGCTCTGGCTTTGGGATCGCGCCGGGAGACTCCGGGGATGCTTAGCACGGAATATTCCCCGCTGGAAGGGCCCCAACAAGGATCACTGAGTCCGGGAATCAAACCTGCCCCCTTGGTGTTTTTAGCACCGCCTGAGCTACTCTCAAGCTGTTGGGAGCTCCGTGGATGCTGTGCCACTGGCACGGGAACGGTGGCAGCAGGTTTCTGCCCCGGGGCACAGGCTCTGTCAGGACACACACGGAGAAGCTAAGAAGTCACTCAGAGGCCTGGCTGGCTCCATGCTGTGTTCCCAGAAATCCTGCTGAACAGGCTTTCCTGCTGTAAAAATAATGGATGAGTGTAGCAGAAGGTTTCCCCACTTTTTAACCAGACACCACAGGCAGTTTTTTTGCCTGTTCCCATCCAGCTCTTTAAGGGGCAGAACTGTGGAGGGAACAATGTGAGGGGGTTTAGGGCAGGCACAGGCTGGTCCTGGAATGTTTCCAGGGCAGCTTATGGCTCTCCAAGAACCTTTTTGGAGGGCCAGGGCAGAGGGAGCTGGGACAGAAATAATGGGACACCAACAGCTGCAGCTCCATCTCCAGGAGCTTTAATGCCTGGAGATGGCACAGAGCTGAACCCACCAGCTGTGGGATTATGGAATATGGAGAGTGGCCATCTCTGAACAGCCAACAAGGGACAAAAACGTGGATTTTTAAACCCAAACGCCCTAACGGGGTCGCTCTGAGGGCCCAGAGAGGACAAAGGGGAAGCAGAAGCTGTGTCAGGAAAGATGTCACACCTGTTCCCCCACAAAGAGTTATTCACTGCTTCTTTAGCCGTGGTCTGCAGGGAGCCCATTTTTACGTGCGCGTTGGAGGACCCTGAGGAAGCCTGGGAAGGGGAATAGTCTGAGTAAGTGCCTGAGGAAACGCTGTTATTCAGACAATGGATCTTATCTGCTTCAGACTCATCTGTCGACTCTGAAACAAAACACAGCAAACGCTTTCAGGGGCGGCACTCGGGAACGGAACACCAGAAAATCACATTTTAACTTAAATCTGTTATTGCATTGCATTGGGCTGTACTGATACGTGCACAAATGCCCACAGGCTATGGTTTACAAGCAGAGGCGGCACATCCCCATCACAAGGTTTCATCTCAAAGGCTGCAAATCCATCAGTACCTTTCTTGTCTTTACCCAGCAGGACGAGTTTGGGCGGGTAGAGCGGCGTCTCGGGCATGGAAGGACGGAGCTCCCCTATCCTCATCTCGCTGGCAGGGTGTCCAAAGGCATCCTGAGGGACACAACGAGGCACAGTGAGCACAGGGAACAGCAGCACCTCAACCTGCAGCACACAAACTGCTCACAGCCTTCTCCTCATGATCATCAAACACCCCAAACCCACCACACGGGCAGTGCAGTGCAGGAGGTTCTAATTTGTCAGCAGAGAGTTCTGATTAATCCTCCTCAAAATTAGGGTGATGTGCTCGTCATGGAGATGTGGACAAACCAGATGGAACTTGCAAGATACATCAAGGCCCTGTAAACATTTTTGAGGAAGTCAAGGTCACCAAAAACGCTGCCAGCAGAAAGAAACAAACACTAATTGAGTGTAAACAATTGGTATTTCAGAGGGAGGATTCCTCGCTCAGTTATTTCTGGTGAGCCCTTCCAGAGATCCAGCTGTCCCTGGAGCTGTACTTAATTAAAATGGCTTTGTCTCTGAGGAGTTTGTGGCTAAATTAAAATTATTTGGATTTAATAAACTTCTGCCCGAGGGTTCAGCACACCTGACCTTCACACAGGCCCTACAACAGAACGTGTGCTGAAAATAACCCCAGTTAAACTGGGGGAGGAAAGTGGGACTCGTTCTTAGAAAGAGAAATTTTAAATTAGGGCAGTTAAGCCCTTAGGGTGGCTGGGAGGGAATGAAGGCACCAATGGGAATTTTGGGGCTTTTCTCATCCCTGCAGAAAGCTCAGAGATGAGGAGGGTGGGGGGACACGGCTGGGTGACACAGGAGGGTCTCTGTACAGATTGTGAAGGTTCTCCAGTGAGTTTGGAGAGGGAAGGCCAGAGGGAGGGATGTAATAATTAGAGAAACAATTTAAACTGGAGTACCCAAACCAAATCTGCATTGCTAGAATGTTTAATGCTACAAGGTTTAAACCATTTTCTTGTTTTCACTTACAAGGAGGAAACTTTCAGGGGTTTGCTGCCATTAAATACCTTTTGTAGTGACAGAGATTTGTAGAAGCATTTGCCATGTGATTTATCCTTGGAGAATTTAGTTCTGTTTGCACCAGAGCCATTTCAAACCCTCTGTATCTGACGTTCTGCTGGAGGCAGGACCTTCTCAGAAAGAGCCATCTTCAGTTTAATCAACGCCCTCAGGGCTGATATTTAAGGCAGTTCCATGGTGATTCCCACATGGAGTGACCCAGCCCTCCCTTCCCCATGCAGAGGATTCCCCTGGTGCTCCACAGGTGCCCAGTGACTCCCAGTCCCCTTTCCCAGTGCAGTGGGACCAGCTGGTGGGAGCCCAGTGCCGGGGGCAGTGCGGGTGCAGAGCAGATGGTGAATCTCTCCACCTGAGCAGCCCAGGTGTGCTCACCTGTGCCTGTACCTCTGAGCCTTGGGCTCTGTGTGAGTGCAGAGCAGGGCAGAGGGTGAATCTCTCCACCTGTGCCTGTACCTCTGAGCCTTGGGCTCTGTGTGAGTGCAGAGCAGGGCAGAAGGTGAATCTCTCCACCTGTGCCTGTACCTCTAAACCTTGGGCTGTCTCCTCCCTGCCCGGGGCCTCCAGAGGTGATTTCGGGCTGAGCTCAGGGTCAGGCTGGGGGCTCTTGGGGGGTTCTTTGGTTTCTTTAGCTTGGACCTGGAATCCCAATATTGTGCCATGAAACTTTCAGGAGTTTTAAGCTCAAACTTCCCTCCCTTTGCTGGAAGAGAGGAAGACCCAGCAGTTCCATTTTTGACAAGATTATGAACTTCAGCTGCATGAAGTTCCCTTTACTTTACAGGATTTTCCTTTTCTTTTCATCCCCCAGCCCAGCTATCCAACACAAACCAATGCACTTTTGAAAGAACCACTCTGGCATTTGTGAATCTGCCATGAATGTGTGAAATACGCTGTAAAAACCCCAAATCACATTCCATTTAATTCCAGTCTCTTTAAGAGGACCTTTTTCTTACAAGCTGAAGAACAAAAAGCTCACTAATAGGAAGAAAATTGCAAGGAGAAAGGGAAGAGATAAATGCAGTTTTGTTGAGTAGGTGCCTGGAGATTATTCCTCAGGATTTATTCCTCAGGATTAACTGGGGAAGGATGCAGGAAGAGGGCAGAGAACTGTGGTGAGGAGCAAATTCCTGGTACAAACCATCAAAACAACTGGCAAGAGAAATATCACCAAATATTGAGGCTGAGGACGTAAGAGCATTAAATTATATATATATATATATATATATATATATATACACATTTATATTATACATAAACATTAATATAATATATAAAATATATATAATATATTTTTATAATATATAAAAATTATATATATAATGTTTATATTATATATAAACATTATATTATATATAAACCTTAAATTAAATTATAATCCAGAGGAACAGAATGTTTGGAATGCTCAGACTCCTGGAATCTGCCTGGAGCAGCCCAGGGCTCTGGGAAGGGATGAGGCAGAGGAAATGTGGGATATTCTCAATGCAAGCCCATCAGGAACAGGAACTGTAAAGACCTGACTTGCTGATTTTGATACTCCTCATTGTTTCTCATGGAAAGGCAGCACAACTCCCTGAATAATCTCAGACTCCTCTTTGGCCAAAACTCACATCTTCCAGAAAGAATTAGAATGATGAGGAGGTTTGTTTTAATTGATGGTTAATCAAGACATTGTTTGCTTATTGTGAATGGAGGTGAAGGATGTACAGTGGATTTGACATGCAGCTCCTCATTCCAGATGCTCCCTTTCATTATTTAGAAACAGTTTCTGAAGAGACACGTGCAAATTAATTGCAGGAAAAGCCAAAAGAGATCAGAAACCAGCTTATCTGAGGATGAAAAGTGAGCAGTGCACCTGAAATTCAATTACCTGGGATCAAAAACTGCCTTCAGCCTTTAGCTACATCACAACACACCTGCAATTTCAAAGTGCACTTTAACTCGAGGCTTGAGTTTGTCTGCTAATTATCTGCAAAGCAAATGGAGCTTAATTATGTTTTATTTCATGGGTTACAACTGAAATCAGGCCAATATTGTTCACAAATCCATTCACACTCTGCCTACACTTCCCGCGTGCTTTATCCTGGTGCAGGAAGCCAAGGAGAGGGAAATGTGTCTGCACCACCCTGATTGGAGCTGAAAACCCCCCTAATGTCTGGGAAGGACAAGATCATCCCTTTTCTTTCCCTCAGCTGCTGGAATAGCTGTGCTACCACTCTTGACTCCATCCCAGGGAAACTGAAATCTGGAAAATTCCCCCATCACAGCTCAGGAGCTGAAATCTCATCTCTGCTGGGGACAGGGGGAGCTGCCAGCTCTGCAGGGAGGGAACTGCTCTCCCATTTTTCAGTGGCACTTCAGGAGCCACCCTGGGCTCTGGCTGTGGCAGCTCAGCTCCTTCTGCAGAGTTCTGGGAGATCCCTGTACGCACACAGCCCCAGGGATGTGTCCCCAGCTGCACCCCACGTTTGTGGTGCCACTGCCGTCTCCTCCTCCCTGGGGATGGATGCATTCCCTGGCTCTGCCAGCTCCCAGGACCCTGCTGGGGCTCAGCTCTCTGGGATGTTTGTGCTCTCATTGAAAAAATTAACATTATTTTAACAAATATTAACAAACCACTGATTTCTGGAGGTTACATCGCCAGCCACGGCCAAACAGCTAAAACCTCTGCCAGGCCACATGGATCAAATTCCAGGTGGAAACACGTAGGGATAATGAAAACCCACAGGAAGCTGTTGAGAATACTCAAGTTCAAATGACAGATTATACAAAATAAATTCTATATATTCAGCAACAAGAGCAGAATGTCAAGACTCGTGGCCTGAGTCACCAGCTGGTTCAAGGACCAGATTTACACAGTGAGAATTTAATGAGTAAAAAGGAATGGTGGTGGAATTGAAGATTTCAGATTTAGATGGAAACATGAGTGATTTAACTTAGCTATTTTAGTTGAAATTAAATATTTAACTTCAATATTTTAGTCCTAATTGAAATCGTGCCTAGAGTTGAAGTCTTCTGAATCCAGCTTGAAGCGAAAACTTTGGGGGATTATTTTTTTAAGGAATGAAAATGTTTGACTGCAAATAAAAGACAGCACTGGGAGAGCAGCTCCAGCTGAATGTGTAATATTTGTGCCAAAGCCATGGAAATCTGAGGGAGAACAATTCCTGCCCTCAGGACTGGCTACGGACAAGGATGTTTCAAGGACAAGGAGTTTATCACAATGTTCAGATAACAAAGGAGCGAAAAAGAAGGAAAATATTTGTCCTCGTTTATTTCTTTTCAGCATTAAAGCTTTGAAAAGGCTTTCAGGAATGCTGGCATTCCTGCAGACCTCTCCAAAAGCTTTTCAGCTCCCATGGGAAGGGATTCCCCTCCGTTGGTGGGGTGAGAGAACCAAGCTCCAGCAGGGCTGCAGGATTTAGGAATTCAGCTTTTAGGGACGAATCCTGGGGTTGAATTTGTCCCTGTGCTTGGCGAACACTCCAGGGAGAGCTGGATTCTGCAGCTCACAGCATCCAGGGCTGCTCCCTGCACTGGAAAGAGCCCTCCTGCTGCCTTCATTAACTCTGGGCAGGGTTAATTGAAGATTTCAGATTTAGTAGATTTCAGATTCCTGCTCCTGGCAGCAATCCCAAGGAGTCTCTAACAGATTAAATGGGATGGGATGGAAGTGGTACCTGGGCCCATCCTCCTGTCATGTGCCAACTTCACATCGTTGAAATTGAACAGGGTGCTGGGAGAAATCCACAGCAAAATTCCCAGCTGGGGAGATCTCAACCCAAAAGTTCAGCAGCATTGGGAAAAACAGCAACTCAGTCTAAAACTGGGCAAAACTCAGCAGCTCAATCTGAACCTGAATGCAACCAGCAGCTCAACATAAAACTTTACAGGTGGAATGTCACCATCATATTTTCTGAAAAATCCCTTCACCCAGGATTTTCTCCTGGGAAGCTGAGAAGCCTCAGAGAAAAAGGAAAACACTATTATCCCATTTGCTTCTCCTGTGTTGTGCTGCTTTGGAATGTGGTTGGAGATTGCTTATCCAACATGTGAACTGTTTTGACTCAATGCCCAATCATGGTCAGGCTGTGTCAGACTCTGAGGAGAGAGTCACGAGTTTTCAATTAGCATCTTGTGAAGGATCCTTCTGTAAGGATCCTTTCTCTATTCTTTAGTATAGTTTTAGGATAGCATTCTTTTACATAAAATAGTAAATAAGCCTTCTAAGAGCATGGAGTCAGATCCATCATTTCCTCCTTCATCCTGGGGACCCAGCAAATACGACAATCCCTGCCAGCCATGGGAATGCCTTCCCAAAAATCCCCCTGGGAGGGTGGGATTCTGCTGTGGCCAAGGGGTGTTTGTGCTGATTGTGTGTCAGTAAGGATCCCAAATGGATTTATTTCTTCTCCCCCGTGGAACCCCTGGAACAGCAACTGTTCAACTGCCAGGCCCTGCGCAAGCTGAGCATCCCCGAACACGACCTGAGGTTCCCAGCGGATCAAACCGTCCTGTGGGGCTCCAAAACCATAAAAAAAAACCATCTGGAATTCTGGAGAGGAGCAAGGTGCTTGCCAGTACCTCCACGGAGATCTCCTTGGGGGTCAGGGGCCACTTGTGCTCGTACTTGTCCTTGCCCGTGGGGTCGGCGCTGGCGGCGGGCGCCGCGCTCTCGGGCCGCACGCCCAGGCTGGGTTTGCTCACCAGGTTCTGCACTGACTTCACCATGTTCTTCAGGTCCTCGGGGTAGGGCGTGGGGTAGCGCTTGAGGTTTATCTCCACCTGAGCAGCCAGGGAAGGAGGAGGCAGGGTTAAGGATGGAGGCAGGAATGCAGGATGGAGACAGAAAGCCTGGTTGGGGTTCGGGGCTGAGGGCGCTTCCCTCGAGGTTTGGGTGATCTGTCTGGGGAGTTTGAGGGGCTCAGGACTGAAATTTGCTCATTCCCTCTTTGGCAGCATCGAATGCAATCCCAGTGCCATAAAATAAGGATAGGAATGGTTCCCTGCAAGCCCATCTCCCCCCCTGGGAGGGTGTTGGTAGCTCTGCACTTTGCTGACACATCCCATCACACCCTCCCAAACAGCCCTGCTGTAAATGCAGAATTAATTCAGCCACGCTCCTGTACTCAATTAATGTGAATTATGGATGGCAGCTGAGAGCAGAGCTGCTCCTCTGGGAGCCATTGCCTCCTGGAGATGGATGATGCTCACACCCAGCCGGGTGTCTGGGGCTCTTTCTGGCACGGGAGCACAGACCCAGAGCTCTCCAGGGAGTGCCCAAGGCCTGACTGAGCTCTGGCTGACTGACAGACACACAGATTTCCTGGAAAACCCCACCAATCTGAACTTCCCAGCTTTCCCAGAGCGTCTCAGGGTGACGAGGCTGGGAAACTTCAAATTCCTGCTGGTGATAAAGGATCTGGAGTTTAACATTGTTTAGGTTCCACTGTTTTATTGTTTAATAATAGTTTTTTTCCACTTTTCTTTAAAAAGGTATTTTCTCCCGAACTGGTTGGAGGAGAGGCCAATTGAATCTGCTTTTCTAGAGGAAACCCTTTAGGGGTTCACTCCCAAATTTGCCCTAAACCAGGACAAGCACACAGCAGCTTCTACCTGCTGGTGTAGGTGAGCTGGTTTGAATAGCTCCTGCCAGAGCTGCAGGATTTAAATTCCCAACGAGCAGGAAAACCACAGTTTTGGGTTTAGCTGGAAATGGTCTGTCCATAGGAATATTTCAGAGGCAAAGGCATGATTGATTGGGTAAATAAAACTGTGTCAAGTGCTGGCATCCAGATCCGAACCAGGAGAGAATAAACGTCAGGGGGTAGAACAGAAAATGTTAAAATCTGTGAGTGGGATGTCACTTTTAATAAAGAATTCCAACAGAAAAAGGACAGATAGGTCTGGGAAGCAGCACTAAAAGCTCTGCTTCAATTCTGGCTGAATGCAATGGTGTTCAGGGGTGGCCCAGTGAGGCACTTGGCGTCTCCCAGAGCCCAGGCCATGGTGCGAGGGCAAGGCACAGAGCAAATCCTCAGGAACTCCAGCAGGGAGGAGGGACTGGAGGCTGGGATGACACAGACAACCCCAAACGGGGACTGCAGCAGGAGTTTCCCCTCCCTGGGAGTGTTAATAGCACACAGCCAAACTCCTGCAGCTCTGCTGGGGGACAGCGCCAGCAGTGGGATGCGGATCTTTCCCTGACGGATCCACATTCCCCGTCCCAGAGGAAATCTGGACTCCCTGCCAATCCCTTTCCAGGGCTACATCAAAAGCAGCCTGACACCAAGAGAGAATTTTCAGAGTTCAAAATCATTGGTGGAATAAAAAGCTATTGAACAATCCCAATTATCAAATCTATTTTAACATCTGTCTGGCTGAAAGTTCAGTTTCCTGATGAAAAGTGAAAACTTCTTCTGCTGTTATGAAATGCTGCAGTGTTGGTGGTTACTGCCTGTTGAGAATTTATAATTATTTAAATTTACCCCTAAAAGCTCTGGTGGAACTGCTAAAAATGTTCATGTTGAAACCTCCAGCCATGTCACCCCCAGGGAAAATTCTGATAAAAGTTGTGGAACAACAGAAAACTTTCCCAAATGCTGTTTTCCATGCGTGACCCATAAACCTGCAATTCATCCAGGGTAAAATTCCACTTTAATCTATTTATTGTGAGGTGAAGGCTGCTTTTGGCTTCATTTTCTGTTTCACTAAAGCAGAAGAGTCCATTAGCTCTGGGCACAGGAACTGGAGAGAACTTCCCAACTGGGAAAAATATTGGAAAGAAAAATGAAGAATTTCCACCAAGTTTTCAATGGGGTGTTAAAATGCTATTGACAAGAGAACTGTTAATTTGAGAAGTAAAATCCAATTTAAACTCTTCAGATGATTTTATCTCTAATCCTACGTTTTACCTTGGGTGTTCTAGCACAGTTAGAAATCTGCAGGGTTGAAGTGTGGGATAATTCCTTGATATTATTCAAGAAAGAGAGATTTCCATGGCAGGTAAAGGCTGACAGGTTTGAAAATATCCTCCTGACAATGCAGCTGATTGAGGGATTGATGGAGAGCTCTGCAGTGACTTTAATTTCACAAAACTGGGGGAGGAAATTCATGCTTTGAACTTTATTTTTCACAGGTTATGCCCTTTCCACTGCACCTTCCGTGAGGCTGCAAAGCCCTTGTTGACTTCTGCTTGGAGAGGAATATGGGATCCCCTGTGGGATTCAAATATTCCTGAAAAAGCAGTGGTTGACAGTAATTCTGTAAAAATTAATAGAATAGAATAGAATAGAATATATAACATATAATCTGTAAATAAAGTTGGACAGTAATTCTGTCTCAATTCCCTTTGGGACAGAGCAGGAATCTGATATTAAAACCCAAACCCAGCTCATTTCAGGACCTGCATATTGAACCCCACCCATTCACAATAAGTGAGTCCCAGAATAAATCCAGCAGCACTCACCTTGACTTTCCCTGGGTTTTCCTCCTCTTCCTTCTTGTCCTCGAACTCAAAGGCCACAGTCATTCTCTGCTGCCTCTGCTCCTCCCAGAGAGTGGGGTTAAAGCTGTCACTGTCGGACTGGAAATCTGCAGGGAATGGGAGAGGGAGCTGGGAATGAGCCAAATGGGTTTTCCTGCTTGGTCACCTGGGTCATTGTTTGGAAATTCGAGGGAGAACTGAGAAGCCACTCCGGGGTTGTGAATAAAAGTGGGATCAGAGCGGTGGGAAGCAGCACCAGGGCTTGGGGCAGCCCTGGAGCAGAGGGGCAGTGTGAAAATGGGAATTTAGTGGAGCAAAGCCCAAATCCAGCCCAGTTTGGGAGCCCTGAGCCCCCACCCCATGGAGATGGGCATTCCCAGCTCCTGCCTGGAGCCAGCAATTCCTGGGGTGTGCACACCCAGAGCTGGGCTCCTGCAAAGCCTCTCTGGAAATAAAAGGGGTTCAGGAAACGTCAGGGTGAAAGGGTAGGTCAGAAAACGTCAGTCTGAAAATGTAAATTAGAGAATGCCAATGTGAAAATGTAAATCAGAAAATGTCAGTCTGGAAATGTAAATCGGAAAACATCAATGTGAAAATGTAAATCAAAAAATGTCAGTCTGGAAGTGTAAATCAGAAAATGTCAGTGTGAAATTGTAAATTGGAAGATGTCAGTCTGAAAATGTGAATCAGAAAATGTCAATGTGAAAATGTAAATCAGAAAATGTCAGTGTGGAAATGTGAATCAGAAAACGTCAGTCTGAAATTGTGAATCAGAAAATGTCAATGTGAAATGTCAATAAATCTGAAACTGTGAATCAGAAAATGTCAGTCTGAAAGTGTAAATCTGAAATTGTAAATCAGAAAATGTCCATATGAAAATGTTAGTCTGAAATTGTAAATCAGAAAATATCAGTCTGAAAGTGTCAATCAGAAAATATCAGTGTGAAAGTGTAAATCTGAGAGTGTCAATCAGAAACGTCAGTGTGAAAGTGTCAATCTGAGAGTCAATCAGAAATGTCAGTCTGAAAGTGTCAATCAGAAATATCAGACTGAAAGTGTAAATCTGAGAGTGTCAATCAGAAATGTCAGTCTGAAAGCGTAAATCTGAGAGCGTCAGTCAGAAATGTCAGTGTGAAAGTGTAAATCTGAGAGTGTCAATCAGAAATGTCAGTGTGAAAGCGTACATCTGAGAGTGTCAATCAGAAATGTCAGTCTGAAAGTGTCAATCAGAAATGTCAGTGTGGCAGCCCGGATCCATCCCGGTGGCCAGCCCAGGGTGTCCCCGTGGCCCTGGGGTGTCAGAGGGGCAGGGCTCAGCCCCGGCCCCCTGAGCTCGGGGTTTTACCTTCGTCGCTGCGGGGCTGCTGCGGGAACATGTAGTTGGTGAGCACGCGCTGCTTGGTCTCGGGGTGCGCCTCCGTCTGCAGCGGGATCAGCGCCTTGGACTGCGGGAGAGGGAGCGCACAGAGTGAGGAGAACAATAATAATAACAATAACAACAACAATAGCAGCAATAATAACAATAATAGCAATAATAGCAACAATAACAACAATAATAACAAGGACAACCAGAAGAGCCAGAACAACAACAACAATAATAATAATAACAAGAACAGCCAGAACAACCAGAATAATAGTAGTAGTAGTAGTAGTAATAACAACAACAACAACAACAACAATGAGGTAACAACAAAATAACAACAATAATGGGATACTGATAATAGGAATAATAATAATAACAACAATAACAATATAATCAATAATAAGAATAATAACAATAATAACAACAACAACAAGAACAACCAGAACAATCGTAATAATAATAATAATAATAATAATAATAATAATAATAATAATAATAATAATAATAAATATTATATCAATAATATAACATCATATCAATAATCTATTATTATTAATAACAACGACAACAATGTATTAATGTTATTAATATTATATTAATAATATAACATTATATTAATTATTATTATTATTAATAATAATAACGACGTGAAAATAACAACAACAACAATAATAACGGGATAATGATGATAGTAATAGCAACAATAACAACAACAATAATATCAACAATAATAACAATAATAAACCACCAACAATAATAATGGGATAATGATGATAGCAATAATAAAAAATAACAATAACATCAACAATAACAACAACAACAACAACAATAATGGGATAATAACAACAATAACAACAACAATAACAATATCAACAATATAACAACAACAACAACAACAACAACAATAATATTATTAAAAACACCAACACCAGAATGGGCACCCATCCATGAACTGCTGGCAGCTGGGCAGTCCCAGCTCCCCCTGCCCAGGGAGCCCCAGGCTGCTGCAGCTCTGCAGGAACACAAATTCCCCATGGGCAGGAGGAGAGCGGAGCCTCCTGTGCCTGCCCTGCCATTCCTGGCATTCCCAGCCATGGGGGCATGGGGAACCCTGCCTGCTGCTCCAGGGGAAAAGGATCAGGGAGCACCCCTGGCACTGCACACCGCAACACCCCTTGGGATGCGTTTTAAGCCAGGCCTAACGAAGAGTTAATTAACGATGAGGAGTAAATTCCTGGTGGCTGGCAGTTCACCTGGGAGTAAACCTGGTGCAGGGCACAGCAGAATTCCCAAGGAGCATTCCCTGGGAATTCCTGCTGGGTTTGACTGCAGCTGGGGATGTTTGATCACTGCTTTGTTCTACCCAAAGTCACTGTGGCCCAGGAGTGACTGTCACAGCCCAGAGTGTGGAAATCAATCCTTGCTGTGCCACAGGGAAGTCAAAATGCTGGAAAATGTTGTATATTTAAAGGGCTGGGGGTGTTCTGTGCCTGGGCTGCACAGCCAGGCAATGTTATTTTTTAAAATGCAAAATTTTAAATGCAAAACCCCCAAGAATCCTCATTTAACACATAAAAATTTAATCATAATTTTCCATTACCCCACCCTTTCAGCTTTCACATTTTTGGCTCGGCTCTAAAACCAAATGTACATTTCAGACTTATTTTAGGGCTCAGCTGCTGCTGGAACCGTTGCATTTCTCAGGGTTCCTGTTGCATAATTCGGTTTAAAATAGAATCCCAAAGAATATCTGCTATAAACCAGAGTCCTGGAACAAAGCAGGGCCCCCTCAGATTTCAAAGGCACAGAAAAAGGAGTTTTCTCCAAAGCAGGACCCAGAGTCCTCGTGTAGCTTTGACTTGTTTGAACTCTCCCTGACTGCAGTGGAGCTCAAAATCTGCAGGGATGGGAGAATGGGTGGGAAAAGGGAAGAGGAAGCCAAGGGAAGAGGAGCAGATGGAGCACAGGGTGGGAACAGGATAATAACGAGTTTGAGAATGAACATCTTGAATTTCTGCTTCAAAAATACTCCCGTGCTACTTTGCCCTTTATTTACTACTTTGGTAAGGAGGCAGGAGCTGATCCTGGTAAAATAAATCCTGCAAAAGTGATTTTTCCATGGTAAAAAGTGACACCCAGCAGGATTTATGGCTGGATATGGAAATCTACAGCTGGGCTGGGAGCAAACCCTTCCAAAATTCTTCTAAATCTTGAATTGAGTGACAGGGTTCATTGACAGCCCCTTTCCTAAGGAAAATGGGAATATTGAAAGGCATTACCTGGTTGTCAGAAAGCCACAAGGCTGCCAGTTCTTTGAGTTTGGTAAAAGTGAAGGGCAAATTCTTCAGTCTGTAAAGAAGAATATTGGGACAAGATGAATCCTTCATTTCCAAAGTAATTTATTTAAAGATTTGCATGCAGCATGTTTGTCACACTGAAATAGCTAAAACTTCACTGCTTTTAAAATCAATTTTACTAAAATGCAATATTTTATCAATGTTCCTGTTGTTGTTATTCCTACTATTATTATTAATCTGATTAATATTCCACATTAAGAGTTCTGTTTGGGAAGTAGAACTGCTGACACCACATCCTTTGGTATTGAGGAGAAACTGATATTTTCCTTTGGTTATAGTGTAATAAAATGACACATATAAGACAGAAAAAAAGAAAAAATCTTGCTCCCAGGAGCTTTAGAGGAACCTCAGAGTCACTCACAGAGATCCCTTTATTGGACACTGGAGGTTTGGAACAGAAATATTCCAAGATGATGAAAAATTCATTTTTGTTGGAATGTCAGACCAAAGATTAAAATAATATAAATATTCATAGTGAACCTAAATGACAAAATTAAATGGAGCAGGGAAAAAAAATAAATCAGCATTTTAACGAGACATTTAAACACAGTTTCCTAAAAGGGATCTGGGAGTGGGAATGGGAATGGATGGCAGGATATTTGTGGAATCTTCATTGAATTTTTTTCCCATGACTCCTACTGGACAGGCTGTTTTTATAGAATCACGGAATGCAGGGTGGTTTGGGTTGGGAGAGACCTCAAATCCCATCCCATCGCATCGCATCCCATCGCATCCCATCCCATCCCATGACACCTTCCACCATCCCAGGCTGCTCCAAGCTGGCCTTGGGCACTCCCAGGGATGGAGCAGCCACGGCAAATCTGGGAATTCCATTCCAGGGCCTCCCCACCCTCACATCCAACAATTCCTTCCCCATTTCCCACCCAACCCTGCTCTTTCCCAGCACAAAGCCTGGCCCAGCCATGCTCTGAAGCCCTCCCAGCTTCTGGGAGTGACTAAAAGAGCATTGGAAAAACCAAATCCTAAATGAGATTTGGGAAAAATCAGGAGGAGAAGCCCTTTTGTGCCAGACTCAGACCCTGAGTTAATCATCCACAGAAGTGATTCTCACGTTTCTGGGCACCTCAGAAGGGAACACAAAAGTCAGGACTGGACTGAAAGGTGTCTCTGGGAGGGCACTGGGATGCTCCAGGGATCCCAGGTGAAGAGCTGGGAATCAGAGGGAGAAGATCTGGCCACAGCGCTTGGGATCATGTGGGACAAGACCATTCCGTGCTGATTTTCCAGTTCCATTCCCAACCAAATCACAGAACCCTGCATTTTTCATTTGCTCTGCCAAGACCCCTGGATACAACTTTTAAACGTCAAACAAGGCCTGATTTTAAAGCCTTTGAAAGAAAAACCTCAAATTCGAGCTCAAAGATGGGGAATACCCAAAATCATTGCTGGGCTTTGAACATTTCCAGCCAAGCCAAGCCCCAGCCTCTTCTTCTAACACAATTTGGTTTTGCTTTTAAATTGTGCAGCGCAGGAAAAATTCTTCATCATGTAGCCACACACGTGCAAACACCCTGATTAGATCCTAATTCCTGACCAGGGGGAGGGAGGCACACAGGGAATGGAGTTTGTGGGGATGGATGGTGAGGTCTGAGGAGCTCTTCTGGCTCCTGTGGGAGTGACCCCAGAAACACAGACAGAAAGGGGGGGTTCTCTCAGCTCTTTTAGGACAGAAAAGGGGAATTCACTCAGCTCTGTAAGAACGGGAATGGGGAATTCTCTCAGCTCTTTTAGGACAGAAAAGGGGAATTCACTCAGCTGTTTTAGGAACTGGAAGGGAGGGTTCTCTCAGCCCTTTAAGATCAGAATGGGAAGATTCTGTAGGTTTTTTTAAGAACAGGAAGGGGGGATTCTCTCAGCCCTTTCAGATCAGAAAGGGGGGATTCTCTCAGCTCTTTTAGGACAGAAAGAGGGATTTCTCTCAGTCCTTTTAGGAAGAGAAATGGGGGGGTTCTCTCAGTCCTTTTAGGAAGAGAAATGGAGCTTTCTGTTAGCCCCTTTAGGAACAGAAATGGGGGGTTCTGTCAGCCCCTTTAGGAACAGAAATGGGGATTCTCTCAGTCCTTTAAGAATAGAAAGGGGGGTTTCTCTCACCCCTTTAGGAACAGAAAGAGAGGTTTTCTCTCAGTCCTTTGAAGAGCAGGAAGTGGGGGCTGTCTCAGCTCTTTAAGAACAATCTGGAACTAAAAGAAAGGTCACTTACCAGTAACCGAGGCTCTGTGGGGGAAGTGTAGCCCAAAGGGACTTTTCTAACAATTCTACCTCTCACTCACAGGGCTCAGACCTGGAAGGACTCTGAGGAGAGAGGAGAAGCAGAGGGGAGACAAGGTGTTTGTGGCTACCCATGGGCAGGGACACCGGTCACTGGCAAGGAATTTGGGATTTCCAGACTCCCACGAGAGCCTGAGGCTGAGCAGCCACCCCTGGGAGAAATTCAGGATGAGCTGGAGCTGCCAGAGCTTCCACAGGGCTGCTCCTGCACAAACACCTCACCACGGGCACCTCCTGGATCCAGATCAAACCCTGCTGGCTCTGCTGGGCAGAGCCAAGAGAATCCTGGAAAAGTTCCCTTTGGAAAGGTCTGGAGATGGGAAGAGAAAGGACAGAGGACTCCCAGGTGTGGAGATGAGAAGTTTGGACAGAACTTAGAGGGTGGGCGTGGGGAAGGAAAGCTGGAGGCATTGCCTTGGGTTGAGTGGAATTCCAACATGGGAGCTTGAAGGAAATCCTGAAATTCAAAGATCAGCAAGTCCCAACATCCAGGGATGAGGAGAAGACACGGAATAGAGTGAGGGTCTGTAGTGGCAAAGAGCAGAGATCCAAAATGCACCAGAGAGGGACTCAGACACTGATTCCCCCGAGCAGAATGGAATCTGGGATTCCCATTGTCCCTGATCCAAAATTCACCACTGAGGGATTCAGACACTGATTCCCCTGAGCAGAATGGAGTCTGAGATTCCCATCAGTCCTTATCCAAAATTCACTAGAGAGGGACTCAGACACTGATTCCCCTAAGCAGAATGTGTCCCTTCTTCCAAGGGCTCCAGGGAAAGAGCTCCTGGGATCTCCCTCCTCTGCCAGCTCCAGGGAAGAGCAGAGGGCCAGAACTGCTGTGGGAACACAGGAATGCTCCAGCAGGATGGGGAGCCCCAGCTCCTTTTGGTTTGAGCCTGTGGGCTCATCCAAAGGAACTTCAGGGATTGCCGGTGATGAATGTGAAGCTGGGAATGGTGATGAAAGTGAAGCTGGGACCACAGAAAGTAAAAAAATCACTAAAAATCCAGCATTAAGAAGGTGTCTGGACTTAACACAAATTCTCTGGTGCAGAATGTCAGAACTTTTTTTTTTCTTTTTTTTTTTTTTTCATTAGGGTGGGAAGCTTCATGGCAAAAGAATTACCCCAGCATCTCAGCAGGGCAATGTTCAAACTCAGCTGGAGCTGGGAGCCACAGAGGAGGAAAGGTTTGGAAAAATTCCCTTCCCAAACCACTCCAGAAAAGTAGAGGAGACGATTCCACCAGGTTTAAACACAATTCAGTCAGGTTTAAGGGTAGAAGTCTGGGATCTGGGTCACCAGACACCACTGAGGGGGAGTGGGAAGGGCACGGCTGCCACATCCCAGCCCATGGAACAAATACCACATTCTACCCTATGGAACATCACATCCCACCCTATGGAATATCACATTCCACCCCATGGAACAAACACCACATTCTGCCCCATGGAATATCACATCCCACCCCATGGAATATTACATCCCACCCTATGGAACATCGCATTCCACCCCATGGAACAAACACCCCATTCTGCCCCGTGGAACAAACACTACATCCCAACCCATGGAATATCACATTCCACCCCATGGAACACCACATCCCACCCCATGGAACAAACACCACGTTCTGCCCCATGGAATATCACATCCCACCCCATGGAATATTACATTCCACCCCATGGAATAGCACATTCCGCCCCATGGAACAAAGACCACATCCCACCCCAAGGATCACCACATCCCACTCCACACCACTGGGATGCTGGTCCCACAATTTTCTTCCCCCCAGTGGAAACCCCAGTCCCCTCCCAGCTGGGCAGGGGGCTCAGACTCCCAGCAGGATTCCAGGTTGGAAAAGGGGGCAGTGACCCTGCTCAGGGTGATTTAACGTGCCAGGGAAGGTTCCCTGCATTCCTGGCTCCCAGGAAATCCTGGATCAGTCCTCTGCCCCGTGTCCCCTCAGGGCAGAGGAGGCACCGGCCCTGGGGACATCCACCTGGAAATCCACCCGGATTTGGGACAGGATGGAATTTGTGCCCCGGAATTTCAATGCAGGACAGAATGGAAATGAATGAAGGAATTTTAAACAATATTCCAGAGGTTCTCCATGGCTTTATGTAATTCATAATTTTGTGTTCAGCCTGAATCTCAGCAATGAAACTGGGCTGGGAAATCCTCCCCTAATTTTTGCTGAGTGTGGATGGCAAGCCCTGGAGAGAAAATGGAATTCACCCCCCACATCTTGCACTTCCTATGCTGACACTGCAAATCCCCACATTCCTGGCACACCCACACGGATAAATCCCAAGGAAATTCAGATTTTCCATGTGCCTGTGGCAGCACAGGACAGGGATCAAGAACAGCTCATTTGAAGCATTTTGTTTTTCATCTAAGAACAGTCCTGTGCATAAGGACAAATGCATCTGGGGCTTGACAAAAAAAACCAACTCTGCTGGAGGAAATGAAAAATGTTCCTCGGATTTCTGTGGATGCAAGATAACTAATTTTTGTTTCCTGGTTCCCTGGGTATCAGCTTTTTAATCATTAAATATTACAAACCTATAGACAATATCTTTTTTTTTTTTTTTTTTTTTTTTTGCATGGAAACAGCAGAAAATAAAAGAAAGAAATGGGTTTGAAGCTATTAAAAAACACCAAGATCCAGATTTTGGTCTTATTCAATTTTCTTGAAGTTTTCCCTTGGATGTCAAAGGAGCTGAGACCAAACCACAAAGACTGAAAAAACACAACCAAGATTCTTTCCTTATAGCTTAAATAAATTAATGATACTATTTTTAAACTAGAATTCTATTTTTTAATTTTAAAATATATTTTAGAGAAACGCATCTTTATAAAGACCTCAAAGGAAAAGTTTAAATTAAAAAAAATAAATTCTTAAATTGGCTAAAAATAAAGTGCTGTGAACTGTACCTGTTATCACTCAGATTTAACACCCTCAGCTTCTGCATCTGGCCAATCTCATCAGGCAGAAATTCCAGTTTGTTGGAGCGCAGGGACATCACAGTCACGTTCTTACAGCTCCCAATCTGCGGGAATGGAAAAGCCCAAAGGATGGAACCCCAAAACTGGGAATGTTTATTATCACTTTTTGTGTCAGGAGGCGCCTAAAATGGGTTTTACTGAAACCCACAAAAGGCAGGAAATCCAAAATTCAAGAGAAAATTATAGTTTTCTGCTGGCAGGAACCTCAGGGAGCGCCTGGGGTTCCTCACAGGGATATTCCCAACTTTCCATGGATTTACTGCTCAGTCTGAGCACCGAGCACCTCTTGCACACCCAGACAATTCCACCAGCAGCTGGAATCTGTCTGAGGCGCAGCGGTGGGATGATGGATCCCAGGGGACATCCTAGGGATGCATGGGATGGGATGGGATGGGATGGGATGGGATGGGATGGGATGGGATGGGATGGAGTGGTGGATCCTGTGGGACATCCCAGGGATGGGATGGGATGGGATGCTGGATCCCATAGGACATCCCAGGGATGGGATGGGATGGGATGGAGTGGTGGATCCTGTGGGACATCCCAGGGATGGGATGGGATGGGATGCTGGATCCCATAGGACATCCCAGGTATGGGATGGGATGGGATGGAGTGGTGGATCCTGTGGGACATCCCAGGGATGGGATGCTGGATCCCATAGGACATCCCAGGTATGGGATGCTGGATCCCATGGGACATCTCAAGAATGGGATGGGATGCTGGCTTCTCACAGGACATCCCAGGGGCGGAATGGGATGGATGCTGGCTCCATGGGACACCCCAGGGCAGGGATGGTGGCTCCCAGGGGACACCCCAGGGCAGGGATGGGTTCTGGAGCAGCTCTCACCTCTCTGGGCAGCTCCGGCAGGAAGTTCTCGTCCACGGCCAGGGTGCGCAGGTTGTGCAGGTACCCGATGGTGGAGGGCAGCGCCTCCAGCTCGTTGCAGCTGCAGTCAAATTCCTCCAGCAGGGACAGGCTGGAATGGCAAACCCCTCATTAGCGGCCCTGCAGGGACTGCATCCCCAAATTAACAACCCCAAACCTCTGGGGGCTTCACCAGCTCCAGGCTCCACCAGCCCCGAGAGGGAACAGCCAGGGGAGATCTGCTGGGGCTGCCCTGGATCCCTGGAAGGGTCCCAGGCCAGGCTGGAGCAGCCTGTGGCAGTGCAAGGTGTCCCTGGTGGCACTGGATGGGCTTTGAGGGCCATCCCAACCCAAGTCATCCCATCATTTCCCTGGCAGGAGTCTGTAACAAGGGGATTTTTGGAACCCACTTTAAGGCCGCCGGGATTGCCCATGCTACCATTCATATTTTCTGGGATATTGAGGATATTGAAGAATTCCAAGGACTTCAGACAGAGATCAGGGCAACCAAGGCCATTGAACCAAGAATTTAGTGTTTGTTAACCCAAGTAACAGGTTTAAGGTAGAAGGTCTGGGATCTGGGTCTCCAGACACCACTGAGGGGGACTGGGAATTTATTCCAGTGGGAATATATGGATGTGCTGCACATGACAGAGTGAGATTTACAAATATACACATTAAATATACAGGTTATGGACGTACATTAAAATATTCTGAAGAAATATTTCCTGATCTTCTTCTAAAACGAGACTGCAAATTAAAATCCTTCCAGTGAAAGTTGTGTGAGCACCACCCAGCTCCTCTGCCCCCTTTGCTCCTCACATTCCACCTCTTGCTCTCAAGTACTTTAATCAGAGTAAGGGTAAATAACAGCCAATTATTTCTTCCTAAAATCTCCCATCTCCCTGTCCACTGCCTTAGGGACTTGTCAGAGGATTCTCTGGTTTTTCCCCAAATATTTTGGAGGATCTGTTAAGAAGTTTGGTTCTGACCACCCCTTCCACAGACCTTGTTCTGGAGGATTCCCAGGAGCCTCAGCTGCAGGATTGGGTCTCCACTCTGTATCTAATTCACCTTTATTTCAGTTTATTAATTAAAAAGATCTTTCAGCCTTCAGGTTTGATGCCAAATGAAAGCAGAGACTGCTGTTCCTCCCAGGGAATCCTCAGAAGCCACCAACCCTCAGCAGAAGGAGGCAGAGCCATGTGAGACCCCACAGCAGAGAGCCTCCCATGATCCCAGCCCCTGGAATCCTCCTGGCTTTCCCACAGAGTTTCTGTCGTATTTCAGGAGCTCTCCATCCCTGTGAGGCCACAGCCAGATCCTGGTGAGCTCCTGGCTGTTGCCATGGCAACTGATGCATTTCCCCCAAATTCTTCCGCTTTCACTTCTCTGCTCGTCCAGATTGATTCACACCCAAACCTTTGGTTTTCCTCTTGGAAAATTGGATATGTTTCACCTTCTTCCCCTTTGCACTGAAAAATCCCCAGGATTAAAAGTGATGCTCCAAATTGAAATGTTACAGCCTGGGGGTTGGAAATTATTTCATAATTCAAAGTGTATTTGTCTTCTTTTCTATTTGAAAGCCCACACTCCTTGAGCAAAAGGGAAAAGGCATTTTAATTAAAAAGGATGAAACTTGGACTCACTTTCCAATGGCATTGGGCAGGATGGTGAGCTGGTTGTCATCCACTTTCAGGGTTGTCAGTCTCTTCAACAATCCTGCAGGAAGAAATGATGGATAAGGAGCTCCCATGGAGATCTCCTGGAATCCCATAAGCAATGGCTGGCAACCCTGAGCAGCTCTGCTCTGGATTTTAGGGAGTATCATTCCAAATGGGTTTGTTCCTGCTAAATGCCCTCTGAAAACCAATCTGGGCCATGGAACAAAAATCCTGGGATTGACGGGGAGACGTAGAAGAACAAGATGGAAAACAGGAGGAGAAGACACCCAGTAAGACTGTCAGTTATAAGCAGCATTAATTAGCAATCCATGTTGGAACATGACTAAATTGATTTAAAATTGAGGAATCTTACAATTCTGTGTTCAAAGGGAAAGGGGCTCAGGACTGAAAGGAAATATCCCAATGGTCAGAGGGATGTGATCCTAAATAATCCAGGAATTCCATGCATGTAAAACAGTCAAAATAAAAAGAAAATTCATAGTTTGAATTATTTCCTTTTTATTTCCTCTTCCCACTGTGAATGAGCAGCAATCCCATCATCGCCCTCAGACAGATTTTCACATTTAAATGAAATTAATTCTGTCCTCCTTGGCTTCTTTTCCTCAAAACAGCAAACCAGGTGGACCAATCCCTTCCAACCAGGGAATTCTGCTCCTGACTTTACAACATGGGACTGTCCAGACACCATTTTCTGCCTCCTTTGGGATTTAATGGCAGGCCTTGCTCCATGATTAGAAAATCGCATGATTCCAAAATTAAAATAAAATTTAAAAAATATTTAAAAAACATTTAAAAAACCTATCAAATGGAGAGGAATGCCAGGTCTTTCCTCACCTATGGAATCTGGCAGCTGCTGCAGCATGTTGGAGGAGAGGAGGAGATCCTCCAGCCCCTCACAGCCCGAGATGTCCAGGTCGACCGTCTCGATCCTGTTTTTGGACACATCCAGGTACACGAGCTGTTTTAACTTCCCTATAGACTTAATAGCACGTGAGACAGAGTTACTTGAGCAGATAGAGCTGTTAATTAGAGCGTTAATTAGAGACAAACACAAAAATCCAGCTGATCTGGAGTTATCTCAGCACCCTTCGGATCTGGCAGGGCCGGGGTGGGCTTAGCCTCAAAGGAACTAAATTAACCCCCCCAGCCTAATTAATGTGCTCCAAATTCATTAAATCTGCTGGGATTTGGCATTCCTGGGCATGCAGCTGAGGTGCTTCTCCATCTGGACACAGATCCAAGGGATATTCCCAATTCCCACCTTCCACCAGGCAGGTGGAGTTTTCTGCGTTGAACCATCCCAAAACTTTTATAATTAATGAATTAATTAATTAATGCCTCTCTGCACCCACCCAAGGAAATGCACAGGCAGGTGCTCCCTGCCAGGAAAACAGGGGAATCACCAAATCACCCAAAAATTCCCTAAAATAAATGTCCATACCCCAGGTAGCACTTGCAAGGAATTATTGTCCATCCACAACTCCTTCAGATTCTGGATTTGTTCAAGAACCTCAGGCTGAGGAAAAGAGTAAACAATTATGGGCAGCTAAGTAAAGCAATGCGTTTTTAGTTAAATAAAAATCAACTTTTTCTTAAGAAAATAAAGCTTCCCCTTCACTTCCCTTTGGTTTTCGTACCCCACCTCAGCCTTCCAGGTGTTCAAGGACAAGAAAACCTTCCCTCGGTGTAATTTAACCACTGCTGCTCTTTATCAAAACTTGTAAAATTTAAGAGCCTTTTGCAAAAGAAATGAGCCCAAAGGACACGTCCCGGGGAGATTTAACTTCTGCAGCTGGCACAGCCAGGAGCCAGAATGCACAGGAGAAAATGGGCACTGATAAAACCTGGAATTGCAGAATCAAACTTTCATCTGTCTTGTTCTTTTCAGGGTATCAGTGAGAGGAGCTAAAAAAGGCAATTCCCCAGATCACTCCTCACAGCTGTGAAATCCCAGAATTACAAATCCAGGCCACAAACACTCCCAGGTTTCCTCAGCAGTGTTTTCCTTTCCCATAAAACATTTCCCACAGCAAACCAACACTTGGAATTTGCCTTTGCCCTCCCAGGTTGTAGAGATTTTTTTCCAAAGCCTGTCAGAACCTGGTATTAAATGTTCCGTGAAATATTCCATGAAATATTCCATTCCAAAGCAGGCTTTGGAAGCAGAACAATTGCCCTGGAATGATTCCAACACAGGCAGGAGCAAATGGAGCTCCAGACCCCAAGAGAGACCTGGAGTTACCCTGCATGGTCTGGTTTGGAATGTTGTCATTCCCAGAATAAATCTGATTTTCCACGTGCCCAGGGAATGGTGGGAGAAGCTCCTGGTGCCTCAGCAGATGAGAACAAAGCTGATGAGCAGAAGAACTCACCCCTTGTTTTCCACATCTCCACCTAATGAGCTCCTATTAAAAACCAGTGGTGAGCATTTTAAAGATGATTTATTTTGCCTCTGTTAATTCCATTGAAATTCTGCTGTCCTTCGATGATTAAAACCACTTCTCATTTCCAGGCTGAATTGATTAATGGGCATTTGATACTATTTGTTCCTGGGCTGATTAATGCTTCTTTATCCCTCTGGAGTGTTCACGAGCTGAGGTCATTATGGATAATCATAATTTCCCCTCTCAACTTTAATTTGCTTTTCAATCCCTCTCATTAGCAGACACCTTTCTTCAAGGCCTGCTCCTGGCCTGTGCAGAGCACACTTTGATGGGGGGAATTCCTTGGATTGTGGTTTCCCAGGATGATGGAATTTCCCATTATTGTGGAGCACCATGGGACATTCCACATGATGGCACACCATGATCCAGACATGGGTGGGTTGGTATCAAAGTGCCATTACAACCTTGTTTGTCACTGTTAGAAATGCTTTGGTTTGGGGCTGTGTGGGGAATATTCTCATTTTCCTCAGAGGTTGCTACAATTGGAATAGAGCAGAATGGGAATAGGACAGAAAAGGAATAGGAAGAGGACAGAAAAGGAATGGGAATAGGAATAGAATGAAATAGAACAGAATAGAATAGAATAGAATAGCATCAGGAATAGAATAGAATAGAATAGAATAGAATAGAATAGAATAGAATAGAATAGCAACAGGAATAAAATGAATAGGAATAGGAATAAGAATAGGAATAGGAATAGGAATAGGAATAGGAATAGGAACAGAAGGGAACCAGCTGGAAGGGTTTTACATTGATCTCCCAGCCCAGCTCCCTGACCAATTCAGTCTGACCAAACCATAAAGGATATTATTCAGGGAATTGGCCAAATGTCCCTTTCCAGGAGCCTGTTCCAAGGTCTGATCAGAGAAAAGCTTCCTGGGATCGAGTCTGAATGGAAGACTCATAGGAATTTTTGGAGAAAGTCACATTCTATTCTATTCTATTCTATTCTATTCTATTCTATTTTCCTGCACATTCCCACTCTGCCTTGGCCTCTTGGCCCATTTGCCTTCTGGAATTTGATTCCACTTCCTACATTTTGGCTGAAAAGTGAGTAAATTTGGGAATTCTGGCCCTAACAGGAGGATGGGATCGCCCCTCTCCTGATCTGTCACTCGTGGGATCACTGGGCTGCCATGGAAATATGTGGAATATTGTCCAATTCCTTTCAAACACCCCCAGATGAGAGGCTCTGAACTCGGGCAGGATTTAATTCCTACAATTAAAATTCCAAACAGCTCTTCCGAAAATTTCTCTCTGTTTATCCACGCTGAAGATTTTAATTAAAAATCGGAGTTAAATCCTCTCTTTCCTCCTGCATGGAATAAATGAGCAGCCGGGAACAGGGTGGGAGCTGCTCCATAAAACAGATGTAGAGACTTTGCTACAGCTCTGTAGCACCAGGTGACATTTCAGGCTTTGTTTGAAGTGGGATTATCTCAGTTTTAACTAAAGCCACAGGAACTATTCCCTTGTAGGCCTGTAATCCCTGATCCTGCCCCTCCATGGCTCCCAAGGAACAGCATCTCTCGCTCCCTGTGCTGGCAACAGGGAAAATTCCCAAAATACTTCAATCTCAGGGAAATAAATTCTGATTCTGGGGATGAGTTGGGGGCAGAAATTCCTCATGAGGTTCAGAACTGACATCTGCTGGAATTGCAGAATGCCAGACTGGTTTGGGTTGGAGGGAAATGTGTCCCTTGCCCAGGGCCATGATCCCACAAAGTAAAAGTTTAATGCCCCATGGACAGAGCACCCAAACCCCCGAGGTTTCCCCTTAAAAACTGGAGCATTTCTTACCAGCTCAGAGAACTCATTATTGCCCAGATCGAGCCTCTCCAGCTGGGTCAGCTTGTGCATTGACCTGGAACAGGTGGGCAAAGACTCAAAATGAGATTTTAACTGGCAAAGCATCAGTCAGGTTTTGGGGGGGTGAAAACAAAGGAAAATATTTTAGTGGGAAAATAAAAGCTGCGTTGATACTCTGATGGCAAAAAATGAATTGCACCAGTCTGATGCTGATGGAAATTCCAACAATATATTTTATCCTTGAGACATTGACTGGGGTCATGGAACCCAAAAACCAGCAAGTTATTTTAATATAAAAATAAACAAAATCTTGGTAGATTTTTGTGTATTTGCCCAGGGAAAATGCTCCATGTTATATCAATAAGTGATTGAAATTAAATATAACAGAAATCGTGGCTTTTTGAGAGAGATTTATGCATTTGCAGTGGTTTTTTACAAACCACTAGAAAGTGTTAGGACTCTTGAGCCAGGTCCCCTGCTCTGAGGTTCAGATTTAATCAAGTTCAAAGTTAATAAATCAATTTTTGCCTTTGTTCCCATGAACAAAACCGGAGCAGGGCTTTATCCCAAGGGCAGAATTTCTCCTTAAGCCCTGACAGACCAAAGTGAACCAAACACCACGCTGGGTTTGGGGGGATGCAGTGAAAAAAGAGGATAAAAATAATTAAATCATTTAACATGAACTGCAACAACAGTTCAGAGGCCTCCTGAGGTAATCAGATCCTAATCAAAAAATTAGCATAGCCTTAATTGCTGTGATCTGAAATATCAACCATTTTATGTCTGCAATTTGTACCAGAGGTAAAAGTGATTATTGTTGAAAGGCTGAAAAGCACAGCCCTGGTTCAGCATTTCAGCCTGGCTGGGTTGTGTTTTATTGCCAGAAAATGTCACTTTTCCTTTGTTAAAACAGGGAAATAAACTCCAGAAAAACAGGAATTAGAGTCCACAGGAACAGGAAATAAATCCAAGAGAAATAAAGAATAAACTCCATGGAAATAGGGAAATAAACTCCTCAGAAATAGGAAATAAACTGCACAGAAATAGGAAATAAAGTCCATGGAAATATGAAATAAACTCCACAGAAACAGGAAACAAACCCCACAAAAACCAGGAAAATAAACTCCACAGGAACATGAAAATAAACTCCACAGAAATAGGAAATAAACTCCACAGGAACAGGAAAATAAACCCTCCAGAAATAGGAAAATAAACCCCACAAAACCAGGAAAATAAACCCCAGAGAAACAGGGAATATACTCCACAGAAATAGGGAAATAAACACCATAGAAATAGGAAATAAACTCCATAAAAACAGGAAATAAACCCCACAAAACCAGGGAAACAAACTCCTCTGAAATGTATCGCCATATATTAGTATAACTAACATTTTAATTATTACACACATTATACATTATCTATATTACATATATTTTAATATTTTATATATCCTTATTATATCTTTTCAATTATTAAATCCTGGAAGTCTTCAGAGATTAAATTCACTCAAATTGGTAAAAGCTTTGTCTTTCATCCCAAATTCTTTTGAACACAACTTCAACTGCTTTGTGTTTTCTACTGTAAATTCAGCTTCAAATGCAAAATTTAACCATTATTTGTGCCATTTCTACAGTCAAATAAACAACTCCAGAAACTGAAACTGATGTGGGGGCAGATTAATTTCAGGGAGTTGGGGCCCCATCAAAAAATGAAGCTCTGCTCATGTTCCCAATGGAAAAATCAGATTTTCCCATTAGCTGCTGCTATTTTTATCTCTCTCCTATAATTACTTTTATTTTTCTTATGGAAAGCTTCGTTACAGTTTTTGTGTGGGGTCATTTACAGAGGCGGATCAGGAATGAGCAGTTATGGGCAATGCTCAGGTAAATATTCAGTGTTTAAAGGATGTCATGGGGGGGATGAATGTGCCAAAGATCTCCCCAAAATCCTTATGGGGATCCCAGTTGGAGCTTTCCTTCCATGAGTGACTCAATTTAGGAGACTTTGGGGCTATGAGGGTGGAATTCCCATGAGGTTCAGAATAAAATGATTTTATTTTAAAATTAGCTTGTGCCTTAAAATTATTTTAAAATTATTTTGCGATTTTTAAAATATTTTGTGCTTTTTAAAAGGCTACAGAGGCACAGAAATAAAACCAGGAGGGTGAGGCTGGGGGGTTCTCCAGGTTCTCCCCTCCCTCCATTTGGGGGCAGCAAGTTTTTCCCTGGAATTCAGCATTCCTTATGAGATGGAAAAGAATATTTTCTCTTTTCCTCTGGAAAAGAACCCCAGAATCCCATGGAAAAGAGCTTAAAGCTCACATGGCCCATGGAAGGTGTCCCTGTCCGTGGAACTGGATGGGATTTCAGCTCCCTCCCAACCCAAACCGGCATTGAAAATCTATGGGATTCTATCAAGAATAATTAATAATAATTAATTGCCAACTGATAAAAAAAAATTAACATTTTATTTAAAAAATAAAATCAATTAATAAAACAAAATTATATTAATTAATAAATTAATAATTATTTTTATAAATAAAATTAATAAATTAATTTTATAAATAATATAATGTTATAAATAATAATTTTACAAATTATATAATGTTATAAATATTAATTTTATAAATATTAATTTTATAAATTTTATAGCTTTTATAATAAATAATTTTATAATAATTTTTATAAATAATTTTTTAAATAAAATCAATTAATAAAATAAAATAACTTCAAAATAAAATTTAAAAATCAATTTTCCAGACATCTTTGCCCCCTTTAAAAATAGGAAAAGCCTTTTTTCCTAAAGAAAAACAGTGGGAAAAGCCTTTTTTTTTTCCCCTAAAGCAAAACAATGGGAAAAGCCTTTTTTTCCTTAAATCAAAACAATGGGAAAATCCTTTTTTTTCCCAAAGCGAAACAATGGGAAAAGCCTTTTGTTTTCCTAAAGTAAAGCAATGGGAAAGGCCTTTTTATCCCAATGCAAAACAATGGGAAAAGCCTTTTTTTTTTCCTAAATTAAAACAATGGGAAAATCCTTTTTTTTTTTTTTCCCAAATCAAAGCAATGGGATGCATTTCCCATCCTCCTCCCTGAGCAGCAAACGGCTCCAGCTTGGAGAATCCTCAAGGGAAAACTCGTAGTAGCAGCTGCTGATTAAAATATTGCCAATATTTTGATAAGGTAGCAAAGCTGGGGGGGTGTGGGCTCCCCAAGCCAGCCAGAGCTGCTATTTGAGGAAAACAGGGCACCAGGAACGCTGCAAATATTTGTAAACCCAAAGCGTGGCAAACGCTTCCCATCCCTATCAGGAACCGGGGAGAAAGTGGAGCAGCGTCTCAAAAAATAGCAGGAGAAAGTGAAGCTTCTCCCTAAATTTATCCCCCCCCCCCGGACAGATTCTCAGCTGATTTAAATTGTCTCTTCCACTGACTTCAACAGGCTTCAAAAAAAAAACCCCAAAAACCTGAGATTTTTGCCAAGCAGCTTCCAAAAGTGGGGTTTGGGAAGTGCCGGGGATGGGAGGAATGTGGATTTTGTGGCAGGGATGTTTGTGCGGCACAGGGAAGCTTTGGACCACTCTGTTTTCAGGTTCCTGGAAGTAAAAATCACTTTTATCCAGCAAATTCCTGCCTGAAGGGGGGTAAAGGATTGGGAGAGCTGCAATCTCCCAATGTCATTCTGGAATTTCTGGGTTATTCATTCATTTCTCCCTCTGTGCAGAAAGCACAAAGATTGTCACTCCACGGGGTTAGAAACTTCAAATTTTCAAATTTAACAGCCTCTGTTGTTGATAATGGGAAGATTCTTGTTTAATTCACCTGATTTTGTTTCAAAAACAAGACAAAAATCTGCTTTTCACACAGTTTTTATGATGCTGCTTTAAAACCTTAAACCGTTTATCCTCCTTATACACAGTCCCAGCACTTTAAGAAATAACCATAAATAAGAGTTACAAATGATCCCAATAAATCTGAATTTCAGCAAGAACAGGAAAACTTCCCCACTCTGCCTTGTTCCCAAATGATATTTTCCCACATTTTGGGGAGTTGTGGGTTCCTGGCACATTCATTTGGTGGGATTAATTCAAATTAAAACTAGTATCTCTAAATCTGGGGGGAGAAAGAGATATGGAAAAAACCAGGAAAGCCTGGGGAAAAATTTGAATGAATGTCAGATAAAGATGTGATTTTTTCATACTGTATTTACAGAAAAAATCAAATTACACTTGGAATTCAAAAGACTGAGAAAATTCCATTTTAGGGAAATTCCTAAGAGGAAGTTCTTGTGGGTGAAAAATGTGTTTTTCTCCCAAGTTTTTTCCCCAATATCTAATTGGGAAGCCAAACCAGATATTTTCAATTATAACTGCACCAAAATCTTGTTTTCACCCCTTCATTCATTACCCAGAAGGAAAATCTTAATTAAGGAAGATCCTTCCTGTGTCCGTTTCTCCTTTTAATGGAAAATTTTAACCAGGCTGTCCTTGGTTTTAATTTATGAAAAGAAAATTTATCCAATTTCCCCTTTATCAAGGAAAATATTGGAGCATTGATAGGAAAATATTATACAAAATAGGAAAATTTAATTTTTACACAATTGAATGCACAGAAATCCTTTTGTAACTTAAATTGTGGCAGCTAAAAACCCCAGAAATTCAGCCCAGCCTGAGGGATTTGGAGGAAAAGGCAAAGCAGAAAATTCCTACATTCCATTGCCCACAACAGGTAAAGCAAAACAACAACTTTTCAAGGGAAAAATCTGAATTTTGACAGCAAAAAGAATGAATAAAACCGGGGGGCTGAAACCAACCCTCGATTTTCACAGGGGTCTGTTTCGGTACAGTCAGAGCCTGAAAGAATCACGAATTAAAACCAGAATTCAAAACCAAAACTGGTTTCGGTTTTAAGGCTGAAAACAGCAACATTTTAAGGCTGAAAAACTGAGCGAGATAAAATGAGTGATTTTAACAAGAGGAAAATCAAGGAAAAAGGAAAATAAACCCCAGCCCATCATCATCATCATCATCCTCTTGTCCATGGAGTCCTTCCATTCCTGACTCCAGGCAGCAGGAGAAGGACGAGGATGGAATATTTTGGAAGATTGCAAAGAGGGAGCTGGAAAATCTGATGATTTCAGGGATTTCAGCCTGAAAGCCCCACGGAGCAGAGCAGCCCAAACAAAGGAGAGCAGAGGAGATCAAAGCGCTGAGGAGTCACACGTTGTCACCGGGGATGGAGTGTCCCATTTCTGGCTGCTTTCAGCCCATTTCCCCAGTTTCCCCAGCGAACACATTCCCTGGGAGCTCACACAAACACTGAAATATCTCCCCTCTGTCCTGGTTTTTAGATAATTATCATTTTTTTTAGGCCTTCCCATACCATTCACTGTGCAATCCCTGTTTTTCCTATCAGGACCTGCTCCAGCCTTTCCCATTTCCCAGATGAGCTCTCCCCCTTTTTTCACCCCTAAACTGATTTTTTTGGGGGTTTGAAGATCCTGTTGGACTCCTGAGAGCAATCAGGAATATTCTGATTTTATTCTGATTTTTTTCTTTTACTTTTGGAGGAGTCTGGAATCTGCCCCGTGGCACAAGAATCCCTTGGGCTTGGGGAGAATTCCCTGATAAATACGTTTGGATCCATGGCTCCCAAATATTTCACGTCCCTCAAACTCTCCCATCCCTCATTCCCAGCTGGAGAGCTCCTGATTTATCCCCAGATTCCCACTGGTCCCTTAGGATGTGACTTTGCACATTAAATCCCAAATTTTGACTGTGCTGCCTTCCAGAATGCCACAATCCCGCCCATTTTCTGGGCACTGCAACTTCTCCTTCCCAAGAAGCAAATTAATCCTGAAGTCCAGGAGAAATCCTATTTTTCTGGGTGTTTTTTTTTCCCTGCATCAGGACTTGCTCCTTTGGAAAGGATCCATTGGATGTCATTTTTCCAGCAGGTCCTGCAGGAAAACAATTCCTGCTGCCAAAAAAACCCCAAAGATCTGCAGAGAGCCGTGAGTCAGAGGATGAGAACAGCAAATCCAGGGAATTTCTCAACCCTCCAGACCCCTGGTGCTGAGTCACCAGGCCCCAGGGAGGTCCCTGCAACC
The DNA here is from genome assembly GCF_028551555.1 of Melozone crissalis. Classification (NCBI taxonomy): domain Eukaryota; kingdom Metazoa; phylum Chordata; class Aves; order Passeriformes; family Passerellidae; genus Melozone; species Melozone crissalis. Next base: position 590,971 of record NW_026536012.1, read on the forward strand.
CCGCAATTTTCCAGAGGAATTTGGGAACAAATCCCCCAGAACCTCGGGAAGGTTTTCCTCTGCCCAGGGGTGGGAATTGGAAAAACAAAAACTTCCCCAGACACCAAAAGATTGGATGTACAGCCCTAGAGTAAACTTAGATTAATGCAAAAATACAAGACACAGACATTAAACATAAAGCAAAAATACAAGATACAGACATTAAACATAAAACATAAAGAAAAAATACAAGATAAAACATTAAACATAAAGCAGACACAGACATAAAACAGAAACATAACGAAACCATCAAATTATGTTTCTATAGTTATATGCCTTAAGTAAGTGAGAAACTGTATTAATAAAATAGTGAAGAGTTTATAATATAAAAGTGTAGTTTTATAAAGTTAAGAGTTTAAAAGTTAGAATAGGAATGTGCATGTAAGTTAAAAACCCATTAGACAAAAGTATCCACAGTACAACATAAGTAAGTAAGTGATAAGTTGGAAAAGTAGAATAAACCCTGGAACAACTGATTAGTTTTAAAAATTATATATTATAGAAATTATAACATGTAATATATATTATATATTATAATATATATAATTATATAATATCATATACTATATAATATTGTATAATATATATTATTATAATAGATCTATAATATAATAGAATATATTTATATTATAATATAGATATATATTTTATATTATAAATAATAATAGATGTATTATAAATAAAAATAGATGCTAATATAATAATATAAAAATAATAGTATATATTTTTAGATTGATATGATATGATATGATATATGATATATAAATTATATCTATTATAATGAAGAAACCTGTAACTACTCCTCAGCTATAACCAACAACTCACTCCTTTAAAATCTCACAATCTCTGAGACTACTGTTTATCTAAACAATAAATAATTTTTAACTTAAAAATAATCCCACCCCTCCACTAAAAACAACAATAATAATTTATGGTGCATCGTGTGAGGGATCAACCCAGGGCTGGAATTTACTTTTGAGAACTTTTTGTCCACTTAAGCCCCACTTAACTTAAATAATCCTGAGCAGAAGGGACTCGGTATCCTGCTGGCACAGAAAAGCCCAAACCATTTAATTCTGGACAGACCATGAGGATAAAATATTTCCCTGAGGGTGTTTTCAACACTTCAGATGAGTCCTTGGTGAGGAAAACACTGCCACAGCCTCGCTGACCAGGGTTAGCTCATCTGGTGCTTCCCAATTTTGTTTATTGATCTTAAAATAGCAGATATTTATCTTAAAATGTCTGATAATTATCTTAAAATATCAGATATTTATCTTAAAATATCAAATTTTGGCTTTTGAGTTACACTTAGCTGATCAACCAATGTCCATCTTCCCTTATATCATGGAATTGCTAATTGTTTTTTTTTTTGCTAAAAACCTTCAGTAGAATTTATTTTATAAATGAAAACCAAAAACCAACTCATAACAGAAACATCACCACTGCATTGCTACGAATCCAGATATTTGGCACTTTTGGAAATTCCAGGTGAATCAATGTAAATACCCCAGCACTTACTTTGGTAGAGTTTTCAAGTGGTTTTCTCTTAACTCCAAAATTCGCAATTTGACAAGTCTGGAAATAGGAGAGAAAATAATTAATGCATTTGAAGAGTCCATCAGAATAGTTTGAAATGATTTCTTCTTATTTTAAGAAGAAGTGGGATTTTATGTTTTTATGCAAAATAATCAAAATCCAGTTCTTGTGGGGGAAAAATCAGAGCCAAATAATTTCACGTAATGTCTGCCCTGATCTGAATTCTCCTGAAAAGCTCTGGCATTTATCAGGTTTTCCCAGCAATTTTAAATTGATTTTATTAGTGCTTCCCACAAGACAAACACAGGAAAAGCTGGGAAGTTTGGAAGAAACAAACAAAAAAAAAAAAAACAAACAAGAAAAAAACAAGAGCAAGGTTTGTAAGTGTAAGGTCCCAAATAGATGAGACAGGAGGGAAAAAGCAACAATAACAAAGGAATTAGAGTCACTGAGTTGATATAAAATCAGCAGAATAATAATAATAGTAATAATAATAATATTAATAATAATAATATTAATAATAATAATAGAAGTAATAATATATACATAATAATATAAAAATAAAATATAATAATAGAAGAAATAAAAATTAAAAAAATAAAAAAAATAAACAAAATAAAATAAAATAATAATAATAGTACCCCAACATTTTTATCTCCCCAGGCCTGAGCAGCCCAGTGTCACTCCCAGCAGGAGTTGGTCACATTTTGTCATTTGGTTTGGAGAGATGAGCAAATGTTCCCTTAGATAATAAACAAAAAAATAAATAATAAATAATAAATGAAATAAATAAAAATAAATAAAGTCAATAACAATAAATGAAATAAATAAAAATAAATAAAATAAAAAAATAAAAATAACTTAAATAAATAATAGAACTTTCACCCAGGTGGCCGCAGGGACCAGCCTAAAGCTGGGCTTGGTGAATTCTGTCATAAAACCAGAGCTTTTCTCTGCTATCTTTTGTCTCCTGAGCTCCTTGCCCAGGAGCCAGTCCAGGGCAGAATTCCCAGCAGTTCCCAGTGGGATAAATTCCCCATTTCTGCCAGGGCTGTGCAGGGTGGGAACCCCCAGCTCCTGAGGGAATTGGGTTCACTCCATGACCACTGGGAAAAGAGAAGCTTGCGGGGGCAGGACAGGTGTTCTGAAGGGTTTGCTTTGATTCTTACTATGTTTTTTCCCATTTTATTACTGTTAATAAAATGTTCTTTACGCCCTTTTAACGTTCTGAGCTGCTTTGCCTTTCTCCTAATCCTGTCCCGAGCAGGAGGTGGAGTGGTGCCCTGGCGGCTGGCAGCACTGAACCCACCACACCAGTCGGTGCCTTGGCTGGGACATCTAAAGAGCTGGTGAAATCTCTAATCGGAGAGCCAAACCCAGTGCACCCTGCTCCCACCACCTCTGCTCTGTCCTCACCTGACATTCCTGGCTCTGCTGCTGCTGGGTTTATTTTTGCCCTCTCTCCCCGCCCTCCTGCCCTGCCGTCTCTGGGCTCCTCTGCCTGGTTCTGCTCCCACGCTCCACCTTTGCCTGCTCCAGCCCCCTCAGCCACCTCTCCCTGCCCTCCCGAGCCACAGCTCTGCACCCTCCTGTCCCTTTGTCACCAGGAGGGGACCTGAGAGGAGCCTGCTGCCCCTGGCCCTGCCACAGCTGAGTCACTGCACGGGGATGCTGCTCCTCACCTCTCCCCAGCCTCCATCACCTCCCCACCCCATCCTGCCGACACTCACAAGAGCACGGCTGAAAAGCCAAAATCTCTGGGTTTTGTGCTCAGTTTTTCAAGGGGAGCCAGCTTTGAGCCGGTCGCTCGGAGCCTGAGCCGGGTTCAGGGACAGGAATGTGCTGTGGTGACTCATCCTTACCTTCCAAAGTTAGCTGGAAGAAACTCCAAAAAGGCATCGTTTAGATAGAGCTGGGTCAAATTTAGAAGTTGTGTGAAGCCATCTGGCAGCCTAAAAAAACAGAGCAAACCTTAATGCTCACCCCGAGTTGCCATGGAGATAATAACAATGTATATTTAGCAGCAGAAAGGTGACTTTCTCTCTCACCTACTTCTTCTACCCAAATTCTCCTGAAGAACTCACTTTTAACAGACATTTTTGCCCATTCCCATCTTCTCTGCATTGCTACAAGCAGCAAATGCAAAGGCCTGGCACATTCAGGGGACAGCAGCCTTTGCTCCCTTCCTGCTTGAGGGATTTAAACTAAAGGCTAGGCTCTTCTCTTCTCTTCTCTTCTCTTCTCTTCTCTTCTCTTCTCTTCTCTTCTCCCTTCCTCTCTTCTCTTCTCTTCTCTTCTCTTCTCTTCTCTTCTCTTCTCTTCTCTTCTCTTCTCTTCTCCCTTCCTCCCTTCTCTTTCTCTCTTTTCTCTTAAACTTTTTCCTTTTCTCTCCTTCTCTCCTCTTTTCCTCTCATTCTTTGTCCCTCTCCCTCTTCTATTTCTCTCTATTTTTTTAAACTGAAATATCAACATTTCATCCTTTCTCCCCTTCACTCCATTTTGTAAATCCTGGATTTACAACTCAATTTTTGTTGCTATTTTTGCAAGATTTTGGAAGGAATAAGGAATAAAGGCTGGCCAAGTGTCCAGGAGAAGCCTCACCCCTGTGCATGGAGACTGCCCAGCCTGACTGGCATTACCAGAGTACTCAGATCTCAGACAAACCCACTCTGGGTTTAAACTAGAAACAAATTTAAATTGTTTAAATTCAAACAATTAGAAAGACATTCAGATTAAGCGTGAGCTCATTTTGTGTCCTTGGAATGAGCAAAACGAGCTCCTGGTACTCACTTGGACACGGGGTTGACGCTGGCTTCGATTATGGTTAAACACTTACAACACTTAATGTTTTCTGGGAAATCTTGGATTCCTAAAAAAACATGGAAAGAGTATTAGATGCACAAAAATATTTATTAGACACAGACATTGCCTACACAAAAACTGTTCAGCCTGGTCTGTTCATAAGTGCTCAGCTGGGATTTCCAGCTCAGACTTCAACTCGAGCAGGAAGGAAACACAGTTTGGAATTATCATCCAAAAGGTGATGCTCAAGCCCTAAATAAATACATGAAAATACAAAATTATAACTTTTCTGATAGTGTTTGGTTTATATAATGTTCTAGAATTAACAGTGACATAATTTGTGCCGAGATTTGTGCCTTCATCCTTTCCCAAACTGCTTTTCTCTCACAGCCTCCAGACCTCCACCGACAGGAAATTTCCCAATGTTTCCAGGAGTTCCTAAGCCTCATTTTTTAAAAACAAAGACCCTCGAGCTCAGGCAGCAAAGGTTTTTAGGCCCATTGATATGAAAATGGAATGAAAATTCCCAGATTTGGGAATGCACAGCAGCAAACCAGCCCAGATAAATCTTGGGAATTGTTTAAACACAAGAGCCCAGCGAGCTCTGAACCCTTTTGGGAGTGGAATGCTCCTAAGTGCATGGAAAACTGGCCTCACATTCTTACTCCCAGCTGGGCAGAAGCCCCCAGAGCACAGGACACTGAAGAAAACCCAATTTTTTAAAGGAAAAACCAGAGCTGGGTTTGCACAGACCCTCCCCTAAAGCACCCTGCGCGGAACCTGAGAGGGAGCGCGAATTTCCGCGCCACGAGGAGCCAAAACTCCATCTCAGCTCCTGTTTTTTTGGGGGATGCTGGGGAAGGGGAGCCCTCACCATTCTTGCTGATGTCGAGCTCACGGAGGTTGACCAGGCTGGCGATGGACGTGGGGAGGCTGGACAGGTCGTTGTCGGGGATGCTCAGCTTGCGCAGGGCCTGGCAGTTGAACAGTTGCTGTTCCGGGGTTCCATGAGGGAGAAGAAATAAATCCATTTGGGATCCTTACTGACACACAATCAGCACAAACACCCCCCGGCCACAGCAGAATCCCACCCTCCCAGGGGGATTTTTGGGAAGGCATTCCCATGGCTGGCAGGGATTGTGGTATTTGCTGGGTCCCCAGGATGAAGGAGGAAACGATGGATCTGACTCCATGCTCTTAGAAGGCTAATTTACTATTTTATGTAAAAGAATGCTATCCTAAAACTATACTAAAGAATAGAGAAAGGATCCTTACAGAAGGATCCTTAACAAGATACTAATAAAAACTTAACAAGATGCTAATTAAAAACTCATGACTGACTCCTCAGAGTCTGACACAGCCTGACCGTGATTGGCCGTTGAGTCAAAACAATTCACATGTTGGATAAACAATCTCCAGCCACATTCCAAAGCAGCAAAACACAGGAGAAGCAAATGAGGTAATATTGCTTTCCTTTTGCTCTGAACCTTCTCAGCTTCCCAGGAGAGAAATCCCGGTGAAAGGATTTTTCAGAAAACATGAAAATGACAGGGGATAAGATAAACAGCTTAGGGACAGCAGGGATGTTCAAAACTACTCAAAACCTGTAAATTCACTGCAACCAATATCTTGTGATTCTGATATCATTGCATATAATTCAGTTTATTGCTGCGTTTCATATTTATCATAAAAATTCCTAAGTTTTTGTGCCTCCTGGTAAATCAAAATATTCAATTTCATAATTAAATTTCACGGCAGATTTTGAAATACTATGACTGCATTCAGATTAAATAATTATCCTCAAGATGCAAAAATGCTTTGGCATTATCCAAAACATACTTTCTTGAAACCCCTGCCCAAAATTCAGGACTCAATTCTAATTTTTCCATCGAATTCCAATTTTATAGAAGTGGATTCCCAGTTTTCACCAGGAATTCCTTTGGGAGCAGAGGAAGGCTTGGAACTTCCAGTTCTGACCACATCTGGACATACCCAAGGCTTTGAAAGTGCTGGAGGGAGAAGCCCAATTAAAAATCTTCCCTCTGGAATGATTTTATGAAGCATCAGAAGGAACATGAGCCATGGAATGAAGTCCCAAAATTGCTTTTTTTTCAACCACTGGATGCTTAACAGATATTTTTCCCAGTTTCCAGAGCTTCCTGGCCATCAGGATTTTGTTGGAATCACCATTCCCTCTGCCCATGAAACAACTTTAATTCCTCTCAGACCAAATCCAAGTGATGCTACCGTGCTCTGAGTTATGAAATCAGGGTTTTATTCTGCACCTCTGGGGAGAACTCCAGCCCACTCATGTTTCTCTGGATGCTGATTCCAATGACTCCACTCTCATCCAGATCAATTTTCCCTTTATTAGTCATCAATTCACTTGACTCACAAAGGATTTTTTGCAGCAGGAGAATGAAGTCAAAGGCAAAGAGAATAAAAAGACTTGGCTGAATTTAGCCAAAAAAAGAGTTAGAAGTATGAAAACATCTTGTAAATTCTTAAAAAAAACAGAGAAATACAAGAAATGAAGAACTGAAAATCAGCAGGGAAAAAATCATCAGTATGATACTTCAATGGAAAGCAAAAATAAGATCAGGCAGAATGAGTTTAAGGCATCAGTTCAATGTAAAATAATTTACTGGACTTTAGAGCATCACGTGAAACTAAAGTAGACCTGGACTTAACTAAATTGTTTTCTCATTAAATAATAAAACATGATCAAGAGTTTTGATTCAAAAGAATTTTGTAATATGAGGGGCACAGAATATTTGGCAAAGAACAGAGAATGACCAAAAATTTCCTCTGGAATAAATTCTTTGAAAACACATTTGCAGAGGGAGAAGAGAGTGGTAGAATTAAATGTAAAACACAAAAGTTCATGTTAAGTATTACAGTGCCAGTTTCATGGGGGAAAAAAGAAGGCATTTTCTCTCCTGGAATATTAATTCAGAGATGAAAAAAAAAAAAGCCTTGAGTTCTGCAGCAAAAACACCTCGAGCAGAAAATTTGATAAAGGAATTATTTCAGCTGTTGAATTCCTGGTTACAATTAATAAAGGCTTAAGACAAAAACCGATGAGTGCTATTAACACTGCCATTAATCTTCTCTTCCACGTGGCCAAGATTATGTTAAACTCGATTTACTCTAAATTTAAATTATCACCTTCATCCCAGCTTCACCATTTTGGACCTCTTCCCTTGGGTCCTCATCTTTTCCATACAGCATCTTGCTCTGATATATTTGTTTTTGGAAACACTTTGATCATTCCAAGAGGCCCAACCCAAATATCCCAAAAATCCCTCCCTAAATGAGAGACTTCCAGTATTCCTCAGTAGCAGAAGGAAAAGAAGGGAATTATTATTATTATTATTATTGTTATTATTATTAATAATAATAATAATAATAATAATATCAATATTAATATTAATATAAAAGGAAGAAGAGAAAGAAGAAAAAGAACAAGAAGAAGGAGAATAAGGAGAAGATGGGACCTCAGGGCTTCCTGAGCAGGTTTTCCCCAGGATCCATTTAGGATTTTGGGGATTTTTGGGGATAGAGCCCAGCTGGTTCTGTGCTGTGTCTCCAGGAGAGCTCAGGCAGCTCTCCACAGCATTTTTCCATGAAAATAAAGGGATTTTGGTGGCCCTGCCCCACCATCTGTTCAGAATTCCTCCACAGAGTGAGACCTCTCAAGCGATGAACCATTCCGTCCCAGCAAAGCAACCCCATGGCATGGAAAAAGCCCATTTTGTACTTCTGTAAATGAATTTTTTACAAAGTCTCTGTGCAGCAAAACCGGGAAATTTGCTGTGAGATGATGGAGAATGGAGCAATGTTTAATTAAAGATTTGCAAGCATCTTTCATTATTGTGCAGAAAAAATTCCATTAAGGCCTGGATCCCGTCCCTTCACGCTTCATTATGGAGCCAGCACCTGCCACTAATTGGTTTTTCCACCTTCCCCCCCCTTTGTTTCCAGAACATTTTGGTTACTGTAGCTTTTAATTCCTTATAGCAAACATTGATCAGCAGGAGAGTGGATTGGAAGGTTCCAGAAGGGGAATTTTACAGGGGAAGGATGGCTTGGATGATCTCAGGGTTTATGAGAAGAGTTAGGAAAAAAACTCCTCTCAGGAGTCATGAAACTCCTTCTTGGACAGTTGGCATTCCCAGGAATATCCTACAGGGATAAAGGGCTGATCCTGACACAGGGGACAGCCTTGATATTCCCAGGAATATCTTACAGGGATAAGGGCCTAATCCTGAAGGAAACACAGGGCTGGAAAGGATCTACAGACGTCAGTGACTCCTGATCCAGGTACTGGGTACCACAGGAATTTCCAGGGCCAGAACCATTTATTTTGCAGAATTTGTTTTTCCCAGTTCCAGGCTCCAAGCTGCCCCATTCCCATGCTGTGAAGAAGGAGCAGGAGCCCCTTCTCCTCCCAGCCCAGCCCCGATTCCAAGGAATAACCCTGGAGCCCCCATCTCTACCTCTCCCCAGCAGCTCCAGCAGCCCCAGAGCCGGGCCCACGCCTCAGCTTTGCCCTGGCAGCCCAGCAGGACGTGGATTACCTTGGGAAGCTCCTCAATCTGGTTGGCATCGAGGTAGAGCTCCTCCAGGGTCCTCTCGAAGTTGAAGACC